>NC_051189.1:69045546-69696260 GCF_015220075.1 Falco rusticolus | reverse complement strand
GTATATCCAGCCTACTTTGGTTCAGAGCTTCTCCAGAACATCAAGTGTATCATTTCAGCAATCCCAAAAATTAGGTGGACAAGATATGTAGCAGTCTTTCAAAATCCAAGCATGATGGCATATTGTTAAATTTATAGCATTCTCACTGTGCTAAATATATCACAAAACACTCTCATACAGTCTTCAATTGACTGGGATCTCAGATCCTAATTCATATTTTTAATGACTAACATAAGGCTTTGGCTTCCTAAAAAATTTAGTTTTCTTGAAATTTCAACCCAAAATCTTTTTGTCAGTTCAGTCTAACATGTAGAAACGCTCATCACAAGATGGATTCCACATGTAAATGGCTTCAATATTGTTTTGAATCTTTGGACTTACACAGTCATGAGACATTTAATAAAGACTTTTATTAACAACACAAATATATGTCCTCAGTGGTGTCAATTTTGTAAGGTATACTGCTACAAAAAGCTTTTGTGAAGCAACAAACCCATTATTCCGTTTTCCAAAAATCAACTCATTTGAACAGGCTGTGATATTCTAAATACTTAAAACACTTCTATCCACTCTTTCCTAGCGAGTAATATTTTTCACTCCCAATAAATTGTTCAAACATTTAATTTCTGTTGAAGCTGAGTATCTGTAAGTCACTTTCTCAAGAATGCCCCATGGTCTTCTCAGCAAAATGTTTAAAGCATCCTTATGTTCTTGTCCCACATTTACTTGTGCTCAACAGTATTCACTTCCTTATCTCCTCTCACCAAGGCTTAACCAAAACCAACCAGTCTTTGGCTACATCTGTCATGCACTAGTTGCAGCCCTGTAGTCTTGTTCAAGTTACACCTGAATTACTCAATGCAGGTACAGCTTAATAACTTTGTCATGCGATTCAGCGCAGATTGTGAAAGTCCATCACAGAAGCTGAGTAAGTATTTGAGTGGAGTTTTTTGAGTTTACATACTAGATAGCTTAAAGCTGCAAAGACTGCAATGACAAAATACTTCTATTTGCCCATCTCCATGTTCAGCCTTCCTGATACAATATTTTAACACTGTACCTCTGACAGATTCTTAATTCTTCCATTGGACTTTCCCAAATAAATAAATCCTTCTCTGTCTTATTTACAGTTTCTTAAGTTGATCATTTTCCTTGTATAATGATGGACTTTAGTTAAGAGTCCCACTTCCTCCTACTTAAATACCTTCAGATTCAACTTTCTTAGAATCCAGTTTTCTCAGCCAGCTAAATTCAGTGAACCAAACACAACACTTAGTTTAGTCTCAGTATCTCATAGTAAAATTATTCTCAGATAATTCCTTTCTGGAAGTACTCATTTTTTACAGGATCTGTTGTAAGTGGAGGAACTACTGGCTGGGATTCAGATGAACAACTTCTACTAACTTTCTAACAACAATAATTTCCTTTACTGCGTACACCATGAGAAAAAGATTCTGCATGAGTAAAGACTGCATAATTTCCTTTTTTGCTTTGCCAACCATATGCAGTTGCATGTTTTCTCTGCTGAATTTGATCTCTTATATCCACCATCACAGGAAAAATATCTATCTGCTAACTATTTGGAGTGCTTCCAATAGCAAAATATATTTATCTTCTCAGGCTCCTCAATGAAATGTGGTCTCTGTGGGGCCTTTTGTGCAAAACCAGCAGCTTTGTGCCGAAAACTAGATCCACTACAGATGGTCGTTTCAGAGGTCTACACATTCAAGTAACAGCTATGGGACCATCCCACTTCAGGAACAGCAGGCCAACCCTATTGCGAGGGGAAACAAGGAAAGTTTGAAAAATGTTAGCGTGATTACTGCATATTGTTTACCTGTGGTCAAGGTGACTGAAGTCTTGCAAATTCAGCTCTCTGGTATCTTGTGTCAGATATATTGTATCAACATCCTGTTAAAAATACATAACAAAATACATCTTTACAGAACCGTTTGGTGTTTTTTTCCCCAAGTGCTATGATTTACCTGTTCTTTCATCATTTGTACAGTTAGCTGACAAGAGCTCAGAACAAGACATGTACTTACCCACTGTACTTCTTCTCTATAGGGAAATCCCAGCCAATCACAAACACAGGCATACATCTGTGAAAAGCCTCCTAAAAACAACCCAAGGGAATATTTAACATAATAGTAAAACAAACAAACATCTAAAAATACTTTAATACTTATACTTAAAGATCCAGTCTTTCAAACTCACTCCCTCTTTCTCTCAGAAGGGCGTCCATTGTACTGTTGAAACAAACTGAGGCTATCCTACCTTTGCCTGGTAGGCTGCAAGAAAGCTTAATATAGTGCCTTCACCTACCAATCAGAAGTCTGCTCCATACTAATTACACCTTACAACTAATTACACCTTTACAAGCTTCTGCCAGAAATAGAATTAAACTTCCTGACGTTGCATTTCCAGGCTTTTTATATTTGAGCCTTTAAATTCATACTTACCACAAGGTCCAAGTTCTGCCACTGTCTGACTGTCCCACAGGGCCTGGAGATTAGCCAGTCTTTCTGAAGGCTCCATAGTTACTTTTTTCAGAATCCTCCTAGAGGCAAAGGGAGAAAAAAAAAAAAAAAGAAATCATTCATGATTTTGGAAGTATTTTTAAACTCATAATTCATCTTTATTTCAGGTATGATTTTAAATGAGTACATAGAAGAATACAACTTTAATATTAATCTTTAATACAATTAACTTCTCTACCTAAAAGTCACACATGTCATGATGCAGCCCAGTAGCAGTAACGTTTATTTTTCTTTCTAATGATTAACCCTATAACTACTGGAGCAACTCAGCCAGTCTGTGGACAAGATCACTGAAGCCAAGGAGACTTGTGGCCCTCATCTAACACAAGGACATCCAAAATAGGGAGAGATATGCTATTATTGGTTACCCTGAAACCACTGCTGTTTATACATTGCTTTTATGCAGTAAAAGCACTATGGTGCAAAGAGCCACAGAGCATGCTGAGTAGCTACATGAGACCTCTAGGCTGTACTCTAGACACCCAGCTCCAGTCTGTAATTTGATAGTTTTCTTCCTCCCCCAGAAAGAAACACAATCCCTTCCTGCCCTTAAAGAAATGAAATCATCTGTTCTTCTGAATGACAAGACTGCTTCATAATCTGCAGAATTCCATAAAACAGCACAGAAGAATTAATAAGAGATATTAACAGGAGAAACTTCTTCCCCCCCTTCTTGCCTATTCTGGTCACATCATCCACACAAATCCCTAAGATCTTCATTTTGGAGAGCTGTGCTATCTGATAAAAGAGCAAGATTTCTTTTCTGGGAAGCAAGGACTCCATACCGCTACCAAAAATGCTCCAGCAACATTCTCAAGAAAGCCCAGAGAAAAAAATGTATAGAGCTCAAGGCCTTCACAGACACCCAAGAAGAACATGCAAGAGCCTTGCAACCCTCTTCACTCTACTCTTTCTGCCTGCATTTCTCATACCATTACTGATGTTTTATGTCAAATCTGCTCATAAATATTCACTTGTATGCATGCTTTTTGAAGGAAGAGCTCAATCTCCATTAAAGGCAGTTAGTAATACTGCCACAGAGTAAAACTGAGAGTAAAAATAAAAAAAGAAACTGCCACCCAGCGTTTATGAACGTATTTCCTACTCCACCTACACGAAAGGTGAATAATGAAGACTTGTACCCAAAATAAACCATACAAATTTAGGCTGACAATTCATATCTAATGTCTGTTATGAAAGTTCACTTATAAAAATCAACATGTCCAGGAAAACTCTTTTGCACAGTCCATTTTCTCTAATGTTGCTGAAAAACCAGGAGCTGAAAAGCACAATAGTAGAGCTGCCTGATCCGATCGAGAGTAATGAAGATGAGGCAAGGACAGAGAGAAGAAAGAAAATAAAATGAAGAAAAACTACTCAGAGGCACAAATACAAGAGAAAACCAAAAGGCAGGAACAATGAATAAAGAAGCAGCGCAATAAAGCTAGAAAGGGAGACACATGACCCAAGGAGCCATTTAAACCATGGGAAGTATATAACAAGACAGCCCAGAGCTCAGTTTTGAAGAACAAGACTCCCAAGCATGTGCATCATTTCACAAACGCTGAAAGTGAACACAACTTTTCCCTTCTCTCCCAACTCAGATTTTACTTCAGGATGGGGTGTGGGGGTGTGTGTGTGGTGAGTAATGGGACAGGACACAGAACAAAACAAAACAAAAAAGGAGTAAATAACAATAAACCCCAGAACCTAATCTATATTTTAAGTTGGAAAGGCAACAAGGCAAAATTAAAAGTTAATACTCCAAATGCCTGCATCGCCCTTCAAAACAAAAGATTCTTGCAACCCTACAGACCACGCATAGTCTACCTGTGCTCTGCCCTGCCTCCTGGTTCTGCCATACACCTGGACAAGCTCAGTGCTTGCCTCAAAGCGTTTCTCATATCCTCAGTGCATTTCTGAGGTCAGGGTGGGGAGACAAGTGGACAAGAAGTGGTAGCTTGTCACCATTTCTGCACAATCTATTCCCATTAGAGGTGCCCTAAAAGACACTTACACTGGTGAGAGTCCAGGGAATATCTTCCTGAGGCAGGTCCCAATGTGCGCCAGCACCTCGTTCACATCCTCCGAGGACGCCATCTTCATGGAGATGCTGCATTTCTCAGTTTCCATAATTAACTATAAATAAGATGGCATGAGGGCAAGAACTGGGTATCATATAATTCATGTCCATTTAAAAAGGAGAGCACACTGAATGCCAGCTGAATGCTTTGCATGCTGGTAGGATTCTGTTATTCTTTAAGACATGACACAGCAATGCTCCCAAGTAAAGTTTTTGAAAGTTGTTCTTGAATATAGAAGACCCCCGTACTCAAACTTTGCTTTTCCTAATGGTGCCCTGCTTCCCACAGGAATAAAATTTTCAAAGGATCCTGACCTCAGCTGACGCTTTGAAAACCAAGAACTTTTCACAGCATTGTCCTCTTTTGAAACACGTCCCAGAACACCAAGAGAAGTGAGCGCAGTCTGACAGGAAACTATTGAACAAGCAGGGCCTGCTTCCTCCAGCAAAAAGTAAAAGTCTTTAATGGCTCTGATCCTCTAGAAAAGCTCTAATGCTTTGATCTATAACATTTAAGAAAATGTTACATTAATATTTTGTCTCAGTTCAGATGAAGCAGCAACTCGGCTAACATATCTGTCCTGCTGTCTGGTAGATATGGGCTTCAGTGAGGGGGGGGGGAAATAAAGCCTTTTGCAACCCATCTCTGTTTACATATTGAATGTTCAGAAACAAACCAGATTGCAGTATGACTGACAGATCAGGTCTGCTGCTGCTTTTGGCTGCACCACAGTAAGCAATGTATTCTCCAGTGTGAATGTTTAGCACAGCCCAAGTCATGAACTCTTTTAGATGAGGAGCTGTGCATACACAGTAAAAAGGTAGTATTAGGAATAAATAAGAAGCACAGACAGATAGTAAAAGAGGGGACACTGCATAGTATCCTACAGAAGATAATTTTTTTATTGAAACTGGTTCCCAGTTCATGTCTAGGGTTATCATCAGGATAATCCTCAAAGAGGTTGTATTATCGCAAAAGCACACCGGGAGTCTTCACACCTTTTCCCACCAATTCAACTCCTTTCTGAACCTGTTGCCGTGATGAACAAGTGGGCAAGTTACTACTGGTTTTCATCACCATCGATATTAACATTTCCCTACGTAACTCTGTCCATTTGTTCACTTATCTTACAGCGGGAAGCTCTTCACAGCTTTCTGCCAGATGCCTAGCACAAGACTACGTCCTTCAGGTATCACAGATTTAACACTGTTTGCAGGAAAATTGCAACAATACCATTTGCCCCATAAGCAATAATCCAGGATTCTGCCTGCCTTCAGCTGTAAGCCTTACACATTTAAAACACAAATGAATGTGAACATGCAAAACCTTAAAAAATATTTTAGAAAAATGGTATGTTAAGTGAGGCTGCTGAAAATCCCTTGTAAGCCCTGCTACAACAGTGATCGTCTATGCCTCCAGGAATAATTAGCATTAACTAAATGGCATTTTAATACCTTAAATAAATAAAGCCACAAAACCACATAGAATTTATTAAATGTCGCCCCATTAAAATAGTAAGCATCTGGACCTACACCCCCGCCCCGCCCCCCCAGGAAGCCTTCAAAAGCCAGATTAAAAAGACGACATGTTAAAAACAATGAGAGATTTTCACAGTTCAAATAAAGTGTCACGCACTCCTATTTTTAAAAACCTCTTTAAAAGCCAAACACACATGAAACACATGAAGACTGATACAATCGAACTGTCAAATCTTGTCAACACGTTCATCTTATGAATTAAAAACTTATTAAAGGCATTCTTCTTTTCAGCACCTTCTCTTTGACATTCACTTTTTTTTGAGCATGTAACTTGCTGTCAAATGTATTTTGCGTGGTGCACAGTAATGGCACCGAGAATAGCTGGAAGCAAACCATTTCTGCCTGCAGTGTAAGCAGTAGCTTTTGGCTTCACCATAAAGGTAAACACCACAGAAGCCATTCAGTCTTGTGTGGTGATGATAATACACCAGCCTCCATTGTTTTATCTTCTCTGAGAAAAATACTCACTTACAAGAAAAATGAAAACTTGTACCACATTGAACTAGAAAAAAAAAAAAATCACTTCTTATCATCATCCCACCTGCACAACACGTTGCTAAAATTGATTCTTTAAATTCTTATCATTACTAAGATTTGAAAGCAGCATTAATGTAAGCATGCAAATGTCAGTGTGCTCACTGCATGGGGACACCTGCATATTAGAGTATTACCTCCTTGACTGGAACAGATTTAGCAATGAGTAAACATGTATCTTTTATCTAGAATACACTTACCTGCCCCGGTTTATTGGAAGTTACTCCTTGGATTTCCAAGTAGCTGAAAGTTAGTTCTAACTGTAGATAAAAAAGAAAACGCCACATTAGTGCAATCTTCTTATTTTAAAGAGTACTTACGCTTTTCAATAAGGTTAAGAAAACCTTGAGAAAGGCTACTATTATTATTCTACATCGATTTCTGTAATCAACACTAAGTATTTGTTAGTATCCTATCTGATTGCTTTTTCCAGTAAAAGAACACTTAACATTCACTTGTTACAGGTTCAAATGGTTATTAGAAGTTACAGGAATACCACACGTTGGACCCTTTGCTATAAGCATATAAGCTTATAATAAAGTTTTTAACAAAATTTTACTATAAAAGCATTGTTTATACAACACCCTACTGATACGTGCTCTTGTGACTGAATAACCATTAATTACAATATTTACAGCATCACAATTATTCTTTCATCAGTTACACTGATCACAGATGTGAAAAATTTTACTGCACAGAAGCTGAAGGGACATGCACACACAAACTTTTATAGATACATATATAAATAAAAATACCATATATAAATAGACATATAGATATATAAATGCTTGAGACTACTTTAGCACGTCTGTAAGTATGAGAGGAAGTCATACATTTGTTTGCCTGAGTGGGTTATCTGGACAATGGGATAGGCAGGGAAGAAGGGTGAATATACTGAACTCAAATGGAAACTTAGAAGAAGGCAGGGAAGTCCTCTTCTCCAAGGACAAATCTAGAGCTACAGGGAGTGTGCTAAGATCTGAATTCACGGCTACGGAGACAAATGATTTGACATGTGAGTATGCAGAAAGAAACAAACCTCCTTGACTGAATCATAACTACAGGGCAAGAAATTAGCACCGTCATTTCCTTTTACTTATCATTAAAACCATTGTAACTGAGCAGTCTGTTGGAATTGCAGTTTCCTGTACTTTATCTTATCCTAGGTTCACAGTCAGGTGCTCCCAGGCTAACTGGCAAACACCATAATACTCTATTTCTGTATTTGTGGTAATTTTTTTAAAAGACAACCCTGAACAACTCTTGGGGTGCTCAGAACCCAGATGCAGCTCTCAAGTCTCTCTGCAAAGGCTGCAACAGCACATTGGGAAGTTGGGATGGAGGTACCAGTTTCCAGCCATAAGAACCAGCTAAAATTTTTTCAGAAAGTAGCAAGATAGTAGGGAATGCTCCTAAACACCAAGATCTCACTGCCAAATCTGTAAGTAGGCATGAACATTGTTAGCAGAGGATCAAGCTGTCCAAAAAAATGTGATTAAAATAGTTATGATTTAGAATGCACTAAAATTTAGAGGTGTTTAATGAAAAAGATGACCTTTTTTAAGCATTTAGCTACATTAGGCACTCACAGCTGCAGAGATTGAAGATGTTATTACTGTCTGTTTGTTCTTTGTTGCCTATTTTCTGAATCTTTTTCCCTTCAGTTGCCCCTCATGATTTGACAGCATCAGAAGATATAAGCACTCCTCAGCTATATCTGTGCAAAGTTCACCTACCACCAAAGGCCTAACTTAGTGACCAAATTTTAGTTTTTGAGGAGTCTTCATGTGCTTCATTTCACTTATTCTGCTGCAGGGGCAGCATCCACAGCTAACAGGCAGTTTCAGACCACAGGGGTGCCATCACATCTGCTTATGAAGTGAGCGTGTGGAGAGAACAGGGGCAGAAGCAGCAGAATCAGCACAAGCATCTTCCCAGTCCTACACCGACACCTTGCATTTTTCCAAAGGCAAGATGTTCACTTCTCTTCAGGCCTCTTCATTGCCTAATTTCTAAACTAAGACTGGCAATCTTTTGTGATGACAGGACATGTCCTCAGGCCAGAAAGAAAGAAAAAAAAATATATATCCATAGAAGCTTTTGGTTTGGGCTACTGCAATAAGCTAGACTACATGCATAGAAGTGAAAGGCTCTTTTTCTCCAGTGCTAGTCAAATTAAACATATGAGACTAGCTAACATTTGCTTACCCAAATCACAATAAAATTTTAGGAAAAATTTCTGTGACTGAAATCCTTCCTTTTTGGTAAATTATCTACCTACCAGATTAGCAAAAGCAGAACCTTCAAAGTACTGTACATGTGCAAACATATATATACACACACATATATATATATATATGTACACATCATCAAAAATTCTTTTTTACTCCTGATAAAAGTTTACACAGATCCAGAGTCAAGAATCCAATCCGCAAAAGTCAACTTGACTGGAATTAACAAATACCAGGAAACGTGGCAATATCTCCATAGTTACCTTTGGTTCATTCTTCTACTTAAAAACATGGATTTTTACAGTCCTTGATTTTCAGCAAAAATACAGCACACGTTCTAAACATCATCTACCTCAAACTATGAAATAATTTTTTAAAAGTTTTAAAAAGCATAACCTAATTTATTACATGAAATTATGTTTTTAAAAAATCCTCTTAAAAGGCTACGAGTGCCTCTCATTTAGGGACCCTTCAGTTACCAAGACAGTTAATTTCACAGTCCCTATTTTTTCAATCAAAACCTAATGAAAACTGGCACTAGAAATATGATCACAAACCTGAATTACCCTCCCACAAATATTTCATACACTTATCTGTGGGCTTGATGACACATCCAACATTTACTAATGTTGTAAGTACATTTTATACAGACTGTAGCAAGAATGAGTAGGCTTTCAGTACTGCCCTTCCTATCAAACCGTCTACATTAGCGGATATGAACTGATTGGACCTGCGTGTAAAGTTAGGTGCTGGCCACTGTAATATCCTTGCTCTAAGGATAATCAAGTGAATTGATGTTTTAGTTAATCAACCTTCACTCCTTTTAACTTTGATTCTCGTTCAGCAGATACATCTCAACAGCACTGTTTAAGGAAAAGTGAAGTTTGAAATCAGACGTTGTAGTAACAGTCACTCAGAACCGGCCATCTCTCAGCATACTCAGTGTTATGAGAGGTCACTGGAAGGATAAAGTGTCTGCTGCATGTTCTCAGCTGTCTTGCTTATGGCATGCCAGTAATATGGAAGTTCTTGGGCTTAGCTTTTGAAAATACAACAGTTTAGAAAATTCAGTAAGTTTTACTAAACCTGCTAGAAAAGAAAGGCACTTTCAACCAACCTAATTGTTCAGATATACAAAGTTTAATTTTGACATAAATCATGAGCAGTTTCTGCTGATAAGCTTTCTTTTATTTGTTAGCACTAAACTCACACTTTTGTTAGTACAGATTCCCATGAAAACAGAAACAAGGTTTTCAACTATGTAATCTATTCAATAAAAGGAATTTCGAAAGGTATCTTTAATGGTAAATTAGAAGTACAGCTATTCTTTAGTACTCCAAACCCTAGCCTTCAAGAGCTTTTTGATGAATTACAATGCCTTTGCTATTATTTAACAAGATCACCATCACTACCTGTCCATCATACTGCCACTGAACTGATGTCTAAGCTGTTCATCAACGGGCTTTATGTTTCCATGAAACCAGTCATCAAATTCTGTCTTAAAAAACCCTGGCTGAAAACTGCAGCAATCCAAAATCCAACAGATAGCCAACAGGAGACATCTGTGCTGCAGGGACAGGGTGATTTGCTGAGGGAAGCAAATTTCAGCAGAAATTCAAGCTAGAGTCATCCTACCGGTCAAGTCAACATCTTCAAATCATAGGTAAGGATGGTCACATTTACCAGTGACCATACCTGAAAATCTGGTTATTCCATTTATCGATCCTTTGTTTTCTATAAAACATATATACACAGACATACACACACTTAGATACCCACACTTAAAACACAACAAAATAGAACATATGCCAAATTCCTATTCACTGAGTCCAAGCTGGACAAGAGATGTTCTTCCACATCAGTCATTTTCATTCACATGGAAATTATCTTTCTCTGCTACAACAATCATTACGAATTGTCACAGGAATAGAAGAATAATTCACCAGCTTTAGGCAAGGCAGGTCAGCAAGATGCTTTTCAAAACAAACCACAGAAATCATCAGTAAACAGCAGAGTTTCATAAAGCTCAACATTATTTGTGTCTCCAAATCAGATATATTCCTGTTTGACACTACAAACACGAGAGGGAATAATGCCATTAGCTTGTTCGGATATAAACTGTCCCACTACTAAGATCATCAGGCTCATATCACAGCTCTTCAAGTTAGTATTTCCAACATAATTCTTCACCCACCTGCATTTCTAGAAGTTAAAATCCATCTGAAATGGTAACTATATATTCTGACAAATTATTTAAGACAGACACTAATGGAAGCACCGTTTTATCTGAATACCACCAAACATACCATTCCTCAGTTGTTATTATTTTTTAAACAGATGCGTAAGTATAATTAAAGTATGCTAAGTTTATGCAACTTACATTTCTATCTACAAAACCAGTATTTATAGAAACACAGTGATTTACCTTGCTGGGAATCCGAGATGTTAAAAGAAACGCCCGACACGATGCCAACACCTATTGGGAAAAAACAAGAAAAGAACAGCATTTGTAAGAAATTTTTCATTTATCAGGAGTATTATTGAAGCTTCTTTTCCAGGAAAGTCTTGAAACCAGAGGGAAAAGACCTCTAGCAGAGTGAGTGTTGATTCCCTTTGCTGTCATACACGGAAGGAAGGGGAACTGGGCTCAGATCCAGTAGAGCACGGTGATAAGACTGCTGCAATCTGATCAACTGTAAGCTAGTTAGTTCAGCATCAAACTCAGAAATTTATTTGCTCAATCTCTCAAGAACGTTTAATAGGAATCTTAGTGACATTTTAAAAAGCGGCAAGGATAAGAAGCCCTACCAGGAACATACGATATACTTAAATATAACAAAAATACACAAGACAAGCATATTATTAGTAATACCAGACCATAAGCAAACATATTTTTTTTGGACTTACTCAGTGCATTTCTAGAGTAATAATACAAAGATTTCTCATTGACAACACCTGTATTTCTTCTCCAGCAAGGACAATGGAAAAATGCAATTAGATAAGCGAGACCAGTGACTGGTGAGAAAGCACAATGAAACAAGTATTTCAGAAGTTACTACCAATCAAAATGTAATGATATATAAAAGTTACACTCCAATCTCCAGTAGCACATCCCACGCACAGATTTTACACTTTGCAAAAGGGATGACTCATTTTGCAAAACTAAAGTATTGCTTTTTGATCTATCTGCCTACAGAATTAGCTGCATCTTTTTCCAGACAAAAAACTGAAATGAACTTAAATTGAACATCTGGATCAAAACGCCATAGCACATGCAAAGCTTTTCACACAGCTGGGACCTTCTGAACTCAGTTCTGCTTGGCAGGTATCTATCTCCAGGTGAGCAGGTTGACACAAAACGTGTTCCTCATTCAGAGAGGGAGAACGAGCCTGAGAAGGTAGCCCAGCATCCAGCTTTGAACGCTGTTCAAACACTTTGGAGACTGGATTTCAGCTTTAGTACCTCAGCTGAACCACATCTTGCTAAAACCTAAGAGTACAAATGCTGTACTAGTGTTGGATATCAGCAGACTATTTCAGGGTTGATGTGACCAGACCTGGTGCTCCAATTATCACTGATGCAGAGCCAGACAATTGTGGAATAGTAACCACTGCCTCCTGGAAGGCTCACCTCTTCACGGAGGCCCATTATGCTAACTGGCACACCACTGCTGCCACTTGGCTGGCATGTCCAGGCCGCGTCAGACAGACCTGCCTGGTCCCCTTGCACTCATGCCTGGGGGAGAAACAGCCTCTCCTGCTCTCCTCCCAGCTGTGCCTATCACAAGTATGTCTTCCACAATTCAGCATGCAGAGAAAAGGGAAGGGGCAGCCCATGGGCTTTTACCACTGCAGTTTCCCCAGCCTGACAGCAGCTCTCTGGTACCGTAATAAAATCTTGAACCTTTCCCCTCCCTCACCCACCTCCTCAGGGCAGACATCCACCGTAGGTGTGCATCAGTCTCCCGGGAGCCTCTGGGGAAGATCACACCCCATGCACTCACAAGAAAAGCTTTATTATCAGTAAGAGTGCCCCTCTTGGCCATCATCACACCCACAAACAAGCTGCCCAGCTCTGAAGAGGGATAGGTGGTCAGGCAGTCTCCCTGCACCAGCACCACCTGCAAAATACCTCCAGAGCAGCTGCAGCAGCTTGTCCTGACCTGCTTCTGGTCACCACATCTCAGGTGCAGAAGTGAGACAGTCAGGGGAAAGGACAGCTTTTGAACAGCTGTTTTCTGTGTTTCCCTTCTAGGTAGTGGCCTACAACATTAGAGATCAGTGTTCGTGCACACACCACGGTGGGACAGCTGGTTACAGGAAAATCAGGTCATGGTCCTGTTACAAAACACTTGCCTGCATATACAGGTTCAAGCTACCTTATGAGCATTGACAGGGTCCCTCTAACATGATTACAGTACAAACGAGGAGTCCAAATAACAAAGTTAAATGCAATCCAGGTAACCAGAAGGCTGTAACACAATTACATTGGGAAAAAATGTTCCAACAGAGCACATGTCAGTGTATATTCTCATGGTAGATATACCAAAGCTCCCAGAGTGATATTGCTAAAACCAATGAAGTATCCACTTACCTTAAGAAGATGCATTTACATACAAAGGAGAGGACTGTCGTAAAGTGATACTCCCCACTCAGCTGGGAAAGAAACTACTCTTGAGCAATAGGATGGTACAAAAAAGCCTGAGCCCTCTAATGCAGTAACACTGAGGTTTCTACAGTTTTCACAATTAAGAATGTCACAAACAAGTAAGAGTTTGATTTTTACATAAAGCCAACTGAAGACAAGGTCAACTATTACTGCAAAATTAATGTCCCATCTTGACAACAGCAGGACCAGATTTTTTTTATTTTTTTTTTTTTTTTTTACAACAGCAGAATCAGCCAAGAGGAGGCTTGTAATTTATCACAGTTGTAGCTGCTAAAATTCATGAGTATGCATCATGACCTTTGACAGGATCAGCTTTAGTTTACTGCTGATACATTTTTTTTTAATCTTTTCAAAATTTTTTGTGACACCCACTTTTTAACATTGCCATTTCTGTTCACGTTTAGCAACACAGTAGCCTCTAACCCAATCAACTTGAGATTTGTTGGATAAGCTGTGAAACAAACAGTTTTCAGTGACCTCCTCCTCCTCGAAAAGGTTGCAGTACCTAAAAACAAATAATGGCTATTAAGATACCTGCTCACTTGTGTCTGTCAGTAGGATTCTGTATGGTTGTTAGTACTTGCTAGGGTAACAGAACAACTATTACAGACTACTTAAAACAACGTATCACACTGTTCCTTCTCTTGCAAAATATGCTGGTGCCAAAGGCGTAGGCATCGGAGATGTTTTCACACTGACAGTTCAAGTCCCCTTTCAAGCACCGAGCTATTTTTGTGAAGGAAGTCCCAGGTCTCTATCCATTCCTCTGACATGAATAACGATTATGTGCTTAATTGCATAATTGTCTAAGTCTTTCAGAAGTATCCAGGAATGCTGGGTTTTATAAATAGACAGATTCTAGATTTCCTGGAGTTTTTCATTTCTTCATACAAAGAAACTAAAAAGCAGAAGTAGCCACCAGTTCCTCCACAGCAGTTCTCAAATATCTTACAAAGAAGATTCTGCCACTGTTATACTTATTTTCCACCCAGAGAACCTTGAGTACAGCAGGAGAAGTGTCATGGTCAAAGTCGCTTTGAAAACCAAAGACTCATAGGAACAAACCCCTGTTCCAGGGAGGACTCCGAACAAAGTGCTCCCTCATTTACAACCCATCAGGAATGTCAGCTGGGCACAGTGTATAACCTATCTTGTCTTCCGATAGGATATGATCACTTGTTCAGCCCAATGAGTTGCAGCCCCATTCCTCCATAACCATTTGGTTTGGTTACACAGAGTATTCAATCATTAATAAAGCTAAAAGAGCCCATCAAAAGATAAACACACACAGGGTAGAGAGACTCGGGAGCAGATTCATGCTTTAACACACCTGTAAGCCAAAAGATTTGCAAGTGACTGTTGTGAAGGCAGCAAGCACATCCAGGCAAATTTTCTACAGGGTACGTAACCTAGCTACTGCTCCATGGAGGGGGCAATAAAAAAGAATTACATTTAGTTTACAGTAGCTTCAGTCTGTCTTCCTACTCTGCCTTTTTCCAAGCATAAAACAGGATTATCATTTGCATGTTAAATGACTCCTACTCACACACAGATACCAGAGTTGACGATTTCTTGATGTTTTTATCACTCCAAATTCTGTAATGCTCCCTACACTGCTCACCATGTACATGAAACAAATTAAAATTTGGAAATTAATTTGGAAACATTCATCAAAAACATATCCTGCAAATTACTTCTCCAGAGACTCATGGCCTACAAGGTCATCTTCTACTTACCAGAATAAATAATCTGTTTTAGTAAAGAAAATTAATTTTAACACAGATCCTCAGCAAGTATACCAACAAAACATAAACATACAGATGCATTTCATGATTTCTTGTCAAATCCTAGCCTTATTACACATTTTAGCCCTGTAAGTTAAATTAACAGGGCTGCACTGGGTTAACCCAGGCATCCTACCTGGCAGTCAGACTTAGGAAGATTAATAGAACAACACAGCTCTGTGCTAAGTGCATGCATTTTTCCAGACAGACCACAGAAACTCAAGCCACCTTATTTATATTTAAAGAGGTTTCAAACTCACAAGCAAATGAAACAAATCTTTTTAATAAAATCACTACTACTCTTTTTAAAATGCCCAGGAATAGAGGTCTGGAAAATACAGTAAGCATACACAGCTTCAGGATTAAATATAAAACAAAACACCTCAGCACTTCATGGGCCCCAGAAAGTTGCGTGATGCTCACTCCACTCACTAGCACAGATCTTTTAAAAATTCCCTCTGCTGAAATCTCAAAAAAAAAATTATGGCTTATCCTTTTTTTTTTTTTCCCCTCTTGCTGGAAACTGATGTACACAGGTATTAAGGAAAAAAAAAAGCTTAGTACTTTTTTGGTCAACTTGCAAAATACTGTAGGTTTACTTCTCTAAGCTATACTCTCTGATCCTTTCTTTCCACACCATAGTTTCTTTTTCCCCCCGCATTTGCCATTTTGTCAGCCTCAAAACTGCTCCAGTCTCTTCCATTATACTTTAGAGAAGAAGCATTTGTGACAGGTTTTCTTCTTTAGATATGCATAATTTTGAGAATCCCTTGAAGTCCAGAAGACAGTTGCTTTTTCTTATATACCTCTTAGCTATACCGTCCCTATTTTTATCATTATTCATTACCATTATTATCCCATATATCATCATTATTTTTAAAGTTTCCACACTTACTAGTTGTTTTAGGATTTCTATCATAAGCTTTCTATTACTACTACTGATTCAGTATCTAGTGCACACATAATAACATGAGGCAAAGTAGCACCACTAATACAGTTGGGAGTTTTTATTAGAACACGGATATGGATGAATCAATACAAGTTAGAGCATCCAGTGTCTCTAAGTCCCTATAGAATCAATCATTCATTTCCTGGGTTGCAAGCCTGATGTTGTAAATGCTCCATGTTGAAGAAACTGAAGTTCGATTAGATAAAGGGCCCCTTTCAGCGCCATGCTAGAGACAGTAGAGCTGGGTTTGAGTGAGGCAGTCTCCCTGAAAGCATTGAGCCTCCCTAAACAAAAAGGGTAGCTGACATCTTGGAGGTCTTTTTGGAGTGCTAATTAACTCGGGCACCACACAAACATATATGCTGCTTCCAAAACGGTGGCATCACTTGGCATATGGTGGGTTTCTCTGCAGAGCACTGACAGCAGCAAAGCATACCAGTTCAGCTCTAACCTAAGGGCTCACAGCATCACCACCTTTACCCACAGCCCTCTCAGCTGTCTGAGGTTGAATTTGACCCTGATGATTTGGTCTTAGCTACTTTCAAAGTGTTACCTATGTTCAAACCACTGGCAAACCTTATTCGCTCCTGTTACAAATGCCTACTTATATATCCACTGACACTAAGGCAGTCTTTTGTAGCTAGGAAAGATCCTTCAGTAAAGGATTAGAGCAATTCGGTTCTTGGCATTCACACACAAAACACAGAGTTTCTCTCTCCCTCAGCTGACCTTAGCCAAACTGAACACATTCCCAGGCTTCCCTAGGTCACCAGTGCCTGTGTGGCCAGCTGTAGACCTACACAAGACATACCCCAGAGCACCAGAGCAGACCCTCAGCAGTAAGAGAAGCCGTTATTTGCATCAGTACGATTCTCTCCTGCACAAGACGGGGGCAAGCTCTGCAGTGCCAGTAACGACCTCAGCCACCCCCATGAAGAGACTGCTCTGCTGCATGTTTCTCTATGATCGTTCCTGAAGTCAACGGCAGCTTTCTCAACAAAGTCACCTTGTGGCAGCCATGGACAAAGAGCCTGCCTGCCGTTGCACTGCATTAGAAAGTCAAGCCTTATCTGTTATGGGCCGCCAATTTCCATATTTTCTGAATGGCAAAGGAAGGTATGGGGCACAGTTTTTCACTGAAGTAGATTTCTTGCAAAAAAAAGTGGGGTCAGATATCAGAACTGCTGGCAATAAATCTGCTGTGTTTAAAGTAAAGAGAAACACCTTTCAAATCAATTTACTGAACAAGCCAGGGGACACCCACAAGATGGCACAATGGAGTGCTTCATTCAAATTTCCCTTCCAGTCTTAAGGTCCTTTTAAAATAAATGCTTATTTAGCTATTGGAGAACTGTTCCAATATGCAAGGCAATTTCTACTTCAGTGGCAAAAATGAACAAGTCCTCCCTGAAAGACAGTTAAGAAAAAAAGTGTTTTAAAATTGACAAAAACTGAAGCATGGACACACCAAGAGATCTGTCTGAAACAAAAGGGCAAAATGAAGCAGCAAAGTTTGAAAGAAAAGCTTGGAGTATGCAGTTGCCGGTTCTGGAGTTTAACAAGAAACAACGTAGCTTGGAGGTTTATCAGCGAATTAAAACATGATCTCCTGCCTAAACCCAATTTGCTCATTAGCTCCCCCAACAGCTATAACAACACTACCACTGTAACTGTCAGGCAGTGTCCTAGCTGTGCAAACTGTGAAGGACACATGAATCAAATTGAGTCTCTTTAACATCTGGAGCACAAATAAATATAAACACTTGCTATAACCCTGTCTGCAACATGCAAATGACCCAGCAATTCCTGTTAAGGTGAGATTTCGGAAGATGCTAAAACAGGGATTCAACATTTGCCAGACACCACCAACGGCAGCAACAGGAGCCATGGGTACCCCAACTGCCAGCCCCTGTCACTTGAAGTAGCTTGTGATGTGGTCACCAGTGGTGCAGACTGGGACTCCTAATTCAGAGGCTTTACACTCAAGAATTCTGTATCATATCCTATCTTCTTCATGAACCACAGAGCTGCTTGTGGAGGGGCAGCTACCTATTGCATATATAGCCACAAGGCTTCCTTGTTCTTCCAACCAGTCAGTCATGGAGCATATTTTCATGGTCATAAGAGAGATGCCAAATACAGAGCGCTTAAGCTGAGGCAACCTCCTGCAGACTGCAAAACTCCCTCGCCATTCCTCTCACCACTGCACAATTCCCAACAACAAAACCCAGAATACTGTAAAGCACTAACAGAAAACCTAACTAACATGTTATTTACAGGTGCTCCAAGCCATGAAAACAGGAAACAGCAGCAGCATTTCACCAATATAAAGTCCTTTCCATGGCACTGGACCCAGTCTGGGTTGGCACCAGCCTGGACAGAGGACAGCGAGAGTGGCGCAGGCTCAACCAAATATATTCATTTGTAATTCATCAATGAGGCACACATAACCCCAAAGGGGTTTTTCCTTCTCTGTACCTACGTTACACGTAAACAGGTCACTAGCACAGTAGTGTTAATACACCTTTTATTTCAGACTTTTTCCCACTTTCGCTCTCCTCTGTATACAGCCATTATACAGATTCACTGCCTCGACAAAGTGCCACAGCAGGATACGTTCCTCATGTACCAGCCTTTCACAATGTTCTAGCCCCCAGTACTCAGTTAAGTACTAAGCTGAAAACACTCCATTGACTTCCAATTCAAAAGGCTCTGGACTCCAGCATTTTTTGTGCAACAATTTTTTTATGCTCTTGCATTATTTTTCTCTATCATCAAAAGAGCATACAGGTACCCTTTAGAAAATCCCTCCCACTACCTATCCCTGGTGTTAATAGTCAGAAACTTCCATACACCTTCCCTCTTCTTCCACAGAACCTCTTTCTAGGTTTATAGACAGTAGGTAAGACTGCACGCATTTTGCTCTGCTGTGTATAATGCTGTTTCTATGCAGAAGCAGCTGAAAATAGATTTTGCTATTGGCAGTGCTTTTATTCTTATCTTCTTTAATTTCATCACTTAGAAATGCCAGATTAAACATTTTGCAGTGTTCCTTGGTGACTGGGTTGCTCTCTTTGCAAGTACGTCACCCACAACCATTTTGCAGAATTTTAAAGACCAGGAAACAAAACAAAAACTTCAGGAACAGAAGAAATGCAACTTTATCCATAATGTAAACATTTTATAAGAAACTCTTCTACAAACATCTGTATTTGCTTTAAGTTATCAACAATTAAATGAAGATTCAATTAGTGAAGTGCGATGCACTTAGCTCCACTTGATATTAAAATAAAAATACGTAAGCACAGTAAAACAATTTTCCTTGATACCCACTGCCATAAACTACAGTTTCAATAACATTTACCTTGGACAACCCTGAGAGCTAAGATGTCAGCTTGGTAAATCTGTAGCATTCAGTCTTATTTGTCCTCTCCATGGCGTATATAAATTGAAACACAGAACCAAGTCAATGGCTGGAGAGGTAAAAACCTTTAAGCCAAGGCAGCTCTTTCCCAAAGAAACCACTGTTACAGGTGCAAGACAAAACAGTCTTGCCCATTAGGTCCAGAAGGGATTACTCAAGATCCCTTCAGGAGCCCCACTGCAGTCCTCAGATGCACTCCGATTTCTTTTTCCTCCTTTTGCTTGCCCACAGAACCCTTTCTCCACCTCTATTACCTGCAAAATACAAAGTACCTGCTGAAACTAATACAACTGTGACAGCCACTCCACCTTTAATCACCTGAGGTATGCTGGAACTCTTAATCTTTTTAAATTTTGATATCTTAAGACCATCAATTTTTCAAGAGAGGAACGGTGCTTAAGTGCTGGAACCAGCCACTTGGTTATTTAATCCTTAAAAGCCACCACTATACTCCCAGCCCCCAAACTCAGATTTTTTGTTCTACTGTTTTATGTTTTGTAAGATGATCTCTTTTACAGCTATTTTATTTCTACTGTACCACATTTCCCCTCTGCTAAAGAAATCTTTTCTTTCAGAGCTTTAAAACATCTTCCAAAACCAGGAAGACAAGAACAAACTACTCCCCTGTCCCTGCACAAGGCGGCAGGGCTGGAAGGGACCTCCCTTTCACTGCCTATTGCCATCCCTGCATGCAACGGGTGGTGAAAGGGAGGTCCCCTCCAGTATGGAGCTTCCTCATAGCTCCCACACTTTAAGTGGTGAGAGCTGAAGACGGCTGAGGCATCCTCTGTTGGCTTACCCAGTGCTCACCGCCCACCCACCCACTTAGCAGATGAGTATCTAGCATCTCCTGCAGAAAACACACAAAAGCTTCTCTGTCAGGCACTTTACTCTTACAGCCAGGGCAGCTACATAACCGAGGTGTCAGCAACGTCCTCACTCCCCTGTCATGCAGGTGCATGATGCTGGATGCATTTCTTTCTTATGAAATCTGCACCAGATGATAAATCCCAGCACGAAGTCCCTCCCACCCACCCCACCCCCACCCCCAACCCCCACCCCCCACCCCCGTTCCTAACTCTGTATCTAGCAGGCAGGAAACAGAGGCCAGGCCAGCTTCATGTAGTGACACAGCTGATTGTATCTGGCTTCCCCTTAGAAATTCAAGAATTGCCACATTCCAGGAAAGCAATTTTGCTGCCAACATCCTGCAAAAAAATACTTGCAGTTTCACCCTACTCACAACCATGCATGTTGTCTTGTCTGACTAAGAAGTACAAGCTGCATCCACTGGGCAAAAACCACTAAGTAACCACTGATGGAGGGTTATTAGCCTTTGTGCTGATTTTTAAAAGTCATAGGATGTCATCTATCTAATGCTGTTCCTTGTGAGAAATTAATGTGCTCCTGTCCAATATACAACCTATTTGAATACTTTCTGGTTTTGTGAGGATTCTTATTTAAATGTATCACACTAAATACTGCCTGCATTTGACCTGTACAGCTTCTTACACAGTGTATTAAACCTGACATAACGCACATAATAATGAAGTATCCCTATTTATCTGAAAACAATCAAATAGAAGTTAAACTTCAAAAAAAAAAAAAGTCAGAAACCATACTAAAAACCAGAAATTTCAATCTACTAAATGCAAAACCAACAAGTATTTCTGCTTTTCAAACTTAGGAGTTAAGTATAACAACGGTTACACTCAGTAGTCAGCTCCTAGCTACACAGAAGACTTCAGGGGTTTGTAAACCACCTTTTGCCTTTGAAAAACTGGGGAAAAAAATCAGCTGCTTCCCCAAAAAGCCTTCACAAGATTCTGATGCAAAGGTCTTTTAAGTCAAACCACTTCTCATAACAATTTTGTGGGTGAATTTTGGTTTTGTAAGCATTGAGCCACATTGCTTGATGCTTCTTAATCATTGTTCATTTCAGAACACGAGAGCCTCAGAGAAGAGAGGTTTTAAAAGGTTACTTCACTACTGTGAACTTGAACTGACTCAGCTTGTCAGTGCAAGCTACAAAAGTGTAAAGCAAACTAAATCCTTCTGGGCTTTATCGTTTTATGTAGAATCGTGATTTACAAGCTCTTCTATTTGCAGACTCTTTATTTTCACTATGGAGGTACAATCTGCCAAAAAGTTAAGGACACCTGAGAACAGCCTTTGCTGTATTTAGGTGGTATGTTTGCAGGCAACTGTCTGCCCTTTGTCCAGCCAGCCAAGCCTTTGGTTCCTTTTATTTAGCCAAGCCTTTCCCCTGTCCATTCTGGAGCTGCCTAAGCAGTTCTGCTGAACAAGCCAACCTGCTCTCCAGAGTCTTTTGCTGGGGTACATGAGGAGCAGGGAGCTCACAGACCAGCATGAGGAGCAGCAGCACTGGCCGGGCTGAGAAGCCCCTGGGAGCTGGCAGCACAAGCCCCCAACCTCAGGAGCCGACAGACCCAGTTCCTGCAAGCCAGGCTGCACTCTCTTGCACACATCCTCAAAATCATCCTGGGTAGACAGAACACAGATTCAAAACCTGGAAACATCAATATTCTGTTTTTAAAGGAATTTCTAGCATGGGAAAAGCTGGTATAGGGCCACAAATAAGAAGGGAAGGTGAGCATCCACCTGGCTCAGTGGCACAGGTTGCACTGCGGGGAGACCAGCTCCCCCCATGGCCTAAGCCCCAAGCACCACCAGTACTGAACCACCACACGGGCCCAAAACAGCCAAACCCAGCCTCTTCTGCAAGCAAATGCATGATTGCAACAAACCTAGATCGGTTTAGCAGCAACGCAGCCCAGCTACCAACAGCAGCGGAGGCACAAGTGCTCTAGGTGAGCTAACTGCCCAACAACTTCCCCAGCCCGCGAGCAGGTCTTTCGGGCCAGACTGAGCTCCACAGCACTGTATCCTGGGTTTATGGAAACGTAGGGCTTCCTTGAACAAGGTAAGTCAGAAGGCATCCTAACTGAAGCACAGGCTCCCATTTTCCCAAGCATCATCATACTTTTGCCATTAACACAGCTCCATTAGGGGTGAAAACAAAAAGAAAAATTAATACAGACAAAATTTAAGAAGCCAGGAAGCCTTTAAGCACAGGATCCCCAAGGCCTGTTACCTCCACCTATTCAACAGCATGGCTGGAGCCCCACTCACCCTCCTACTGCTGGAGATGTACTGCTTTTAATAAAGTTTGGAAGCCTTCAGCTGAAATTCAACACACAAGACAAAATTTTTCATGCTGTGTCTTTTCAATGCTTTACACTTTGACTCTGACACAGGGTCAGACACAAAATTTGCGTCTTTATTATGTTCTTGAAATAGGCAATTCCCCCCCAAAAAAACAAATCCCAGAGGCCTTCAGTCTACTACAGAGACACCCTTAAACACAACTAACCCCAATATGTTATCATCACAGCTTCTCAGCCAATGTGAGACAAAACCAGTGATAAAATTGTCTTGAACCATCTCAAAGAAGTATTGCTGTTATTTCCTTTTTTTTTTTTTAAGTTGTGGTTTCTTTGATTTTTAATGTCGGCAAATGGGGTTTTTTGTTACTGCAAAACCAAAACCAAATGTTGGTTACAATATTTCACAATAACCTACAAGTGCTTATCCTTCAAAACACTACTACAAAAGTTCAGTTTCCAGGGTGGACTCCATGCAGTTGCTACTGTTGCCTTTTTTTGTCACCTATTAACTTCAGGTGGGGGTTTAACACTAGTATAGGCAGTACAAGATCTAAAGTGAAGTTTTAGTTTGGTTAACAGACAATCCATCTAAGTTTACTTTGTCAGAGCAAGGCTTACAAGTGCAATTTTAAGTTCATGCCAGTTATAGAGTATTAATTTACACACACCGTTCAGCTAAATTTGCTTGTAACGTGACTTCTAATTAAGTTTGCAATAACATTGACTAACTCTTGCTGGAGTTATACATCATCTGTCAACTACTTAAAGTCATCTGTACTCAGTTTTATTGGTCTTCTCACACAAGTCAGAAAGGAAAATATCATTCAAATGTGCTGTCTAAAAGGGTGATCAATGTACATAATCATGACTTTTCAACCCACTTCTTATCTCCAGCTCTTTTGTTGCTTAAAGTTCTAAGCACGTTTTATTTTCCTTTTGTTGAGCTTTGGTAATTATAGCAACACATACATTTTGTACAGGTAATATATTCGAATTTAACAAAAAAAAAAAAAAAACCACTAAGCTTTTTAGTTACACAGATAAGCTCCCAAACACACCATAAATAAATGATCACAGCTATACTAGCAGGTTTGCAGAAGACTGCACCCAGCAGAACATCAGATACATTGACGATTTGAACTCTACCCACACACAAACACTCTTATTATTGGACTATTAACTTAATTATTCAGATGAGAGCATTAATGATGTCAGTAAAGCACAGCGATCAAAACTGAAAACCTCCCACCACAACTGCAACACTGGAACAACCCCTCCAGCCTTGTTTTACTTTCCATTTCTTCTGTCAGGCTCCTATGATCACTCAACTTGTCTGTGCTACCGGTTTTTATTTTCTTGCAGACTGGGTGCAGATGTTGCCTCTTTCCCTTTCCTAAATCCCAGTATTTCTCCCACAGTAAGTGAACCAAGAAATGAAGACAAGGAGAAAAAGGATCCATACCAATGTGTCTGTGATGGAATTTGCCTTTTCAAATTAAGTTGCATTACAGAGCTGCTACCAATCCTGAAAGGGCCACTGCTTGCCTCTTGGTTACAAATTAGATGAGAAATTAAGAGATCTTCTGTCTTCAGGTATAGATTTCTCCTGAAGTAGTGTCAAGGGAGATGGAAACAACAGGACATGCTATTGACATCTACTCCAGGCTGAGTAAAGAAGCTTCAGAAGACATGACTTTGTTCAAGCTAAAAAAGCAAAACCATTCATTACTCAATGCATTTGAAAGAAAAAATAAAAACTGGCTTTTCCCCTCAAATGATCACATTATCATGACCATAAAGTACTTTTTTTTACGAGGCCACTCCCACCCTAGAAGCTATTACCGTACACAGACATGCAATTAAAGCCCTGATTTAAAACTGCAGATGCATAAGCAGGTAGGTATAACTCTTTCAAGATGCCAAATACCAGGGGTTTACATTAGTATTAGTGTATACTTATTCCCACTCTTTGCATGACAAAGACCACAGTGCTTCATTCAACGACACTGGCATGAGGCCTGTAACTTCACAGCTCCTCAGTCTGACACCTCAAAGCAGTTTCAGAAGCTGAGCATTTGTTGTGGTTGCTAATAAAAAGTCTGAGCAGTTTTGCTTTAAAATATGCAACATTGCAGGGGGCGGGGGAGGGGAGCAGTTTCACTTTTCCTGGAGCCACATGAAAATCTGTAAGAGCTTTCAAAGTACATCATTGACTCCCTCGTGCCTCAAATCAATTAATTCTATGAAGTTTCTAAATCCCAGTAAATTAGCTAGGAAAACACAACCTTCTCTTCCTCCTTAAGGTTCACAATCTATGATCTGACCCTGGCTGTAATGTGTCACTACAAACACATGCTGAATGAATCACAGCTGTCTGAAAACACTGGTACTCAACAATGCTCCCTCCAAAGGGGTCAAAGCCTGTAGACTGCAGACTTCCAGGAGCACTGCAGAGGGTCAGTGCTGCAACAGCCTGGTGGGGCCATCACAAATGAACAGGCTTACCAACCCTGAAAAAGTGAGGTCACCAAATGCAGATGTGATTTAAGACACAACCAGACAGGGTCAAGCCTCAGATCTCATAATCTGGGTATCAGTTCTGGGGAGTGGAACATGAAACGGATACTTCCCTGCAATCAAACTGGAATGAGGTTTTAATGCGCAGCTACAGAACTGACAGATGTCAAGATAATCCAGTTTCAAGGATTAACACATGAATTTTTCTTCTTCACTCAATTTCCTGTCTTTGCCACATTTTTCCTTCTGGAAGGCTGCATTACCATTCCAAAGACTACAACATCCCAACACAAGCCTTCATCTGTAAGGACACTGATTGTTATTTAGACTGAATGAAGTTGTTACCTGTTGGTAATGTGCAAATACTGGAGAAAAACTTGGAAGAGGAAAAATTAGGCTGAGGCTAACCAACCTCTTCAATTGTGGCCCTGGAAGACTTGTTCTATGCAGAAATAAGAAAGACTGCACTACACACAGCAAGTTGAATGCATCTGGAAAGCCTGGGCTTCCCTACTGCCTATAAAGGCTAGCTGCTCTGCTCATGCTTCGTAAGCCAACATGCTTGAGACACACTACACTTCCTGACATGCAACTCATGCAAGCCATGTCTGACTCGGGCTATTGAGTTCACGTATACCTAGAGTAGATGTGGCCATGATCTCCAGATGTCCAGCATCCTCTTCAGAGCTGTGGTTTCATCTGGACACCACAGGCCTGGAAATCCAGAACAAATGCACCATACCTTCAACATTTCACCCACTTTTGGGTTTTTTTCTCCAAGATGAAATAGATAATGTGACCTGAGAAACCCAGATGTGTACAGGTTGCAGAGACCGAGGCTAGGAGTTCATAAAAGGGTTAATCTGTGCTAAATCAAGCTGTCCTGATTTAGATGCTGTGAACACCTGACACTTGGGACTGAGCTCTCTCCCAAAGGCAAGTTTACCCTGGGCTAAATTTGTCACCTTTCATATGCCTACATTTCGATCCCAGTGCACTCAATTCCTATGTTATCAAATGCAGAGCCTGCCCTTTTGTCTGCAGCTGCTTCAGTGCTATTTGCACCATGTTTCTGCCTAGAGGTTTGCCCCTCTGCTCCTGTGCCCATACCTTGAGAAGCTCATAACTGGCAGATCTGGGACACTAAATAATTCTTACAGAAAAGCCAGGAAGCTTCTGAAACCAACAAGCAAGACAAAATAACATCTCACCCAGCGATGTGTGTATGCACGTGTGTGTAACAAATGAAAAACAGTGACAACATAAAACTGTACGTAAATGTTTCTTTCCAGGTCACTTTTACCATGGTACACGTTTCGATTCTCTAAATCCACTCTGATGATGTTACAAACATACCCCGCTTTTTAGCAGCAAATGTAGTTCTGCAGCCATCTATACACTTCCTTTAAACAAGATGGTACTGTTTTATTCCAGATCATTAGTTCAAAACACCATCCCTTGCAATGCATATACTCCTGTGACTTATAGGCCTAACAAGGCCCCATTACAAAAGCAGTACTAATTCAAGTATTATTTTCTGTTCCATTGTAATCAATAAATGCAGAGAAACTACAAATGCAAGGTAACCAACAATTTTAAAAAACAACAGAATCAACTTGTTTTCTTTTGTGTTTAATTTGCTTTGCTTTCCTAGAGAAGAGAGAAATCTTTTGGAACTACAAACAAATAAGACTTTTTGAAAACCATGAAGTGGAGGCTAAGACTTAAAAGCTAACGTATTTTAAAAACCAACAAGTTCAAAATTAAAAATTACAGTTAATGCTATCTCACCAGTCCACAGAACTAGTACATTTCTGGTACAGCTTCAAAAGTCAATTTTGTTACAAAATACAGTCAGAAAGTCTGTATCACACACACCAGAAAAATCTGGAGTTGAACAGCCATCTCTGTCTTATCCTACTTATTAAATAAAGCAGACTGGGGGGGGAGGGGTGTGTGTAGTGGAAATAGCTACATGCAATTTGGGATACTAAAGAAAAAGACATCAAGCTTTATGACAGCCACAAACATACACAGTGCCTTTTTTTATGGCCACACAATCATGCAGAAATATTTGAAGATGATCCACTAGCACTAGAAACAAGATCCATCTCTTCTTTCCTCCTTGTTTGTATTATGAACTGCTCTCTTCCAAGATCTGACTACATCCATAAACCATTGATAAGCGGCAGGAAACCTAAATCACTCAACCCAAGATGAAAATTTCCTAATTAAAATAGTGAAATAAATTCATACCCTGTAATAATACATAAAACTTCTTGCAGCACAAGGAGTACTGCATCAGCCTCAGCACTCCACATTCTCGGTCATGCTTACACGAAGCAGTAAAGCAAGTGAGAGAAATCAATTAGAAATGCAAAGCCTCTGTGCACGTGCCAGTGTGCCGTCCAAGGATGCAGCTGTGTACTACAGTAAATTCAGCACACCCGCAGGGCTATCCCTGAGAGGCTGAGCCCACTCTTCCACCAATTCCATCACGCTGCACAGCACTTGCAACGACACACAGCAGCTCAGGTCACTCATCCACGCAGGAAGCCAACATGTGCACGCACACATCACATCACTTCTCCAACACCCAATTCAGGTGTGCATGGGCATGTCCACACTGCCAGCCCAGCCAGGGGAGCAGTGACCTCTGCCAAAGGAGCAGGCACCAAACAGAAGTGGAAACTTCCTAAAATTGGCACTGCTGGCTCAGCCAGTTTGCTGGTCATCTCATATCAGAAGGAGAGTTCTCTCAGAGTTGGACAAGTTCCACAACTTTAATTGCCACCTTTTTCATCAACAAGACAAAACCCCAGAGAAAGAAGAGAAGCCCAGCGTAACTTTTCTTTAGAAAGGACCAGACATTAAGATGGGTATTATTATTGTAGGAAAGGGCAAAAGAGAGAGGGCAATGTAATTAAGCATCTAAACAAGCTAGTGATACACCACAGCAGGGTGACTGAGTCATTCTGCAATTTAGGTATATAGACTGAGTCCTGGCAGCCCTCTGGCAGCCCTCCAGTCTGGTAATTACCACCTGGCAGTTCACCCCAAACATCCTACCAGACACAGATGCCTCATCTGGAGATGCCTCAACTGACACACTTAGCAACGCTGCTCCACATTCAAAGGGCAGCAGCACAGGCATGGTGGAGGTCCCTGAAGGAAAAGCAGACACTGGATGCTGGTAGGGCAGATCACTGGGGCACCAAGTAGCACAGTAACAAGCCCGTGCATGAGGATTCATTTGTTTAACCACTACACTAAAACAATCAGTGCCATTTAGGCTGATTAACCTTAAATAAATAATAAAAAGTCACCACTTCCTCCAACAGATGACAGATGAAAATGCTATGTGAATTTGCAATCAATATTTCAGAAGCACCAGACCAAAATCCAGCTCTCCTGACACTGTGCTAGCATGCAGCATCCATTCTTTAATACCTAGCAACCTCTCAACCTCATTTTTCAGGGACCTGTTCACAGTATCCATAGCCTAAGCACTGAATTTCAGTTCAAGAGTTAACTTGCACATAGAAGCGAACACTTGTCCTGTCAGGTCCTTGCCCACTCGTGGGAAAAAGGAAGCAACTCAGACATGTTGCATAACTGGTCATTGGCATAGTCAAAGAGCTGGAACACTTATTAGAAGACTAATATCACCGCTTCAAACAGGTGCAAAAATACACAGTGAAAAGCCCAATAACAGGATAGATGAGACAACAGACATGCACTCCTCTCACTGTCAGGACTTCTATACAGTTCAGAATAATTTAATGTGGGATTCAAAGAAAATGTCCTCCCACATGAATTGATGCTAATTCATAGAATTAAAAAACAAACTCAAGAAGACTGAAGCAAAGAAATGAATTGACTGTAAAATCAGCTCTCAGTTTGGGCAAATTAACCTGGTAGCATGTATCATTCATGCCTTAACATACATAAAGCATGTTATTTTGGTCAAGCTGGCTGTAATTCTAGCACTCCTGCTATTCAGATACACAAGTGGTTTACCCAAGAGCCCCTTCAGCTTCCATTTAGCTATCACATTAGCCAAGACATCTACATTCATACTTAAGACAGTTAATGTCAAAAAGGTTCATGCTGTTTAAAAAAAACCCACCAAACAACAAAACTGTAATCAGAAAAAAAAACCCCAAACATGCTCAACTATGCTCACACAAAGTTTGTTTTGCTTGCAAATTAAAAAACAGATGTCACCTAAACAGTAACCTCCTCAGCACCATGGAAGAAGATACTGTGTCTACTTAACAAATAAAAGAGGAAAAGACCTCTATCTACTAATACAAAGAGAAGTACACATTCAGCTGGTGAAATAGAAGGGGCGGGGGGTGCAGAAGAAAACATAAGACCTGATAATCCTCTGACTCCTAAAGTAATCAGCAGTAGAGGAAGACAAAATAAAGATATTGTTCAGGGGTTTTGGTTTGGTTTCCCCCCCCCCCCCCCCTCACTTTGATATATGCATACAGGTATACAGTGTAATGAGAAAATACACAAAAAGGGTACACACATTTTTCCACAAGACTTCTTCAGTACTAAAGGAGCAAAAAACATTATCAAGGTTTTCTTACAATATTCTTCACAATATTGCAGGTAGCAATCCATTTGCTATGTACACTTAGCAACCCCTTGCAGATTATGAAAATAAAATTGTAGGAAATGTTCTTTCAGTGAAAGATAACATGCTTGGCTGCATAAAATCTTAAAACAGTATGTAATACAGTATCTCGGGTTATTCACAACATTTAACACCACTGTAGCTATATTGTTTGTATATATGTTTGCTTTCCAACGAGAGCAAGACAACATGTAGCATCTGTCCCAGAACTATAGGCAGTAATAAAGTTTCCTTTTATAAAAATTGTCCCTTTCAAAGTCCCAGATAAACCAGGTGCCCCCAAAAAAGCCACTAACTCCCATCTTCAGAAAAATATTCTAATAAATTGCGGGTCTCTTATTATACATTCACAAAGCACCATTTACAATTTTAATAAAGACGGCAAAGGTGGCCACAGTGTCACTGTTTGGAGTTGGCATATTTGGGTTCCTGGCTCCAGCCCTTGCCAGTGCACCCCTCTGAGCTCCCAAGCTTGCCTGCTCCCACTCAACCCAGTTCCACCCAGCCCACAGTGCCCACATCTCCCAGGACCCTGTACGCCAAGTCTTCTCCCTCCTGGAAGGCTGTAGCCATACTAAATCCAGTGGCTAGGTAGCTTTCTCCAACCAATATTGAATCTTATCAGTAGAAAAAAAGAACTAGAGGAATATGGGTTTGAAACACCAAATACCTACTGCAAGCCCTGCTTACCTAAGTGACTATTAAACTCCTGTGCTCCTGGAGATCCAGGAGAAATCCTACCTCCTGCATACTCAACAGCTTTTCCAAAACAAGGGCCTGAACTCTGTCAGAAAGGATTTTTTTAACTGTTCATAACCCTTCGGCTCACTGATCCTTACTACTGCCAGACAAAACATGTTTTGTAACCAGGGTAGATCTCAGAGCTGACACTTTAACTGCTAAAAGCTCAGGAGTTGTCTATTAACCACCCCTGAGAGACCTCCAGAAAGTATTTTATTTCAGGCTATTGTTTGGCTACCTGCTTTTCCAACAGCCTGTTATTCCAGTACATTCACAGGGTAACACCTCAATAGGTAACTGAATGGCACAATACAAGGTAAGCAAACCTGCCAATGAATAGGGCATTTTCTTACTTAATTACAGAGCAGCTCCATCAACACATTCATTAAAAGACCCAACTCCAGAGTCTGCAATCATCAGAGAGCAGCCTTGTGTAAATACACCAGTAGTACACAAATACCCTACCCACTATTGCCCTGAACTAACTGTAGATACATAATATGAATGTTAATATACCCAATGGAGAGCAAAAGATGGAAAATTGCACAGTTTTCATGGCTGGTTAATGAGATAAGCCACAGCCCAAGGCAACAGCCTCTACTAAAGAGAATAAGACTACATTACCAGCTTATTTTAACAATCTAGATTTTTTCCTAAGAGAGATAAGTAACAATATACTAGCTGTGTTATCTAGGATGCTAAGCACACATGACACAATACAGATAATTATATTACTATTCATTCCTGTAAAGGAGTTAGAAATTCAGTAGTGAACATCCACCCAGGTAAACGAAATAGTTAAGGGAGAACTTCAGGAATTAATCCTACTCTGCTCTCTAGGCAGCTGTCAGACTGCAATGATGAGCAATTTACCTTCCGTCTACAACACTGTCAGCAGACAAGCAGAGTCACTGGGGAAGTCTGCTGCAGTCCACACCCTTCACAATATCAAATCCATGCCTCTCAGGAAGGCGACACCAAGGAATTTAGTAATCTACCTAGCTGCCCCACTAACCGTGAAATGCTTGCACTCCAGAGGCCATGTAACTTCCACCCTTTTGCTTGTTTGATGCCCTCTGCCATGAGCAAGGAGCTGACCCCCGAGGGAGAAGGTACAAAGGCATACCAGCTATCAGCTACACTCTTCCACCCCTGACTTGAAATCAGCTGTGCAAATCCCCACACTCTTGCATCTAGATGCTACCAAAACCAGAGAAACTCCATGTGTGGTAGCTTGGGAAGCTGCAATGCCCAACTCACCTCTGGTCCTGAGGGTAGCACTCAGACACAGTCGCACGTGTGTGGCTAGAATATTTATCCCAGAGCACAGAACTCCCTCCAACACAGGAAAAAACAACTTCAGACCTGCAGACAGGCAAGGCAGCTCAAATCAGTGACTGCCACTGCCAACTACATGCAGACAAGAAGTATTTCACCTGGAAGAGTAGGTGAGAATGCTTCCCTCCCACATCCACAGATACTGTGCTAAAGTAAGTGAGGACACCCCAATCTTACTGCCTGGGAAATGGGTCTTATGTTTCAAACACCTGTAATTTCATGAGGCTGAACTGTTCTCAGGTTAGCTCGCAGCAAAGGCAAGGCACTTTCATTTCACCTTACATGCAAGAGAAGTCAGAAATTATACTGACGTTAACTGACAGCACAGATGCTGAGTTAATCTGATGGAGAGGCTGGACACCCCAACAAGACCATATGACAGCGCTGTCAACCCAGCTGAGGAGTCAAGTGGAAGCAACAGCAGCCTACATGTTTTGCAAATCCTGGTACATGCACAACAGGAAAGCATGCTGAATCAGGCCAGGCCTTATCAGCTCATTGCACAATCCCAAGCCTCATCTCTAATGAAATCATAACTATCAACAGTCTCATCTGTCTGTAACCAGTATCAAACTTCAGAAGCTCACAGTTCTTCATCACCAGTGACTGCAGAGGAGGTCAAACACACCAGCAGAATAAACCTTATGAACCACTTGGCTCTTTTATGATTAAATCCACAACAGCAAATCAAGAGTTCATCCCCACAGAAACTAACGGTGAATGAACTCCAGATGTTGTCCACAGCATCACTGTATCCAGCTTACCTTTAGAAACACTATTGACATGCTTTTCAGACATGACTCACTGCCCAAAACATAAAAGAAATTGCTTTGTACCCTTAGGAACAACAAAACACTTCTAGTTGGTGGCCATGAGTCATGGGTATTTGACGTTTCATCTGAAACTAGGCATCTGCTAAAACTGAAAACTTCAGGAATGGGCTTGTTTCAAAGTTGTTTGCCTTGGGTCATATAAGCATTAACTTCCCAATTTTCATCAGCAACAATTACATCTGCTAAGCAAGAATATTACATTAAGTGCCTCTATGAACCACAAAATGTTATCATCAGAATGTTTTGGCTCCGCTTCTTGTCACTGTACATTACATAATGCAAAACTTACCTCAAAAACTTGACAACTTTTAGAAAAACTCACTCCTAGACAGGGCAGCAATAAAATCTCCTTCCTACAAACACAGCACCAGTATCCCAGGCAGCACCATCTCTCCATCTGGATCTGCTCCCAGTGGTCTTATATTAAATACAGATTTTAATTTTTCATGCATTCACTTTTCACTGAACTGTCATGATTTCTCTCTCTGTTCCATAGGAAACCTTTGGTATTGCAAATCTCCATTTGAAACAAGAGCAGGGGTGCCACAAAAAAAACAACCACCAAACAAAAAACAAAGTAGTAGTTTACTTGTGGACATGGGTTTTGCCTTTGTTTAGACTCTTTATCCAATATTAGAAGTACTGCTGCTCACTATTATTGCCTCAGACCAAAAAAAAAAAAAAAAAAAAAAACCAAACACAAAACCCAAAACAAAAAAACCACCAAACACCACCAAAACAAAAAAGTAAGATTCTTTCTTTATTAAAGACATGTTATATTGAAAATTCATTAATGATTATGGGTGTTTCCAATTAAACTAATTCCCGGTTGATTCCTATAGTCATTTCTCTCTCCACAAATAAACTTGTCATAAAGGCAGAACCACTAATGAGCAGGTAAAGAACTCGCTTGTGATCGTACACAGCCCTTTTTGCTTCTAAACCTGGCTGCGACAAAGCTCTTCCCCACTCTAGTAAACCCCTTTTAACAGTGGAAATGTCACACTGATGAAGCATGGGACCTTGCTGACCCCTGAGCTTACAGATACCATTATTGATGCCAGTACTTCCCTTCCTCGCTCTGCTCTGAAGAGGCAGCTTTGGTTACCAACACAACATACAAGTGTACAAATGGAGGAACTGAACCCCTTCCCTACGGCCCTAAGCAGCAAGCAGGGCAATGAGAATAAAGCAAATGTGAAATAGCAAGATTGCAGAGAAGTAACTGCACCACATACAGTAAGAGAGAAGAAAGACAGGAAAAAGCACAAATTACCCTGAGCAACATTAAAAAAAAGAGACACCTACCAAACAACATGCAAACATTAACTGAAGTTTGCTCTGTAATACGTGGAGCAGGGCTGTGGATTGTAAGCCAAAAACATTTTGCAGAGACGTCTCACCAGCTGTTTTATGGCACTCAGACTCTGCTCACAAAGCAGTTCTAGCTGCATGCAGCCAAGTACCAGCATTTACCATTTCTAGACTTAAACGCTGCCGCTTTCCAATTCTTTCCTTCAGTCAGTGAGCCCCACTGGTCATAGCCCAGCAATCCCGTACCACCAGGAACCTGGCTCACCAAGGAATATTTTTTTCTTAATTGTGGACATATTTCATTTAAGAGAAAAAACATTTAGTACCAGCATTGTTGAAAAAATTTGCACATGTGGAAAAGTAACATCTGCAGGTATAAAACCAGCCTGCAATACACTGCAAAAGAGCTCCTTATCTCATGCTAAACACCCAGGGCAGACATAACCAACTCTGTGGAAACCACCCATGACTTTTGTGAATGATCCACCTGCAACAACGTAACTAGATTCAGTAACTGTTTAGCCAGACATTAGGTCATCTTTCTGCAGTTCTTTTCACCCAGGCAGTTACTCATGAACACAGTGTATGAGTGCACACTCATGCACATGCAATTAATTGTGAACAGGGTCCCTTCCAGAACAGGCCACAGGGCCTCCCTATTTGTATTCTCCACACAAGCCACAGTGTGCACTTGATGCTCTCTCTCCAGCTCGCACCGATGACTTTAACATAACCTGTTTTGTTTATCAAGATACCAGTTCAAGCGTGTATCATACCAGGGTACATGAGCTTCTAAACTGCAGGGGAGAGGCAGGAAATCAGTGTACAAAGGTCTCACAAACAGCAACAGCCTGTTGCCTCTCAGAGCACTTGAGGAACAAAGCAGTAACTCCAAGTATACTCCAAATGCAGCTCTCCAGCATATACTCCCTTTTGTCATTCTGACTTGGATTAAAATGTACTTTTATAGGTCTTCTGAATACAGTATGCTGAATTATAACAAGTAGGATCAAAAGATGCCTGTAAGATGCCCTTTAAGCTATCTTCCAAGTATGAAATAGCAGAATGTAAGAATCTTCTTATTTTCATAACCAGGTAAAAACAAGCACTGAGCTCATACTGCAGAACAAACATGACGTTAGCTCTCGTACAAAGCCTGGCTGTTCATTGTTTGTATTCTAGTCTCACCTTCCTAGTCTGGGAGTTTGTCATAAAAAAAGTCAAATCACCGTGAATCTTCCCACTTACTCAAAGCAAGGGAACCTCTGATGACTGTGTGTGCGCCTAAGCACAGCTCTTGCTTTCCAAAAAATAAAGTACACTTAGGAAGCTGAATAAAGCCTTCCCAGATGCTTTCATGTGAAACATGGCTTTTTTCCAAAGACCACCCCCTTTCTCAGCAGGAAAGGCTGCCCAAGCAGCTCAGTGCTTCTTTCTGTACTACACACACAGGGCCCGACAAGGAGCTGCCGATGCTATATGAAAGCAGATGCAAGCTGAATCCTTCCCATACACGCCTGTGACCCAGCAGATCTACCTGGAAGCTGCTTCCTTCCGTCAGTAGCATCAAAGTGAATTTTACAAAATGAAAACTTGACACCTGGCTCCACAAGACAGTAGTTTGGATAACACTATGACAAAAAGTAGGACCTACTGGAAATATGCTAACAATGCTAGCCAGCTCATAATGAACAGGGCAGCAGTGGTACAGAACGTCTTTGCCATTCTGATTCTGATGCTGCAGTTTGAGCGTAAAAAGCAGCATCTACCATAAATGGTAACAACCCTAACCCTTTTGTAACAAAACCAGTGCTATTTTGCAGGGGATCTCAGCCACCCTCAGTGTGGAATGCTGTCCAGGTATGCCTGTGTTCAGAAGGAGGTGAAACGCAGTTCTGCCAGAACAGTTATTTTCTCCCATGGATCACACTTGCTGAGGAGTTATACTGGGAGGTTGGAAAGGGAGAGCAGTGAACAGCTGAGGGAGAAAGAGAGGGAAAGCTGAGCCATAGAACTTCTTGGCTGGGGTTTGCAGACAGAACTGCATCCTGGACTACAATCTCCTGCAGAACGCTGGTGGTATCTGCACTGAAGACTTCAGACTGGACACACACATATGCAGGCTTGTCTCCACAGAAAAATTCCTACAGCAGGAGCATACTGTGCACAGACATGGTATTTCATTCCACAGTACTTGTGCAGACATGTTTTTAATGAAGGCATCCATCATCCTAAAAAAAATGTGAAAATATCAACATCTGAGAGCAAAGTGAGGTGGGAGAATGACCCAACATGCATAACTATAATGAAAAAATATTAATTCTACAGCTACGCTATTAGTCTTAGAGAAAGAAAATACAAATCATATTTTGCTTTTATACATACAGTAAAAACACTTGGATAACCGCAGTTCAGATAAGCAAGTTTCCCCAATAAATCTAAGGCAGGAAATATTGTACACCCAAGGCACAGAACACCACGACCTCTCCTCTATGTGCTCTTCTTGCATTCTCCTCTTTCCATTTAACATCATCTCTGTACCTTGCATAGCTAGGAAAAAAAAAAAAAAAAAACCCACAAATATGCTGTCCCTCATCTTTGAGAATATTTTTCTGTGAAGAAAAAATATTATATCAAGCTAACGTACTAGGCACACAGAACCAATCATAACTTTTTAAAATGTGTATTTTAAGCTTGTCTAGATCAGAACACACCATAGACAGCCATCTCTGCAGTGTATACTATAAATGACAAAGAGAAAAAGATTGTCTTTATATGCCATTTGTGATATTCACTGGGGTGAAGGGCAAGGGGACTTCTGGTGCCCCATACACCATCCTTTCAACTTGACATGCTTGGTCATTTATCAGCCTCTTAAGGCGACTTGTCTGAAAAGCTGGAAAGACCCAAGATACACATCCTCACTTTTTCTAACCACTCTAAATTTAGCATCTTCGCAAAGCTGCTTTTCCCTCCTTCTCCCTTCTCAAGATAAAGGCAGCACTGAAAAGGAAGACACAAAAATCAACCAATCTGGCCCATGAAACATGAGCTACATTCACAAGACAAAAATAGAAAGCTTTCATCTTTCATTATCAGACACTCTACCACACAGCACAGGAAGCTAAAGCTTGAGGCAACGGTAGGTTTCAAATACTCCTCAAAATGTGAGCAAGCCTTTCCTTTTCTGCTCTAAAAGAAGTTGGCTTGGCAATGACAAAAAACATTACAGTTAAACAAGCCTCTCCAACAGCAATTCAAATAGAAGGGTCTAGGGGTAGGCAGTTGTTTAAGCAATAGCATCATCCCCACTGCATGTTCTCCTGTTCAGAAGAACAGTCCTTGCCTTCTCACTTCTGCTGATTCTAAAACTTTACATTTTAAAATCTTAAATTCTAAACCTGTAAAGTAATAAAGATTCAGTCCTAGCCCCCAGAGGAATTGAAAAGGAAAACACCATTGCTAGAGAGTTGATGCTTCATGAGCTTCAAAAATTGTACTTGCTTTAGGCCCTCCAGCCTCCCTCTGTAAGCAGCAGCCTGAATTTAATGGGGTTTGTATCTGCTCTCGAGGGTTTGGGGAGGGCAAATGGAAGGCAAGGAGGGACTGGAAGAAAGGAGAAACGAGCTGTACTGCTCGTTCGTCAGGGTGTCTCAAGTTCTTCCAGAAGTCCGCTCAGCCTCCATCTTTACAGTCACAGTAACAGATTATGAGGCCATCTGCTGAGGTTCAATTTTTTTTAAAATGTTTTTATCTTAACAGAAGTCATCAATGAAAGAACCACCCCACAAAGTCACAACCCTTTCTCAAATACACTTTTTTGTGGTGCCTTTACCTTCTCTTATCTGTTTCTTGCCTGCTTTGTAGCACCCCAGCGAAACCAAAGGTGAGCTGGGTTCACTCACCTCATTAGCTGGGGAAATGCTGTTTATGAATCTTAATGGCCTTTAACACACCATGAACTGGAAACTACACAGACCATTTAAACTTACCGAAGTGAGTCAGTCTGTCTCCTTCATCATTCACATCTAACCTAGCTTTACTACACGCATTCAGAGAGCATCTTTGGGGTCTACCATGTGTTGTGAAATACCACATTTCATTACCCAGCCAAGTGTTTCTGCCTCTTTTGACCTTGCAAAATCCTGAGAGGTAGCAGAGAAATTGCTTCTTTTTTTATTGAGTTCAGCACACCAGCAGCACAAGCACAACCCCCCTCCTAGGCAAAAGGACAAGGTGCCTGGAAGGATTACCTGTCAGACGGTACATCACTGAACGACGGGGCGAACACTGAGAAGAGAAATTACTGCTGCTTGCACACTCGGCATGAACAAGCACACAGAGTGGTGAAGAGGAGCAGCGGGAGAAATAGTCCATTGGTGTGAAAAAAGAAATCAAGACACAGTTCTACAGTTTTCCACGGCATCGCTATCCTTACTTTTAAACAATGGATTGAAAATTTCCCTTAGGTACCCCACAACACTTGTGCAAAGCATCCGACATCAATGTGCCCTACAGGCGACTTTCAGCAGTTTTGAAATTGAATTAACTTTCTTACTTTACAGCCTCAGAAATTCAAGATGCCTATGAGGCAGAAAGCATGAAAACAGCAGCAAAACTCAAAGAGCTTAATCCACTTGAAACTAGAAAAACCTCAATAATCACCATCTGTGGATTCTTAAAGAACTGGCAAATGAAATTGCAGGACTAGGTGCAAGGACTTTAATAAAACTATTAAATATAGGGTGGTATATGATCTGAAAACATTCAATAAGCACAATAAGTAGATTGAAACAACAACAAAAAAAAAAAAAGGTAGAAAAAGTGGCAAACAAAAACAAGTCATCCAGGCAACTACTGCTCATAAAAATCACCCCAGTAGAAACATATGGTGTTGGAACACATTGTAAAGGGAGGCATAATTAAAGAAAGAGGCTAAAGGAAAACAGAACAAAACACAACATCAGTTTGCCAGCACCCAAAAAAAATCACATCAGACCAACATGACATTCTGTCTCAACATAGCAGCTCATTTTCTAGATAAAGGAAATGCATTAGCTGAGTACCCTACAGCATACACCAGTTTTGCTTAAAACACTGGAGATGGGAAACAAGAACTTTAAGGTGGGTAGGAAACATGCTACAAGGGACAAAACTTGGGTTATACAAATACCAGACTACTACACAAGTCAACATTTTACCTAGCACAGTGAAACAAAAAATCCTCAGCATTAAGTCTAAAGGCCTCACCAGTAAATGGATGAGGAGAGAGACAACTACTTGTGTGACAGGACACCAGAAAAAGCTCAGTGTATTTGCATTCTGAGGGGACCGTAAGTGTCCCTCTTATCAATTCAGTAAATCTTGAAAAAGACAAGAACTACTTAAATTTACAATTCTGTTAACTGCCACAAGAACCAAGTACAGCTAAACTTGTGACATCTCTGTCAGAAACTGGAAGGTTCCCCACCACCAGAAAAGCAAGATCCCAGATCGGTGCAGTAGAGGACAGAACCCTAAACACACAGCTTACTTAGTATATGAGCACTATTTATTATATGATGTGGGGTGCCTGTAACAGCAGGAACTGGACTCAATGAGTCAGTCCTCTCTTGGAAGGGTTTCTTTTTTCATATATTAATATTTTAACGGATTTTGATACTTTCCTCTTCCACAAGAGCTTATTCAAATAGGCAGTCATATAGTAAAGCTTGCAGGTAGGTCCAGCAGTGCTTTCAATTCTCACAGACTACCTCCTAAATCTACAGAATTCACGTCAGATACTTACAAAAAGCAAACTTTATATCCCAGCTCAGTTATACAAGAGTGCTCCCACAAACACATCTCATTGGAAAGATGAAGAAAAGTAGATGTAATGATGGGAAAAACATTTAGTACAAGCCATGAAAAAATGGCTAGCAAAAAACACCCAACCACAGGCAACAGATCCAGAATAGCATGGTATGTAGGGGAAACAGAACTAGTTGCCAAGTATGATGTGAGCAGTAATAGAAGATAATCAACAACAACAAACTCACAAGTTGCTCAACTTAGAAACAAATAATCAAAATATCCTTAAAATGAGTCAGTAAATCTGACCTTATTTCTTCCAGTAAGTTGCAGTAATGTGAACAATAACATTCCCGAACTGGAAGTTATTGTTTACTTTCTACAAACACTAAGTCCAGATCTCTACATTGAAATAACGTGTACTTTAAAAGAAATGGATAATTTTTGTTTATTTATTCAGTACTAACATTTAAAACAAAACCCACTACACTTCTAGATTCCTCTGCTGCAGAAAAAAAAACTGCTGTCAGGAAACTGTAACATAATGAAATTAATACCTTTGAATCCAAAATAGTTCACGTTCACTGACAGAGGAAGTAAAAAGGCAAGATCATAAAGAAGGGGGCATGCTCACCCAGTGAGTGCAAGTAGATTTCTATTTCTTATTAGTCCTGCTAGAGAAAGATTACTATGCATTCTCAAACAGCACACAATCGCCAGATAGAAGTGCTTCTGCATACACAGAAATACTATAAAGTTATAGTATTTCTTCTTCCCTCCATCTTGCTGCAAAAACTGTAATCTAGACTAAACCATTTCTGGTCACATTTGGGATCTCACAAAGAAAGCTCTCCATTCCATACTCTTGATTTGCAAACCCCAAAAAACAAGAGGACAAAGGAAACTTATTTGCCATTCCCCAAACTGCTATCCACACTACTCTGTCAAGAGGCTTACAGTTTTCTGCATGACTTTATTTACCCTTATGTCCTTTACTGAACAAGCTACAAAAGGGCTGTAACTGTGTTACAGATCAGAGCCTGATGGAGACATATGAGACCTCTGTCTGTTCAGGACCTTGGCAGTAAATCCAAACCAGTCCCTTTACTTCAGAGTATCTTCTTCTCATTATCTTACCTTACTTTGCCTATTTTAAAGCTTTTGAAAGGGATTGTGCTTTGGGGCAATATGTACTTCTAGATGGCACGAACCACAGCATACAGAAAAACCTGAACTAGCTCAGGAAGCAGCCCTGCTATGGTACTGTGAAGTCACTATTTGCTGCTACCACCTCCTCCTTTCCGTCCTATACAGTTTCTAGTTTCCATGCTGGCATGGTCTAGGCTTGCCCAAGAATGCCTAGCCACTGAGTACTGTGAAAAATTGCTTTGTTTTCAATACAGATCATATTGAAAAAAATTGCTTTTTTCAGACCAGGACAGAAAAGAGCTCAGCCAAACGTCCTGCTTAATCTTATCTATTGAGGAAATAAATACCCAGGCAGTGTAACATGCTCTTCTGATTCCACCCAGCAATTCCAACTGCTGCCTCAGTTTATGACTCTTGCTCATGTTCTTTCAAAAACCCACAGCAGCCACAGTCCTACTCAAGATCAAAACACAGCACCGCACAAATGCATGGGGCAGTCTCATTAAACCAACACTTCCCACAGACATGGCTCCTTCAATGTGCCACTGTTAACACGTTAGAGATCATACATAAAGACAGGAACTACTTTTATTGCTATGGAAGAAAGTTTAAAAGGCAGTTTGGATGTGTTTATTATAAAATTTCTCTACACTTCCTTTTCCTTATTTTAATTTCAGATTTTTCAATGCAGTTCGAACATACCTGTCATGAAATCCTTATTCAGGAGATGTGCAATTCATAGCAGAACATGACAATATACCATACATATAAAATCTGATTAAAGAGTAGAAACACTTGTTTATAGCCATTCTACTTAATATCCCATGGTTTTGGCTGGTACCTTATTCCATCGAAATACGTGCACATTTTGGAGATATGTTGATTCTGCTGAAGGCTAAAAGCACCTGCCATATTCATACAGGGTCCATTTCACAAATGGCTTCATACTCCTCAACACTTTTATCCTGAAGAACATTCAAGTCCCCATCAGGATCAGAGTCACATTGTGCAAAAACTGAGAAAAAGTATATTTAGATATCTATCCCCAGTGATCTTGCAAGAAGACATGCAGCATATGGCAGATGAAAAAAAAAAGGGGGGGGGAGGGGGCAAGGGAGAGAAAGAGACTGACTGTTAAAAATACTTCAAATGAATACTTTGCTGAAAAGAAAAAAAAGGGGAAAAAAAACCCACACCAAAACACTTTGCCATGAGCTTAGTATTTCATGAAAACATGTAGATGTATATAGGCATTTGAAACTAAAATGACACTGACATTTCTGTCAATTGTTTTGCCCTCTATCTAGTCACAAGAGTAGACATGTGCCTTATTTCTATTTATTACCTTAAACTATTAATTTTTTTTTTTTTAAAGTTTCACAGCCTTTCAATCCTCCCCAACAGTATTTCAGAATTCTCGTTTTAAGAATACTTCTCAAAACATTGGCTGGTTGTTGGTTGTTGTTTTTTTTTAATTTCAGATGAGAAAACATTAATTTTCTGTTGTAATGCTAGAATTTCCAAAAGAACAAAGTATGAATAAACTGCAATCTTATCACAAGGCAATGGTTCCGACTGCAACCTAGTGACCTTTTAGAGGTAACAGAATTTCCATGATCTAATTTCAGGCAGAATTTTGAAGGGATGTTAACCTACCTTTCACCATTCTACTGCCAAGTCTCATAATGTGTTTTCTGTAAATCCCACATCCTGATTATCAGAGTAATATCAGAGCCTAATTTATTCTCCAAAACCACCTGAGCATGAACCTCAGGCTTGCAAAGAAAAACTTGGATATGCTACCAAAGTTCACTCTAAAAGCTACGCAATCAGAACACAAATAAAATCAAGCCACTGCTTTAAGAACAACCACAAACATCACAAACTTTTCAACTCCAAACCCACAAAAAGGTCAAGTGGAAAAACAGAATTCAGGAGGTCCTGCTGCACAGGTTTGAAATCTTCTCTTTGGTGAGAGAAAGTAGGCTCCTAGCACAGCTCCTACCTACTGTACCACGAGACATGCCCAAAAAAGCAGGCAAGACATGCCATTTTCATAACATCCTCTACCATCACTTGATTGTAACAGCCCTTGGCAGGCTCTTTTAGAGTGTGGTCCACTGCAGAAGCACCCAAGCAGTACTGAACCACTCAAGCACCGTACAAAAGTATTTTGTGCAGGTCATGGAAGTTCCCTCCTGAAGACCCCACACCAGGTGACTAAACTGACTTCTCAAGGTGTAAATTAATCTACAAAAAGTTCTTTCCTGCCATGATACAGGGTGGAAACAACTTGGCCAAGTCTTGAGATTACCCAGATGTCACTGCATCATCCCGCAGCCTCAGTGTACGCAAAGCAGGGGGAAGGTGGACAAGGAGTCAAATTCAGTGGAGACGTGGCAGGGAGGCTCCCTGATGAAAGTAAGGGCAGCAGCAGCAAGCATAGCCATGGAGAGCTTTCACCACCTATCTGAGGCACTGACTAGGATTAACACCTGGTCTGACCCAAGTTGCTTCTAGCATGGCCCCATCTATCAATGCTGGAAGGTCACAAGCTGTCTATGTGGCTAGGAACCAAACCCAGAACCTTTGGCGTCTAGTGCTTAGCTATCATCTCGATACCGGTGGGGGAAGGAAGCTGTTAAAATGAATATGGCAGTGGCTTCCAATAAATTACTCCATGTAAACCATAAACACATGCAGCTACCCAAGGAAGTAAATGCAAAACTGAGGCCAAACATACATGCCATGACAGGCAGTGAGGCCGTAGAGCCATGGGGGTGGCTCTGTAACTGCAGGCTACAGAAGAAGCGAAGCCGTGAGGGCTGGTGAGGCTCCTGCCCTTTGCTCAGCTGGGCCGGGCTGGGCACCAGGTCAGGCCCCTCCTCCAAGCAATCACAGGACGAGCAAGGAGCCACCACCACATCCTGACAGCAGATTATTTTTGGGGTGTCTCTGCCTCCCACTCTGCCCCAGTGGAGCAGGCAGGACATTATTTAGGTATTTCTTTTTGACTGAAGACATCTTAGACTTTCAGAGAGCTGGTGATAGCCACATCTCAGCAAACCAGCCTGCAGCAGCCCTGGTGGCAGGCTATCACCCAGGTCATGCTCACAGACTAACACCATGGTCCCTAGCTGCCTTCACTCCAGAAACGATAGGGCACATGAGCCCCAGTAATGGATGTCCTCCCCATGCACCCCTGCACATCCTGAGGAGCCGCGGTACCCAAGAGGGAACCCCAGCAGCTGAGCGCACAGCCGGCCACCGCAGGGCCCTCTTCAAGCAATACATGTCATTCACCGGCAGCAAAATTACCTCCTAGGGAGAAAAACTGAAGATGCAGGTGTCAACAGGCCTACATGAGCAAGCAAAAGTTATTTCCGAGTTTGCTCTCACTTTTTTGGCCTTCCCAATACCTCATTGATAGGTCATTGCAGATACATGTAATGACCACTCAGGACCCATGTGCCTGGGTGCCCATCCTCCTCTTGTTGTTTATCTTCATCTCACTCCAGCACTCATTCAGCAAGCTGTTACACTAAGCATAAAAACAAGCAAATTATACAGCAGATAAAATGCCAAGCTTCTCTTGCACTGCCAGCTCCATTTGAAAAAAAAGTGACGAAGTCTGCATGCATATAATCACAATAATTAGACACTTGTAACCAGCTGAATATCAGCATGCTGAAATTAAAATAGCACAGTTTGAAGAATGTAAGAGGTCAGGGTCTGTGTAGTCCTATCCTGCAGAAGAAAGAGGGAATATTTTTTTGGCTAATTTACTCTATCTCAAAGAAAGCCTTAATAGTGTTGGCTTTACCATCTCTCACTCACTAGAGAAGAGCTGTTGAGTTCGTGGTACATCAGCACTCTCATCATAAACATTTTTTAATTTAAGGAATTTAAAACTTGGCTGTGGGTGGCCAGGCCTATGTTTGGACAATAATGCTGTTTAGTTTGGGGTTTGGTTTGTTTGGTGGGTTTTTTTATTATTATTTGACTCTTCCATTAGCGTTAAAATACCTCCTTTTCTTAGCACATTTGTTTCCCCCTTTCCACGTTGTGTGAGAAAGTCACTTCATAAAGCCTTTGAGTTTAAATCAGGATGAAAAGCCTTTTAGTTGGTTAGTGTTTTTGTTTAAGAGTTGTCAGAATTAATATATCAGCTAATGCATAAGACCAGCACAAAATCAATTCTCAATATTAGCACTTGTCACATAAGTTAATCCCTTTAAAACCAGGCTGATCATCCTGGAGACACTATTGCTAGCTTCAAACATCAAAGTAACCCCCAATCAAAGGACTCTCTAAGTTGAAAACTGTTAACCCACCCTTTTCTCTTTTTGAAAATCTTCATTTTCTATTGTATTTTAGAACTGTATGTGTCTCTGAATCTTTCCTTTTCCCCACTAAAGCAATGACTAAGAATATTGCTTACTTTCTGGAAAAAGAAGATAGAAGATAAAAATGTCTTCTACTTACGACAATGCAGTCACTGATTTTCTCTGGACGCATCAGTCAAGTTTTTCTGCAGTAAAGACTAGGAATAAAGTTACAAGTATTCTATATTCATGTTTTTTAATACAAAACAATTGCTTTTTCACTTTTAGTTTTCATACATTCTTTTTTCCATCTCACATTACCAAAATGTCTTGACTCTACAGCTTTCTAAATCCACAGACTACAGGCATGATTAATTTTTGCACAACCTATAGTGGGCCCACTTCTCCTTTCACTGAGATTTTGCAAAAGGCTATTTGAAACAATTCCTTTCCTCCTGAATTCTCTAATAGTGGATCAGTAAACACACACAGAATAACTAGAAAGAAACAGAGGGCGGTGGGCAATTTTATTTTGGAACTGTGTATTTCAAGTTGTCATACTTCACTGAGTAAACATATTATGAATTGCTACGTAAATGAAATCTTCAGGAAGCTGACTGAATAAATGTAGGATTTTTGTCACATAAGTACTACTGGGTTTAAAAGTAGTAAGATATGATTAGCATTACCATAGTTGTTCTTGCTCTACTGTAATCAAGTCAAGTATATAGTTGGTGTTACAAGAAACAAAAAGCTACCAAGAGAATAAGAGAATCATGACTTTTTTTGAATGTATCTGATTAGTGCCTTGTTTGATGAAGCAAAATAAAAATAATTACTCATGGCAGTTATTGTTAATTTTATCCTCTGATTGCTTTTCTCCATACTGCTATAAACTTCAGTATTACTAGGACAGAGATAGAACTTAAAAGCTCTTCACCTGCTATTGGATTATTTTGCAATATGTTTGGGGTGTGACAATGTGGCTTCCCACAAGCATTTACCATTTAAATTTCTTACAAAAAAATAGGTTTGGGGTTTTTTTTTTTCCTAAGGCCTTTAGAAGAAACTTTTCCCAAAGATAAAGTTAACATCCAAAATTTTACCTCTGAAAGTTCTTGATCTAGATCTCATTTAGATACTGTTTTGCATTCCTCCTGTAACAATCATTTATTTAATATTTTATTACAGTAGTTGTTTCAATGAGAAGTTTCAAACAAGCAGGTTATAAGACAAGATTCTCTATCATGCAGAACGAGTACCTTCATGTACAGAGATGAGATTTCAATCTCAAATATTCAAAATACAATTGCAGACATTAATCTTTATTAAGGATTATTTAATAAATCCTGCAAGTCTTCTGTTTGCTGAAAAACTAGCAATACAGAAAATAATTCTGCAGTTAAGAAACTGGACCATACTGAAATCATACCTGGTACCTCACATATTGCAAACAAATGTCTGCGACTTTACTTGTCAGAGCTCACCTAACAGTTCAAAAGGATTGGGCACCTGAAAAGACACACGCAGGAGACGTACCTGTGCCAGAGGTCTTAGCCAATTCACTGAGAGTTAAAGGCAACTGGTTTTTAATGTGAAGATGTTAACAAAACAGCTGTTAACAGTCTTCATCCTTGGCCGACTAAGATTTGGGTGAACAGGGCCACATACCTCATGAACCTCTACTGAAGGATGCACAATACATTGCCACATGGCACATGTCATCACCAGGATAAAGCCACTAGGAGCTACCATTACCTTTCCTGCCCTGCAGCACTTCTCCAGCAAGCTGTCATTCCTGCTGCACACATCTCTGTAAGACAGTAGCTCCCATGAAGATCTGTCACAGCAGAACACAACTTTCCTTCTTCATACAGCTTGTTTACACAATGAGATATTAACAAATCAGGAAAAAAAACCCACACACAGCGAACAAAAAAAACTTCATGCTACTGAGGCAGCTACATAACACACAAGCATTTAGGGTGCAACACAGCTCTATCAGGCCTAATGTTGCAGACACCCAGCAACTGGGATAACAACAAACGCCGCAAATGCTGCAAGTTTGTGAACAGCTTCAGTGCTCCTGTGAAACTACTCCAGACCTAAAAGTTCAAAAGAAACCATCTGACTACAAAACATCCATCAGTATACTGCAGGCTGGGATAGTTCTTCCTTTCCTGAGAGTCTCTTTTCCAGGCTTGCCAAAAGTCACCCAGAGCTGTCTGACCCCTGCCAAACTGTAACATTAACAGGCAAAGTCCTCTGGAGTTAGTCTCTGAAGTTATGTGGGGAAACTCCAGGATGCTCACTTCCCTCTGGGTTTATGCTGTGTCTCAAAAACAGTTTCACAGAGACAAAGCTGCTTTGTGCAGATTCACAGCTCCAAAAACCACCAATATCCTCTGATACAAAGCCAGAAAGAAAACCTCTGGTTATATCCTGTTTTTCATCACCATCAAAAGCCCAGAGTAGAGGGAAACAAGCTTCAGCTGACTTTAGGCTGTATTTGATGTTTCCTAGTACCAAGCAATCCATGGAGGAACCCCACTGCAGGATCACCCTAAACATCTTTCCTGTCCATGCAGAAGTAATTAAATAGATAAGTCCAAATGGCTTCTATCACTTCAGAAAAAAATGTTTTCTTTCCAGCCTTCTTTCTTGCCCAGGAAAAAGTTTGCTCAATGACAAAATATCAATTATTAACTAAGATTTAAGATTAGTAATGTTCAGGTAACAATTACACAGGGAAAAAAAGTTACCACAAACATTACTTACAAAGACATCAAGAATAAACCTAAAACAAACCATACAGTACAAGTCTCTAGTCACACAGGTTCTTTTCAATAAAAAAAACAACCACAAACAAACCAAACAACTCAAAATTCTTTAGCTCTTGTGAGAAGTCCCTTGAGCACATAACCTTATGCTGAAGTATAGGAACTACTTGAATAGCTGGATTTCAGCATGTGCTAACCTACCTTGCTGAAACAGTGCCCAGATAACTTACAAAATGTTTATACTGTATTATATACTTCATTAGACACCCAGGCTTCCTGTGTTTAGACCTAAAAGAGATATCTGCACCTATTTAAGAAACAATAGCATACATTTAACTTGCCAGTGATTTACAAGGTCTGCAAGTTATTTGCACCCCATGAGGTCACATACATTTAGTCAGAGGTTTAAGGAAAAGAAACAAGGAGGGATATGTAGCACAATATAAATCATGTAACCTTGTTCAGCAACTTCCTCTTGTATCAGTACAGAAACAGTCAAAAACAACCTTCAAAGAAATGGAGAAGGTCAACTACAGGCCATTTAACCATTGCTGGCAATAACATGCACCAGGCATGAAAACCAAAGAAATACCTTAAAGGTCTGGTCCAGCTTTCTATTCAGTCAGTTCACCTGGTTTTCAAGCTTCCCTAAATCATTCCTCAACACTACCACTTGCTTAAAAAGCAGAAATTATAAGATAACCTCAGCGATATGGCAAAACGTACCATCAGCCAGTGAAAAAACACTTTGATCCAATGCCACCATTCCCAAGAAAAGGCCACAACCCTTGGCAGAAATGCAATGCTTTTAGATTTAAGATTTGAATGCTAAGCCTGAAAAAGCAGGACTCCTGCTTAAACTCCCAATACATTTAGCAACATATTTCCTGATTACTTTTAACCTGTCAGTGTGATTACTTCATAAGCTTGACACTCAGTGTACAGAATTGTAACACAGGACGACAAGCAAGGTGATCCCAGTCCTGTCCAGCCAGGGAGATTACGCACTTCTTGCTAATCACCACCTTTATTTCAGAAAAAGCTTCCTTCTTGATCATCCTCTCTCACTGCACCCCCAAGGGTTTCCTCCTGGTTTTACTCCTCCCTGCAAGACCATAAAGGTCCATTCTAGAAGACTATGGTCTCCTCACCAAACATGTGAATACAAAGTCAGGCAGTCCACCCCAGGTCAGCTGAGTAGCAGGAAAAAAAACCTACACTACTCAAACTTAAACAAATAAAGATCAGTCATCACTTACTCTTTGGGATTTTACATGCAACCTTACTGGAGGTATGGCCATCCCCAGCAAATGCAGCTGCCATCTAGATGAACTTAAAAGGGCTGATTTTACTCTAAGGGATTCAAATACAAGTTACTTGCTCTTACTCTCACAGTGGGCAACCTGCTAGGAACTGCAAGTATGGAAGAAATTTAAAGGGAGATGAACTTAACTGAAAGCCTGTTTGGTATGTTTCTTGCAGGACTCTTGCCACTTGGTTATGAAAATGAAAGATCTAAACAATATGGCATGTATAACAGTTAAAAAAAACTTATGCTGAGAATCTGGGATGGCTGTACAGGAACATGCAAGAGATGTACACTTTCCAAAATAAACTCTTCACAATTCTACATCATAGCACTTCACCGCTGCTCCCCATTTTCCAACCTTTGTACAACGTATGTTATGAAAACACCATGAAAACACGGCTGCAGAGTACAAGGCCCAGGCCCATGCCCATGTCCAGCCTCCCCAGTGCAACACTCACAAACTGCAGCAATGAGAAACCTGCTGTCCCAACAGCCAGTCTCTTCCCTGCCACCCCTCTATCTTCCCCCTGCCGCCCCAAAAGTCTGCCAAGGCTGAAAATGCCCTGAGCCCTACTTGTTTCACTCTGTTCCTGCAGCTTTCAAAAAGCAGACACTGGGTGCTACTGCAGAGAGTATTAAAAAACAACAACAGGAAGAACGACAGTGGGGGGGAAAAAAAAAGCTTTTTCTTGGTATTGAAGTTTTTCCAACTGAATTAAAACATGTAAATCAAATCTCCACTAAAACAGCCACCAAAAACTCTTAAAGTAAATACCACTATAGAAAGGAAAAACAGCTGGAAGGAACAATTTCATTCAGAAAATAATCATAATTATACGATACTTACCCAACAACAGTGCTTTTATCGCCACCCATTCAGTAATTTAAACTTGCAAGATATAAAAATTTAAAAAAAGAAACACAACCACTGGACAGCCAACATACCACTTTCCTTCCACCACAGAAATCATGAATTATGAATTCATGAATTCAACTACAGCCCAGTAGCAGAACGCCTAATTAATTCAAAAATCAAGCATACCATTGCTGACACATCAGCTTTAGGCGGAAGGCAAGACTGCTAGAGGGTTGCACAAGTCTGGGATCTGCTGCAGATTGACACCTACAGCTGTGTGGCCTGGACCATTTTGCATAGAAACCTCTACTGCAGATTAAAGATGTTCAACATAGCTACATCATAAAGGCTACATTTTAAAAAACGACAGAAGGGGAACATCCAAAATCATTGTGGATTCATTTCTCTTTTTTTAATTACTGATGGTGATTAATTTAGCTTAATTTAATTGCTAAGCATTATAATCATAAAATCATTTAAGTTGGAAAAGACCTTTGAGATGATGAAGTCCAACCATTAACCAAACACTGCCAAGTCCACCACTAAGCCATGTCCCTAAGCACCACATCTACACCTGTTTTAAATCCCTCCAGGGATGGTGACTCAACCACTTCCCTGGGCAGCCTCTTCCAATGCCTGACAACCCTTTTGTTGAAGAGGTTTTTCCTGATATCCAAACTAAACCTCCCTGGGTGCAACGTGAGCCCATTTCCTCTTGTCCTGACACTTGTTACGTGGGGGAACAGACCAGCCACCACCTGCCTACACCCTCCTTTCAGGCAGCTGTAGAGAGCAATAAGGTCCCCCCTGAGCTGCCCTTTCTCCAGGCTGAACAACCCCAGTTCCCTCAGCCGCTCCTCATGAGACCTGTGCTCCAGACCCTTCACCAGCTTCGCTGCCCTTCTCTGGACACGCTCCAGCACCTCCATGTCCCTCCTGCAGTGAGGGGCCCAGAACTGAACACGGGATTTGAGGTGGAGCCTCACCAGTGGGGGACTATCACTGCCCTAGTCCTGCTGATCATGACAAAGGCTGTTTGCCAAGGAAGGCTGGAAGGTCCTGCGACCACTTCGCTGGGTTTAAGAAGAGCCTTGCTCTTTGCTGTAGAAGAAGAGTGACTTTCCCATTTGCAAAATACTCTTTCTCTGCAGCGAAGTCAAAAGGATCAAATAATACTTGTGATGAACTTTCCATATAATGGAAATGAATGGAAAGGTTTATAGTCGGAAAGGGCATAAGAAAAAAATAGCAGTATAGCCAACTACAAAAGGAAGAAAGGCCTCTAGGGCAGCTACAAAGCAGGAATGAATGCAGTTTCACAGCCAAGGGATAGGAATTTTCCAACACAGACGGACCTCAACCACTGCACAAGCCTGACACTTCCTAGAAAACTACTCTGTCAAGAAAAGCCTTGGATAGACTCAGAAGAGTTAAGCATCAAAATTATTTTCTCAGCAAATGGCACATATTCAGTTCATTTCACGGGAAAAAACAAAACAAAAAACATCAACAAACTAACCACAAACTCACAGCCAAAAAACTCCCAGTATTTAATGCAGCATTACTTTTGACCCCCTAATATAATCAATCAACATTTTATAGGACAATTTTCAAAATCACAGAGTAGTTGATGAACTTGGGATAATGTTGTCTTTTTATCAAACAAATCACTTGATCGGGGGGGGGGGGGGTATTGCTGATAAGTCTATTTTATTTGAATTTTATCAAATGAATGTGAATCCTAATTTGAATTCTGGTAAATTCTTCAGTTGTGGCTTATAGAAACTAATTCTTTATTGCAATTAAAACTTTAATTCTACCCTACACTAACTTTCTACAAAGTTTGCTAATCTTAATTCTGTGTCCTCTGGAAGGCATAAACTCATTGAAACTCTTACAAAAAGCTATCTATTATGAAAAAAATATTAATGTGATATTTACCAGACTTTCTACTAATAGCTAATAATGTAGCAATAACTATGGAAGGGTCAGTAGAGCACATAACTCCAAGCACAGAAACATGGAATGGTCAGGGTTGGGAGACCCCTGGAGATCATCTAATCCAACCCCTTGTTACAGGTTCTCCAAGAGCACAATATTATTTAAAAATATTTTTAAATAATGAGTTACATAGCTGTCTCCCATAGAGCTTCAAAATACTTCGCTGAAATATTTAAGTTTGGCTTTTTAAGCAATGCTAAGTATCACTGGATGTATTATGCACAAACTAGAAGTGGCTGGTTCTCAAAACTAACAACTTGATGTCAGATTTGCAAATGAACTGTGAAAGGAAAGAAAAAGTAGATGATGAATGGCAGTAACTGTGACTAGTAAACCTCATGATGAGGAATATTCACAGCAAACCACCAAAAGCTCGTTTCTCCTCTAGAGATTTCTGGCCTTCAGCATGTACCATCAAATTTCCTGGAGACATAATGGGCAATAAGGGTTTGGGGGTTATTTTATTTGCACGTCTTTACAACGTTGATTTTATACTTTCATAAAACATGAGCAGAAGAGGTACCTAACCAAAATTCAGCTCACTTTTCTTACAGGAATGTGTATCTTGGGTTTGTTCAGAAATATTCAAAGACTTTGCTGAAGCCTGTAAAATGCCTAAATCGCTACCTCAGGGGCCAGACTTTCCCCACTCTGCTGCATGAGGGTGTTTGTTCAGATGATGCATGAGAGCTCAGCTAAACAGAAGCGGGAATGTATTTAAACTGGGTTAAAGGAAATCTCCAGCTCCCCGGCAGCAGGGAAAGGAGTACAGGACAAAGCAGCAGTGACTCCAGCAGCCTGGCACGTGCTGCCTGCCAGGCATGGTCCCTGCTGCCCAGTTGCCTCTGATCCAGTGGGACAGCAAAAACCAGTGCCTGCACTCTGCTTCTCACAGCTAGTCCCAACGCACTTCTGCGGTTGAGTGGACTTTCACAGGCAGCCACCCACGTTTGCTAAATTAGCACTGCCATACACACAAGACTAGCTCAAACAGTAAGCTCGGTAGAAACTCCTGAGCCAATTAACTTCTGCGTATCAGCTGAAGCACATGGGCTCCGTTTTTTCTCTCTTTTGTCCTTCTTAGCCCAGGCTCCTTGAGGTAGCTTCCCAGGCTGTGCTCATTTCTTCCAGCCAACATTTAGGCTCTCTGTGGAAAAAGAGGAAGCAAGATAAAGGCATTGGGCTTGTTACTGTAAGAATGGAACCGGGAAGACTTCCCCAGCCTATGTTTTAGTTTGTATTAAGCACACGCCACTATTATGTCCTATAACCACTCTTCCTGACATTTGGGATGCTCCCTCTCACATCCTTGCCTCCTGTAGCAATAGTTACTCTCTTTCACCTTGTCTGACGCATTACTGATGCAAAAGCAAAACATATAACTCTTAAAGTTGTGGAGTTGTCACACAATTTGAAGATTAATGTAAGGAACAAAAAACATCTCTGTTGTAGCTCATCACAGCACAAATTCTTCCTCAAAATTGCAATATTACAACTGTCTCGTTTCAATAGCAAGCTTTGCTTAACCTTGGTGTATATAGTCTTCTGTTTAAAACCACCCAAACTGTAGTTCTACACAAACGTGCACAGCACACTCTCAATGCCAAAAAAAAAATAATTGGAAATAAATCATTACTGTAAGCTTTTTGTTCCATTGCTTTATTCTAGGTTCAAAACAGGAGATTTAAGTTCCAGTGAGCGATACTACCAGTCACATAACTCACCAAAGCCCTGGATCCCTTGACACTGCCCCTACTCCTGCAGCATACAGCCTTCTGTGTTCTGGATCAAATCTTTAAACGCTTTACTGCATGGACATCCAAAACCTGTATTTGTCTAATCCAGGTGTTATGTTCTCAAAATGGAGGATAAAGGTGACAGATTTCCAGACCTTCCAGAGAGCAGCAGCAGCACCCTATGAAGGCTGAAGTGTTTCAAGGAGGAGGTGCTTTGTAAAATTCTCATGTAAGCCCTATTCCTGGACAGCACTTGGCTGCCTTAACCTTAAGGTAACCTGCATGCACTTCCAATTTTTGGCTATGCATTCACAGCATTTGTTTTCTTTATAGATGTCTCCGTTTTGCACAGTTAAGGAAAATATTTATGCATGTAATGCTTCCTTCTCTAGGAAATATTCTAGGTTAGTTAAACAGGTAATGGGATGTTGTCGTTACCCATACAGTACTAGCGATGTCAGAGAATATGATGCAATTGCTTAGTTATGCTTTCCAGACACTCAAGTACAATACAGCAACATCTAAAAAGCAACTTGAAAATACTTGTGTACCACATCGTTATACAGCTATACTTTGCTGAGGAAGGGAATAAGTAAAAATCACTGTCTTTCCCCCAAACACCTCAGAACCATTTGAAGCCTGTTCATAAAAGTTGTCTGTCTTCTGTATGAATTTAGAACTCTCCAATATTATGGCTTCTCAAACCATCTCACAGACCCATGAACAGTTTTCTAAGGTCTCCACCTCAATCAGTTACAGAGCACTCAGGCAGGATGCTAAGCACCTTGATTTTCAAAGAATGACCTCATCATTACCCTGTCTCACAGTAGAGTCAGGTTAGTGTTCTGCAAAACCACAATGCTTTGTGCATTTACCAAGCGCTTTACAAACTGATTAACTACTTACGGACCAAATCCTAGAAGATATTTATTTTACATATAGCATGTACATATGAACACCACATGCACACACAGTTCCACTGAGCTCAATATATTAGTAGCCCAGGCAGTCATATGTGCACACATTTGGGACACAAATATGTAAAATTCTGCTTTTTCATGAACATGCAGTCTCCTCTGAAAACACAGCACTTCTCACAGCAGCTCACCACTGGAGTTACAGATGGGAAGTGAGCCCTGCTGCTCCAGTAAAAACCACCAACCAACCTGTGAGGTCAGGATGGCCACAAACAGCCAGAGCGTCATAGCATGTTCAGGTTTTGGCTGGTGTAGAGTTAATTCCTTTCTAGTAGCTGGTACTGTGCTATGCTTTGGATTTAGGATGAGAATAACATTAATCACACACTGATGTTTTAATTGTTGCTAACTAGTGCTTATTCTAAGTCAAGGCCCCTTCAGTTTCCCATACTCTGCCAGCGAGGCACTGTACAAGAAGCCAGGAGAGAACAGAGCCAGGATAGCTGATTTCAAACTAGCCAAAGGGATGTTCCATACCATAGAACCTCATGCTGAGTATATAAACTGGGGGGCGTTGGCCAGGGGGGCCGATCACCGCTTGGGGACCGGCTGGGCATCAGTCAGCAGGCAGTAAGCAATTGTATTGTGCATCATTTGTCTTTCCTGGGTTTTATTCCAGTCTTTTTTTTTATGTCCCATTTCATTATTATTATTATTATTATTATTGTATTTTAATTTATTTCAATTACTAAACTGTTCTTATCTCAACTCACACATTTTGCCTTTTTCCAATTTTCCTGTCCATCCCACTGTGGGTGAGTAGGGGGAAATGAGCAAGCAGCTGTGTGGTACTTAGTTGCCAGCTGAGGTTAAATCACAACACAGCAGAAACTCCACATGTAGTAAGAATAAGTACCCACACTCATTTTGTTCAAATGAACCACGTTTGCCGTGTTCATTCTTACCCCCCTCCCTGCAAGGCTGAACAAGTCAGCCCCGCCATAGGACACAACTAACTTCCCATTCTCTTTCAAGAGCTCTGACAATTTAAGGATGCTGTAAATAATTTATGCCACAGATAGTTATTGCCCATAAGCAATCAGCTCTTCCTATTGCTTTTGAGTCAACAGCATTTCTGCTGAAGTCTTCTAAGCATTTATTACAATCCAGCCTCTCAGCTGAATAAATACGAGTTGATTATGTCAATAACGAGAACGTGTTGTCCTCCTTAGGAAGACTTTCCCCAAAGGGTTTACACAAGGTTATGAGGTGATTTTTGGCTGAGCATGGAGTGCTGGTGGATGCACAGCTAGGAGGAGGCAGGAGGCCTGCAGGAAGGTGGCTGCAAGGAGCAACCCAGCCCAGGCAGAGAGGCAGTCAGGGAGTAGCAGCCCAGACCCTGGCAGCTCAGCACAGGCACAGCCAGGCAGAGGAGACTCTCTTCGTTAACATCCATCTTGCAAAGCTGGCAGAGGTAACGTTGGATGTCACTACCCAAGAGTGTCTTGCTCTGGCCAGTGCCAGATCTGCTGGATCCACAGAACCTGGAGAGTTTTCAGTCAGCCCTGTCTCAGACACTGGTTGCTGTGATATACACACTGCCTTTCCTCTGATAACTACTAGTATCACTCTTCCTGCAACAACTGCTGACGAGCAGTTATGATACTGGTTTCTGTGCCTGCAATACTTGCCAGTAATAATATTCTGCTAGAGGAAAACAGAGGGGAAATATCTTAACAAAAAAAAAAACACCCACACAAAAAACCCCACACACAACACACACCAACCAATCAGGTAAAATACTGCTTATTTTATGGATCCAGGCCAGGAGTCCCAGATACCAAGGATTAAGATGTTAGCTCAAAATACAGCCCTGTCTCAGACTTCCCTACTTGTAACTCCAGCCAAGCCACTTAAGTCTGTGCTACACATCTTGTTTCTGGGACAGACACTCATTATTTCTTCATCTCACAATGGCTTATCCTGTTCCAAGGCACAATCAGTGTTTTCCAGTCCTATCTTCTACTGCCCACCAGGCCTTGATGCCTGAATTCTCTCCTGCCAGCATGTTCCTGGGCAAGTCATCCAACTTCTCAGTCTTTACCTCCCAACAGTACACTGCACTAACCGATCTGATAATGAAGTAGCAGCAGCTATATCACTGTATGGGTGAGATTCCCCCACAAAACGGAGCAGGGAAATCGCCTACCTTGTACAGCTACGAAGGGGCAGGTCACAGTACTTTAGGTAGTGTCACTAAATCATAACTTAGAGCTGAAACTATGGAGTTCATAAACATATGACCTTCACTTTACAAATGTATTGTCCAATGACTAGCAATCCTATCGCTTTAGTCCTGCTGTATCAATGTTACATAAAAATGGTCCTGTTACTGACAAAAGGACATAAAAATTAACTGCTCAGTGTAAACCACATTTTAAATATGAAGCTAGAGATCATTATAAAACAAACAAGTTTATTTTCACTCACTGGTTTTTACATTCATTGTAACAAACATTTAACAGTGAGGCACCTTCAAAGATATAAAGTGAAAAGCTATACAAATATGCATTGTTTTCTAAGAGGAAAGTAGTGTCTACTGATGAACAGGAGCTGCAAATAAGTAAGTAGTGATTTTCACTACAAAGTTAATTAAGAACGGAGAAATCCTTCCTTGAAATAGGCTTTGTCTAAATGCATTATGAACATCCATATTCCAAAGTGATGGAAAATGAGGAGTTAACTGCCAAAGAGTATACTCACTTGGTTTAACATGCCAGTGAGTGAAAGGCACAAAATCAGGAGCCAATCCAGCAACATGAAAACACAGTATAAACAGAGACTTGCTTTCAGCTCAGTTACGAGACAGTGATTATTACTGTCCACCTTACCTATTTCATGCCCCTATTGGGGCAAAATTCCTCACCTTAACAAATATGTTTTGATTCCTCATCATTAAGAAATCATTACTTATTTCTTTGCTATGAATCACAGAATTCACACTCCTCCAGAAAAATGGCACTAGTTAAGAAAGCAACAGGCCAGTTCTAAACAATAACAGATGGGGGGGGAGGAAAGTTCATGTTCCTTCATGATCTGAACGTCCTGTTCTGACTGCCCAGTGTTAATCACCGGTGTGCGTCACTTCCTGGTCACTCACCCGCTGCCACAGTGTGGGCAGTGTTTCTGCACCCAGCTGCCAGAAGAGGTGGAGCAGAAATAATTCGGCGGATTATTTCCTCTTACTCATGTGTTTGCATACATATAACCATATGATAGTACTTGACACTGGCTGGTCTCTGGGACCCAAACTCACAGGCATTATTAACACAGCCCACACAAACGTCTGAACAAACATCTTTATCCAGAAGTTTTATAGCACCGGTATAGTGCAAAAACAGCCACCCACACACCCACACCAAATACAAGGTAGTAACCCTACAAAATGCAAGGCACGATCTGAGAGTCACAGGAAAACTCCCATTTCACAGGATGGCAGTCATGCGCAAACCTCTGGTATTCAGCAGTGTTGGGCTTGCAATCAAGTGAAAACCGATGTAATTCCTGGATGGTATAGCTTAGCCTTGTAAGTTACCATCAGGATAAGAAATTGCCCTTGTAGCATGATACTTTTTTTGCAAACCTATGGTAAACGAAGCTTTAAAATCCATATTATTTTGCTGTGGTAAACTGAGAAATGTGCTATTAACAGCAAGAGATGCAGAACTGAAGGTTTGCCAGGAAGCTGACTGGTTAAACTGATATTCATATGAATTAGAAAAGGCAAAGCCTTAGGAAGCAGTGGCAACCGTATCATATTCCTTTCAGAGAGCATCATCCAACCTTTTCTCCAGTCAGATAAATATACATCTCAATAGTAAAAATATTTAAACAAACATTCAGTTTCTTCTCCCTGTGCAGATAAAACAGCTGTGGGCACAGACCACACATGATGTTCTTCTGCAAAACTCTGTTTTGCCTGTTCCTATACCTGGCACACCTGATCCCCTTCCTAGCACAGTGCTGTCCCTCCCTGGGACCCCATGAGAGGATTCCTGAGCATCTGCCAACACCCCATCTTTTTGGATAACTGAAATCACTCTTCCTATTTTCAACTGTGCCTACAAGGCAGTAACACACCGCTATTCTCCCAGTCATCACAACCTTCTAAAAGGAGTTTTTTGTTGCTGCTGTTCCCTTTCATGTTTTTCCCCCATCTTTATTGTCTGAGTTTTTTTACTCTGGAAGGATACACTGTTTCAAGTCATACCTAAAACAAATTACATGTGGAAAGAAAAAGTAACCAGAAGTATTACCGTCAAACTGCAAACCCTTCAATTCCAGACAGCCTTTATCAGATGTAAAGGACAGCTACTGCCCCTGAAGAAAAACACGCATCTCTGCTGCAAAACAAGACCAACTCTGCCAAGTCCACTGTAGCAAATCAGTGTGATGCTTTCCTGGGCAAAGGATGGGAAAGGAGAGGAACCCCGCAGCACCTTTGAGTCACCCAGTCCAGCTGCAAACTTCAAATTTTGGGATACACAGCACTTTATCATTATACTGTTTGACGGGTCATCATTAGGTCAGTCTCTTTAGCTTACACAGGACAGGAAGCATCACCAGTTTTCTACAGTCAGAAAGAATCTGCCTCTGCTGATTTCATTATCTGTGAAATAATAACTAATCTTTCATGTGATACAGTTTGAGGCCAGAGATGTACAACATGCTTAGAAGTAAGGATAAAAATACATAATTAAATGTAAGTCCCAATAAAAAAAAAATACAGTGCCTCTTTGGATGTTTTAACAGCTTAAACTCATTTCCTAGAAAACACCATACTATAAATACTAAACATGGGCCTATCTATTAATGTTTTTCATTATATATTCACTGAGCCAGTCAATGCAATTTACATGTTTAATTGCTAAAAAATAAAAGAAGGAGAAGAAAGGAGGAGGGGGAACAAACAATATTTAATATGCTGGGAAGATATTTCATATACTCTACAATTTTAGGGGATTAGTACTTCAATTCTACCTGAAAAGGTGACATTGGACTAGCCTATTTCTCTTCAATTCTGAAATTCCCACACTTCTGCCACTGCTGGTTAGCGAACATCCTTCCCCCACCCCTCCAGTGGCATTCCTCTCTGATGTGATCATCCAGCAATATACTGACAAGTGACCGTTTCATCAACTGTAAGTGCAACGAGTGCCAAAATGAAACATGTATGGTCCCCCACAACATTTTCTGCAGAGGACCTATTCTTCTAAGTTGGTGCTACAGTATATAGAGATACCTTCTGGAAGCAACAGTGTGATATGCAAAAGACATACTTCTACAAGGACTTGATGGGTGGGTTAACATAGATCCACTAAGCAGTTTCAAAGATGGAGAACTGCACTTACCAGCAAAGCCCATTTAAATTATCCTGATAGCTTTCTATTCTAACAGTTATAAATGGAGTCTTCATTATCCATGCAGACATAATACTGCCATGTCTGGGTTCCTGCCAAAACTGGAGCAATAAAACTAATGAACTGTCAAGGCAAAACATTCCAAGGAATGTTTAAAGCTCCTGCACTTGACACCATAAGAATTCTTTTTGCACCTATTCCTCACACTGTATACTGAAATTCTGAACTTGTGTAGTGGTAGAGTAGTGCTCCCTTTCTTATTTCCTCCCAAACAACCTCACTCCTTCCAAATCATGTTTCTCAGGTTCATGGCAGCAAAGGATATTCATATTGCTTAGGTGCAGCCAGGCAACTAAATATCTGAATTGAGATATAAATCATGATCAACAGAAAGATATAGTAGTCTCCACAAAGAGGTTCAGAAGAAGAGCTTAATCTGCATTCTGCCAATCACTGCCTCCAGAATGCCCTATACCTATCTCTACACTGATAACAGAGGGAGCCTCACCAGCTCCAAGTTAAGTGACTTCATTTACCTTTCCTGCTCTAGCCTTTTATCACACACACATGCATTTCATTTCCTGGTTTTTTTAATTATCACACTCATATGAGTATTTTCAGAAAGATGTACAAGATCTCAGAAGTCAAAGAAACAATAGACAAGTAATTGGTAATAAAAGTGTTGGACTGCAAGATTTGATTCCACTGTATTGGCTATAAAACCATCAATACAAACATCTTTTCATGATACTTCCCTCTATAGTAAAAATTATTCAGAAAGTGCCGTTTCCCCAAAAAATATTTCACTTTATTCATCCTCACAATGAATATGAATCAATGGAGGCTTATAAATGCAGCCATGAAACAAGTTAAGATTTTTAAAAGGTATAGACCAATTAGGTTCAGAATGCCCTTTACTTTTAAGAGTCTGAAAATTCTACCCTTATATTCAGAAATAATTAAAGCATCAAGAAACATGTGGAAATGCTATCAAAGTCCTATCCACACATGTTGTCACACCTAGTTAATATCACCAGGTAGTTAGTAGCCCTTTGTTTTCCACAGGAAACACTTCTACAGAAAAGAAAGCAATCCTCTCCCCTTGCTCCACTAGGGTATATAGTAAATCAAATACATCTCTTTAAAATAACGTCAATAAATTAGAAAAGTAGGATTTAACCAGCACTCAGAGAGGTAAGGTGACAAGCAAGAAAACACTTTAAGGTCTTCCCATTGGAGGAATATTGACAAATTAATGGAAGATGCGGCATTAAACAATTTGTCTATTATTCATACCTAACTATGTCTTTTTGAGGACACAGATTCATTCTCTTCCTGACAAGTTTTCATCCTTTGATATATTCCCGATTTAAAACAAAATGGGAGAGGTCTACTACATCTTTTTTTAGTGTGTTTAAAAACAGCACCTTTGTATACAACTTTGAAAGATGAAATTTTTCCTTCACAGAAACCAATAGGGGGTGGCCACTAATTTTAGTGGACTATATAGCACCACACACTAGAACAGACACCTAATAACACCGCATGCATGCTGACAATTTTTATTCATTTGTTTTGTTTTAACTTACCATTGTGTAACAGCCTCAACACTTGTTCTCAGTTCCAATCCCTCCAACCCTGTGCCAGTAAATCCCAGCTTGCTTGGGCCATGTTAAGCTAGGCTGTAACAGAGCCACTGGACACTCAGTGCTTCTGGTGGAAATTTCAGCAACCCCCTTGTCATCCCAGTTTGCTGCGGTGAGTAACGCTTCAGTTTCCCACATGCCTGCCAGGCTGACCTCTTGCCCCCACATTAATCTGCGGTCCTGGTGTGCAACAGGCACAAGGCAGGCTTAGCTAAGCACCCTGCAGTTCTGCTTATGGCTTGTGATTCACCTGGTAGCTCTTCCCCAGGGACCCTGCCCTGGGCTGCAGCACACACCCTGCAGCTCCAGAGTGCCCCTCTGGAAAGGCTCACTGCAGAGCAGGGGCAGGAGACCGAGCCATGCAGGAGGACTCAAGGACAGGAGCAAGTTTCCCAATTTCATTTTAACCTTCAACGTCATTCATGGAATCAAAGAGGCTAAAATAAAAGCCACTGTCTCTCACTGCACCACGCCCATGCACCTGATCAACACCTGTCCGGTGAGGACTATGTTAACATGTAACAGGAGCACAAACACTGGATTAGAAATCACCCTACCCGACATACCCACAGAGACAGGTACACTTGCAGTCACACTGAAGGGCCATACCTTAGGGCTTACTCCTTTGGAGTTCATTACCTCAGGGGTGTTTACACTTCATATTTGAAGGGTGAAAAAAAAATCATTCCAGTTTGGAACTGGCTACAATTTCTACTAAACTACATCAAGCACCACTTGCAGCTTGTATCTGTTCAAAACCATGCAAAACAGACAAAAAATACTGAGAAAGAAGAAAAATGCTTTTTTCCTCTCACAGTAAGAATGGCATCTAAAGATCAAATCACCCTAGGCAGCTTCAAAAGAACCTATCCTTGGGAAGTCATTCTCCAAAAGAAAGGAAAGCAAACAAGCAACAGCTTCTCCTTTGGACTGCAGTCCTGTTAGGGCAGAGGCCAGGCAGATGCAGCCAAGAATCCTTCACACAAACTGCTGCATGCTCTTTTTTCTGCAAGGGTTAGAAGGCTCAGAGAATTTTGTAGGATATGGGGCTTTTTTTTGATAGCTGCTGATTCTAACTTAAATCCTCTGGAAAGTGAGATGAAATATTGAAACATCGTTTGCTGAGATGTCATATTTGAGACAAGTAAAATTGCTGAGCAAGAAAAAAAGTAAGACTCATCAGCCTATTAACACAATGAAAAAAAAATTCTCTGACTGGTGTGTATATATATGTATACAAGAAAACTTTTACAAACTGCTTATTAGTACTTCCATAGGAACAAACACCTATTTGAAGCGCTCAGAAGAGACGATCGATAGCTGTGTAAATGGCCTATGTATGTGGCACCCTCGCAGATCACATTCATTCACAGAAAGAAGCATCTTTGTCAGGTGCATCTCACACCCGGCATGCAGAACCCTGGACACCATGTTCTCTCCATTTCATCCCTATCACCCCAATCGCCCTAAGCACCCTGGCACCACACATACAACAGCCTGGCTCACCTAGCTTAGCAGAGGCATCCAGTCACCCAGACTTGCTGATCATCTGACGAATAACCACAGTTGCCCCATTCACCACAGGGCTGTGACATTCTGGCTGTTGCAGACACATCTGCCAACCACCTCACACAAAAGCAAAGCTCAAGGCCTGTTTTTTGGTGTGGATGAAACATAAGCCAGAAATGCTGTATACAAGAAAAAATGCTCTGGATTCCAGACACTGAGTTTTTGCAAGAGTAGGCTGGGATTTTTTTAATAGCTAGTCATTAAACTTCTCTCTTTTTTATATCCCAAGCTAAACGTATCACGGCAAACACTTCAAATTTCATTGTTACCTTCATTCAAGCAGCATCTACAAACCCTTTTAGCACTCAGAGTTCACTGTACTGCTTGAATATAGACATCACTCCCCCCTAAAGCTTTCAACATTTAAGACCAAGCATTACAGTGCAACAAACAGCAGGAGGAAAGGAGGAAGGGAAGACAGAAATAAATACACATGTTTACAGACAGTAACTGCAAGAAGAGCCCAGAAAAATAATTAAGAGTTCTTGGGCAAAGAGAGAAAGACTAGGAGCTCCATGAAATAAGGCATTCAGTGGCTATATCATATTTACAATGGATTATTACCCTTCCCAGGATATTGCATTTAAGCAAACATTCTGTGAATACAAAATAGGATTCCATGGTTAATGTAATAAAGTAGACTCACAGCTGGACTTTCAAAAACTGCCAAGGTAATACTAAATCAGAGTGATGCTAATCACCAGTTCAGAGGCTGCATTTTGAAAGGTCTGTTACCAGCACCGTACCAAGAAAATCCTGCATGAGGAGAGGAAGACAAGCTTGTTACTCCCTGACCTGACTTCACTGCTCCTATGAGATTGTCTACTCAAGACTGTTGCTATATAGTTTAGTCAGGGTTTGGTGATTGATTACCGAACACTTTGTTCATTTTTGATTTAAGATTATTTGCCTCAGGTCTTCTAAATTATTTGGTTTTCTTTAAAGTAATTCTGATCTTTGGCTCTTTGGGGAAAATTTGTTCTCAGAAACAAAAGGGAAAACTTCTGGTATCAAAGTCAGAGCAAAGGTGTTGGGAGACGTCTGATGAGAAGTGTCTGTCTGAAAGGGAAAGGCACACCTCCCTACTTCAGCACCTGGTGGGCCACCAGCCATGCCTGGACCACAGAAGAGGCACCCACCCCAGCAAAGGGACTGCCAAAGCACTCGCTGCATTTCCCACATATACCAAGGCAGGATAGTATCAAGGGTCTCCACCAAGATGGCAAAGGAAAGACTCCTCAGCTGCAATCCAAGTAAACTGCTATTGATCAAATCCACAATTGTTCACGGTTGCTCCACAACACCTCTGAACACACTTCCCAACAGCTTCTTTTCCTCACAACCAGTATGTGACACATCATTACGTTTATCTGGGACACTGTTTGTATAATTGTACTGTAGTACTATACTACACTCCTACACCTGTTTAACTTCTGTGACCAACATGTTCCAGTCCTGTTTGCCTCTAAGCAATGCAGAAAGGAAAGCAGCCCTGGACACTTTAAAGACCACAAGGAGGTAAAAAAGCGTGTCTAGCAGACTCCACAAAACATCTGCTAAATGCATTGCCACAACCCACAGCAGGCATCCCCATTACACCATTACAGGCTTCAGCAGAAGACCAGAAGCCACAATCATAGCATGCCACAGCAAGACAAACAGAGAGATCAACAGCACAACCATACATGCATTTCACAGTAAAAACACCCTGCATGCCAGCGGGATACACCATTCAGGCAAAAGGATGGTAATCCTGGGAGGCAGTGCCAAGCCACTCTTCCCTTTCACAAACACGAAAGCAAAGCACAGAGAAGCCAGGCAAAAAATCACTTTAACTTCAGCCATCTAAAGGACAGCACATTTAGCCCAAGCTGAAGTCTAGGTGCCCCCTTTGTCCCTCTCTACTCACAGAGGGTGATTCACCCCACCTGTTTCAGATTGTTCTCTGATGACTTAACTAGCTCAAATAACAAACCCTTTGCTTTTTGCCAGCTAAATGTGCAGCAGGTTCTGTCTTGCCCAGATGACTAGTAAAGAATTAAGTAAAATGGAGACGTAAGGTTAAATGCCATCACAAGAACTTGGATACAGAGCACACTCCTTACTCAACAGCACATCTCGACAGTATAGCAGTACACCTGGCAAGCTGACTGCTCCTCAAGAGAACGTAGGTTACCCAGGATTTCTCACGAGAGTAAGAGCAGGCACGCAGGCAAAGACCAGCTGTAGCAAATACTCCAGACATCTGAACTCCAGAAATTCAGGCAATTGTTCGTGTAACCCACAGCCCAAAATTTTAACCTGTGTAGTTATGCCTGCTTCAATATGCCAGATATTTCTAAAAGGTAAAGACGTTTAAAGCAGCACACCCATGAGATACTTGCTCAAGACCCCTACACAAAAGGAAGAAGAAAACCACAGGCCTGTCTTTAAAACCTCATTTATCATTGGAATTTTAGCCAACACCAAGCTGTCACTGGTACTGCTGATGTGACGCAATTACCCAAACAGCACTCCTCCCTTTCCATCCCAAATAAAATGTGCATCCGACCAAACTACTCCTGCTTAAAGCTAACCTAATCAGTGCAGAAATCTGAGATTAGCATAAGGATAAACCTCAGCACAGCTACTCTTATGGCTAACTGCTGATGCCTATGAATTGAAACAACTCTGCAGCAGTGGATGAGCTCTAGATTTATATATTTGTATCCTTTGAAGCACTCCTTGAACATACATGCTTCCCAGGTTGCTAGCTTCACTCATTTTAATGCCAATAATCCAGATCCCTTTGCCAGGGCCTGATCCTGATAAGCACTGCAGGACTCCCCCAGCATGGATGCACATTTCCATTTTCCTCAGCAGGCAATGCAGACACACAGGTCTTGTTCAGACAAGGGTCTACAAAGTGATTCTGAGCACTTGTTTTACTTGGCTCTGCTGCCTCTGATCTCCTGGTTTAAAAATCTCACATTCCCTACAACCTGATTTTTAATTGCAAATTGCACAACGGTTTATTTGTGCGTTCTTCATACACTCTGCCAAAACAAGTATTCCTAAAAAAAAGCAGCTGGGTTAACTGAGGCAGACTGCAAGTTCTCTGAGAAATAAGGCTCATTAAGCACTTAACACTAGCGCAGTGTAAGCCATTCATTCAAAACTCAGAGCACAGATTTCCATTGCTGACTGAAATAAAAGATCCAAGAGACAGGGAAGGGGAGGGAGGAAATGCATTTGAGCGTTTCCATCTGCTTTTTCCTTCTCAGCACCATGAAGCCCACTAGCTACAGCTTAGGAGTTACTCCCCTGCACTTTTGATTTGATATCTGGCTTCTGTTTACACTAACAGGTAAAACTGCCCTGCAGCAGCCTGAGTCTGCTCAGCTTACCTGCTGTCTGTCATTCTGCTCATCACAGCAGCTCACCGAGGAAAACAACAGTGGACCACAATAAGAGGCAGCTGCTCTATAGCTGTAAAGTCTTTTCCTCTGCTCTTCTCCAGCCTCCAATGAAAATGAAAACCTACCACAAAGAGCTTGGTGTCTCACCTGTGGCTAGAGTAACAAATATCAAAGGAAATTTAAGGCAGAGAGAGGGTTCCAAGTTACTGCTATGGGTTTATTCTTTCAAAACATCCACAGATTGCTGCTGCTTGCTCTCATTAGGGGCAGGGGGATTACAAAGAAATTGATACTTCCTGGATTTTTTAAGAGAAAAGCCACAAAAGTCAAGGATGGCTTTGACATTGACTTGCTCCTTCACAGTCACACAACTATCCACATGTCCATAAGCATCTTTCCCTTGATAAAGTACCCTGTGAATTATAAACCTGAGTGCAATACCTTGCTTGAGGGGATGGAGCGTTCAGAAAATAAAAAGCAGAAAGGGAATAGTTCTTCACAGAAAGAAACGTAACTGCTGTGTCAAGTTTTCAAGGGACAAATGGGCTTCTCTACAGAGGAAAACAAACCAAGTAAAGCAGCTTCTTCACTGAAAAAACTGTCATAGAGCCCAGAGAATTTGGTTTAATCACTCAAGTAGCTCAGCAGAAAAATTCTGACAGCATATGACTTTTCAAAGTTAGTATCAAGCAACTTTCCAAATAATGTTCTTCAATACTAATGACCTGTTAAATGAAAGCTAGTTAACTTTACAGAAAGGATACTATATATTATTCCTCTGTATAAGGGAAAAGTTCCCAAGAGTCAAACTTCAGTCCTGTCCAGTCCTAACTAAACAACTTTTCCTTACAAGATCACGACAATTCAAGGTCAGTCAGTTTATTCAGTTACATACACAGACAACTGAGAAATACAAAGAAATTAAAATCTTGGAAGACTATTCAGTGTGGGCCTTCTCCATTCCTATCCCATGGCAAAGGCCACCCTGGTCATTTAAATACTGTCCTTTCTACTGAATTACACAAATCAAGTTGGTATCCTAGACCTCTTTCATTTCAGGAATCAATTCCAAAAATCAAACTGTGCCTAAGAACATCCACCTTCTTCAGCAATTTAAGTAGGTCATATCCACCACTTAACTACGAAAAAGCAACAGCTCTTCTTTAAAGCTGCAGCATTGCTAGTTTCTTGCCAAAGATACCCCTTTCCCAGTCTGATCAGTTAGAACTAGATACTTAGGAATGGTTCCCAAATCCTAATACAGTCTCCTGAAGTCCGCCTCAAATACACAGGTCTTCCCAACTCAGTCAAACCAGATGCTAATGTCACCAGTCACTATCTTCAAGAATTTTACTTGCAAGGATCTGTCCCAGCCCCCACTGGACCTGCATTTTTCCTAAGAAGCATCCTTTCACATTAATTTCACAGCAACAGCTGCACTTGCATTTTCAAGGTCATTTGAAGAATTAGCAGACTTTTTCTTATCCTTGCATACTGTGCATTTATTAAAATCTGTTAAAATGCTTGTGTTGCCTTGCAATATGTTTTTTTTCCCTCTACTTACTAACAATAAATCTGCCTGCATGGAGTTTCACTTCAGGGAAGAGCTTTACATCTTACTTACAGGTGATATTTGCTAGTCAAAGACTCTGAGACAATTCCCTTCTGGTTGGTTTTCCCTTTAATAACAAAAATATTGCAATATACTTAGTTTGCTATAACGTACAAGCAAATTATACAGATCTCATAAGAAATACTAGCCTTCTGCAAACAGAGGAATAGCCTACATTAGTGTAGGAGATAAATTCTTTTAATTATAGATTGTTACTTATTTGTCCAAGTCAGTGGCTACATCTACCTGGAACTTCCCAGGATATCACAACTCATCATGCAGTCCAAGGTAACTAAGTTGCCCTGCAAAGTCAACACTTGCCCAGATCTTATCACATGGAATTCATGGGGTAAGCACAAACTGGGAAGTACCAAAACTACACTGCAATCACTTATACAATCAGAGCACAGAGATGATGTGGGAAGAAATTATTTTTAAAAAAAAAATAAATAATTAAGAGGTTTGTCAAGCCCAACTATGACTGCATTTTTGCTTGATATGAGTTTTCCCAACTGCAAAGTGAAGACTTTCCAAAAGAGTCTGCCTTCTTACGAAAACAGCTGCTGAAAGCTCCCAACATAATTTACAACTCTGGGATTCAAGACCTTATCCTTCTGTCATTCAACCATCCCTCTCACTCCATGCAAATAATCACCTTTTGAATCTGGTGGAGGGAAAAAACATGAAACATTGATTTGTCTTGGTCTGGGGACATGGTGGAAGACCCAAGGTACATGCTCAGTATGAATGGGTGTAAGATGATTTATTTGATGGCTACAGTAAACTGACAACCCCACTTGATTATTGGATGCTGCTGGCTAGGGGGTTTTTATACATCTGTACACAAATATTTAACGCTATTAAATAATCATACTTACTATTCATTCAGTTATCAATATACTGCTCAGAGGTCACGTTCAGGAATTTTTATTACCAGTAAATCCAAAGAAATGAGTGTGACAGCAGACACGACTGTCAATATGACCTGAGGAAACAAGATTTCCCTTCTGGCTTTCTGTCACTAGAAACTGCCATTATAAGTGTCTGTGTGACAGGTCCCCACTTTCTAACTCTTCACCCATAAACACAAGAGCTAAAATGCAGTGCAATTCAGAAGCAGACATGTGAAGGGGAAAAAAAAAAAAAAGTGTTTCATTTGCATTTGCAAGTTAGGGTGTAGAAAAAACGTTCAAACAAATATCCAGTAAGCCAGACTCAAGCCTCTGAACAGTAAGATCTGCAAATCTGCCTGAGATTTCCAAGGAATGGTGTTAAATCCAACCAGAAAACAAACACCACGGCATTTTTTTAAACACATAACCTGACGGAGGAGGTAAGGATACAAATTTATCCAATTATTTATTCATTGCATTGGTTCCAATTAGTGCTCCCACAACTTCCATGCATTTTGTGGCACTAGAACAAAAAGGAAAGTTTGATCTTATGCCTTGGAAATTAATAATTTCAGTAGATCCAGTGTTACTGAAAAGGAAGAGCTTGCACCTGATAATTGCAGCCACAGCACTGGAACAGCACTCTTTAGTAGAAAGAGGTAGTGGGATGTTTGGTGCTAAACCAGTATTGACTACAAGTGCACCAAGGGTCAGGGTCCTCGGCTGCACACTTATCCTGGAATCGAACATCTCTCCTCTGAGGAGATACTATGACCCAGAAGGAATTATCCCATCATTTCAACACTGGGTGGGGGACTAAAAGCCTACCAGTCAGAAAAAAATGGTTTCTTGTGTCCAGCTTGGTTTACAGCATGTTTAAGAGACCTTCACATCACCTGCCATGCTCATAGCATACCTTGCAGCTGTTCTACCAGCCACAGGACTTGGGACAGACGTACAACTGTCCCTTGGCCAGGTAAGAGTGAAGCTATGGAACAGCTAATTTGATTGCTGTTGAGACCAGATAAAACCCATGAGTTTGAGGCACGGGAAAGCTCATTTCCTTGGACTTCTTTACAAATAATGGCCATAAAAAACATTTATCATGTAGACTGATCAAGCTCCCCAAAGCCACTTGAGCTCTATTGCTTTCTTTTCAGCTTCTGTTTGCCCAATTAGAGAAATGCTAGTTGACCCCTACTCTGAGAAAAAATCATGCCTTTTCTTCCAGGCCTTCTGCTGTGTGGAGGAGGACAAGGTTCACAGCTGGAGCCTGTCAAGCACAGAAAGCAAGAGGGAGGGCTCACTCAACAGTCTGAGTAATTCCAGTGGCCTTGATCTCACTCTCCCTGGCCTCTCTTTGAAATATTCTTCAGAGAGACTTCCATCTGCTTCTTTGTTCTTTTCCAGGACTCTTCCACTGTTAGCTATCTTGACAGCAAGACTGCTGTCCCAGGTCACTGCTGGCATTACATCCAACTGCATGAGAGGTCCTGAGACTACCTCTCTTGATCCAAGAGGTGAATCTTACAGAAGGAGAACCTTACAGTCTCAAATAGGTTATTTTCAAAGCAAACAAATATACACAGGTGAAGACTGAGCTAAAATCTAACATGGCTGTATTTTCTAACAAAAATCAGAACCAAAAAGCCTGTAATTGGAAAGATCCCTCTTATCAAACCAAGATCTAGTGGTTAACTCTGTTATTCTCCCCTTAGAGGCAAAGCTGGTGTCCTGGATTAGTATCAGGTATGTTTATAGCTCCCAAATACTGGAACGCTCATCTAAGAAAGGATAAATACAATACAGTGTAATAAAACCAAGTCAGAACATGCTTAACAAGAACTGAAAGACAAGCCAGTGCTTACACAAGTTACTCAGGACAGAAACCCAAAGCTTTGATTTGTTTGTTGTTCTTTAAATGGTCATAAAACTTAAAACTACTTTAATATTGGATGTCCAAACTGAGTTACTTTAAAGTTAAAAGTTCAGAAAGCTTGAACCCTTGTGGCTCATGTCAGAAAAGCATACTTTTCAGTTTTATGCTGTGTGTCTGTTCTGAACAGGGACTGCATACCAGCTACATGAATACGTAAGTACATATAACAACACACATACTACATATCATGAACATTCATTTTTATGTAGATCTAATACATTACCAGACCTCTAGAGACATTTTCAAACACATGAGATATTCTTGTTGCTGTTTTCAGTAGAAATCTGGAAAAATAGAGCACTTCGCTTTTACAGGACGGAGAGAATTTACCAGCCTGTAAAGCAGTCTGGTTTGAAGAGCACTTCAGCGGGAGTAGAAATGCATAGTATTTGCATTAAAAAAAAATTAATAACCCTTCTAGACTCTCAGTGGAGGTTCCTGGGTTCAGCCACAGTGAAAGGGATTTTATAGCACTTGTCAAGCAGAAAGCACACGTTTAATAATGAATAAATGAAGCAGATAAAGCTACAAGAACTCAGCAGCACAGAAGGTGAACCAGGCTATGGTATTTCACAGCAAGTGTCAACAGAGGAGTGTGCTCAGGCTGAAACAAATGGGCATTGCAGAATCTGAAGATACACTTGCTGTCTGGGGAAAAACACATTTAGCAACGGAACATCATCATGATGCAAGAGGCAGCATGCTGGGTTCAGAAGATTTGGTTTTATTACCTTATTTCAGTTACTCTACTGACCTTAAAATAAGAGTATAACAATAATCTTTGAAATTTATATAATTATGTAATATGTTAGAGCCAATTTGTTATATATTTCCTAAGTCACAGGCCTATCTAAAGCAGCAGTTTGTGCAATATTATATGCATTAGTATACGTTCATGGGAGGGGTGATCATAAAACACATGTAAAACCTCAGCATCCATTTTATGCATGAACTCTGCCTACAGGAATGGAAAAACATCAATACCCCTGTTACAGATGCTTGAAAGCCACCTTACCACACAGTGGTATAGAAATAACTGCAAACTCCTCCAAATTTTTACCTTTGTGTAATGCTAAAACCAGCTCAAAACAGATTTTCCATTACAGGGGAATTAAAAAAAAAAAAAAAAAAATTAGAAAAGGAGCATTTTTCTTACAGTAGCAGCTTAACACTACTGCCAGAGGCTACCGTAGCCCAGATACTAAATTTCCTCATGTCAATGCATCCACAATGCCCTAAGCATTAACCTAATGCCTAGTCCAACTGGCCTGTCTCCACCACGCACCAGCAGATCCACTAATCCTCAGGCTGCGCATGAAACTGAACAGAGTAATCCAATCCACTCTTCACCCTGCAAGGGCAGGGTCCAAAAGCCACCTGGGAATGCTCTATACTTAGACCATGAAAGATTACAGCTAAGATACCAAAAACCAGGTTTTGGTCACATTTTACGTAGATACATTTCAATGGTAATTACAGATGGGTAATTCAGAGAGCCTAACAATGCAACAGATCAGTGTTTAATGGATTTCCACCATCTAAGTTTAAAAGACATAGCAAGACAAATTCCACCTGAGCACAGTTTATTTTTTTGTTTCTTCTCTTAGACAATGCCATCAGATTATCCAAAGGTCAATTATGAAAACCTCTCTGCTCCTCAAGGCAGGGTGCATCTGATATCCACGAATGTAAATAAATACGATTACCGGACTTACTCAGTGTCCTTCAAGATACTAGGTGGTAACAGCCACACTGTACCAAACAACTCGGATGGCTCCCCAAAGATGCATCTGGACCCTACATGTTTAAGGATTTTCCAGCATATTTTATTATATTAAATCTTGATTCAGATCACTGAACCTGAAGACTAATGCACAGCTCGGAACAGTTTTGGGGGACAGAGGAGCAACGTCCATGCACTACAGCAAGTCTTTCACATATTTTAAACACACTTCTGCAACCCTCTTGTCAATTTGCTACATTTACCCCCGGGGTAATCCTACAGAAACAAAACCTATGCAATTTGTGATACTATGACTTTTCTTTCAAGGGTAACTGCAATGATGTAAATAAATAAGTGTATGAAAATAACACCCTTGACCAAAGAATCCGAAAGTACTATACCAAGAACTAAAGCCCAGTGAAATTGGTGCAGTACTTATAACCAGTCCCTTTGCCTGGTCCATGGAAAATACACTTCAAGAGAACACAAAAACAACTAAGATGGCTTGCTTAATTCCTGCTAGGCTTCTGACTGAGAGTCTCATGTCTCTGCCAGCTCTTCCTCTTCATGTTCCAGGAAAAGCTGCTATTACCACTTCAGAAACAGTGACACAGAGAGGTGGAGAAAGTTATTCCTCTTCTTTTTGCCAGTTCTGTCAGGCTGTATATCTCACTTTGCACAAGCTGAGTTTTTTTAGAAATATTACCATTAAAGCTAAGAACTTGGCAGGTGAAGATGGCTTGGGAAACCATTTCTGAGGGTGGCCCCTCACAGGACGCGTACAGTGAAATGGCTGGTAAGAGCTGACAGCAAGCAGTCCCTCTGATACAGCTCCCTTACTTTCATTCCTCCATGCACTGAAAGAAACAGTACAGCTAGTGAATCCCTTCCTCCCAGCACATTCTAAAGCCAAATAGCACCATGCAGGTTCGTGCATCTGGCAAGAGAGGGGTCTAGCATTACAGAATTGTACAATTGTGCAAGCAGAGACATCACCTCCTCCTCCAGCGCCGCCCAGCCTCCTCCTGCTACCTGGGGCTTGGACACAGGAACAAGGTTACACAAGGAAGGGCCACACTGCAAACGTGCAATACACAGCCTACTCCACAGCAAAGCTTTCTTTGCAACACATCAAGGTACAAGCACGATAGCATTCCTCCTCTCATTAGGATCTAAGCTACCCTGACACTACACTGCACTTACTCAGAGGCAGAGAGCATCAGCACCAGGCAGCTCTGGCTCCCGAGCAGGCAGCACTTGCGAAGGCAGAGGAAAGGAGGTCCCTTGTGCTCCGTGTCAGGCACAGTTCACTAAAGCCTTCCGCACAAGCTTAATGCTGCTCCTGGCTGAAGGGAGAAAGCACCATTAGCACAATACCAATCACATCCCAGAGAGCAGTGGAAGACTGGAGCAGTTAAAAGAGGTGAAAGGGGAGGCTGAGAAGCTGACTTACCAACATTTCCTTCAATTATGCATACATCCTTAAGGCCAGCCTTTATTTCAAACAATTGTCTGTAACATTTTATTTATGATGAGAGTAAACCGACACTCCAAAAAGAAAAAACAAGATAAGGAATATTCTAAAATATATAAGGGAAGATAAAAATAGAAAAATAGAACACAAAAAAATGGGAGATAAATAGAAGAATAATGTATTTTGGGCGGACTCAACCACTCAAGCTGAACAAAGACCTACTAAAATTGCATTAAGGCTACATTGTTACAAATTAATACCATACAAAAACCTGCAGGATTTTAATTTCACACAATTTCACGCACAAACAACTGCAGATCCATCTAATAGCGTTACAGGAAATACTTTAAAAGGATAGCATTACACTGGAAACATCACATGAAAATAACCCATCTTTAGGTTTTAAATATTTTGAAAACATTTAGCAAAAAATACAAAAGAGAAAACTACATTTCCAAGGCTTATAATAAGCATTCACCAAGTTTAAGAAATATCTGCCAGCTGACAAAGATCATAGTTTAACAATAACAGGGCAAAAAAAGCAACGTGTTTTCAGTGTCAGCATTAAGCCTACAACCACCTAAAATCTTTCTAATTTGAATATGCACTCTTACGAGTTGAGACCTGCAAATCTTGCCATTTCTAGTATTATTCAGTACAGGCAAAAAACCCAGCAAGTTTATAATTGAAACACAACAAACATCCCTGCTTCATTAGGCCACTCCTCATGACTTTTCTTGGCATTTGGCTAAAGATTGAACACATGTTCTTTTCTGGAAAAAGCTTTTTCAAACTTCAGCTGACATACCTACATAGAAGCCTAAGAGACTCAGCATTCAAATTCTCCTGTAGTTTGCCTACATGGTGTAGTTAAGCAAGTAAATGGTAGAAAAGCGACTTCGACATAATTTGTCAGGGAAATAGTACAGATTAGTAAGATACAGTTAAATTCATTAGCAGAGTCAAATCTCTTAGATGTCTTCCCAAAGTAAAGAAAATATGAGAAATTGGGTAATGCAGCATTGTATTCACAGACAAAACCCTTTTAAAAGCTATTTTACACTCTTTTAGACTGCTCTGGCACTATCCACATAATGTAATTGCATTTAAATTGCCATGTTATACTACAGTTGTTAACCTGTTCTGTTTTCACTTTTTTTTTTTAGCCCAACAGCTCATCTACCTAGAGAGACAGAGACAGTAATGCAAGCGAGTTGCATCCATCCTGTACTATCTTGCTTCCCCTCAGGACAAGCATAATTTGCACAGCACTCTGAAGACGCAAGCAGTTGTTTCGAATTTTGTTGTCGCTTTTGTTTTTATTTTTAACCAAAGAAAGCTGCTTTGGGAAAGGTGGAAAGAACCTAAAGCCAGATTATACTAACAGCTCCATAATGCCCAGCATGAACCAAACTGCTTCCATGATGCAAACAACATAGATCTAGCATAGATTTCTATGAAACCGGAGAACAAGGAAGCAGAGAACTTGGCTAGTAGGATCAGGTAAAACTGTATACAGACTAAGTTTAAAGGCAGCCATCGATATTTTTTAGCATAGCAGCATTATGGTCTGTCCACTGTCCCTGTATTTCTGGGGATACTGGGGTCTTTGGAGATAACTTGTATTATCTCTGTAAAGAAAGGAAACAGAAGCGGGGGAATATCCTGTTGGGAAAACAGGGATACTAATGTGAGAAGGGATAGACTAAAAAGCAAACCCAAGTCCTGACGGTAATGTACACACAGGAAAGTTTCCAGGGACTTGCTGAAGCAGAGAAGATGTAAGGACAGCAAAGAGGGAAACTGAAAGGTACAAAAGGGAGCATAAAGATACACACATTGTATGCAATAATCGTACACAGCATACATCGATACACTTGCACAAAAAAAGACACCAGCATCTTCTTGAGGTAACAGAAAGCCCAAACACTATGCTTTTCTGACACTTGCAAGGTGCAGATGTGAACAGTGACACAGTCAAGAAAACTGGTTATATTATTTTTAAAAAGTGTAAAGTGAAAAGCGTATTTAAATATAACAAAAACACCTATTTTAGATTGGGGATACGAATAAACTTACCAGGAGAGTAGAAATCAATGTATCAGTACCTAATAAAGCTAGTATTTCTTCAAATATTTACTTTATATTATCTTCAAATATTGTAAACAGCAGGAGAGATGTCAACTAAAGTCAGCTGCACTAAAAATCCAAACATCTGTATTGACCTACCTTCACTGCTCCTCAAGCTTTACATTGGAGTAGAAGCTCACATGCACAGCTGTAAGAGGTATCATTCTTAAGCACCAGGCTCAAGTGTTTGTTAAGAGATGAGCTTCTGAAAGGCTTCCCCTTTATCAACAGTTTTGTGTTAATAGTTTCAGTCTTGCTAATGGCCTTTAAGGCAGAGAGGGAGAAGCCTTTTCATTCAAAGGTCGACCCTGAACAAACACAGCAGCGCCCCGTCTTCCAATTCAGATCAGGGTCAACAGCCATTCACTTCCCCTAATCAGATCTGAGTAGAAACTGCTCTGCAGCAGCTGTATCACCTTGTTTTCTTCCCAGGCGCCAAGAATAAGTAGGTATCTACAACTGCTCAAATCCTCAAAATTTCACCAAGATCTACAAAAGCAGTGGTTTGACAAAGTTTTTGTACAAAGTTTTTGGTACAGGGGGAGGATTGCTGTTCAATCAGAGAACTGAGGATGTGTTCAGTGAAAGAGACATGTACCTGAAGTGCTTATTCCATAAAGACATGCCTCCGGCAAGCACCTTTCAAGCACTCGGAGCAGAAAATGGAAATGGCTTGCTCTGAGCAACCTCAGCCTCCCAAGCCCCTAGCTATGAGAGTGTTGCAGACATCCCAACCATACCGCTGCCTGCCACACAGGCAGCATGCTGCCGATTGCCTCTAACTATGGAAAGAGGAAAAAATTTAAATCTAGTTGCTGACCTATCCAAAAATGACAGAAACAAACACCACTTGAAAAAGCATTGCAGGACAGAAATCCTAGGGGGAAAATAGACCCAGCCTCTCCCCTTTTGTTTTCCATCCCCACATACACATTTTCTGAAGCCCATCCTGCTGTCACACTGGCCTTCCACTGTATGCAAGGATATTAACACCATTTGTCAGCCAAGGGAATAAACTGCACATCATCCAGCACCCATGAGCCCAGCCCACAATTCTTTATTTTTTTTTAAATAAAGGTCACTTTGCAAAAAGCATCCAGAAACATAACCTGTCCAAAGAGCTGCTCCCAGCTTGCTCACAGTTTCTATCCTGCAGGCACCTTTGCATCAGCCCCACAGGACACATGAACCCTTTTAATTTGCATTTGTTCAGAGGAGCGAGGGCTATGAGGATTCGTGCGCAAAGCCCCCTGACAGCAATATGACAATAAGCAACTACTGTTCAGCTGATGGTGGAAAGCCTTCCCCTTTACTAAAACCCCACCTACCTATCGCTGTCCCAGAAGCTTGCTGCCCTGGTTCCCATGGGGTCAGGCAACAACCTCTCCCACACTCACCACCAGCCATGCAACTTCTTCAAACTTTGTACCAACCAGCAGAAACTTCTTTCCATTTGCTGATGTTCAAAATCACATCCCACAGCTATTTGGACCTTATTCTGCAACCCTGACTCCCCAAGCCAGGGTAGCTCTTCCCTCACCCAGCAGGCCAATTAATTTGGTTAAATCAGTTTCAGGAGTGTTGGGTTAGCAGACTCTGGCTCTTATAATTAAGTTTTCATCACAATAGTTTGTCATCTTAAATAATCAAATTAGGGAAGCTATTGTTAACAAAAAGTTATCATCCCCGAGTTGCCAGAGTGAGTGTTCTGGAAACACGGGGAGATTAGATAGGCACAAGGGCAGAAATCGGCTTGGAGACTCTGATAGCAGTACAAAGCAGTTAGCAGTAGTTATATTTGAAGAATAATTTTACATTCTGGGCCTGTAATTACATTACACAGAATTAAATTACCACCACCATAAGAAAAAAAAAAAATGAAGTAGAATTGCAGGTGATCCAAATTAAGTATTTCAGTAATCAGACACATCAGTAACATTCACCAATTTTCCCACCACAACAAACAGTTGAAGAGAGGGGCTCTAAGCAACAACAAGCATTTTTCACAGTATGCTACACTGACTTTTCAATTAGCAGCCTTTGTGGCCTTTCTCAAGCTTACTGCATCCTCCTCCACATGACTTACAGCAAAGTGAACTACATTCTCTGCACGAGAAATCTTTTCTTAGACTAAGTATCTTCAGACAGACAAAACAAACCATAAGAGAAAAAAAAGAAAAAGAAAAAAAACCCACACAAAATACGGACAAGGTTTTTGCATTTATATTGGTCTACCAAATAACACTTATTCTGTTCCCTTCCAAGCTTTGTCTTTCTTGGGGGAAAAAAAAAAAGCCATCAGTGGAAAAGAGCGACTGAGACAAGAATTTGACCCTAATGCTCATTTTCTATTTTTTATTTCCATCTTTTGGGGAATTATATGTAATAGTCAGTCTTCTGCCACTTTTATGCACACATTTCAATGCAAATCCTTGCTTAGGAAGGCTCTATTTCACAAATAATCGTGGCAGGATGTCAAGCCCTCTAGAAACAAAAGTACATTAGCAAACCATTTTGGTACATTATATATTCAGCAAAAGAAGTAGAAAGTGTGACAGTTATTAAAAAAAATGTTTTCTAATTGGTTTATGAAAAACTGACAGAATGAAAGATCCCATGAACAATTCAGGGCCATGGTGGAATCCTGTCTCCCACCATTCCTTTTTTCCCCAGCAGCTGTTAGAGCTGTGAACAGACTTATTGGGTCTGGCTGAGCCCTGCAGCAGCCCTCCCAGTACTGTGCTTGTACTGGTGGCTGGAAAGGTGGTGATAACACTCCAGTGTTTAGGCTACTGCTGGGCAGTGCTTGCACAGATTCAAGGCTGTATCTCCAACCTTCCCTCCATCTCTCCCCAGCAGGCTGGGGGTGGGCATGATCCTGGGAGGGGACACAGCCAGGACAGCTGACCCAAACTGACCAACATGATATTACATACTATATGACTTCTGCTCAGATACAAAAGCTAAGAGAAAGGAGGAGGAAGTGGGGGCATTCGTTATTTAGCAATTGCTCTGGAAGACAGATGTTGTATGTGTACTGGAGCCCTGCTTCCCAGGAAGTGGCTGAACATCATCTGCTGATTGGAAGTAAAGAACATCTTTTGTTTTCCTTTGCTTCCACACATGCAACTTCTGCTACTGCTTCATTAAATTGCTTTTATCTTGACCCTCAAAGGTTTTTTTCATCTTATTTTTGCCCTCTTCTCCATTCTGCTGAGCAGGCAATAGAGTGGCTTGGTGGGCACCTGGCATCCAACCAAGGTCAACCCACCACAACAGAAAAACAGAAGCCAACAAGAGTAAGTTAATGTTTACATTTCCTCCTTCCAGAACACCGATAAGGATATATGCACCCACCGGTGGGGGTGCACATGCAAAGTACCTGAGCCAGAACAAAGGCAGGTTCTTTCAGGGCATCGAAAGAGGAGTTACCTTTTCTTACTGTTCCCTGTGTGCCCCAGTTGCCCAAAACTAAAGAAAGGGGGAGCAAGCAAGCTGCTCATGTGCTGTAATGGTTATACTATCCTCCCAAAGTGTGCAAAGAATACACCGTACTGTCAATGTGCAAGAAATCTATGCTTCAAGCAAGTGTCAAAGAACACATACAACTCTGGCAAGTAATGCACTCAAAAGGACATAAAAGTGCCAGGACTGTAGAATATCTACATTTTGCCTGGGTAGCCAGAGAAAGAGGACTGTTTCTGTTTGGTCAAAGGCCAATTTAATTAAGCAAGTAGGTTTTACCCTTAATGCAGAAAACCTGAGAGAAAGGAGCCTCACAGTTTACTCATTGTACTATTATGCTAAAAAGCATGTCAACACCGATCTAAACACAAGACATGGTTCGATCTAAACACAAGTCAAGGATGCTTTGAGTGTGGGAAAGAACAAAGGGGAAGAAAAAAAGAAAAACTGGAAGTAGGAATTGGAAGTGGAAACAGGAAAGAAAAGTAATTTCCAACCCCACCAACGCAAAGAAAAGGGAAACACTTCTCTCAGCCTGGTTAATTCCTTTGATGGCTAGTTTCCCCTCCTAGAAATGGAAGCATCTCAACACAGAGGATTTCAACATTCACATGCACTATCACAGCATCAGAATGCTAAGTCTGTAAATCTTCCCACCAGGTAAAAGTATCCCTATAGATCAGTGTCTAAAATAAATGTAGATTTCAGTAAAACTTGCACAGAAATGAGGGGTTTTTTTAAACAGTTCCTGTGTTGGAACTATATACAACTGCATGACTGAATTAATAAATTCTTTTTCCAGCAGTACTCTTATTATTTCAGTTTTCTGTAGCAATCTTACTGGCCACAGTTCAATTGTTTGCTAAGAGGTGCCTTGTAAATGTATTAAGATACATTTTCACATAGAAGTATTTTTTGATTACTCTACCTCACTTCATTTAGATTTCCTGACATGAGGGATGTACCAACACCTACTTCCTTTCATCTTCATAAACACACACTTAAGATATATGTCATAACAGTCAGTGTTCGGGCAGGGAAGAGGAAACACCATTATTTTAAAAGAACGTCCATATTTAACATCATTATCACACACCAGCTGTCATGATATAAGTGCAAGATTGCACACATTTTATGTAAAACTAACCTTGGACAACCCTGTGAGCTTCATGCTCTTAGTGATTTAATGTAAGTGTGTATTTTTTTAAGGCAAGACATTTGCACCTAGATAGATAAATCCATCTCTATTGAACAGAATATCATGGATGGATCAAGACAAAAGATGAGCAATGGAAAACAAGCACCAGAACTTCTAATCCCAAAATAGTTTTGGCAGTGCAAAATATTACTGCCTCCATCCAGAGACTACCACTGTTATCAAGCACAGCAGCTCATACAAGCTTTTCTCAACTGCTTCAGTAGAGTCAGCCAGGTTATTCAAGCAGTATTCAGAAGCCACACAGCCAGTGCACAAGTTAGCCATAACTGCTCCCTTAAAATTAAATAGATTTTTTTTTTAAATAGAATTTCATCCTTTTCAGTCTTTAGAAGCAGAACATGAAATCTCAGACCATGTACACAGAACAAATATAAACCTAATTGACAGGAGTCAACTAAAAATTTTGTTTTAAAAGCCCATGGAAATACCCACCCCAAAAAGAGACAAGGACATACAAATTACTCCCAGTGAATCTGTAATGGGATTTCCTAATAAAGTGCTGTTGGTCACTACACCACACTATTCTATGGCCTTAAAAAAACAACAACCAAGAAAAAAAGAAGGGGGGAAAAAAAAAATCCAGACCAGCCACATAGAGACCATGGTCATGTGCAATAGTTCCTAATCTTTAATGTCTAAAATAATATTATTTTCCAAAGGAAAACTAATCTCAAAGGCAACTAGACTGGGAGGTTTCACTTTTATTAATAGTAAAGAAACAAAAAGAGGAATCCTGAATTGTGGCCTGTCATGAACCACTCCTGAAAACATCAGTTTATCATAAGGAGCTGGTCAGCTCTATTTAACATATTGCCTTTATTTTACAATTTCAATTTCTCAATGATAGCTACTAATTATAATAAATCTGATAGGAAGAAACTGCAACAGGAAATATTCAGCAAAATCCTGTACAGACACCTTGGCTATTTTGAGGGGGGAAAAGCAGCACCACAAACAGCAAAACTAAGAAGCCCAGTCACTGAGGCCTCTGGGTTAAAACAATGAAATCTCTCTTGTGATCAGGGGAAGTAGTAGGTATAAAGTTTCTCTTTTTTTTTTTCTGCCTGCTTTGCATCCCCCACCACACCCCACCCACCCCAAACCAACTCTATTATCATTACAACTGAGAAGTTGTAAGCTGGCTTCGTGAGGAAGAAGGTAGCAGACACTCAGCATGATGCCTTAAGCCTTGTCATTGTAAGAAACCAGGTTTAAACAAAACAATCCCACAACACCAAAGCAGTCCTCGACTGACTATGAAACAACGATGTCTATCTATTTTAACCCAGTAAGATTACTATCGCAAGAACTATACTGACGCCAAACACAGTGGGGTCTGCTCCTGCAGTCGTACTCGGCCTCTGGCTGAGGGCCACATGGAGCCAGCTAGGGTGGCCTGCCCAAGGGCTCTGCCAGCTGCCTGCCCCCGGCGTGGTGCAGGTCTGTGACACAAGGAGCTGTGAGAAGCCTTGGCCAGGGCTCCCCATATTGCTCTGGAGCTCTGGCACTCAGCCCCTGCCTGACCAAAGCCACAGCTGTACCTGCACTTGGCCATTTTCCTGGCTGAGCCTGCCGCCCCAACCCAGCTGCCTGGCCTGCCCCCAGCTCTGCCCCAGCACCACAGCACTGCCCCCAGCCACCACCCCCAGCCCTGCTGCCTGCCTTGCCGGCCCACGACGTCACTGCGCCCATCAGGGAGCCCCATGATGCCTGTTCCCCTCACCAGCAGCAGCTCCTCCTTGGCGGCTTTTCACCTTTCAAGGCTTTCTCTATACCTGTGTGTTTCCTCACCCTCCCTAACAGCACCTTTGCTCTGCCAGAGTATCAAGATGACTTGGATAGGGCTGGGGTTTGGCCCTGTTCACCTGAGGACTGATCTTCTGCCCGTTCAAACTGGTTCTGCCCATTCAAACACCTGAGACCTGGTACCAGCACACCAGAGGCAGTTGAGCAGCTTGCCACATTTACTGGTTTGCATCATTATGGCTAATTGAACAACTGCAGATTGTGATTACTGAAGCACCAAGCTCACTGTGCAGACTGAAAAAAAATCTTTTTTACATCAAAGCTGCTAGTCATAACGTCCAAACTCTGGCATCCAAAACGGAGATCCTAAAGCACCTTAAGGCAAGCATGGCCTTTATCCACCAATTTCACCAGTTTAACATTGGGACCTTGTTTCAAACAATACCAGGGTTTACACATTGCTTTTTCTTTAGTCTCAGATTCAAATTTCCATCTTAATTATCAGAGGAATATCCTATAACAGAGTGACTTAAGTAGATGGTTATATCCATATTCTAGTACTCTGCACCATGAATACACTGTGAACAACAGGGCCAGAGGTCAAGTCTGTTTATAGTCACCTGCCAAGGGCAGTCATTTTTAAATCATCTCCCTTTCTCAAAGTGGTACTGACTCTGCTGCACTTCCCTAGGCAGGAAGGATGAGAGATCATTTAATTAAAGCACTGATTTGGGTGCCAGGGGTCAGTGCCAACCTCTGTGACCAACCTCCTCTAACACTTTGGAGCATATTCCACCACAGCTCTGGGGTTAGCTAGGCTGAAAGCAACTGGTATTTCCTCCTCCTTAAGTGCTGGACCCAATGCATGCTATCTAATTTGCTTGTAAACACCCAACTACAAGTAAAGTTTAAACCAAAAATCTCAAAACAATTAATTGCCACATGTGCACTCAAGAGACTGTGCTCAGAAGATTAAGATTTCAAAACTAAGCTCTCCAGAGTAGAGGAGCAGGAAGGTTACCCATGCAATCATATTTGAGCCCTCTGGTGCATACACTTAAGGAAACAGCTTTTAATTTCTCAATTGCTTTTGCTGCCAACACTTTATTCAGCATTCAGCCTGACACACTTACCCAAGGTATAGCAATTCAGGATTCAGTTTTACTCAGCCTAGTCAGAATGTGACCACATGCATTATTTACTGAATACTGTTAAGTTTCAGCTTGGAGTACAAAAAGTCTTAATTTTGTTGGCAGCTTTCCTGTGGCATTTAGTATTAAGCACCTGCATGTTTCTGAAGCAAGGCTATTTATTTTCAGCATGACTTCCTTGAGGAGAGGATGGTATATCTCCTTTACTTCACAGGGAAGAAGTGAGACTGTGTAGACATAGTAAGGCCAAAAAGTGTCCGTTAATTTGAGGTACCCAACTTAAGGTGTCGCTGGTGTCATTTTTTTCAGAGCACTCTGCATTTCAGAGCACTCTGCATCCTCAAAAGGAACCACAGTCTCCACTGGCCTCTGCCACAGCAGACAACACTCAGCACTTCTACAAAAAAAAACCCACATAAAGATCACACATGTAATTAGAAAAACATTGTCAAAAAAGTGCCTTTAGCGATTTGTACAGCTTCATACAGGGCAGTTTTCTTCTGTGGAAGAAGAAAACACAAAATTCAACCCCAGCAATCAACAGTCAGTTTCTCTATCCATAAGAATATTCTTTTTTGCAATATAAATTCCCTGCATTTTTGCAAAGAACAAATGATTCTACCAGGCAACACCCCCTTCAGCAATTTATCCCCTTGAAAGACTTACCCTGTGCACTGAACACAACATGCACACACACAAGAAGTGTTCACTAACTTGTGAACCTCTTAAACAGATTCCCCCCCTTTCAGTGCCTCTTCAGTCATAAAAGGTTGAAGTCCCCCACTTGAGAGTTAGGAGATTAAAGAGAGAAAAAACATCCTAGTCATCACATTAAGGTATTTTACTGCTGAGTAGTACATCCCTCAGAAACTTTACTGACAATTCAAAGCTTGATGTTCTTTTGGTCCCATCAGATCAGAACAGTATTTCAGTATTTCCACAATATATTTCACTATTGATAACAATAATGATTCTGTATAAGTCAAAAAGTCAATCAAGTGTTAACCGCTTCAGTGAAACTGTCAGCCTTCCCTATAAACATGGCTTTCAAATAAATAGAGACGATCAATCAACATTCACATACTCGACCTATTTCCAGTATAAAACCAGAAACAATAAACCCAGGAGCTATATATAACATAGATATTATGCAGAAAATATTTCTAATTCCTTAAATAGCTGCTCTCACTGAAAAGTAGACCACTATCTAGTCTTACTGCCCAGCGATGAGCAACATGTACTTTATGACGGTAATTCAGAATTGATTAATATGTTGCAGTTTGTAAAGACAAAATAGAATATCTGCGCGGGGAACGTACCTAAAATCTGTAACAACAGTTTTGACAATGGCACTTTCAAACATGCACCAGCATTTTTACTAACACAAGTCACCAAATCTCAAATATCTTGCAAAATACTATAGCAGCACTGTACTTATTTGTGTTTGTTGTTCTAATTCTTCTGACAGAGAGGTACCAAAAGAACAAAGAAATAAAGTTCAGTCTTTTTGCATATCCAAGTATTCAAGATAATATGCAAGTATACCAGTTCATTACCACAGCTCGCTTATCAAGAGAGGCCAGCAAAACTATTCTTGAGAAAACAGGAAAGCATACTTAAGTGAGATTAATTTGACACTTTACTCCACTACAGTTTTAGGAATGACAATGGAGGATCTCTCACATTAAGCATTTCTTTTAAAATGCAGATATATGACTTAACAGAGAATACTAAGAAGTGGTCGTTTGAGTTCAAAAAGCACAGTAGTTCTACTGCTCCATGCGTAACACCTTCAGAAGATTCTCAAAACATATTTTATCATTTTGAAACCTAACCAGCAAAGTCAGCAAATTATTTTAGAAGAGGTTTTAATAATAGCTTACTTTAGCATCAGTCCACAACACAATACCCTAAACTCTGAAGAATTACTCAGTGACAAACATGCGTGTAGATATGCATGCCTGCACGTCAACCTGCTATGCAGGCTAGCAAGAAAGTAGGAAAGTAAGTGATATGCATATCTTATGTCACACAAAGTTCAAAGAACCTTTGCAGAGGAGAATTAATGGCTTCTGAAAAGATACTGGCTTTTCCTTCACACATGTAATCAAGAGTTAATTCTATCATACTTACCAATATTTTGTTATCCACTTTATCTCCCTTGGTTTCCAGCTTTACTTTCTTCTTGACTGAAATTTTGATTTTCCTCCCAATAACATCCCTGACACTTTCTGAAATAAAAGAAAATATCTTAATTCAATCCCTTCAGCATCACCATGAGAAGGAAACAGACCACTGTCATGTTTTCAGTAAGACTCAGAGCTATGTTGTTCAATTGCACTCATGGAATCCTCATGTATATGCACAGTACTTAACACAACCTAACACAAGCACAACTTTTTAAAGTATGTCATCCACACACTAATTTATGTCTACTATGATAGAATTATCGATTCTATATGCCAGGATTCTAAACATAATTTAATATTTCTTTCCAGCATTACTTTAACATCAAAAGCATTCCCAAGACAAGCCCCAGCACTGCTTATCTCTACTCTGGGAAAACACAACAAATTCCTCATTTGCTATTATTTGTACCTGAAAAGCTTGCTAAAACAAACTAGCTTCTTGCATTGCAAAAATTTTAGCCTGTTGTTGTTAATAGCACAGAGGCTAAACAGGTCAGATAATGGAAAAGCATACATTTTGCACTCTGTATTCAAGTTGTGGAGCAAACCAGACAGACCTCTAGATACTAACACCTGACAACTACACCAGCAGATGCAATGGAAGGCAACACTGATCTTGGTCCAAGTCCCAACAACAATGTAGCCACCTCATGATGCCAACACCGAAATTACAATAATTGCCATAATGTTTTAATATGTATATGCATACACATGTACGTGCAGTCTCTGCCAAGTACCAAATGAACCAGCCTTTCCCCTAAACGTTTGCAACCTGGCCTGAAGGGAGCATATATACAGGGAACCATGTCAGAAAGCTTATACAACTACTGACACTGATGTAATTGGGTGATAAACACGGGAGTTCATTTAGAAGAGCCAATCTGGCACCTTCCATAAGTTTCACTCCCCAGTCCCCACAGGAAAGGGACGAGAAAGAAATCTTTTAAACACATTAACCTATTTCCAGCACTACAACTGACATCTGTAGGCAAGTCTCCACCCTCCCCAGACACACACTTTGCCCTCGTGCACGCTCAAGTTTAAAGGCTAAAATTGAAGATAATGGGCTATTACTAAGGCTTTTAATTATAGTGCTCCGTATAGCACTTTTCTGCACAATTTTCATCTCGTAGTCAGGATAGGATAGCACAAACAACACACTATTTATTAAGGCTGGACGTTTAGTCCAGGCCACGGCATTCTGCCTGCAGGGCAGGAGGGTGTGCAAGTAAGAAGCATGCCTGGTTGGAGTGGCTCTCCACCAGAAAGAGCTCTTTCTGCAGAATCGGCATGCTTTCCCCAGGAATTTTAATTTTCCTATCGGGAAACAAAAGCTCCTCGGTAGCAGCAGCTTGCCCTGCCACGGCAGCCCTGTGGCAGACAGCCAGCGCAGCCGACTCCCCAGGCAACCCCTTGGTCAGGAGCCAGGCCACAAGCTCCTGGAGCGGCCAGGTAAGCAAACCCCGGGGGAAAGTCCAGCCCCATGTGAACTGTTTTCCCAGGGCTGAATCTCCCGTGTGTAATGCCTAGTTCTGGCCTTTTTTCTCCCTGCTTGAGAACCCAGAAGCAAGCTGACCACCCAGACTTTTTCATAAAGCCCTACCTCCTTGCAAGAAGGAAAGGTATTACTGCTGTCTCTGCTACTTTACCTCCACCGGCAGCCTCTACCTTTTGGTCTCTCCTCTCCCACAGACGGCTCCAAGTGTCTGTGTCTAGCAAGGGTCTTCCTCCTGAGGCACCAGCGTGGGAAGACCCTCTTCCTTTCCCTGTCCCACAGGTCCCACAGAGCAACAGTGGGAGCAATTGCAAGCCCTCGCTCCAGTGCTCTTAGTCCAACAAGCCACAGGGAGAGAAAGGGCCAGGAACCCAAAACTGCAAAGCATCAGGATGTCAGTTCCCTCCAAAGCTCTGTATCTGCTAGGAAGGGCTAGAAACACTTCTTCAAAGAGTTAGATACAGATTTCATAGACATTCCCCATATGACTTAGGACACTTCCTTACACATTGGGTGGGTGGCAAGGAGACTTGTCAAGTAGCTTTTCAGACTAGAGAAATGGAACCATAACATTCAGGTACATATTTCAAAGTGCTCATCCATTTCTAATGCTGGAGACCTTAGACACCTGCACCTCAGAGAAGCAGATCCAGGTAAGGCAACAGTAAGACAGGGTTTTTTGAAAACTATGACCTACTAGACTCAACAAAGGTCACACGGGAAGTGAGTAACAAAGCAAGAACTGCAGCTCAAACACTCCTACCCCCAGTTTAATCTCCACACTCCAATCACCAAGTGTTAACACACAACCTTTCATCCTGTTCTCAAAACACAGGGTTACTACAAAAAGTCTATTTAAAAGTTTAAAATTTTAAGATGCAGACACCAAAATGTTGCTAGAAATCAAACCAGTCTACATTAACAGATCCACACACCCCAGAAAAGTCCTTGACAAAGCAAGCCCGGTAGCTGTAGGGTACCAGGGCTGGGTGGTAATTCTTAAAATTGTCCAAAGCCACAGGAGGAGGGGATGTGTGAAGATGCTCACTTTGCTCTTCCTCATAACATGCACCACACCTCACCTGCAACACTACAGCACAGTGCAGATCCACAGTGAGTACCACCATGTATTAGCACCTCAAACATGCCTGGCCATTTTAAAAAGAGAAAGTTAATGGTTTTGACCACAGCTACTCCTAGCACACTTCCCAGCTCATCACTGTTTAGTAGTAAGCTATAAAGCAAACCACGTGGACACTAAAAGGATGGCAACTTAGAGCTATTTTGTGTATACAGAAAAAAAAATCTTCGGTGGCAGCTGCAACTGTCCATCCAGATTTTTGGCAATATTTTATAAATGCTAAAAAACAGTTGCCACTGATAGCACTGACTGACAAAATTGAAGGAAATGCAACAGTGTGAATGAACTAGGTAAGGTCTGAAGGACTGCATTCAATGCAATATGTACCTGGTTGCCTGACAATTTTCTGTTTCCATCTGTCATTAAGGCAACACTTAGAATTATTCTAATGTTGGCAGGATCTTAGATCTCTCTTCAACGGGCAAAACTGCAACTAAAACCAAAGGAAGTTTGGTCTGAGTGAGGTGGCTGGGGACCAGGCCTTGAGCATCAGACCTATTACCCCCAAATGACTCCAGTTACCAATGCACCGCATAAATGATCCATTTACCGAAAGCTGCCCAGCAGCAATGACGACGTTTTCAGGGTCCCTACCATCGCCTATGATTTCCTAAGCATATACCACGCAGCCTGGGGGGTTGTGTGCATGGGGCCATAAAACTTTAATTACAAATACCCTCGCTCCCTCCTACATACGTAGGAAAACGAGCCTTCAACTATGCAAAGCCCAGGAGAAAAACAAAAAAAACAACGACCAGAGCCAGCGCCGGGAGCCGCAGCCGGCGCCGTCAGGCTGAGGCGCCCCTCGGAGGACCTGCCCCGGCCGGGCACGGTGCGGGTGTCCCGGCGCGGGGGGCACGGGCGGGCCGGAGCAGCGTCCCCACAGGCCCCCAGAGCCCCGGCCCTACCCGCGCAGCCGCCCCGCAGAGCGGGCGCACCGGGCGCCGGGCCGAGGCCGCCTGTCAGCGCCCGCCGCGGCGGAGCCCCGCGATGCCCGGGGACCGTTCCGCGGGCGCAGCCGCTGCGCGCCCCCGCCCCCCCCGCTGCCCGCCGCAGGCCCGCAGCCCCCGCCCGCCCGCTCCCCGCACGCAGCAGCGGGGCCAAGCGCCGGCGGCGCGGCCTCGCCGCCTCCCGCCGGCTCCTCGGAGCCCCCCGACTCCCCGCCGGCACCCGCAGAGCCCTCTCCGCTCCCCCAGCCAGCCCCCGCGGAGCTGCCCCCGGCTCCACACACACGCCCCCTCCCCGCCACCGCGCCCCCCCCGGGTCCCCCCGCAGCCCGCCCCCCCTCCCGCACCCGGCACCGCTGCAGCCCGGGGTCGCGCACGGCGGCCTCCAAACTTCCCCCCCCCCAGCTCCCCGCTCCGCGCAACACCTTCCCCCGGGACCCCCACCCCCGCCGCCATGCCCCGTTCCTTACCAATCAACTCCTTGGGGACGTCGGAGCTCTCCTCGGCCATGGTGGCGCTGCCCGGCGCCCGGCGGTGCCCGGTGGCGGGGCTGCTTCAGCGGCGCGCCGTCCCTCCGCCAGGCGAGGCGGGCATGCAACCAGCGGGGCGGGGGAGGAGGGCCGGCCGTGCGCCGCTCTGTGGTGCGTGTGTGCAGTGTGTGTGGTGAGCGCGGACGGAGGGAAGGGGCTTCTCCCGCCCCGCGGAGCCCGCTCCCTCCGCGCTACATGACGCCCCCGGCTGCCGGCGCGGCCAGGAAGGGCATCTCCAGGGGAGGAACGGCCCGCAGGCAGCCGGTCAGGCGCAGCGCGCCGGGCTCACGGCGGCCCCCGCGCCGGCTCCCTCCTTCCCCCCGCACGGCCGGCCCCTCCGCGCCGCCCGGCTCCCCCCGCCCGGCACCGGCGGCTCAGGCGCGGGCGGGAGGAGGCGGCGGCAGCCCCCGCCCCGGGAGGGCTGGCGCCCTCACCCCGGCCCGGCCTCCTCACCTCGCGAGAGCCGCCGGGAGCCGCCCGCGCCCACCCAGCACCCGGCGGCGGCAGAGGCGGCGGCGGCCGGGAGCATCACCCTCAGGAAGCCATCGCGCCCGCCCCGCCGCCGAGAGGGAGGAGGAGGGCAGCGGGCTGGGAAATTCAGCGCGGCGAGGCCGGCCCCTCCTTCGCCCGATCAGCCCCCAGCGCTGCGGCGGGCCCGGGAGGGCGGCGGCGGGGGCCATCTGCCGGCGGCCGGGAGCGGCGCGGCCCGGCCCGGCCCCCCCCGCCGCCGCAGGCCCCGGCCGCCGCCGCGGTGCCTGGCCGCTGAACCGGCCCCCCTCGGCGGACAGCCTGCCCGCCGCAGGTGCGCCTTCAGCCTTGCACCGCGGGGCTTTCTCCTCTGCCTGCACGTCATTGAAAAAGGTGTTCGGTGTGAAGGGGGCGGCTGTCATCTCCAAGTCAGTCCTCGCCGCCTGGGAAAGGGAATGCCCAGGCTAGATCCCTTCAAGCCCTGGAAGAGGGCGACCTTTGATCTGAACTCATCTGCCTCTCCCTCACCCCACCACCTTAGCTCCACAGGGATGGCAGCTGCTTCAGCACCTGTTCTGACGCCCTCGCTAGAGATTGCTTAGCAAACTCCTGGTGCAGGGAGAGGCAAGGCTCCGAGCTTGTGCTGGGCTGAGGGGAACCGAACCTGCCTCCTTCCCCAGGACCAAAGAAAAATCCACCAACTGCAGCATTTTGCTTGTTGCACTTCCCCGTTGAGAATTTTTGTCGTGTGTTAACAACCACATTGTAGAAACTTGGCACTCAAGCTGCCTAATTGCGCCCACAAAAATAAGGACAGAAAGATGCACCCAATAGGGTGAGAGCAAAGGAAGAGGTTTGGCAGCTCTGGAAATCCTTCGGCTTGCTTCTGGTAGCATTGCCTGTTTTCAGTGAAAGGATCATTTTCACTGCAGCAGGACTGTGATTGGTCGCCCTCCATCCTAAAGGGGTGGATTACTGCATAAACCTCATATTTCAAGCACTCTACAAGTGAGTGACGGATCGGAAAGATCAAAGTCGTTAATGTCTAATTAAGAAATCCAAAATGCACTCAGTGAGAGCAACAGTGTAAATCCAAGAAGAGTTATTTTGCAGGTGCGGTACCATACTGCTGCACTCTGTGTCTTGGGGACAACTGCATACCTGGTCTTCAGAAGAAACATGACTAGCAGTTTGAAATTGCTGTGACTTGTCAAATCATTTTATTATGATTCCCCATGGCACCAACCAGATCTCTAAATAATGTCAGAGATTGTTTTACCAACACAGATACAATTACTATAGAAAAGGCTACAATTTGCTCTCTTTCCGGTTTGCTGTTTACATGTAATGAATAAGAACATCCTTTAAAGAAAACAAGCACAAAAGTGTATATATTAGTAAAAGTGAATATATTAGTAAAAGAACATAATAAAGAAGCTATGTGGTTTTAATATACAGACATATCAGTCAAATCTTTTCTGGCTACGCATGTGTAAATACATATATATATATATATATATATATAAAATGCACTGTATTACTCTTCCATTGACAGTCCTCTGCTCTCTTTCCCTCACTGGATCTGCACCCTTTTCTAATGTATGCAGAATACCTGCTACCTCTTCCTTTCCTTTCTGCCAATCTTTCTTCACAGCTCAGCCGAAAACCATGTTTCTTGCTTGCTGTATATACAAGCTTACTCCCACTGAGGAACATGGACATCTTTTGGCAGGAAACAAAAAAGGAATTGAGAAATTCACATCTTTTAAAATACCCAGGATGGAAAAATCAGACCATTAAGTCTGTATAAGAAAGGCCATGTAATTTCATGCCATTATTTCCATATTCGGTCTAATGCCCTAACTTCCAGAAAGGTATCTTCTCTTCCATCAGTATTCACCTGCTCTGCAAAAAATGTACATTTTTGGATGTATGTCCTCCTATACATGAAGCATGACAGTTTCTCATGCTGCACTAAACCACTGCCTTGTTTCTGTCTGAACCAGCATTTGAAGCATAGACCTTTCTTCCTTGGCTGCTGCCAGACAAATGCAGGCCTCCCAGCATGCAACAATGATGTGTTCCTTCCAGGCCGGCCTGCCTGCAGCATTCTGCTGGGATACTGCTAGAACCTCTTCCCTCCTGGCTTCCTACCGCACAGGCTGGCCAGCACAGCAAGCCCAGGACGTGTAAAGGAAAAAAAAAAAATGGCAACAGGTAGGACTTTTTTGTTGTGGTTTGTTTTTTTTAAATCACCAGAACTATAGGCTAATGAAGTAGTACTACCAAAGCTAGTGTATAATTCCTGGTTTGGTGCCTAGGACCCTGGGCCTGGTAGGGGAGGTACAGACTAAACTCAGATGGATTAGTGCCCCCAAGGCAAGATTCAATCAGCAAAATTCCCATTCCTTATTCCCTGGACAGGAGGCAGAATGTGATCATCCAGGCAGGCTGCTGCTTCTGCTTCCTGTTCCTCCAGCTACAGTAATGCCTAGATATCAGTGCTATCACAAAGTCAGTCTGGCCTGTGAAAAGAAAGGTATTTTGAATCCCGAGGGTCTGCTTCCCAGTGCAGAGAGGACTGGACCACCTTCTAAGGGATCCCAAACAATCAACTCCCAGAGCCTCCCAAACAGAAACCCTTCTCCACAGTTTACTGGCAAAGCCGCACCATTGAGAGTTTGCTGGCTTTGTAAGGCAGTGTGATTTTCATCCTTTCGTGTTGACCCCTTACCTTCCACTAGTCAGTTCAGCAGGGATGCAGTTGTCACAGACATCTTCCCCAGTAGCAAGGACATTTGAAGAAGTTCAGCCCCTTACAGCAAGTCATCCATACCCACCCGGGGCTGTTTGCTGCTTTCCATGTTGTGGCAGTGTGAGAAATGGTGATATTGTGTTGTAATCTGAATCAGTGAAGTGAGTCAGAAAGGAGATTTTTGTCATTTTTTGACATTTTAATAATCTTTTCTCCCTCCTTGCAGACCGATGGAGGCACACCGGCAAAACTGAGGAAAACAGGGGTGCCGAGGTGGGACAACTGGGGCAGACTCAGCTGGGTTTCCTACCCTATCTCAATGGAATTCCTGTAACTCTCAGGCACAACTCGTGCCCTGAGGTGCTTCTGAGCAGTCCTTGCTATTTTAACAGGGCCTCATAACCTCATGTCACCTGCATTGGTGCAAATGAGAAGTACTTGGCTGCCCTAGCTATCATCAAGCTCCAGCAGTAGTGAAACACTGCATATCACAAGTGCAGCCGGCACGTGGAGAATGGAAAGAGACTGCATTGTCTTCTGCCAGAGCAGAAGATCTATGATATCATTTCAAAAGTCATTCGAAGTGTAACTGATTTGCCCGCCACAAGAATTGGATCTGTGTGGTTTTGTTGGAGGTATTTTTTCTCTAAAGGCTGCTCAAGTTGTTGTAGTTTCTGGCATGACAGAAATGCTGAGAGTAGTGGGCTGGATCATGTGTGAGTTAGGTTTCTGCAGGGAATGTTGCAGCATCCACAGCTTATATTTAACTGACAGTAACAGCAGGGGGGAACAAGGAGCTTCAGAAGACATTGATCAAGGAGACATTTGACACAGAAAGAGATGGGGGAGGGGGTGGAAATGTCCTCAAAACTGCAGCCTTCATGATCAGATTAACCATTAATTGCATGAAGCAAATTTTGAGAAACTTCTGACTCCACCTCTCACAGGTCTATATTATCATGGCACCTCACACCCTGTATTGACATACGGTGTAACGTATTCCCGTTTTTCAGCCTGTCTGTTGCCCTTGTCCTCCTTTTCAGCCTAGCTCCTGCAGATAAGGCAGGTGTCAATATGTTTCTGTGCCAAGCCATGTGCGCTGTCATAAGGTAGGGTATTCATAGTCTCAACTACCACATGTCTTCCCTGCCAATTCTTATGCCTCTTGGATTGTGGCTTTAGCACTGAAGAATCTCAGTCTTTTTTCCTGAGAAGCAATAGTATGACATCATCAATGTTAGGATGTGATCAGCTGATCAGTTGCATGATCCTACACTTGCTGAAGCCAGTGGAAGGATTACGGTTGCCAATAGCAGGTGTCAGACCGACATTCAAGTCACACCCTGAAGTCATCCTGCTGCAGAGGAACTTCATGGTGGGAGGAAGCAGATGATTCAATCCGATTTGCAAAGCTGCCTTGCAGTGTGCAGCAAAAGCTCAGAACATCTCGTGAAAGTAGGCGAAGCACATGACACACTTCCATTTATGCCTGAGCTCAGAGGTTCATGAAGTCTACCCATCCATGCCAGCTTTATTTCCACTTAGCCTAAAAATAATTTTGGGCTCTCTACAGTTTGTTGTTTGTTTGTTATAATTTTTACCCAATAAATATTTTTGTGTTCATTGTCTGTGTGTGGTGATACCATTAAATGTGATATTTAGGCCCCTCACATTGATCATATCTGTTCGGATACCTGTAAATATTTCAGGACTTAGGAATGTTTTGACATGAAACATTAATTAGAAAAAAAGCAGAAAACAAGTAGCTAGCTAATTGCACAATAATAAATGTCTTGTATTGCTGAATGATTGGATGCTTGCTTTGGATTTCACCAGCTGAGAGAAAATTGATAGGGAAAAATGCATGTCCTCCATCAATCACTAGTCTGGCAAAGGAAATGACACGGTTGTAAATAGTCTTCTGTTGTTATTCGTGACTTAGTCTTTGCAGACCCTTTACTCCGGGTTGCTGTATGCTCTTATGATTATTTCAGTACCCTGTACACAAAATCCTTCATTTGTCTCGATTTTAAATAGGGTGAATATAAATGCAGCAGCAAATATGCATATTTTGATAAGGCATACTTTGAATGGTACTGTTAAGAAGAGAATTACAAAGAGCAGCTGATGCCTCATGAAAATCTTAATAAGAGAAATCTATTTGGAATAATTCTGGTTACTATACTATATTTGAAGACAGAAGGGGATAAAACCATGCTTGCTAGAGATAAACCTGGGGGCAGCATGCCAGTGTTTGAGGGACAGTGTGCTAGCAAGGTCCTTCTGTCTGCTGTCTCAGCAGAGGCAGGGCATGGCGATCCATGCAGCAGCAAAGACACAAGGGTTATTGATGTGTTAGAGAGCACAGGAGCACCTGAGAATGGTCATGTAGGAATCAGGGCTTCTCCCCCCAGAAAGGTGGTGGGGTCAATAGCCCAACTGATGTACTTCTACACCAGTGCGCACTGCATGGGCAACAAACTGGAGGAGCTGGAAGACATTGCACAGCAGGAAAACTATGACATAGTTGCCATCATGGAAACGTGGCGGGGTGACTCGCACAACTGGAGTGCTGCAATGGATGGCTATAAACTCTTCAGAAGGGACAGGCAAGGAAGGAGAGGCGGTGGGGTAGCCCTGTATGTGAGGGAGTGTTTTGACCGTCTAGAGCTTGACAGTGGTGACAATAGGGTTGAGTGCTTATGGCTAAGAATCAGGGGGAAGGCCAACAAGGCAGATATCATGGTGGGAGCCTGTTATAGACTACCCAACCGGGCTGAAGAGGCAAACAAAATATTCTGTAAGCATCTGGGAGAAGTCTCATGACTGCCAGCCCTTGTTCTCATGTGGCACTTCAGCTTACCAGACGTCTGCTGAAAATACAAGAGAGCAGAGAGGGAACAGCCTAAGAGGTTCCCGGAGTGTGTGGAAGATAACTTCCTGACACAGCTGGTCAGTGAGCCAGCTAGGGAAGGCACCCTGCTGGACCTGCTGTTTGTGAGCAGAGAGGGACTGGAGGGTGATGTGATGGTGGGAGGCCATCTTGGGCATAGTCATCATGAAATGATAGAGTTTTCAATGCTTGGAGTAGTAAGGAGGGGGGTCAGCAGAACTGCTACCTTGGACTTCTGGAGGGCAGACTTTGGTCTCTTTAGGAGGCTGGTTGGCAGAGTCCCTTGGGAGACAGTCCTGCAGGGCAAAGGAGCCCAGGAAGGGTGGGCATCCTTCAAGAAGGAAGCCTTAAAGGCACAGGAGCAGGCTGTACCCATGTGCTGAAAGACGAGATTGGAGGGACTAAGACCAGCCTGGCTGAACAGAGAACTCTGGCTGGAATTCAGGAAAAAAGAAAGAGAGCTTGTGATCTTTGGAAGAAGGGGCTAGCAACTCGGGAGAACTACAAGGATGTCATGAGGTTATGCAGGGAGAAAATTAGAAGGGCAAAAGCCCAGCTAGAACTTAACCTGGCTACTACTGCAAAAGACAATAAAAATGTTTCTATAAATACATTAGAAACAAAAGGAGGGCCAAGGAGAATCTCCTTTATTACATCCTTCATATAACATCCTTTATTGGATGCAGAGGGAAATATAGTGACAAAGGATGAGGAAAAGACCGATGTACTTAATGTCTTCTTTGCCCCAGTCTTTAGTAGAAAGACCAGTTGTTCTCTGAGTACGCAGCCCCCTGAGCTGGATGACAGAGATGGGGAGCAGAATGAAGTCCCCATAATACAAGTCAGTAATGCTACACCACTTAGAGACACACAGGTCTATGGGGCCAGATGGGATCCACCTGAGGGTGCTGAGGGAGCTGGTGGAAGTAGGTGGTCACTGAGCACTGCTTCAAATCATTTATCAGCAGTCCTGGGTAATCATGGAGGTCCCAGCTGGCTGGAGGCTATCAAATGTCAAATAACAAATATCAGATATCAAAACCCCATCTACAAGAAGGGCTGGAAAGACGATCTGCAGAACTACAGCCTTGTCAGTCTGACCTCAGTGCCAGGGAAGGTTATGGAGCAGATCATCTTGGGTGCCATCACATGGGCATGTACAGGACAACCAGCTGATCAGGCCTAGTTTATGAAAGACGGGTCCCACCTGACTAACGTGATCTCCTTCTATGACAACGTGACCTGCCTAGTGGACAAGGGAAAGGCTATGGATGCTGACTACTTAGACTTCAGTAAAGCCTTTGACACCGTCTCCCACACCGTTCTCCTGGAGAAACTGGCTGGTCATGGCTTGGACAGGTGCACTGTTCACTGGGTAAAAATCTGACTGGCTGGCTGGGCACAGAGAGTGATGGTGAAGAGTCACATGCAGCTGAAGATCAGTCACAGGTGGTGTTCTCCAGGGCTCAGTACTGGGACAAGTTCTGTTTAACATCTTTATTGATGATCTGGATGAGGGGATTGCGCACATCCTCAGTACGTTTGCAGATGACACCAAGCTGGGCAGGAGTGCTGATCTGCTTGAGGGCAGGAAAGTTCTGCAGAGGGATCTGGACAGGCTGGACCGATGGGCCAAGGCCAGTTGTGTGAGGTTCAACAAGGAGAAGTGCTGGGTCCTGTACTTGGGTCACAACAACCCCACACAGTGCTATGGGCTTGGGGCAGAGTGGCTGGAAAGCTGCCTGGGGGGAAAGGACCTGGGGGTGGGGGTGGACAGCCGGCTGAACACGAGCCAGCAGTGTGCCCAGGGGGCCAAGAAGGCCAACAGCATCCTGGCTTGTATCTGAAACAGTGTGGCCAGCAGGACAAGGGCAGTGATTGTCCTCCTGTACTGGGCACTGGTGAGGCCCCACCTCAAATCCCGTGTTCAGTTCTGGGCCCCTCACTGCAGGAGGGACATTGAGGTGCCGGAGCGTGTCCAGAGAAGGGCAGCGAAGCTGGTGAAGGGTCTGGAGCACAAGTCTTAATGAAGAGCAGCTGAGGGAAGCGGGGTTATCTATCCTGGAGAAACGGAGGTTCAGAGGGGGGGACCTTATTGCTCTCTTCAACTGCCTGAAAGGAGGGTGTAGGCAGGTGGCAGTCAGTCTTTTCTCCCAGATAACAAGTGATAGGACAAGAGGAAATGGTCTCAAGTTGTGCAGGGGAGGTTTATATTGGATAGTAGGAAAAATTTCTTCCCTGAAAGGATTGTCAGTCATTGGAGGAGGCTGCCCAGGGAAGTGGTTGAGTCACCATCCCTGGAGGTATTTAAAATGGACGCAGATGCGGTGCTTAGGGACATGGCTTAGTGATGGACTTGGCAGTGCTAGGTTAATGGTTGGACTTGATTATATTAAAAAAAAAATATCTTTTCCAGCCTAAATGTTTCTATGATTCTGTGATTATCATACATTTCCATATTCCTCTTCCCTCATTCGTTTTTAGCAGGCATATTTGCATAAAACCAGGATCATTGTTACTTAAGAACTCATCTGCTTCTGCTACTTAGCTCTCACATGAAAGCATAATCCTCTGCATATCCCATCACATTTAGTTAGACACTGTTATAATTTTTATGACTTCAGATGTGAACCTAGAGAGCAAAACACACAGCCTAAACTGGCATTCTGGTTTTCTCTGTTCTGTACCAGGCATTACTAGCAACGCATGGAATTCACTTAGCAAGATACTGAAAGGAAATGTAGCATTGTAAAGCATTTAAAACAGGAACGTGAGTGTTGCAGCTCCTTGGTTCACCTGTCACTACTAAGTCAAGCTACACTATTTTTAGGGTCTGTGAAATCCAATTTCTCCCCTACTAGAAACTTTAATCATGTCAGATGTCTCAGCAAGCCTTTTTCTTACCATTGACTCCATATTAATCAAACAACATGCCTTGACCAGGTTTGCGTCAGCCCCGTCAGACAACTATCCCCTGGAACTGAGGGGTGAGACATGCTCCATAGACATTTGTACTGTCTGAGATAACTGAAGAAGAGGACAGATTTTCTTTGTGGCAGTGAAGTGGATGAAATGAACCTGTACAAAAATAAATCTAGAGTAGTTCTGACCTAAATTTCAAACTGAACATGATTCTCTCTCTGCTTTTTAAAAGTTTGAGCTTCTCTCTCGGCCTTTATTATTCTTACTTCTTCCCCTGCAGGAACTACTAACAGCCCTTCTATCAATACCAATACCTTTCATTCAACCTAGCAACCTCTGCTGCAAGAAAATATGTTTTTTAAATCTCAGAAAGCTTTCTAAGAAGCGGCACATTCTGCAGAGGTCATTGACCATGTGGTGCATCAACAAGAGCTTTTAAGGGAGTGTGCTAGGCCTAAATGGTGAGACATGTAGCCCTCCAGCTCACAATGTGATAGCCTGAGAGGCAGGGAAGAGAGGGTGCGAAGTGTGGAGGAAAAGTTATGTTGGACTAAACTGCCTTGGAACCAGCAAAAAGTTGAATATGTGGTGACTAAAGAGAAGACTGGCAGCAATTACAGGTGAATTTTAAATGCCAAAAGCTCTCTAGCTACACTGAGCTACCAACCTTTTCATTTTCAGTCACCTTTAGGAGAAGATCGGCATGTGGCTAGAACATGCAGGAGTCTCCTCTCACATGGAAGATCTGAACTCTGATATGGGCTACAGCAGTAATAATTTGTATAGTACTTCTGTTCCCTCTGCACAAGCTTTTTCCCATGGAGGAGCTTGCATAGTATAGTCTGAGAACCTGTGCCCATTCATGTTGATAAGCCATTTACAGAGCTCTGCCTGAATGGTGTTCAAAACCAACAAAGTGTTGGTCTTTTTCATAGGTCAGAGTACTGCTAGGCTTGGTTCAGTACTGTTGCAAGAGACTCAGTTTTTTGCACTCAGGCTTGCACCTCCCCTTGCAAAATCCACAACTGCCGCTGGCTTCAGGAGAGCACCATGTGAGAATGAAATCCTTCCAGAGGATCTCCTTGCCATTTCTGTAGTGTACAGAGTTATCCTAGATGTTTTGTAAAATAAAGAACATCAGTCAACCCTGGACAACCTATGAACGTTTTACAAATAACATATAGAATTAGCAAGCAGTGAAAACAATGTGAGCAAACAGCAAGAACATTCTAGCTGCATGTCCCTAATATAAAACAGCATCAGATGTGATATTGCAATGTAATAGGAATTTACTGGCAAAATGAGGTTGCCATTTCCTGGGCTAGCCATAACAGGATGTTAACATAAGGGTTGACTAACAAGCAAAGTTGAGGTCACACCAGTTTTTCTGGATACGTATATGTCACCAATGATTTGGAGCAAATTATGTAAAAAATTGCTGTTTTCATGTTCAAACTGTTACTTTAAAAGAATTCTGTGCAATAGGAGTATCACCAACAAACACAATCTCCTTTCATCAGTGTACATGGATATGTTCATCTGAGTAGGTTTGCCTCCATGTGTGGCCATTTACTCACTCTTATTGAAAAGTAGTATCTCTAGGCTATTAATTGCAAGCCCTGTTTCTGACTCCTAAAGTGGTTGGTATTTGGGGCCAAATGCCAGCACTGAACCAAAAGTGGTGAGAGGTTCTGGTTTGTTGACAGGACAAACAACAGGTATTGCCATTCATCATGGCTCTCAGGGTACTGCAGGGAAACCCACTGGCCTCACTTTGCACTCGGTTAGGTGTTCTGTTCCCCAGCAAAGAAGAGGTAGAATTCACATCAGTAGCTTTGAAAAACGCAGGAGAAACACCACCACACCACCCATGTAAAGAGAAAGGCTGGATTTCTATTAGTTAATTGAGTGGCCCAATGATGTTGCTGGATGCTGAGGATGATAAGCATGGGGTGACTTGTTTCTGTGCTGTCACAACACTCCATACTAGCCAGCTGCAACAAGGTCTTTTACCATCTCATACCAACATACTCTTCATACCAGTCTCTCTGCTGCCTTCTCCTAGTCTCTTCTCATCACAGGCATCCATTTTCTCTCTGCTTCTTCCTCCTCTCTCTTCCCCAGCTGCTCCCTCTTCCTTGGCTCCCCAACCCCTTAACAGAACCAGCCACAACTCCACCTTGTCTACATCAGCCAACCCACTGCCGCTGAAGACAGCCCACAGCTGTATTTTATCAATGTTAATTAACCAGCCTTCTACACTGTACTAATAAAATGCCTTAGGGTCAAAGGAGCTAAGGAGCACCTTAGTCACTGTGCAGTGATGGAGAGTTGTTTGCTAGGCAGGCTCAAACCAGGGAATGGATTTTTAGTGCGATGTTTACTTTCTAGGGGCTAAGTATGGTTCTTGGCACAGTTTATTTCTGGAGTATAGAGTGAACCTAAGCAGGCTCCATCTCTCCTTCCCTGAATAGTGAAGGGTGCTCGGAGGGTTCCTCCAATACAATGAAATCATCGGATGTTTTGCGGCACAGGCAATGAGCTTAAGCCAGCAGTGCCAAAGGAGCACTTTGAGAACAGTAGAAGGAAAAACACTTGTAAAATTCCTGAGATAAGCCACAAATATGAGGAGTTCACATAAGGAAAGCCTTCCTTGCAGTTCCATGATACATCATCAGCAAAAACAGCCTAAAATGTTTCTTCTCATTCTATTGCCACATTTCATAGTCACTTGATCGAATGTACTGGTTTTGGTTGGACAGTGTCAATTTTCTTCATAGCAGCCCATATGTTTTAGGGTTTTGATGAAAACCATGTTGATAATAACACAGGGATGTGTTAGCTATTACTGAGCAGTGGTCAAAACCTTCTCTGCTTCTCACACCGCTCTACCAGAGTGTAGGCTGGGGTCGGGCAAGAGGTTTGGAGGGACAAAGCTGGGGCAGCTGGCGCCAATGACCAAAGGAACATCTCATACCATACAATGGTGTGCTCAGCAATGAAAACCGAGGGGGGAGTTTGCTAGCTCAAGGACTGCCTAGGCATTGGTTGGCTGGTGGAGAGCAATTGTGGGGGTTTGCATCACTTGGTTTTCTTGGGTTTGGTTTTTTTGTTTCTTTTTTTTACTTATTAAACTCTATTTGTCTCAACCCACAAGTTTTCTCACTTTAGCCCCTCCTATTCTCTCCCCCATCCCATGGAGGGAGCAAGCGAGCGGCTGCGTGGGGCTGAGCTGCCTGTCGGGCTTAACCCACAACAGCGGGCTGTTACAACACTTTGCAGAGCTGTACTGTACACCAGGTGAGACGATCCAAGAGCAAAACAAGTCCGTGTATCATGATATTGAGCTCATACTCATTAAGAGCAGATGCTCCAGAAAAATCACAGCTGAGCTTTTAACTTGCTGTGAATGTTTTAGACTATTTCTCTAATCTCAAATCACCACTGAAAAGACTACACACTTACTGAATGTATTTGTCATTAGAAAATAATTACCCAGATATTTCTTCAGAAAATAATCAGTGATCTGCAAAGCACAAGTTTATGAATAACTATTTACAGTTTCTAAACTCCAGCTCACATTCTGAACTCAGTTACAGGTGCCTCCCAGCTATAGGAGCAGAAACAAGACCACATTATTTAGGCTGGGACATAAAGATGGCAAAAAGGAAACTGTATGGCTGTTGCAGGCTGTGCTTTTCAATCAGTGATATAGGCCAAATGGTATTATTATTTGTGTTCCCCCTCTGGGTGATTTACATAATAAACTAACACAACAAGAACAGTGTATTTCACAATCAGCCTGAAGTTTGCTTGTAGCACACGAGAGCCAGTTCTTCTCAAGTTCAAGTTCTTAAATGATCTCTGAAAACAATTATGAAATGGTTACTGGTGGACAAAAATCTCAAAATCTACTCATGAATGTGATAGGAGATTTTTGGAAGCATTTTCCCCTGTTGTCAGCCTTGGCTGTCATTTTCTGCAACACAGTTTCTCAAGGCGCAAATATATCAGTTTATTATCCTTAAGTGCAGTAAAATGAAGCCGTGTCAGGAGTGAGTTCGATTTAATTTTTTTCACCTCCATTTCAACAGAAAGGATCCAGTAACATTTAGTGGTCTTCATTCTGCCCCTAAGTGGTTAATTTACTGTTCAGAACAGGTTTTTATTACCCTTTCTTCCTTCCCTGCCTCACTGCACACGTGCTAGTCTTTTTTTTTTTTTTTCTCCAACTTGATGCTTTTGGTTCCTTTCACTATGCATTATCTGCTGCTGGCAGTAATCTTAGCTCTTCAACTGACAGCAAAATTATGAGGTGCTCAGTACAAGATGACAATTTTCCTTCCCTCATTTTAATTCATTTGCGCCACCATCAAGGAATCAGCATCATCTTTTCAACACATTAACAGCTCTCTGCTGATAGAAAGCATCAGCTCCCCATTCTTCAGCAAGAGGTCAAAACTGATTTTGTTTTGTAACAACCCATTAAATTTTGTGGTTTGGAAAATTCCAGTAGTCTCTGATGTTAAATACCTAGACCCTTGTCTCAGCTGGCACACAGAGGGAAGAGGGGGTTTGCTGTGAGATACCAAGTGACACAGGCAGCCAAGAGTCTTTCCTAGAGAGGACCGTGGTCTGGCAAATGGCCTTGCCTGGTTGGATTACTTGCCTTTTTTTTTTTTTTTTTTTTTTTTTTGCCTACTCTTAAGAAAGCCTCTTTGTTTCAGTGTGCACACAGAGGCTGCTGGCTTGTTTTACCGGCTTTAAAAAAGTGATAGCTACATGCTGCTTTAGGCATTTTCAGGTGTAAAAGGATCTGGTTTTACAAGTTACTGGCCAAATACATAGAATTCTAGCAGAGACAAGACCTACCTAACTATTGGATGCAAATAGTTAAGGTCACCTCTGTATCTTCCACAAGATGTTCACGCTGACTTGATATGCCATCATGCAGCCAGTAAAAAAATGTATTATGTACCTCCATTGGAAAAAATACATGACTGCACTGTTTCTGTATACATGGCATAGCTCTATTCAGCTTTCTGAACAGATGAGCTTATCTGGGTAGATAAGTGAGTTACTCCCTCGTCCCCAGGTAGCTTCATAACAGGAAACCTTGGTCAGTTAGACACGCTCATTTACATTCAGCATAACAGAAGCCTAAAATCTTTGTCAGACAACTTGCATTGAATTGTTCAGTGAGCACAGTTGTGTTTCTGATGGGAGTACAGGCAGATTACAAATATGATCTTGAAGATGCCTGGTGGCAGACGGAGGGGTCTGTAGAGAGCGAGGGGCTGCACTGGCCCCACCAAGGTCCCCAGGCACTGGAGCAGAGCCAGGCTGACCAGCTCAATTCAAGGCAGCATGAAGCTGGCAGTGCTGCTCCTCATACTGCAAGCAGACAGATGGTCCCAGGTTTTTCCTACCTCTCTTTCAACTGCAGCACATTGAAATACAAAGGGCAAAACTTGCCATAACTCAAAACCAAAATATGAAGAACGAGAGCTGCAAACAACCTTATTAAAAATATCCCAAAGAGTGAGTATGAAATACAATAAGCATACTGCATTATTTGAAAATAGGGCTGGGAGGAAGCAGAGACGGCGAACTGTGGGTTGTGGTGTAAACAGAAGTTGAAGACCTAATTCAGCATTCACCTCAGCACAGTCAGAGCCCTGGTGGAGAAACCAGCAGGATTCCTGGTCTCTGCAGCAGAGGTAGCAGGACACCTGAAGGACAGGGTTTGGAGAAGAGAAACCCATTTGTTTGGAGGACAGGTGGACATCAGGAAAAAACAGTATTTTGAAAATGTTGAGGAGACCCAGCTTTCTTCTACTCCAGCTGCAGAGCAGCCACGATTGCCATCTTGGCTTCATGCCACCTCAGGGAGCACTGAGGGGCTCCTGGGGAGGGGTATGGGCACTTCCTCCCCTTGGCTGAGCAGGAGCAGCCTCACACAATCCAGGCTGGCTGCCCCGTTCCAAGGGCACTGTTGTAGGCACATTTCCGGGTAAGCTAGGAGGTCCATGACCTTTTAGTTTATTGCTGCTGCCCTGAGAGTAGCTGTATCTATTTCCAGTTTTACATCAGATGGCATCTGAAATTAATGCTCTTTAATAAGCAGCAAAATGTGTGTTGTCAGCATCTCAGGGTGAACACAGATACAATTAGACCTTTGGCAGAGCTTATTTATGCTTTACCTGCACCTAAGTATGCTCTTCAGATTGTGTCCCATGGCTGTCCTGGATTGTTTGATTTATTTATTTAGCTGTGATTCAACAAAAAGAGGGGAAAAACTGCTGCAAACACAAAGAATTCACTCCTCCTCACTCTTCCCAGTTGCACACACCCGATCGACTCATTTCCTTTCTCAGCAATGGAATTAGGCCCCTGTGATGCCGTATTTCCAAAACAAGGATGTTCAGCCACAAAACCTTTGCCTCTGTGTCGGGGAAAACGGGCTAGATGTCCTCACTGCACACAGAAAGGGGAACCAGCCCAGACACTAGCATGCAACGTACACCAGTTAGTTTGGGGAGATGCAATACGTGCCAATGTATTTAATGCAGCGTGTGCCAGAGCAGACTGCAATATGTGCCAAAGTTGCTGAGCTGTGAGGCAGCAGGACATGCTCAGCCCTCCAAGTATGGATCCTGTGCCCAGATGGGTGCAGAGCAGGGGTATTTCCTGGCAGGGGTAGAAGCTGCACAGTGAATTCTTTTGAATTTACTGTAACACTCACACAAAGCAATCCCTCCTGAAGCAGTTCCTGCCTTCACCAGACTTGGGGTTCTCCTTGCTTTTTTCCAAGGGCATTAAATTATCATTTGCTTCTCATTCCCTTGGAAGATCCACCTAGTTTTTGCTAATTCCCTTGTTGAAGTGCAGCTCTGCTCTCCCCGGAGACTATTCACAGAGCTTGCAGTGTTTACTATCCAACGATGATTTCCCCATGAAATAGGCTTGGTTTGAAATAGAAAGCGTTTTCTTCATCTGCCAACTCAGTCAAATCTCCAGCAGTTGAGCTGGCTTTCTTCCATCTTAAACATCATTGCTAGTAATTGAGGGTCCTGCTGACAAGCTCCAGAACCCCGCTGTGCCTGTGTGACTGTGTGACCATCAGTTGATGGTATCAGTGACAGCTTGCTGGATCTGGTGCCTCTGGTACAATCACATAGGGGAATCCACCGCAGTGAAGCTAGCAGAGCTGATGGCTGTGCATGCTGCAGAGGGGTGCTAAGGGGCATGGGAAGTGCTAAGGACTGACTGACTAAGGTCAGGCAATACCTACCCAGGTGAAAACACACCATCCTTAGTCAATTTTCAGAGTGGGGATGAGCTCAGAGACTATTTTGCTGTAGACTAGACAGAAGGAGTTTTCTCTCCTTTCCAGTTTTTTTCCAAATCTGGAAAAAACCCTAAAGGGAGACGAAAACGCTTCTCTCCCCCTGCCAATATGAAAACGTGGAGCATCAATTCATGCATATTCACACACATTCTTGCTCACAGGGGAAAAAAATACAGCAGCCCTGAAAGAGAGAGACAGTTCAGAATACCACTAAATTACACATGCCACATAATCTGTATTTTTCCTCCTCGGCTACCACGTGGTGTGAGTACTTGAATGCAGAACTGCCACTCAGAGCAAACAAAGTTCACCTGGGGACCCAGAGGGATTTCAATGCCCATTAACTGTGGCAAAAGGGAAAAATGTCTTTGCTTTATTTTAGCTGCACAATTATATGCTCTGTTAGGATTTCTGAAGACAAAAATGCTGTTTATACAGCACGAATTGGCAAGAAGGTGTTTCATTTTTAAAGCACTATTGAAAAATCTGGCTATTTATCTGACATTTAAATGGTGCTGAGCTTTTTGAAAGCCTGGCTTTCCCTTTCCTTTTTTCTCACTTTTTTTTTTTCCTTCTGTCACTTTTTATTGTCTTAAAGTGTTTCTGGATATGTCTCTAGAGCTTTCTCTTTTTTGCTGATCTTTTGCATATCTTTGTTAAATAGAAATATGTTGAGAAGAGTACAACTTCTTAACATATCACATCAAAACTGAAATACTGCAGAAAAATAATAATGGAATTGATTTTGATTTAATCCATTAGCTGTGCAGGTGCAGCTGCGTATCTAATACTACAAAGTGTGTATGTGATCTCCTTACAAGGTGACAGGAGAAGACTTTGCAGCTGAAGTTTACACTCATCCTTTGCATTTATGAGTTTTTCATTTTCTAGTTCCCTAACTGCCATTGCTCCTGGAAAAGCCATAAACTTTGCTACAGCTTTGCTTGAGAATAACCTAACAGCCATTAGTTCTTCTTGTGAGTAAGGATTGACACCTTGTGGCCAGAAAGTGCTAAAGAAAAAATAATCCCATTATATTTCGACTCATCTGGCCATTCCCTGTAAAGTTTTCTTTAACCATCGTTTATTTAGTTCTTTAAATAGCCACAGCAATATCAGCATAACTATGGGTTGGTGCTCTTTCACTCATGTTTTTATATGCTTAAGAATGATTAAGCTTACCTTTGGAGGCTTTGTTCATCTAGCAGCCAGATATGGGGTTTCTGCTTCAGCCAGGCTATTCTTTAAGGAGAGGATAGCTCAAGGATCACCTCACCGGGAGATTTCACTCCCAGTCCTTTGCTGGAATTTGAGGAATAGTTTTTCTCCACTGGAAGAATTTTCAAGACCTGGGTGAGCATGAGTAGCATGATATCACAATGGAAATTGCTGAAGCTGCTAGCCATGGGTCCCCAACCCCCCATCAGCCCATTTCAGGACAGACCCCAGCCTAGGGAGTAGAAGAAATACGTGAGAGGGCCACCATAATCTGGGGACAGGATGAGTTCTGGCTAATTCAGGATGCTGTTTCTGCTTCCGCCTTAAAACTTACATATAAACTTTGAAATTCTCTTAAAATGTCTGGTTTCTTAATTGTTGTATTTGCAAAAACCAGGACTCTCAAAATCTTTTTAGCTCAAGGAAGTGGAAGTGTAATGGGCTTGAAATGCCCCTCACTCCAGCCCAGTGTTTCCTCCTATGTGGAGATTTATTTTTATTGTTTAAATTGCACTAACTCCTAGGAACTCAGTGTGCTGGGGTTTGTACTAACAAAATATTCAAAGGGTAGTTAGACATCACCTTGTATCTTCAGTGTCTACACAGCAGACAAGAAGTGTCAGCTAAACAAAACAGAATAAAGCCAGTGATGTGAGCTGGGGAGACAAGACAAATTAGTGAAAGGAGGAAAAAGCAGACATTCCTGATCATCTACTGAGTTTAGGTGAGGTCCAATGAGAACGATCTGTACATCAGCATGGAAAAGCTGAATTTTGAAGTATGTCTAACTTCTTTGGATTTTGACTGAAAGCTTTTTCCAAGAAAAAAGGATAGGAAGGAAGAAAATGCAAACCTCTTCCTGCTCTCCAAGAGTTCACTGGACTAGTACAGAGGCTGGCAATGAAAGTGTTACCTTACTCAAGGTCAGTCTGTTTTGCTTGTGCAGAGTGCACGACTTCTCCCAAAGTACAACAGTCATGTCTTGAAGATGCTCAGGAAAAAAATCACTGACCTTTGTCATGGGTAATCATTATAAAGAAGCAAATGACCATTTGCCCACAGTGGCAATGTCAAAGGCACTTTAATCTGTACAGCAAATGAAGTCAGAGTGATATAGATTTCCCACTCTGTTGCTATATGGGCTTTAAGATCATTTGTGTGTGGACCCTTATGAACTTAAGAGCTGAAAGACTCATCCAAACCTCATTCCAAAGTGAAAAGCAATGACTGTTCTGAACTTCCCAGTTTGGGAGAATTTGCTTTGCGTGCACATTTAGCTTGTGCAGGAGCCCTGCTGGACATCATGTGCCCTCCCAAGATATACCAACCATATTTCAGATCGGTAGCAGTTATAACTCTCTTTGCAGGTCTTGTGTGCATTACTTTGCCTGTCATTCTCTTTATTTTTGATCTGTTAAGTGGTGACAGTTCTTCCTCCACTCACCTATCGCATCAACCAGGTTAGTTCTCCTGGCTGGAGCTACCTCTGCTCAGGAGCTGTTTGTCATTTTGGAGCCTCTGGTAAAGGCTGATCCCAGCACTAGGCTATTCAGCTGCAACAAACTGGATGTTTCCAGGCCTGGGCGAGAGGGATCATGCTTTCACATAGGCTGAATCCCATGCCAGTGTAAAGTTACAGGGTTTGCACACACTATCGCTGTCAGTCTGTCTCCCAGAGGGTGTCAGATGGACTCCTTCAGCGCCAAACTAGCCGACAGCAGCAGAAGGCACTTGAGGCTGTGCAACTGCACCCCATAGGAAAGGTGTTCCATGTGGTTATGCTACAAGAGGAGGACAGAGGATGAGACACTTCTTGATTACCAGCCCAGGGAAAATGTACTTATGTGGGGTTTGGGTATGATTTTGATTATGGCCAAACCTGAAGAGGGAAGAGCCCTAGCATTTCAGAAAATGGGTCTAGGACAAGAACCAGGAATTGCTAATTTTCAGGACTGAAAATCTGGGGCCCCGTCTTTAATTAATGTAGGTAGAGTGTCTTTAATTAATATAGGTAGAGGGCCTTAGGTACTTGGCACTGCTTTCTTAGCTTAATCCTTGGAAACCTTTCAAAGCTCAGCTGGAGAGGACCCTAAGAAACCTCATTTGATTCTGAAGTTGATCCTGATTTGAGCATGAAGTTGGACCAGGTTACCTCCAGAAGGCCACTCCAACTCCAACTATCATCCTCTGACTTATAGTTATCCCAGCAAGCTGTGTGACATGTCAAACCAAGCCTCAGACCAGAAAGCTTTCAATAAAGCTGTGATCAGAGTCTTCACTTTGAAGAGAAACTCAGACCTAACTCACAATTTATTTGCATCGTGATGTAAATGCTACTACTCCACTGGAGGCACAGGATGCCTCCTTTTGCACTTTTATTACAAATATTTGGGATGTAATTTTCAAGTTTGTAAGCCGCCTGGAAGTTTCAGAATTTCAGGAGAAAATTAATATGCCTATGGGATTGAAACAAACTAATTTTGAAACATGATTTGCAGACTTAATGATTTTTTTGTATTTTCTGGATGACCACTGCTGTACCTTCACAGCAGTGTACTGACTTAAACTCTTTGATTTTCTGCAATAGTCCCTGCAACAAGCCTAGAAGATTATTTTTATGCAATCATTTGTTTTGGAGAGGGGAAGAAACAATGCCCAGAAATGTTTAACCAGGCATGCTTTTCTAAGGCAGTCAGTGAGTAAAAACATCTGAGTCATGAGCAATTGGAAAGGAAATTTTGTGTCAGATTATACAGTAATTTGAACCTATGTCTCTCCTACCAGATCTCTTGTGCAACCTCAGTTTGAGAACACAATAGGTTAGAATACAGGTTTACACTTTTCGCTGGCTTTGAGTCATGCCGTTAAGCTCTCTATCAGCTTTACAAAGTCAGAAATCATGAAGGCAAATGACTGCACTGGGACTCCATATAATATTAACTGCAATAGCTGTGGATTCTTTGTTCACATCTATTCTAAGGGGTGAGTCATACCTTCTGACAGGATTATTAAATGAGATAATTTATCTTAAGGGGTAGTGGAAAGTAAATAATAACTTACCTTTTAAAACCTTATTAGCAGTCTAAGTGCTTCCTCTTTTTCTGGTTTAAGGTAACCAGATATATTATATTTATATGAGATATCTAGCCATTCCTTATTCTATGAGATATTATTAAAAAACATTTAAGCATAGTAATAACCACTTTTATATAAATCTGAAATCAGAATCCTAAGAAATACTATTGTGAAGACTGAAAAACAAACAGGGTGTGAGCTTTTTTTGTGATATGGGACTATATACCATGGTGTTTGCAAAAGCATCATTATACAAGAGAAGGACATAAAGTTCTGGCCCATATAGTCCTTGTGAAGCTCCTGGAGTGGTGTGTCCAGTGCTGGAGTCACAGTTGCCAAAAAGTAACTTCAAAGAGAAAGATACAGAATAATAAAAATAAAGTCAGGGCTATGGAAAACCGCAATATGTTAACAATCAACACATATTTAAAAAGAGCAAGAAGAGAAAAAATATTTAGGACAATACAGAGTAGAGCTAAAACCAGGAAATATGAGATGAAATTAGTAGAAGAGATGATTAAAAGAGCTATCAGAAATTATACTTTAAATGAGTATGTAAGGGAGCAGGCTTCAAAGGAAAAGACAGCAAGCAGCTCAGTAAATTTAGGAATGGCTATCACTTGAAAAGCATACTTATTCTTGATTAAGAGGCTTTCAGAATGAAACCTCCTTATCTAATTGAAACATAGGTACTATATCATTGTAATAAAGTGTTCCAGAGGTTCTTAACAGTCAAAAATCTGTTGTATACTTTTTGTTGTTTTGCTTGGGCACGTCTTTTCAAGGAGGAAGACTATGGTAAAGTCATACTGGGAACTTTGATATGAGCTCCACTCTCACACAGCAGCTCCCATTTTAGCCATCCTCCTTTGCAGAAACACAATCCTGTCCACCCTGAGTTTATCCATCTGAAAGGGTTTAGCATTTGTTTAGCTCTCATACTGGTGAAAGCCTGGATAGCCTGAAAGCCCGGCTTAACTGCACTGGGCAGCTGTCTGCAAGGAAGTTTAGGAAAAGATTAAGGAAAAAAGAGATTTGTGCCTTGAGCACAATATTTATTTATTGATCCAGAAGGGGTGCAGCTGCATTTTCAATGTTTGATGGGAAAATGCTAAGATAAATATTTCAAGAGGTATGATTGCTCTCTCTCCTGCTGTTATTCCAGGCCAGTAATCTATTCTGAAAGCTTTTCTTATCAGGGGTGGTCTTCCTGCAGTGTGTCTGCCTCAAATCTATGTATGCAAGTGGGAAGCATTGGGTTATTTCTAAATCCTAAATGCTCGATGCTTTGCAGCAGGTGCTGTGGGATAATTCAGCATAGAACAAGAAAGCTGTCATAGTTACCTAAAAACTCTTCTTCCTGTACAACAATGTGCCAAGTTTATTGGCAGCATAATCTAAATGCTTGCCAATCTCTGAAATTGTTTCTAAAAATATTTATTAAATACATGATTATCCAGTTGAGATTTCTGGAATGATTAATCCAGTTAATTTCACAAGAAATTGCCCACAGGCCAACAAGTAAAATGCAAGGAAAAAAATAATTAAGATCACATACTGAACTTTAAATAATTAAAAAGAAAATATTGTGTCCCCAAACACAGAATTTATGCATGGGCCCTTTGTCATCTCTTTTAAAGAATATGTGAGATTTCCACCATGCTTTAAATTAGGGTGAGAAGCCTGTCATCTCATCTTCCCGCTTTTACCTTTCCACTGAATAAAGAGCGGCAAGAGGCAGCCCATTTATCCACGAAGAAATGTAAAGCTTATTTTCCACGTATTTTTAAAAATACACAGCAAGGTCATGGCCCCACTGAAATATGCAGCTGGAGGAAAGCATGAGTGGGAGGTAGAAACTACAGCTGGAAGCAATTTCTCCAGTGTCATGCCCTGGCCTGGCCAAGGCTGCTTTGGTCCCAGCACAAAGTGGTTATTTAAGACCACATGTAGAAAAGGGTGCCATTCTGATCATCCTTTTCCTTATGAGAAGTTCTGGAAGGACTACCTGCTATGACAGCAACATGCACAGTCCACTGCTGCTGGAGAAATTCTGTGTTGATACCACAGCCTTTTAAGACCCCTAATCCCAGGCTTGTCACATCAATGTGCTACTCTTTTACAGGTTTCAGTCAGTTCTCAGTGAGGGCTGGAATAACTTTTTATAACCTGGACCCTTCAGAAGGTTAACTGCCACAGGGAGAGTGAGAAAAACAAAGGCTATCAGAAACATTGGCAGAGCAATAGCGATATTTAGCCTACTAACAATTGTTAAAGCCACTGTTTCACCAGCTAGCAGCGTAACTCACCGCGTTAGGGCAGCCTGGGGTTTATCTACCCAAGACAGATGCCAACAGGTAGCTTTACAGCTGTCCTGGTTTCAGCTGGGTTAGAGTTAATTTTCTTCCTAGTAGCTGGTACAGTGCTGTGTTTTGGATTTAGGATGAGAATAACATTGATCACACACTGATGTTTTAGTTGTTGCCAAGTAGTGCTTATTCTAAGTCAAGGACCTTTCAGTTTCCCATGCTCTGCTAGTACACAAGAAGCCGGGAGGGAGCAGAGCCAGGACAGTGACCCAAACTAGCCACAGAGATATTCCATACCACAGAATGTCATGCTCAGTGTATAAACTGGGGGGAGCTGGCCAGGAGGGGCCGATGGCTGCTGGGGGACTGGCTGGGCATCAGTCAGCAGGTGGTGAGCGATTGTATTGTGCATCACTTGTTTTTCTTGGGTTTTATTCCTAGCTCTCTTTTTGTTGTTTCCCTTTTTGTTACTATATTATTTTTTTTTGTTGTGGTGGTGGTTGTTGTTACTGTTACTATTTATTTTACCTCAATTCTTAAACTGTTGTTATCTCAACCCACAGGTTTTAACTTTTTTTTTTTCCTAATTCTCCTCCTCATGCCACCAGGGGCCTGGGGAGTGAGTGAGTTGCTGGATGGTACTTAGTTGCCAGCTAGGCTTAAACCATGATGACAGCTAAGATAGGGTACATGTTTTCCACTTTTAACCACTTTAGGAATTTTCCAGTTGTGAGGACACATCCATGTAGCCATTGCCTTGACTTTTGATAGAAAAGTTGAAAGTATTTTCATAATTCTGCAGAGTAGTTCCTGATTTCAGGGGACTGGAAAGCCAAAAGAAAAACAATTCTCCGTTAGCACACCCAGTGGGTGAGGACCTGCAGCCTGCATTCAGTGCCTCTCCCTGACAGAGGTCAAGCCCTCACTATACCTCAGTCACATCACAGAAAGCACCTATGGACAGAGAGCAAATTCTTCAGGTAGCTTCTGCTTTTGAACTTCTGTGCAATCATAATGATTTCAGCAGGGAATTACGTATTTAAGGACAGAAAGTACCGTTGGATTTGACATGCTGGATAACACAGACCATCCCATCCCATCCCATCCCATCCCATCCCATCCCATCCCATCCCATCCCATCCCATCCCATCCCATCCCATCCCATCCCATCCCATCCCATCCCACCCCATCCGGTCCCGTCCCATCCCATCCCATCCCGTCCCGTCCCGTCCCGTCCCATCTCATCCCATCCCATCCCATTCTTGTACTGAGTCAACTAGTGCGGGGAAGGGTGGTTGGGCTCTAAGTTAGAGCTTATTGTGAAGGCACGAGGACTGACTGCATTCACCAGCTATCAACTGCTTGGGCAAAATCCAACATCAAATACTCGCATTTAAAAATAAACCGGAAAACGTTCCGTTTATAGAGAAACAGTGCATTGACAGCGAGGAGGAACCGGTCAGTAGGTGGCACAAGAACAGCACGGGGCTGCACCGCAGTGTGAGCGCCGAGCCGCGGGGGCTGCACCCGGAGCCACCTACGCTCGCTTCTTTTTTCCCTACAGTATTTATAAAGCCTGTTACCCAGGGGTTTTAGCTAACTGAATCATTGCACGGAAGCACACGGAGTGGCTTAAGTGGAAGTTCTTCGTGAAATGCTAGTTACTCCATCACTGAGTGCACTGTGTACTTTTGACATCCGTTAACGTCACTACACCTTATCAACTGCTTTCAAGCATTAAATAAGATTGAATTCCACTGCGCATCCAAATAGATATCTGACATGCCAAAGCACAATGCTCTAACATTTAGCACTTGTCGCTTACTAACTTGAAAAATTGTTGCTTATATTGCAATCGGAGCACCTCAAAGCCTTAAAGTGGGGAATATAGCCCGACAACAAATCCCCTCTGCTGATGGGAAAGGTTCATTAACTTTGTTTGTTTTCCAGCAGCATGCTAGGAAAAAACTAGTACAGCCACATGTCAGGGCTTGAGGCACCAGTTTGTGGCCATCATGATCTGCAGGAGGTCTCTGTGGAAGAATAGCAGCAGCCTCTAGAAAACCATATTGTGCTGGGAGGTCAATGATGAGCATCGGATTGTGTGGTTATAGTTAACCCTGGAAACTGCGACGACTGAAGGCTGTTGCCTTTGTTGGTTGTTGCCAAGGTTTTTCTCGCTGATTGGAGTTACAGGAGCAACATGACTGGGTGTGAACTGGCTCAGCAGTTCCAATTTCTACTCTGCAACTACATGTCTCTTCCTCTCCATGATTTTGAAGTAAAATGCAGAGACAAACGTGTTCTGGGTGCCCCGCCTTGTGACTCTGACATGTCATCATTCATTTACAGAAAACTAGTTGGAGGAAAATTGAAGGGGTATGTGCGTGTGTGTATGGTGTCGAAATTGGTGTGCATAATTAAGATTTTCTGAATGTCTCCTTCACAATTTGGTGCCAGATGACTGCATGCAAATCACCCAGAATGTTATGAAGAAAATAATAATGAATTGGAACCAATCAAGTGTAAAAAAATATGACTTCTGCCTACTCTAATGCAAACATACATTTACAAATACCTTGTTCTAAGATTAGGTGTGTTTCTGTTTCAAAAAGAACTAAAAATGAGGGGAGCAAATATCAAATACCGAAGAAAACAAACTACCGTCAGCACAAATATACTTGTCATCATAATGTATTTTCCTTAAACAAGTAAAATTGAATGCTACATAGACTGTCTCTTACATTATTCTTTTTTATTTGTCTGTATGATTCTAAAAAGACAATTATAAGCACTATTTAAGCATGAAATACACCAAAGCTGTCGCACCTTTCTCATTTCAGATCTAATTTCTATTTTCAGCCCGCACTACCTGCTGTTATATCTCATTTATTGCTGTAAATTATGTGCATCAGAGTGACTGCAAGTAATTGATGACACTGAGATCACAGCTGTGCTGTGTTCTAATCAAAAAGTGGCTCTTCATCACTTCAAGTCCTCTCAACTTGTATTTCCTTATTCCTCAAGTAAAAGAGGGCAGGAAGCTTAAATCTGAGATATAATTTATTAAAGACTGGAAATATGCTGGGATTGCCAAGGCAGCTGGAGACTGGACGTAGCGACCCAGGTATACCGTCCAGTCTGGTACAGCTATGGTTTCAGCAGACCCAAAGCATCATATGGTGAGTTCTCCTTGATAGGAACAGGAATAGATGATAATGTCCATTGAAATACCAGAAAGATGTTGGTGGAGAAAATAACCTGGCTCAGCTGCCCCCTGTTATGCCAGCAACGTTGTCCACCACAATATGTGGCTAATTCACTCTGGTCTCAAAACGATGTTATTGCACAGTGACTCAAACAAAATTCTTCATGGTTTTCAAAGTGTTTCTGCACCACCCATTACTTTCATTTCTGATCAGCTCCAGATGAATTATCTGACACAACTGTTGTCTGGCAAGATGTAATGGGGGTCTGTAGAATTTCATATCTCCCCTTGACAGTGATTTGTGGGTTTGTTTTTAAGTTTCCAGGCTGTTTGGGGTTATCATACTGAATCCTGTGTGAATTCCCAGTGTGGACAAGCTACGTATGGTCTTTAACAAATACTTCAGGCGTAAATACCACTGAGTTTTTCTTATTCCCAATAGGGATTCAAAATACTGCTTTTAGTCCAGACTGGGATGAATCCAACCAACTTTAAAATTAAGCTCAAATGTATCCGCTGGCTTTTATCTATCACTATTACAACGAGAACACCTCTGCCTACATCAGACACAAAAAAATCGATGACGATGGCCCTTTGCATGACCCTACTATGAGATTCAAGCGGCAAGGAAACGTGAAACCCTGCCAGCCATCGCTCTCTAGTTACGCCGCCGGTGCATGTGGCTGGGCTTGCCACCCTCCTGTCCACCTCCAGCGGCCTCACCGCAGGACCCTGCACGGGGAAAGGTTTCAGGGGTCCTGCCAGGGGACACACTGCCTATGCGTTTGCAACACAGCTCATGTGCTCCAGACCCACTTCCAGCTATGCCCTTGCTTGGTAAAGGGTGTACTGTGTACGGTAACCCGTTTCTTGTGATCTAGGGAGCATTTAAGGTAAAAACGGCAAATGTATTTGCTGAGGCAAAGCCGATAGGTATGAAATCAGGGGCCTACGTTGTCAGTTTGTTGGTGGAGAGGCCATTTTGTCATGTTACAAAACAAGTGCTTCAGACAGCGGTAACAGAGTTATCACTGGCACTCTGGGGGTTACTGTAATATCAAAAGTGAAACTAGAGTGTAAGTCAGAGGTGCTGACCACCCCCACCAGCGCAGTACTGATAGGCACAGGCTACAGCTTCATCGCACTCTGACACCCTCAGCACCCCTCTTTCTGCCCCTCTCAGCAGCAGGGTTGTGGTTGCAAACACAGGCTGTGGTTTTGTGACCGTGGGTTTCTGCAGGGCATCCTAATATCCTTGAAACTCTTCTCGCTCCGGGCTCCGTGCAGGGCACGCACGTGTAGACCTGTAGATGGGTGAACTTCAGCCAATACCACAGAGGGTGAGAAAGGCGCCATTTCTCTGACGGCACCTTCGGCCACCCCTGGCAGCACTGCACCCCTCTTGCCTCCCCCGGAGCCCGCTGTCCCCAGGGACCGGTGCTGTGGTTCCTTCATGTCGCAGAGGCTCACGTACACGCTGGGCGCGGAGAATCAGGATGAAATTACGTGCTGTCACCTTCATGCATAAAACATGGCATGGCGACTGAGGGACGGCAGGGCCTCAGCAGCCGCACACCGCATCCTCCCGGCAGCCTGGGGCTTGGCCCGGGGCTGCCGCGGGTTTGCCCGGCGGGGAGCGGGCCGGTCGCGGTGGCGGCCAGCCCGTCAAGCCATGGACCTGTCCCCGTGCCTGCACTGGGTGCGGACGCGGCTCTGGCGATGCGGGGCCAGGCGGCGGCGGTTCTGCAGTAAGTGTTGCGTCTGATCCCCCCCGCGCACCCATCCCCCTTTGCCACCCCCGTGCTCTCGCCCTCGGCGGCTTGCACTCATCCTGCCACACGGATGGATCAGCACGGAACAGGGCCCCAGAGCCCACCCGCATCCCCAGGCCCAGGGCTCTTTGCTCGGCCGCCGAGAGCATGGCGGGGTGGCAGGGGCACGGCCGTGGCTGCCCGTCCCCTACAGCCCTGAGGCAGGGCAGCCCCTGGTGAGCAAAGCCCTGGGCTGGTGGGTCCCACCTTTGGGAGAGGCTGGATTGAAAGGGACTTTTCCTCACATGGCTAGGCACTTTTTCACATTTCTAAGAGAGTTTTAAGAGGGGATGGTTCGTGTGTTGGAAAGGAAATACGGGAAAATGCAGAATAATACCCACCCATCTGTTTTTGACCAGCTGCACAAATCAGAAAAGTTTGATTGAAAGGTACATAACCAGGTCAGTGGCTTGTGAAATGTCACAGTATGGACAATGTCCTCGGCCTTTCTGCTTCTTTGGCTGGTAGAAGCTGTGCACATCACTGAGCTAATGTATATATAGCCTTGCTGCAAGTTGCTGGGGTATGTTGTTCACCGTTTCACCATGATTTTACTGGAGGTAGTTTGTGTGCCCTCCATGACAGACCTTATACTATGCAGTGGGTGCCACTGTGTGGAGATCCAGCCACTTCCAGCTGAGCTATGCAGTCTCCCTTTCTGCTGGCACCTTGGAGAGAAATGCTGCCAGCGGTTCTGCAGACTCAGCAAGGGTAATGTGTCCGTGACAAACGGGGGAAACAGAGGGAATTTCTTTGGCTCAGTCAGCTGTAGCATCTAATCGCTTCCCAGGAGATGCAGTGCAGTGGCTCAGGAGGATGGTCTGGGTTGACTGGCTAACTGAAGCGTCCTCTCTCCTATGGAGCAGAAGAATATGGGTACAAGGGATCTTGGAATGAGAATGTATCCTGGTTTTGGCTGGGATGGAGTTAACTTTCTTCTTAGTAGCTAGTACAGTGCTGTGTTCTGGCTCTGTTGGGAGAACAATGTTGATAACTGCACTGATGTTTTTAGTTGTTGCTGGGTAATGTTTATGCGAAGTCAAGGATTTTTCGGTTTCTTGAGCCTTGCCAGTGAGAGGGCTGGAGGGGCACAATAACCTGGGAAGGGACACAGGCAGGACAGGTGACCTGAACCAGCCAAAGGGAAATTCCATACCATGGGACGTCATGCTTGGCATATAAACTTGGAGGGTTAGCTGGGGGTGGGGGGATCATTGCTCAGGGACTGGCTGGGCATCGGTCAGTGGGTGGTGAGCAGCTGTACTGTGCATCACTTGTTTTCCTTTGCCCCTTTTCCTTTGGATTTTATCCTTTTCCCCACCTTTTCATTATAACTGTTGTTGCTGTTGTTGTTATTATTATTACTGTTCTTACCTTTTTATTCTGTTTAAATTATTAAATTGTTCGTATCTCAACCCTTGAGTTTTACATTCCTTTCTGATTCTCCTCCCCACCCCTCTGGGTGTGGGGTAGTGAGCAAGCGGCTGCGTGGGGCTTGGTTACCGACTGGCATTAAACCACGACAGAATGCCATTCAAAGCATATTTCAAAAAGATAAATATAATAAAATGAGAATGCTGTCTGTCAACACCTCTGGCCTGAGGTCACGTCATCTCACCATCCTAGTTTATGCATGGAGATACCAGGGTCTGGTTTAATTTTTCTAACTCATTGCAGCATAGACATGAAGCTCTCGTAGTTACCTTCTTAAACATTGTTTCGTCATGAATTCAACTCCAATTTTCCTTTCAGATTGAAAATATTACTGGTAGATATCACAAAGACTGATTTTCCTAGTTGTTGGTTGATGGTGCTCAATTGTTCACTGGTTTTGAATGCTTGCAGCTTTGTGAATATTTTGGTGGGCCACAGCTTTATGATTGATTTTCTGGTTGTTGATGAAGTAGAAAAAAAGAAGCGGTTTTGTTTCCTGCCTACTTAGGATTACATTTACCTTTTTCATTTGAAGTTCCCTACTCTTTACAAGTATGTATTTGGCAGATAGTTTGCAAATGTATACGGAAACTTCTTACCACAGCATTCACTTTGAACATTTATTACCCAAGGAATATATATGTTCCTTACTTGGGTTGTCCTCTGAGTTAATAACTACTGCCAAATGCATGCGGCACCACTTAGGTCAAGCTGTAAGAATGGGAAATTTGAGAACAGCAGATACTCTGAATAATTGAAGGAGGTTTCTTTGGCTGACAATGGTGCTGTCTTTGCATATCTCTCAGAGCCTCTCTTTTTATCTGGCCTCTGGCTTAGGGAAGCATTGCAGCACTGAACAGAAAGAAAAAGAGGGGTAAAGATCTTTTATTTGTATTTCTTAATGAGTCTGAAAAATGCTAATCACTGAGAAGGCTGCTTGTTGGCTTTGTTACTAGAAATAACTTCTGGCATCTCTAATTAGATTGCATTAGCCTGCATCAGTGAAGGAGCACAGCTCTCCATGATCCGTGCTGAGGCCAGTTGTGAGGGCTTGTTCCTTGCACTTTCCTTGTGTCCAGATCAGCTTGCCCTCCCTAGCTGCCTTCTGCTGAGGTGCTGCAGCGACAGCTGCTATTACAGGAGCTGTGCTACTCTTCTGTTGAGAAACATGCAGTTCAGAATTTTTTAAAAAAATCCAGTAGGGAAACTACTGCTGGCTGGTTTCTGAAGTCCTTTTGAGCACAGGCTGTAGTTGTACCTTCTTGTTAAAGCAGTCATTCAAAGAAATAGCTGGAGGACTTTGCAGTCCTTCTGTGCCTGCCCCTGTGGCCCCATTTTATGGCCAAGTCCCTGAGGGAAGCTCCCGGCAGGCAGGTGGGCTCACGGCAAAAACGCTGCTTTGAACAAAGGCACGTTTTCAAATGGAGAGCAGCAATCCTTTCCTTGCTGCCTTGCTGGATGTGGCGGGCTATCTGGCAGAAGGAAAGCAACTGCAGGTTTCACCAGAGAAGCCTTCTGAGAGGCTTTTGACATTCGCAAAATTGGCTCTCCATTTCCATCCCACAGCATTGGCTGGTTCCAGTACTGTGGAAGACATTGGACAGAGAGTGTAAGTTCATGATACTTCTATAAAAAACGGTACTGGAACTAATGAAATCTGCTTTCCTGGTGGATGCCTCGATATCCATGCAGATGAAAAATGTTGCAAAGCTTTCCTGGAGCGGGGCATCCACAGCATCTCCCTCTCCCTGGGCTCTCTGGGGTCTCATACACGTTATCTGCTTTTTCTTTCATTTCCTGGGCCCATCCATGTGTGGTTCATGAACCTTGTAGGAACTTGGTGTCTCCCAGACCGCTGTCTGGCAGCTAGATTTGATTGAAGCTGGCCAGTGGGCTAAAAAATATTAATTATTAGAGTGTCATCACAGGTACAATGTTTCCTTAGGAAAGCAGGCTAAAAGATCCTGCTCACACCAGAGCTGGAAGCTGGGTTTGAATCATGCTAGTAATAACTTCATGGAGCAAGTCTTAAAACTGTGTTGGGAAGGGTCTGAAAAGCAGCTGTTTGCTGCTATAGCCAAAATGTACCTGCCTTCTGGCCATGTTAAAACTCTGGGGACCTGTGGGGAGCAGATTTCTGGGGGTTTCCTGAAATTTAACAGGTGAGGTTTACACAAAAAACTTAAGATTTCACATGGAGGAAAAAAGGATTGTATGTCCCTGATGCAGGATGGCAAATTGGGACATTCTGCTGGCTGTGGGGCTGAGGAGCATTTTGCTTGGCTTTTGCTGGCTTGCCACACCAGCCCAGTGTTTAGAGGTTGCAAGGTCCCAGTCTTCGGTGGTCTCTGCAGCTATTCTGCTGGGTTGGACCAATCTGTATCACTTCAAATATCACTGTAAGCATTTGGTGAAAGGGAAGAAGTGGGGGAAGCTGCAGTAGAAATGTTAAGTGAATTGTTTAGAGCCATAATCCCAACTAGGGCTGGGAGGCAAGACATGGGGTGCCCATCCACACACTCATCCCATGAATCCCAGCCACGCACGGCACCATGCTGGGTCTGGGTCTTGGTCCAGGTCCAGGTCTGGGTCCAGCCCTTGGCGGCACTGCCTGTCACCACTGCAAACCCATCCCAGGGCATTGCCAAGTATCAGGGGCCCGGCTGTAGCATTTACCCAACAAGGGCTGGCCTAAAAAGCCATATCCTTCTGGTGCTAATGTAGCTTTATCAACCTGTAAACTTTAGGGCAAGGAATCGATGCGAGCTTTGATCAAATCTCATTCTGTATTCATCGCTTGGCACTTTTTTCTTCTCACCAGCAAGGTCTACTAGAGTAGAACAGCCCTTTATTATTTCTGCTCCAAAGTGGCTGTGCAATTCAGACAGGAAAATGTCTGCTGTGTATTTCAATTTGTTCCCTAGTAAAAAAAAAAAAAAATCAATTGCCACAAAAAAATCAGACAAAAGGAAGAAGCCAGGAGCAAAAATGTCATCTGGAAAAGAAAAACGGCAAAAGCACAATTTGTACATGAACTGCACAGCCTCACACAATATCAAAACCTACCTTATTTCATGGTTTGTCTAATGGGTTCATAGGGGAAAAAAATAATTATACAAGTCATTGGTGTTAGGGCAAGCAGTACAGAAATATTGTTCATGTTCATAAATGGAAATAATTTTCTATAAGCTGATAGGTGAGCCTGTCCTTAAACTACCTTTAAATGACAATTAAAAAAAAGAGTGCCCCTACTCCTTCTTGGTAATAATGTAGTTATAAATAGTGGGTTTGTTTTGGGAAGGGAGAACAAGAATGCTTTCCTGCAGAGGACTAGACTTTATGCAATATTGGATACAAGAGCTATATTTTACCTCTTACCTCAGGGAAATGTTCTTTGAAAACATACTGTATCATACCTGGAGGCATGACACAGTGCTGTGATACTTGCATGGGCAAAAAGCCTTTCCACTTGGAATGGTCCATTCAGGACTGATGGAGATTGATGGATTTCAAAACCGTCCAAGGCATGGCTCTTTGTCTTCTCAGACCTTTGACGTGTGGAAAGAAGAATATGCAAGTATGACTGATGTTCACCCGTTGCTGTGCAAAACCTCTTCCCACAGAGCCTTTGTTAGTGCTGTACCCATGCAATGCTTAGACTCAATCCTTCAGTGACTGGAAAAGCATAATGGGTTTCTAGGTATGTTTTGAATACCAATTCAAATACTGAGAATTTCACATCAATAAGTCTTTGAAAACAACCTCAAGAACGTTTGCGTGGGGTTTTCTGTTTTTCTTAATATCACCTCCCCCAACCATTCATTTTTAATTGCATTTCAGAGAAGCTGCAACTGCTTTGTCATTACTCATTACAACCAGGGAACCTGACAGCTTAATGGTGAGGCTGCAGCAGACCCCTGGCGGGACAGCTGGTGATGAAAATGCACTAGATACATAAAACATGCAATATTTTGTGGGTGCCAATATTAAGGATTCCTAGGAAATGGATGATAATTGCAATTGCCTGAGCAAGACAGACAAAAACTTTTGTAACTTAAACCAGTAGCAATATTTATTTTGTTTGTTGTGCCTTTCTCCCTCCTTTGGAGGGCTATACTCTGCTTTATAATTATAAACTTAGCATATAAACTCTCCTCCATTTCATCCTTTTGGATACAACAAAATTTTAGCATTTCTCAGCTGAATTATTAGCAAATCTGTAACTCTCACGTAGAGCGATAGAAGTCTCATGTGCAACATCATTTAAGAAGTATCGTGCTGATGCAATAGCTCTTGTTGGGACTGCACTACTGCTCCTGACTGTCATATGACACGAGTTTACAGATGTCCTTGTAAAAAATGCCTGGACCTTCGGAGACAACTGCTGAATGAAAGGGAGATGTTCAGCCACTAAACTTCGCCCAGCATATGTGGGACTTATGATGACTTTCACCTGGGCATAAAACAATATTTGCCAAACACTAGGAGCAGTGCAAGGAAATAACTCTGTCAACAGCCAGATGTTTCCCTTTTTTTTTTTTTTTTTTTCTTGCATTAAAAATATTACATTCGTAAGGCAAGGACTTCACTGTTCTGCTGAACATGTGGACAAGCCACACTCCCTACATCTTCAGAGCAGGCTAAATTTAATGTCTTGTGCTAAATAGCTTTGGTTACTGTTTATATAAAATCCAAAGGAATTAAATCCCCAAGTGGACCTAGATCCAATCTCACTTAAATCCCATGTAGACCAGATTTTGAGGAGGTGTGTGAGGCTTGCACTACATGGGGAAGATGGGAACTGCTCCACAGCGTCTTCTCCCAAGTAGAGGGCACGGCATAGTCTCTGGGTCTCAGTGCTCGGATCCCTCAACTCCTGCTCTGAAAACAGAGGGAACAGAGCAATCTAGACATTTTGTATTGCTATATCACTGCCTCCTGCTGAATTACACCACAGACGATCCTTAGTTCCTCCCCTCTCCTCCCTGAGAACAGTACGGGCTTAAGCTAGTCCCAAAACTTCTAGATTGATAAATTAGTCAAGATAAATCTCACCCGTAGTGATCTTCTAAAGAGGGTTTTATCCCTAACTTTTTTTCAAAATAGGTAAGGATTTAACAGTCAGCTGAAAAAAATAATGAGCTGGTCCAAAGCTGATAATTTAAACAGAGTGCTTACAGTGTCCACAGCATAGGCACTAGTAAACTTATGCCAAATATAATGACTGCTTTACTTAATCTTTTTAGCTCTGTTAATACTCTCAATCTGAGTAAGGAGAGACATGTTGGAAAACTAAGCTGGAAACCAAAAAGAAACTGATGAAAAGGAACAACAGATTAACCATGGGTGGAGTGGAGGACACCATGGCTAAAGAAGTGCAAAAGACACACAAAATCCTCAAAAGCAGCAGAACAGTCACCAGGCACGGAGTGGTAGCTACCCTGAATATCTGATTTGAGAAGTACAAATAAAAACATGTAACTTGTATTTGAAAAGATAAGAAAGAACAAAACTTAGGCCTTGTCAGATGAAGACTTTAACACAAGCAGGATAAATATGTCGTCAGGTTAGATGCTATGGCATGGTGTTTATGATGAAATGGTTTTTAATCCCCTGTGGATTAAAACTGCTGCCCATAGGCAGCCGTTGCATTTGTCAACACATCTGAGTGCTGGTGGCAGCTTTCCATCAAAGCCACCGGATCCTGAAGTCCTCTTTACAAGTCACCTTCAAAAGCCAGCGTGGGATGTAAGTCGCCCACGGCTGAGCTCTAGTGGCTCTGCAAGAGCTGGGTGTTTCTCTTGAGGAGAAACCCAGTTACAGAAGTATTTGTAAAGCATCTGTATTAAATAATGGAAAGCAGCTGCTTTCTAAGTGATGGACAGCTATAGGGAATATCAGTATGCATCACACAAATTCTTGGAGGAATACAGACCTCCAGTGAAATATTAGCATTGCATTATCAAAATTGAGAAATACTTTTCATTTTCCTTAAGTTGCCAAATATTTTGAAGTGAGCTCTAATTTTCATATCCGTTATTCTCCAACATACCCACCAAAAGGTGCTTTCCTGTTTGTGACAAGCAAAACTCTTCAGTTTCAAAAATGTTACACCATTTGTTGTGATGCACAAGTCAAATAGCAGGGTAAATTCTCTGCATACAAACTAGCATATTCAAAAACAACAAAGAAACTAAACTTCAATTTCCAATTTTGTTTTTAACATTCAGATTTTAGACCACTAAGACAAAACTGAAAAAGGATGAACATATTCTAAGTATTAAGGAAACAGTGTGCATTAAAAGAATAAGTGTGTCACCAAGTTTCTGAAACTGCTTAGTGGGAGTATCTGATATATGCTTTTACATAAGATGAACAGCCTTATAATGCTTTCACACAACCATGCTTCAGTGAAACTAGGCCCTTTTATTTAATATAAAATCTGAACTAAAACTTGAACCCTTATGTTAAAACAACATCTGTTGCATTCACCAAATCTTGGCACGGTAGCAGATAGACCCACAGTTATGGAGGAGAGCTGTACCATGCAGGAGTGTCTCTGTTTCCCACTTCTGACCATCCACAGACCACGAGGAGACTGGCATCTCCCAGCAGAAGAAAACACAGCCAGGGACCTGAGAGTCTGGCCAGACAGGAGGAATTGTCTGATGGAAAATATGAAAGACAAAGTAGCTCCCACAACAAGCTTTACCCTACTTATCCTTTCTATTTAAAACCTGTGCTGAAAGGAGTTCAGGATCTGAGAGGGTTTAGTTTTGGGGAAGGGGTGGGCTGATGCACAACTGAATCGTTTCTTGCTTGGAGCGGCAGTACAAAGCCAGGCTCCCGCACTGAATTCCTAAATTCTAACCCTAAAATGTCAAATCACCTTGAAGCAGAAAAAAAAAACTTCTAAGAACATAGACAGAGCAATTCAGTTTGCCTGTCATTGCTTGTATTTCCTTTGCTTTCTTAGTGCAAGAGCTCTGGATAAATCCAGTATGGTTTAAAACTTAAGTAATTAATATTTTACCTACACATGAATATAGGGTCTTTTTATAACACCCAGATGCTCTTTAGAAACAATGAAGTGTTTCATGAAGTTTTTCAGCAGGAATTGAGAAACTGCAATATCTTCTTGATGCTGAGATGAGCTTCATCTGATGATATCTCTGTAATGAAAACTGGCATTATGTTAGAAACCCACTCCTTTTTAAGCACATGAGGTAAACCCATGGCTCTTGAGTGAACTAATTATTGCTCATTAACGCTCTGCTTGTGGTAATAGGTAAGCCATTTCCGATTGCCCTGTGTACAATTTCATGAACATGTCTGACTGCTAACAGGGACTAACCTGGGAGCTGACTCAGGCACATACTTTCATGGTGTTTCCTATGTACCTGTTATGGGAAGAAAAAAAAAATATTATTCCAACCCCAAGAAGACAGAGAGGCTGAACAAGAGGTGTGCTGCCATGGCCCTAGCAGAAGGGACCTAAAGGGGTTTGCACAAAAATGCCATTTCTATGCAATATACAGGTGGGATGCAGAGCTAATCATTCCAGCCCAGCAAGCCTGGGCTCCCGCTGACACACAGCCGAAAAGCTCTAAGCTGTCAGCAGGTAGAGGATAAGGAAAAAGCATTATGGTGTTTTGCCACCTACATGGACCCCCCTGCACAGTGACCAACAGCCACAGGGAAAGGCATCAGATGTGCAGGGAGGAGTCCCCATGGAGATGCTTGGTTCCCAGTCCAAAGCAGTCCTGTGCCAGCCTGCCATGCTGCCCTTCCCCCGTAGCTGATGGGCCAGGCTGGTGGACTTGAAGAAGGGACTTCTCCAAGAAGGTGCCACTCCTCACTGCAAAGAAATGCCTTCTGCTTAGGTTATTTGCTAGGAAATATTTGTAGGTGCATATGAGGTGATCCTCTCCTCTTCTTTGTTATGCATTTCTGAAGGCTGTGGGGCAGGGGAGAGAGGATCTCTTGGTGCTCACCGGGAACATCTGTACTGACACCTCCTCAAGCAGCTCATAGCTTGGACAGATGTTGCTTGGTTACACTCAGTGAATAATTGTCACAGTTTACGTTACAGTCACAAGGGTAGGATATTTTGAATGCATATATAAATAAGAGCTGAGATTGCAGAGAACAAGTTGGTAAATTTTGAAGCAAATGCATATAAAACTGAGTGCCAGCCAGCCTGAATAAGTCCCAACTGCGATATCTGAAGAAACACTTGTAACTTGTCTGGTGAAATTTTCCACAGTTGCAGGGCCTGGTGGCACATGTTGGGTCTGACAACACAGCTGAGTTGATCAAAGCTAGCCACCACTGGAAGCTGTGAAGAAAAACCACGTTAGCAGGTTTAGATCCTCAAAAGATGTCAAAGTACCAAAGTCCCTTTGCAAATACCAGCAGAAGGTACCTAAATACCTTTGATGAGCAGCAGTTTGCATGCTTCCCCTTCTTGCAGCACTCGCTAATCTAGGCAAGTCCCACCAAGCACAAGTAAAACATGTATGTAACGACCTATCAGGGATACTGTGAAGGAGAAGGGCTGCCTTTCCTCAAACTGGGAGCCAGGTTGTGTCCTGCTTACTCTGCTGAGCCCTCAACTGCTCAGCTGCCCCTGCAGATGTCCATGTGTGAAATCCATGTCACCCCCGCAGCCCTGGCTCAGGACAGGGGCCCAGCGAAGCCAAGGATCTTCCAAAAATCCATAAGTTCATCAAGAAGAGGTTTCCTTCAGGGCAGGAGACAGTAGTGATCTTCTTCCCTTGGAGCAAGGGGCTCCTTCACAGCAACTGCCTGCCTCCTCTGCCATCAGCTCATCAATATTTCACATTAATACTCTGGAAGCACAATGAAATGATTATTTCTAAAATCATGAGCCATGTTCAAGCCCTATCCTGCCAAAGGAAGAGCAGTAAAGCCACTCTCTGCAGCAGGTCTGCAGGGCTTCCGAAGCTCGTTGGAGCTGCAGCGGGAGGTAACCCAAGCCAAGCCTGGAGGATCAAACACATACAAATAGTCCTTTTAATTTCTCATTTTGTTATTTCATAATTGTATGTTTTCAGTGCAGCTGTCACCTGGCCCCAAACTCCAGCTGAGTAGCAGAAATGTTGGCTTATGTCATTAAAATTTTTTATGTTGATTGGCAAAGTAAGGGCAGCTTAAGTTTAAGCAAGCATTGGTCATATACATGCCCTTGTTTTGGTTTGCTGGGGCTGTATCAAATCCAGATAAAACAGGAAATTAACTTGATGACCTCAAAAAATGTGCTATTGTGGGTTTATTTACCCTTTCTAATAATATTTGTCACCATATTTGTTGAGCCTCATCATTGTCTAAGAAGAACAGTCACCTATGATTTGTCAATCAGACCAGTCATTTGACATTATTCACTGACACTAATTTGTTACTATTTGAAATATACATTTTTTTTTAAATGCTTTGGTCTTTGTGGCTTCTTTAACTTGTTGCAGTCAATTTGATACATGAAAATGATGGGAAAACTTCGCTTTAAAGGATTTGGGTGCTATTGTCATATTGCCATTTGTATTCAAATTCATCCATTCAAGTACTGATCAACAGAGTCCCTGAAAAGGTCACAGGGAGGTCTGGTAGACTAAAATCAATCATTTCCACGGTGCTACCCTGCTCAATTAATCAATTAGAAGTGTTTTCAGGGATCTTTTGTGCCACTTCCAGGACTTGTGTATTGCTAGACTATATATTCAAAGAGTCATGCTGCATGAATTAGCTTTTGTGGAGGACGTGCCTTTCTGTTATTCTTAAAAAAAGACTATTTAGCTGGTTGCAGGAAATCAGTCTTGTCTGATGAGTGTTTCCCTGAGTAAGTGGTCAAAGATATGTCTATACGAAGGCACTAGACAAAGATAATCCATACAAACAGAATTACAGATTATATTTTAACATACAAAGAAGATTTGAGAAACTAAAGAAAGTGAGGAATGTGAGATCACTTGAAGCTGATTCTTTGGCTAATTGTGTACAAATCTAAGAAAAGGGACTGTTGTGATCTCTGTCCGCGTCTTTATGTGACATGGTGTCCTCCACAATACATCAAAAGCTACACAGTCTCTTCTCTTTCATATGCATGTTGAATTAAGCCCTGTAAAAGTATTAGTAAAGCATTATCTCTTCTGGAACTATGACTGGAGGTCATAATCTTATTTTTCTGGCACAGAGAAATGTGTGCATTACTTTTGTATTATGACACAATTATTTTGGTATTGCTTTAATTAGCAACCATAGTTGCTAATTAAAATGAAAACACTGAAGACATACAATTATGAAGAATGAACAGATATGTCAGGTATTTTCATTAAATGTAATTTACTTCTTTAAAAAAACCCCAACAGTAGCAACAACAGATTTCATGGATCTTCTAAGCTTAAGTCTTCTGCCAGCGTGGGCTCAGTGTGTATTTATGATGGTAATGTGAGTGAGATGGATGCTGGGGGGCTGGCAGGGGGCTCTGGAGGGTGCACCTGTTTGAGGGGGTGCTCTGGGAGGGTGCCGTATCCCCCACAGGAGTGAAACAGGAGAGCTGCCCTTCTGCGCAGCCCCAAAGAGCCCCCCTCACCTGAAATTGCTCTCTACTCTGTGAAATAGCCCATCCTGCAGCATACGCGCCCCTGGAAGGCTTTCGCCCTGATTCTTCATTCTTTTGCAGGTTTTGCTCTAGCTGTTGTTGAAAAGCAGAAGCTTAAAACCCTCTTGCTGTGGTGGCAGATGGGTTTTAGGAGGCATTTATTCCCTGAAGGCAAAAATGTGCGCCCAACTTATGATTTCGTTTGTGTGGTAACCTTACAATGTGGCTGGGGCAGAGATGCTGGGTTGTTCATGCCAGACCTCTCTAATCAAGCTCTCCATAGAAAGTGTCAAAAATAAAACCCATTTTTTTGTCTCGGTTACTTCAAGAGGACTGTTCAGTCACATAGAAACAAAGTATATATACACAGATACATTCAGGTTGGTATTGCAAATATCCAATTGGAGGCAGGATAATGCAAATAAATTGTGTGCCTGATAAATCTGTGTGTGCTGCTAAATCCACTTGCATTACTAACAAAATATAGGGGAAGTCCAGTGGTCACAGCTCTTTGATGGCCCTTTTTTGGTACAGCAAACACTTAATCAGGGGATTGAGTGGTCCATGCCCTCTGCCCCATGAGATAAACCTGCCTCCTTTTCCTTCCAGTCTCTGTGGGTCCCACCAGAGACTGTGACCACTTGTTTTCCCCAGGAACAGGTGCAGAGCAAACGCCTGCAGCCTGTCCTGCCCACCCTGCAGCCACTGAACCCCCTACACAGAGCCCAAGTGTCCTCTCCCAGGCACTGGGAGTGAAGATCACCAATGGGCTTGCAATCATTTCATCAAAGATGAAATACAAGGTCCTAAAGTCTCCCAGGGGAATATTTCCTTCTAGATTTCCTGAGAACAAGAAGGTACTTGGGAAGCTGGAGCTTTCAGTGTGATACATCTGATGGTCAGCTACCTCCAAATTATGCAGAATTAAGTAAATTTGTCAGGCATTTATATTCTTGAAAGTGAAACAACCCCAAACAAACAAACCACCCTGTAAAGCTGAGGAAGATTCTCCCATGCTTGGTTTAGATGAGACCATGAAAGGACTAAGGACTGAAACAACCTGCTCTGCCTGCTGAAGATTAAGCTTGTTGTGACCTCCTTAGTAATGACCACAGTTGTCCCCTTTGAGGGAACCTGTGCATCAAGCCCACCGACAGGAGAACCAGATCTTCTTTCAGATGAAGTCAGGTCCTGTCTGCAGCCTGTTATTGCCAACGTCTGCACTCCGTTGGGTTCTTGTGCAGCTGCAAGAAATCAGAAACTAAAAGGAAATAGCCCTTCTCAAAACTTACATAGACTCTTCTTTCAGCTGTAGGTCTCTAAGAAAGATCATCAAAGTCTGGCTCCTACATAGAGCACTTTCATTACAAGGTCACCTGCCACTGGGCTCAAAACTCGTGCCCACCTCCTCAGAGATGGTGTGTCCTTCTGCCTGATAATTCAAAGGGACAAGTTTATCTTTGTGATGCTCTTCCCAAGCCATTAAGTCAGGTCTAGAGAAATGGGTTTGGGGAAAACAAGAGGACAAGCCATCAGCAGCCTTACAGAAAATGAGTCCCCCAGCTGCTCTCTCTGGGCAGACAGACTCCTGCTCCCTCCACCCAATTTTCCTGATTCTACAGAGGAAAAAAGTCCTGCCATATTCCCAATGCCTTCATAGTCGCTTGCTACAAGAAAGGCAGCTGACCATCATCACAAAAGGGTTTCCTCATAGTATTTATTTCTGTATATATTTCTGTAATAGACATCATAATGTAACTGCTTTTTGTTCCTAAGCATTATGTGGCTTAATTTAGATGGGAAAATCAGCACAACTATCAACTGAAGCCGAAAAAGCTGTGCTGGGATGCTGCAGCTCATAAAATTAAAACGCAAGATAAGATAAATGAATACATTTTTATTCAGATAATGTGGCAGCCTGTAAGGAAGTCATTTCTCATCTCATGTGAGATGTTCTTCTGAGAGTTGTGATTTTTATAAGATAACAGCTCCCAGCTGGAGCAGAAGCACAGCTACTGCTGGTAGCTGCAGCACAGATGCTCTGTACCTGTGCAGGCAGTCACCCACTGCCCAGGGACTGCTCACGTCCCAGCAACACCCATTTTCAGAAGGCAGAAAAGCCTTCTGAAATCACAAGGGAAGCAAAGCAGATTGCTTGGAGCCGTGAACAGCACGGGGTACCAGGGAAGGCTCACTGTTCTCCTGTTAGCACTGGCCTGTTCCTGCACAGGGAAGAGCTTTCTGCAGAGGTGGAAAGTGCATGCACCGAGGTATGCAGCTGGAGGGTTACCCACCCTAGTGCTCCTCCACTTTTTTTTGGTTTGTGCCTCCTTACTACTGTGGTCAAGCTTTGGCATGATCTGGAGGAAACTGACTTTGGTCTCACTACCTTCAGTTCCTGATTTCATGCTGATTAGCCACAATAATTTCACGTAAGCTTTAAATGGTCTAAACACCTCCTTTTCCTCTATTTTTTTTGTTATTAACTTACCACTGTTGTTCCTTTGTTAAATATCCAGAGATGCTATAAATAGAGATGTTGATAGAAATTAATTCTTTAGCTTGTTTGAGTACTGGTGACAACTCATTAACACCCAGCTGCATTTCCCTTTACAGATGGTGCTGCTGGCACCAGCCAGCACTGTCTGCAGGCACCTCTAGCTATCATCTAGAGGCACTGAAAGTATTTTGAACATGTTGCTAATTAAAGCCCAGAGCTACAAGAGGATTTAGGTGTAGCCAGCATCCCTGACAATTGTAGATGTTGAATAACAAAGTGACACAGCTGCTTTGTGCTGTGCCAACCACATGCTGGTGCCTATGTTAGGAGTACCATGAGCCCACCCAGGAGACCCAGCTGCTCTGGGGAATTTTTTTGTAGGTTAGGTTTTCCTGACTGAGCTCCATCAAGGGGCTCATGGTGGGGGTGGATGAGTGCTGGTGTCAACAGCAGGGTGGATGGTACCGCGACAAGGTGTGCGTAAGTGGCTTTATCCTGTGAAGGAGCCTCCTCCGGCTGCCTGGGAACACCAGGCTGCTGCACTGAAAATGGTCTCGGGTCTGAGATATTTGGTAGCCTATCTGAGAGTCACTAGTGAAACTCTGGGGCTTTGTGCTTACTGGTGAAAATTTTGATGCCTATGACCTTTGAGGAGCTTTGGCTACTCTGAGTCACAATGTCACCAGCAGACTGAGGAGGTCAGGTTCCACCAGAGTTGCACTGTGGGTGCGGACATGCTTTGTCCTTTTTTGTTTGGGTTTGGGGTTGGTTTTTCTGTGTTTGTTTTTTTTTTTTAGCTTGTCCATTATGCACAAGCACACAGGGCCACAGAAGAAAGCTTTCTGAGATCTTTGTGATAAGTTTCCACTGAGTTTCACTCACTGCCTTTATATGTGTCCAAACTTGTACTTGTAACAACCCTTGTAATTCTGGAAAATATCATCCTTTTCATTCCCTCTGCAACTTCGTCAGCATTGCAGCAATAGTCATGAGGGATTCAGGACTGGTAAAATTAACTTTGGAGCCTCTTTCTCTGTGGAGGATGATATAAAGATAGTATAAGTGGTAACCTGTGTGTTTTCCAGTGACCTACTACAAGTAGATTTAGTTATTGCTTAAAGGCAATTTCAAGGTGTCAAGAATAAGACCAAAGTTTTGTTTTGGATTGGAAGCCATCCTGATGGAATATCGTTTATATGTGAGTGGTTTTAACTGTTGACATTTAATATTTAGCAATAGGAATACTTAGGGAGGAGAACCTGGGAAAGCTAGGAAGCTGTAGTACATTACTGGAGTCTGTGGGAGGACCGGATGCCAGATACAAAGTACTAACTTTGTCATTACATCTAATTATATAAACTGTATGATGGAGGGGTCAGGAACATAACCCAGTTCTTCTGAATTTCAGCATCTTCTAAGTCTGTTCTCTCACCACAAGGTAGTGTCTCTGTCTGAGGTAAGACTCCTCAGAGAAGATAGGGACACACGCTTACTTGCTGGTTTCCATGTTAAAACTGTTCGGAGCTAGCAATGATGCTGGTCAACAAGTACAAAAACCTCTGATGTCAATGGCAGAAAGTAACAAATTAATAGTTGCACTGAGACAAGACCAAAGGGGACCTTCCCTTGTTCAAACTGCAGATATAACAAAAATGCAAAGGCATGCTTTTGGGCACAAAGGCTCACCTTGAGTCTGGAAGCAGCAGACTTTAATACCAAGTCACGTGTACTGGGAGTTAAGTAATAGCTTCAGAAAACTGCAGAGTCTATCCTAACAATGCTAGTCATTTAGATATCTCAAGAGAAGAGCTGGCTTGTAACTGGAGTAATAGGGAATGCTAGACAGAAGGGTGATGGAGTCATTAGCCCCCATCATACGGACAACAACAGAGAGGTAGCTATCACATTAGGGCATTAGCTAGGACAAGACAATTATTGTGTGCTATGAAATCAATTTCTCTGTTGCATTTATTAATATTAGTAAATGGATGAATTTCACTTCCCAGTCTGGCCTTTAGAAATAATTTTTGGGCCTAGCTTAGTTTTTTAGGTTTAGGGTATGTCACAATATGTAGCCAGAAAGTCTCTGCAGGAGGAAAGCAGAACTCAGATGTGGAGAGTGCTGATATTGCAGTATTGGAAAAAAATAACATACCACCTTCCTTCTGTGCCCTGGGCAATTACATGGCCTTTGGGACACTTCTCTATTTTAGGTGATGTGGTGGGTACGCACAAGAGAGGAACTGATAGTGCTACTTAGCACCCAGCAACCTGGTTTCAAGCACAAGCCAGCCCACAAAGTGAGAACAGTTCCTGCTATGGCTGCATCTTAAACCTCAGCCTCAAATGTCCTCAATCCCAAAACTGTCAGAAGTGGATCATTATGATTAAAACCCAGTTGTCCTCTCCAAACTTGAAAAGGCCACTGCATGTCACCAGCTGAGAGCTTAGAGCCGGTGTAATGTGTGTGCTAAGTTAATGGGATTGACCAGGAACAAAAAATATTGAGAATTTATGTAAAAGCAAGGGAGAAAAGCCTGTTAGACTAGTTAGAACCCAAAGAAACTGTCACTACTGTGACAGTCTGGAAGAGAAGTTTTTCTACTTGGCTACAGCTGGGGTTTTGTAAAAACAGATTGTTGTTTGATGGGTTCGAGGAGGAAAACGGCAGTAAGGGAAGGAGTGCTTGCAAATGCTTTCTCTGAGCATTGACTTCTACCCCTATGTATCAGTAAGCAATGGGAAGATTTCCTTTTTGTCCTCCTTATTTTTTCTTTTTTTTGTTTTTTCTTTAAAGAAGGTGTTGCCAAGGGGTGTGCTATGGCAGCAGCATCCTGCAGTATGTTATTTGCTTCCTTCCTAATCAAAATATTTTGTAGTTGTTATTGCATATCCCTGCTGTAATTTTGGAAATGTAATCCCCAGCATTTGGGGGATCACAATCCTCCCTGCCATGTAAACTTCCTAAGCAAATTCTCTGCCAAGTTTTCAAGTGTTCCAATTTCAAGTAATTTTGATCTTATCTGTGTTGTGTTTCCTTAGTGTATTTTATCTTTAAAGTTTCTTTATCACAGTCAAAAATGAAACACAATTGCACTGAGGCTCTGCAAACACAGGCCATGCAGTCCAGAGCTCACACATTTAACGAAGACAGAGCAAAAAGTTACCTGGGCTGCTCTAGTAATCCAGTTTGAGGAGAGGCACAGACTTTATAGCTTCAGTTTGAACTGCTGGAATTTGGCTCACCTAACTTTAACAGACATGTGTTACATGTCTAGGTGATCCCTCTGACTTCAGCTAGTTTGGAGTATAAATCTTCCTAAAGATTGCTAGAATTTTCTAGTCTAAAAGCTGCAAAGTTCTGCCACACTGATGCAGGTACAAAAATGAAGAAGTTTTTGAGTTTTGACTACTGTCCTTGAATGATACAATAACACAAATAGGTAATAAATGTGCCTTCCTGATTCCTAAAGGCTTTCTGTAGAGGCAGAGTGTCCAGGGGGAATTTCCCCAGCAGCTGCTTTTTGGCAGTTGCTGAAACGCCTGCCGTGTGCAGCAAGGGCATGGATGGTTTGAGCTCCCTTCACGCAAACTTGGCCATCAGTCATTAGCTGCGCTGCTAAAGCCGGCTGCCTGGGGTGCCTCCCAGCTGCACGGCTTAGGAACACCAGCAGCAGCCCTGGCACAGCTGCGCTGCTTTGCTCCTCGCACACAGATTCATTCAGAGCAGAGAACCACATGTAACACCCCAAATCTTTATGCTGATCCTGGGGCTGTTCTTCCTTAATGGGGAAGAACTTTATATACGTTCTGATGATTTCATATTTGATGATATTTTTTTTTTAACAGCTTTCCTGAACCACCTACTGTTCTTACCTCTTTCTTGGACATCCAGGCTGTCGCAGCCCGGTGCTCCCGCAGCAGCACGGAGCATTGCATGGCACTGGGAGGCACATTTGTCTGGGTGAGACTCAGGTGGTGTAACCCAGGGATTCATTTGCACCCACACACTCAGAGACTTATTTTCACAACCTGTGTTAAATTCAGGGATTAGCATACTTTATAGGAAGTATACCTTCTAGTATGGCTGTTTAGAAACATCCATAGCATATTTTGGGTAAATGAAACACTTTACATGCCAAATTGATGTATGATGTACAAAATGCCCTTGCATAGACATGTTGAGGTAGATGGAGGCAGACACTATAACCAAGAAAGCTATAGAAAACTGGCTTTAGGAGAACAACTTTGGCATCTTTGGCCATCCCATGGAGCAGGCAGGAATGTGAAGTTCTAAGGTCTCAGACAAAAGCACACAGTAAAAGCAGAGGGCTTACCTTATCTACCTTGGAAGCATTTGAGCTTGCTGCTCTGGAGTGCTGATGACACTTGGCCATGGCAAGGTGAGCACTGCATGCTCAGCTGGTCACTGAACTGGAGGCCAAAGAAAATACTCATACACAGGAGGACATCCATAGCTCCCCCATACCACACGCTAGTGAGGAATAACTACACATCTCCCTCAAAAACTGGGCATCACACCCTCGTGAAGCAAGGTCTACACAGTCATTCTGAGTCCTGCCTTTTATTGCTGTCCAGGAATGGTTTTTTAAAAGTTATCACAAATGTTTTACATCAGCCACAGTCTTGGTGATGCACAGGAGGATTCTGTTTGTGTCAAAACCTCCCTGTGATACTGAGGAGGCAAGCAAAACATTCGTTTAGGGGAGTTTTTTTCCCCTGGGGGCTACTGGGATTGCTGGGCCATACTTTGCAATCTTGGGTGAATGTTCCCTTGTTTACACTCTGTCCTCCCTGGGATTTCAAACTTCATGCAAAACAGCATTCTCCTGCTGGGACAGTCATGCAAATAAACAACTCACTGCTATTTTATGACTTCCTTTGATTTTCTCAGTGAGATATTTCTAAGCAGCAATTAATGAAAGCAATACCACATAGCATCATTTCTTTGCACTGTTAGTTGGAGTGCTCTAACACTTGCACTAGCACCGCACATTACTGAATGTGGCCTTACTTAGAAGACCTTCTGCCTTCCATTTTCTTTATTGCTGGTTTTAATAAGCCTTTACTTACGTAAAGTATTTTCTTTGCTTATGAAAACTACCAGTGACAGACGACATGTGATGTTACTTAGAAAACTGCCAGCAACAGATGATGTGCAATGCCGTTCAGCTGAATCAACCCATTCATTCCCCACCACACGTAATACATTTTGCCCCTCTTTGTCATGTACAAGAAGAATTTTCCCACCAAGACCAACTCAAAACTGCTTTTAGCCGGACACAGCTGCTCTCCGCCTCGCCCTGTACATCCCAGCAGCCTGTATCCCTGTCACACCTCATGTGCGGTGCAATATCAGATGCTCGCTAGCACGAGCGGCCAGCAACAAGGGGAGCTGAACCGGTGCCAAGTATGAGGGCTGTGGCAACACCGAAACCTCCCCTCCTGGTGGCAAGTATCAGGTGTGGTTTGGTTTTCTTGTGCAAACCCAGCTGTGAGGTCAGGGCAGGACAGCACAGGAGAAGCCCCTGGCAGGGCACAGAGAGGCACTGGGGACAGGGAGAGGTGCTTGCGGGGTGCCAGGCAGCACGTGTCTGGGGGACTGTGAGCAGCTGTGCCTTGGTTTCAGCAAGGGGTCCGCTCACACACGGCAGTCATCCTGCTGCCCACCTGGGTGGGATCTCAGAGGCAGCCTCTCCACAGCGAGCCTGGCCGGCCAACCCATCACATCTGTCCCTTGGCACAAGCCCAGCTGTTCCTGCTCTGCAGCCCATCACTGTTGTAAGATGAAACTGCAGCATTCATATCACTTCAGAAAGGGGATGTTAGACTCAAAACCATAACTCTTTTTGACACGTGAATATTTTTGTTTTCTGAATCAATCTTGGCTTTTGTGTCACTCCTTTCATAAGTGACTGTCAACAAGAAATTCAGGGGAAAGGTTTAAGATTATTGCAAATAAAGGTTTCCTAAATATTATGCTCAAGAAAAGTAAGGAAAAAAATCCCTGATCAATTTATTTCCTTTAAAATGTACATAAATTCAACATATTTGCTAAAAGGTGAACATTGCACTGATGTTTGGTCTCAAGCTGCAGAAGAACAGAGCTCGGTTAGACTTAAAACAACATTTTTAAGGGTGGAGACCACAGAGCAGTGGGACAGGCTGTTGGGAAAGGATCAGATCCCTATCACCTGAGGTCATAGGGAACAATTTATCCACTGTCTGTCTAGAGTGGCCTTGCTTTGGGGCAGGAGAACTAATTTCTGCAGGTCTCTTCCAGCCCTATTTTCATTTTCTACACTTGTAGATTTTTCCTCTGTACCTCTGTCCTTAACAGATGTCCCTGGTCAGCATTGGGTGGCAGCCACCAGTGGCTCCCCGCCAGGTGCCGAGGCAGGAGGCAGGTGCCCTGCGGGGGATGCGGGTAGCTGAGGGGGAGCTCCCACGTGCTCACCTCCTCCCTGAGCCACAGGGATGGCAATGGGGCCAGAAACGCCATCTCCTGCTGGGAAGATGTGGCTGATCCATGCCACACCTCGCAGGCTGGGACCCCATCTCAGCCAGCAATGAGCAATGTCTTTACTGCCTGGCGAAACTGCTTTTATAATGGAGCGTTTCTTGTGCTAAAAAATGAACACAAAACCCAAACTGTTCTCTTTTTAAGTTATTCCATGAATACGACGGTCAGCTTTTAGTGGCACTTTATTTCTCTTGGCTGCCAAAAAATCCGCTGTCAATGAAAAGAGCTGAGGGTATATTTTGTGACGAGGGGGCACACGGTGCAGAACACAGCCTGAGGTTTGCATAAGGTGACTGAGCACATGCTGCAATAATTTGTGATTATTTTATCGTGTCATCTTTCAACATTTTTCCTACTCTTTAAAGACTGACTTACTGTGAGGAGGAGTAAAGTGTTCTCCATGAGGCAGCGGACTTGTCAGGCAATGACCTCCTGGCTACCTGTGCTACCATGGTCAGGTTCTGCCCAGAAAGAACATTTTACCAAGTAGCTTCAGCAAGAAATCATTCTCTTCCATTTGCTGCCATGGATTTGTCTGATAACAGTGTGTAAACAATTTCCTGGTCTATGTCTGAGTTTTCTCAAATGTTCATGAGAGTTATGTGGTTAAGTGTTTGCTGGTGAAATGGGCCTTACCCACTCCACACATGACCACAATTTTCAGATGAAGTGGAAGTTATAACTGGCGGTCATTCTGCCTCTGCCAGAAGTTGCTTAACTTCACTGAGATCGTTTTGCAAGATATAAAAATGTCCCATCAGAAAGTTACTAAGGATCCTCTCTAAGAAAGTGATTTTCAAATTCAGGCTAACTTTAACGTTGATTTAGGGTTTCAGCATCTCTTTCTGTCGGGAAGTGGTCCTCTGAGTTCTCCTACCCAGCTGCTGAGTCTCAGCTGGGCCCGTGGCTTTATATTTAGCTTACGCTACATGACTAGTTCTCCAATTCCTTCCTTCCTTGCCTCTTTTCTCTTCCTCCTTTCCTTCAGGGGAAAAATCTGGCACAGATGTACCCACAGTTTAGCTGGGGTAGGCATGGGTCTTTCCCACTCTGCTTCTGTAGTTCTGTAACCCCATCACTTATCTACAAATTATAAATTGTCTTCTTGACAGCCATGTTTCTGGCCCATAATCATATTAAGTGATTGCATAGCCAGTACCAGCTGGTGTTTGGCTAACGAGCGTACACTAGCATAAGAAGATGCGCTCACAGTTTTCCTCTGCTGGGATGCTCCCCTTGCCCATGAGCCTGCCAGAGATGTCAGCAGTGCTCATAGCCCCCTTCTGAGGTGCTGTCGCTCATAGGTCATCATAGCCAGGGCATTAGCACAGCTCTGCCAAACTCCCAACCACGAGAACAGCACACAGTGATCTCATGGGATTTGCATTTGCTTTCAAGCATAGTGGATTTGTATTAGTTACCTATTTTAAAGAAGAATTATGTCTTCTATGCCTAGGTAAGAATATTAACTGTATACCAAAAAGATGTACAGCTCTGTATTCTCACCACGGGCATTTTGGGGGTCCTTTTTTTATTGTTGTTTGTTGGGCTTTTTTTCTGGCATCTTTTTAAAGCATAGCAACAGAAAATTTGTCTTTGGAGTTCAATTCCTGCCACTGAAATAAAAAAGCAACTCTCACTATCTCATAGCAGTGGAGGGAATTTGTACCAGTAACGATGTGCTCAGAAAGCTATAGCAATATATTTTTATTTCTCTCATAGTTTGAAATTTTACTCCTTTTAATAGGACTGATCCCCAGGCTTCCTTTCCCAATTACTCTGGGGTAATTAAAGATACACATATCCCAACTGTTTATGCCCTCCCTCCTCCCTTCCCACCATATCGAAAAAAATAATGGGAAAAGCAGTTTCTCCACCCACCCGCAGTCTGTTGCCAACAATGAGGCTATTTCATACCCAGTGGTTGTGGGTGCTGCAGTCAAGGGTGTGATGCTGTGGCTTTCCACACTGGAAGTAGCTGAGATGGATGCCATCATCCTTGCCCGACCCTCGGCAGCCTTGCCTATTCCTCACTGCCATGGGTTGTGAGGCTTCATGTGGTGGCTGTCTCAGCTGCCACCACTGCTGGCTGTCCTGAGGAACGCCACTGGGACCTCACTGAAAGCCTCCAGCCAAGGGATTTGTTTGCTGGCTGCATTCTGCACAGTGTTGGTGAGTGCCAGAATAGGCTCGGAGCAAAAGCTGAGGGTGGGAGACCAGGACCGCTTCCTCACCCTCGGAAGGACCCAGGAGGCTAACCCAAAACCAAAATGCCGACAACTGTGTGCATGGTGCATTACTGTTGGTGGGACTAGCGCTTTCTCAAGCCTCACTTTTGGCCTGCAGTACTTTGTTTCTGATGGTTCCTTGACCTATCCACAGCTTGGGAGCAGAGAAGAGCCCCTAACTCCAGCAGCCAGCATGGATTTTTGGTGCATTAGGCCATTAAAAGCAGGTCTTTCTGTGCAGCTTGGAGGCTCTCTAGCCTCCAGGGGACAACTGAATGAAGGACACGTTATACTCCTGGTTCTTCCCCTACCAGCCCTTTCCTCAGCAATAAGATACTCAGCAAAATAGCTGTGCAAGTAATATTTTAAGAAACAAAGTGCAACAATGCGTTAAAGGGAACATTATGAACAGGATCAGAAGTAAAACCATGCAAGCAAAGTAGAGGAAAGCTCTAGGCAATAACAGGTACCACTGAGTCCTTGGCCCTGGGAGTGTGTTTCTGCCCAGGATGGGTGACAACAGGGCTGTGGGATCTCAGCAGAGGCGTGCAGAGCAAAGGGAGAGCCCAGGGCTGAGCACAGCAGGGATAAGCAAGTGGTAGAGGCACTCTGGGCATTTTCTAGTAATTCCAGTAGTACACCCACACAGTCTTATACCCTGGAATGCTGCTGTGTAACACCTCCAGCATCTCTGAGGGCCACGGCGACTGACTACTGAATCACCATGAATGCGTTAGCCGTCTGGAGAAGGATTGCCTTCTGCCCAAGAGCATCATCATCTCTTGGCTCTTTGGGTCATGCCCATCTGACTATTCCTCCTATCTCTGTGTCTTTGAGCTACTGTGTGGGTCTAGGTGGTGCTCTGAGCATCACCATCTCTTTCATTCTCTATCCTGTGTCCAGACAAAACTCTCAGTACTGGCTGCATGTACCTACATCCTGCTTGCTGAGGAATACCGGTTCTATTAGTATGTCTCTGTCCCCCTGCAGTTCCTGAATGCCACCCACATGCTTGCCTTCAGTAAGGGCTGGCTGTTTTTTCAAGTGAATGGGGTTTGTGGGTTTTTGGTTTGGGGTCTTTTGTACTAAGAGAAAGGTGAAACTGTAGGACTATAAAGAAACCAAAAAGATGTGTCTTCATTTAACCCTTTTTAAACCTGCATGAAACATCTCACCTGGCCATTAAGGTCTGTACATCTGTCACAGAAACAAAACCCTGAGTGACAACATTCCCAAACCAGGTGATTTTGAACTCTACATTGCCTGTACGCAAATACAATGTCTTCTAACATTTCAATTGGATCTGGGCAGTAGATAGTAGACAGGAAAACAAACACAGGTCTTTAAGGTAAGACTCAGATTAAATCTTTCATTTTACATTCTGTGCAGATTTTATCTCCTAAATATTTGAAGTTACCCCTTAAATGCCTACTTCCTGGCTCTTCATTTTGCAAATGATGAGAACAGATCTAGTCTAGTAACTGTGTATCTTCTGAACAGATCACACTGTATGCTTGTGCTGGCAGTCATTGCTTCCTTGATGAAGGAAATGAAAGAAATCTAGTTTTTCACCATCTTGGTGATAAGAGAAATTCAATACCTTCATTGCCTACGTAAGCAGAGGGTTTCTTTTTAATAACATAGTACTAGAAGCAAATGAGTCTACCTCCAGATCTCTTACCATGGATTCATAACACCTCCCACATTCATCACATAGCATAATGAATAAATAATGTATGAAAAATGCCTCCTAGCTATGAGTGGCATCCTTATTACAGGAATGCATAGCATTTCAGACTGGGGAAATCTGAGGAAACTCACTGATATGAGTTCTAAAACAGCTGCCATAAAAATTCACAGGAGGCTGGTATGAAATAGAGATGGCTTTTTCCCACCAGAACCATCACCAGGCTATTAGCAACATGGAAAAAAGCTATTAGAACTGTCACAGAAACAGCAGGAGTGAGACCCAGCCAGTACTGCAGGAGCATCTTGGCTGCTGCTTGGCTCCGGGCGCTGCCGGTGGATTCGCTGGGTGCTGGGTACGAGTTCACCCTGTTCCCTCAGCCACTTCAGCCCTTGCTGCGAGGCAGCTGCTGGCCATCAGTCGCGTGGTAGTTAGGCCTTTGTTACTACATTTTGATTACAGCTTTCTCAGCAAAGGAGAACCTCCCCGTCTCTCATTTCCACACCCTCTGGACAAACTGGTGAGGGGATACCAGCCCCACATGAAGTCTTCCTGGCTTTAAGCACGACAGTGGCACTGGTAGCCAGAGCTCCTGGCTTTTATTGGTATTTTTAGGCTGTGGCCTGGGGGCTACACAGCCATTGCAGCTTTCTTTTGCCTCTCCTCGGCCCCTTAGGTGACAAGTGGCTCTGCCCCTTGAACACCCTGCTGACGGGGCCCGGTGGGGCAGAGCTGAAGCAGTGCGGTGCAGGGAAGTACCGCCTGTGCCAGGAAGGGATGTCCTGTGGGATGTCCCTGTCAGCCTGCCGCTGAGCTACTGCCTCAGCGGGGTTTGCCAGGGATGACAAACAAGTAACAGAGTGGAAGTATTATAAAACCAAGCTGCCAAAGAAAACCACTACAGGTTAGTCACCTACCTGCTGCTGGGGTTTGAGCAGTGAAATTGATAAAGGCAATAAATGAAGAGTAAAATTTAGTACGGGTGGTTTGTAAGTCATTCAGTCAGAATCCTTTGTATGCAGAAAAGTACTCACAGTAACTCACTCTGTAGCACGTTCCTTATTCATGAAGGTTTTGGTGTCTTCAGCAAATCTCTCCTCTTTTGCTGGTTCTTCTCTTAAACCAGCTGTGCCATATAGGCATCTTCCTGACACAAGCATAGCTGCCTCACTGCTGTCTGCCACCCAAAGTACTCGTGAAAAGAATTATTTTTCCCCAGCTGGAGTTAGTTGAGTTATTTGTCCCAAGACTGAGTCCTTTATGAGCTTCTACTTGTATTTTGGTAATTCATCAAAGGAATTGTTTAGCTGTTCACAACACATGTAAAGTAGCAACATTATAATATATCAACCCATCTGCTTTAATACACTTTAAATACTCAATTTCCCAATTACCATTTGGCTGTATGTGGGTTGGGAGTGACACCAAAAATGAGTAAAGAGTTCACGGCTGGTAGAAATAAGTGGGATCATGCTCTGGGCTGCTGTAATTCTGCCACTTCGGAAGACCATTTCTAATCGCAAAACAAGAGGAGAGGACTGAAAAGGGATCTGCTGCTTGGTGGAGTCTGTACTTCTATTACTGAGAAATAGCACAGAAAATTGCATTTGCTCCCAAATTTAGTCAGGATGTCACTGCATGGGGATCACATCCTATTGGCTGAGCCTCCTTCACAACAGCCTTTGGATCAAATCATCTCAGCTTTTCACTTACAGACTGTGAAGAAGTCAAAAGGCTTTTTATGTCATTCTGGTTGAAATAAAATCTTCTTCTTGCTGAAAATTAATTATTGAGCATTCTTCTGCTTTATAATATATTTATGGGCTCTTGGGAACCTCTCTGTTTTGGAGCACAGAAGGCATCATCTTAAACACATCTCAGGCAAGAGAAGTGCCCAGCTCTGCTTTGTGATGCCTTTCCTGCAAGTAGTTTAGGACGTAATGATATCCACAGCGCTAATATGCCCGTTACCAGACCTTCTGAGCATTGGCTATGAAACAGGAGATAACCCTGATATTCAGGATTGGCTGCTACTCTTACACGAAGCACTTTGCTCAAAGGACTTTCCTCAAATCCAGGTTAAGTGAGCACTGTGAAAGCCTGCAAGGAGTGGTATTCCATTTTCTGCTGAGGTTCACAGCTGGGCTCATGCCCACAAGAAGTGTAGCCTTCCAGGGGCATGGCAGGCAGTGTGACTGGCACCTGCCATAGCTCGTAACTCTCCTTTCCTGTCCCCAAAGGGACAAGCATGTGCAGTGGAGTGTTTTGGTGATGTGTTTACTTCTGGCTTGTAAGGGGCTTCTTAACGAATGTTCTTATATTGGTGTGCATGTGTTAGGAAAGGTCAGCTGATGAAGGGCACTTTGGGCTGGCAACTGGGTCAAGGAAGCTCAGCAGGTCTTGTAGTAGTCCTCTCCACCACCACGGGCCAGCTACTGAGGAACACGCATTTCTGTCTCAGATAGTTTTGCTCCACTCATTGGGCTGTGGAGCAAGCAATGGAGGGGTGAGAGCTCATCTGCAGTCAAGTGAAAGCTGGTGGCTGTCCTGCACAGCACAGCTTTGCCCTGCCTTCCCTGTTCTCAGGAAAGAGGGCTTGAGCAAGCAAGGGTTGCTCAAGCCCACTTGGGCCAGGTGGAGTCACTTGGTTGTGGTCGAGGGTGAGACTGAGGTGAAGGAACAGGAAAGCATGGGCTAAAAGTTCAATGTATTGCTGTTCTGGTAGCTCCTAAGAGAGAGAAAAGCGATTAAGAAAGTAAAACCCACAAACTCACAGAGCTGGTTCAGTCCTTCTGTAGCTGTTACACCATTAACATGTTTTATGATCCTCCTACACTGAGTTACTTTCTTCTTATACTTAACCTTGACCACTATGGAAAAAAAGAAGTCTAGCAACTTCAAATTTGGTGATTCATTCCACAAGTTATTGCATCTTCCAGAATGCAATCTACTCTAAAGGCTTAATTGCAGGCTTATTGCCTGCCTCAAAAGTTTAGTTTTGGCCTTGAAAACGCAAACAACCTTATTCAGGCACACTTACAGAGCTAGGTCTGCAAGCACAGCAGTGATGGATTGCTGACCTAACTGCTAAAGTAAGTGGGGACTAGAGGGCATTTCGTTAAAACCTTCAAGACAAGACCGTTTGCCCTGCTTTAACTGATCACCAGTCCCCAGAGTCCGCGCAGGGACAAGTGGGCACTCTGGGAAGAGACGTTTGGATGGGTGGAGCAAGGAGAGAAAAAGAGTTAGACTGTTAGTCAGACAAGGCACTCAGAGGGAAAATCTCAATAAGCATGAAAAGATGAAGAGGAAAACTCTATGAAGATTTCAGTTTCCTATGCCCCAGCATGAGGAGGCTCACAAGTGTTTCCTTCCCACCTCCAGCTTCCCTGCTGCCCCCAATGGCATCCTCCCCACATGGTGATGCCTCAACTTGTCTGCTCCATCCATCAGCTGGAACAGCAAACTTTTTTGATGGAAATCACATTGCTTGGATTCTAAGAGGAAAAAAAAAAATAATTTGCTCTTAGGAAGGAAAACACAATAAAAGCAAAGAGCTTGGAATTACTGAATTCTTTATTCAAGATGCAAGACCTGAATATCAGCTCACAAGCGTAACCAGGTTTGGTTCATGGCCAGCTAGACAGGCCTGGCTGTGTTTCAGCTGGGGGCCTTTGCCTGCTGACCCTGCACACAGGAGGTGTGTGGCGCATGAGAGGGTCACCCCATGCTTCCCACAGCAGCCTCCAGTTTCACAGCTTACCAGGCACCACTGGCCACACCTGGAAACCCTAACATAAATTTGTCTGCCTAATATCTTTCTTTAGCTTCTTCTGAGTCTTAAATTTATCAGAAAACTTGCCAGCAACATTCAGAGACCAGACTGAGATTAATTTAAAACCTGGCTGACGGAAGAAGGCTCAGACAGAGCCAGCTCTGCACTGAATATGTCACCAGCTGCCTTTCTGCTCTGCTCTGCTCCAAGAGATAGTCTATCTACCTTAAACAGGCAGCCTTACGTCTCCACCTCTCTCCAATGTTTTTGAGCAACCTAGTTTCACTGGAGATCAGTCCATGGGGGTTGGGGTTTTCTTACTTTGAAAATGTGAGACCTTCTGGGCATCAACTACCAGGAGAGTGCCAGTCACCAAAAGCAGGCAGTTTTGGAGAGGTACCAAAGCTGCTGTGGAGGCAGTTCTCCATGGGGAGGAGAAAGGTTCAGAAACTGTTCTCAGCAAGCTTGGTCCACACGGTGAAGCCCTTGCGAAAAGGAAACAGCCTTCCTACATGTCAGTTTTGACATCGCCATCCTGTTTCTTGCCTCTATTTCAGCATGCTAATTGCTTGGAAAGGTGGGGGGTAAAAGATCTTATACTTAGATTTTTGTGTAGGTGCTGTTGCTAAGATGCATGATGAAAAAAAAAAACAACCTTAATGTTTTTTCTTTTCACTTTGATATTTTATCCCAACCTGGCCAGCCTCTGCAGAGGAGCAGGGAGGAGGGGTACCATCCCTGTTCCTCACCAGCCGCAGTCTGGTGGGAGGGCAGGGTGCTGTGGCAGGGGGCAGTGACCCAGCAAAAGGTGGGGAGAGGCTCTCCTCGGAGCTCTGCCTTGCACTGCAGTGTCAGCAAAGGTGAGCTGCTGCATGCTAGGCAGTGTCCACTGCTGCCCACCAAGCCAGCCCTCGCATGGGCTCTTCCCTCCGTGCCCCTCTCCCCAAGCGGTAGCATCTGCCTGTCTCCAGAACCAGGTGATACTGGCATGAAGCCAAACTGAGATAAAATATACTCTTCCCCCAGCCCAACCTTAAAGATTTTTCACAGGCTGTAACACTCTCCATGCAGAGAGCATGAAGTAGGGCACGCCGGTCTGTCTTCCACAATAGCTGCTTTGTTGCTCACTGTAGGTGACTGCTTTGCTGTCACCAGTTTCTTGTCTCTTCTGCAATAACGAAGCTTGTACTGAGGCTGTTAGATCAACTACAGCACCATTCTGTACTAGAACAAAGAATCTGCCCATGGGGATACACTAGTTTGTTTCTGGTTTTCCTTTGGCCAGCTTACGTTTTTTTTTCTATCAGCCATTAATATTATTTCTGAATTGCCTGTTGTGTAAAATACTAAAACTCATTAACACTCATACTTCAGACTGAAGCACTTTTTGTTTACTTTGAGAAGCTAAATCCATGATCTATCACTGTTCAGGAAAGCCTCTCACTAGCCTCAATATGGGGTGTGTGTGGTCTCTACACAAGAGTTAAACTTGCTAGAAAAGAAAATTCAGGAGATGCAAACAGGAAAAAAAGTAATTGCATAGAGTGTCACATTTTGCTGAAATTCTTGTTGCTATTTTTACTTTTCTGTGTTGTACAGCCCTCTCTGAAGTAGCACTCTCAGCAAAAAAAAAGGCCAGGATGAAAGGAGGGCTGATTAACAAAATCAAGGCTGCTGAAGAAACACTGGATGCAGTGGGTGGTGATCTTTCCGTGAGCCAGCTAAGTATTAATGCAGCAATGGAGCAGGAGGGAACCAAAATCCTCACCGTGTACAGTCAGTGGAAGGCTTTAGGTACATTTTATGAGTGAATTTTTTTCAGGATACAACGGTCAACAGCAGCCAGTTTACATACATCCATCATTTGAAGGTGGAACCCCCAGTCTTTACTTCCCACCTTGAACTGCCTTTGTGGGGTAGGGAATTGCAGGTGCATGTAAATGTTTGCAGAGATTTCCTCATTCTAAGAGACTGTACAAATATCACAGTTTGCCCACCCAGCTGCCAGAATTTCTTCCTGGAAGATATGGATGTGGCTTTCACTTCTTTGTCTTGATGAGCCCCAAATCCACATCCCTTCTTTTGACTCTTTACTTTGCAGGGGAGAGAGAAGTGTTGTTCTTCAGTTAAAAGCAACCAAAACCACAAATGCCAAATAGGTCTGCTGCGGTCATTACACTGTTTCTGAGATGCTAATACTTTCAACAAAAAGTGAGACACTGTGCTAAAACCCCAAAATAATTAAAACCCCCTCTTTTCTGCCCTACTTTGTAGGAGTAAATATGAAGCAATACCTCTAGGAGAGCTATTACCAGCCCCATGCACATCCAGCCCCTGCGCATGCCCTGTACCTCTTGCTCAAGGAGGAAGGCAAGCAGGGTGGGGATCCCTTGCGGTGAGATTTCCTTTACCACAAGTTCCGTTCTCAGCTATGCTTTTATTCTAGGGCTTCAGAAAAAGGAGAAGTAAATCCTGCTGTTGCAATTATTCGGAGAACTCGATCCCAGAGTGGCACTGATGTACCAGGAGGTTGCAAGTAGAAAGCGGGGAGATTTTTTTCAGAAAAAGTTCTCAACAAGCTGCCTGAAAGCCAGAACAGAATAGACACATCTCAACATCCGTTTTGTCCTTAACAAAAAGGTTCTCCTCTGCTGTCACATGCAAAATAAGCTATATAAAAGAGCTTTTCCAGCCTTTGGAGCCAACTCTTTGTTTTTCTAAACCCAAGATGCTCTGGTTTTAATACAACCCCACTCTAACTGTGCCATGGTCACCTGTAGTGCATGGGTTGTAATAAGCAACTGGGGAAGGATCAAAAGCTTGAGTTTTGGCATTGCCCCTAAATTTGGGTTTAAATGTTCGGATTCCCTGGGACCTTGGCAACACGTGTGAGTGACACATGGCCTGGGGGAGAGAGAGAGCACCTCAGTCAGGACCAGTATCAGCAAAGGTTTCACAGAAAGCAGACTGGGCTAGAAACCAAACCACCTCACTAGTGTCTCCAGCCTGTGGTGAAGCTGGTGGCACACCAGCTGTGCAGTTACCTGTGTGAGCTAGACTGATGTGATGCCTTCCTACAAAACACAGGAGGTTCAAGATTTAGGGTTGTTCCAGCTCTTGCAAATACAGTCTGGCAGAGAAAACCCTGCCAGTGAGGACCTGTGGTGTTTGAACCTTCTCTGTAACACAGTTTGGAAACAAAGGCATGGCCTGAATTTCATACTTCTGCCTGGAACATTATTTGCAGCAGCAATTCCTTATATCCACCAGCCCCTGCTAAGCGGTGCTCTGCAGGAGAGCCACAGAATAATGTTAAACAGTAACTTTTAGCATTTTAGGGACTGATGAAAAGAATGCGTTGTGGGCAAGGGGGAAATTCTGAGACTTGGCCGTGTCCTGGTGATGGAAGCGGCTAAGTCAGACTGCCTTAGAGAAATGCACACATGCTTCTTTTCCAGCTGCCTGAGGCAGGGTCTGAGCCATCTCACAACTGAAGCTGTCCGTCTTACCCACCGTTTGCGGGAATATGGGAGAGTGTCTTCCAAAATTCCTTTGGCAGAGAAAACCCCCCACGTTGTCTTGCGAAATGCCTGGGGTCGGTACTGTCAAGAACCATCTCACAGCAGCAGATCGAACACTGTGCTGGTTGGAACTAGAAGAAGCAGAGAAGACTAGGGGAAAAGGCCAACTCATGAACTCCTTCCAGCAGCTGGAGAAACTGGAAACACATTGGTACACAATGAAGAGCGGTAAAGGCTCCAAACCTGAATAGTCTACAAGCAGAATTAATTTAATGTGAAGGCGAGACATTCATCTACAGGCACCGTTTGTTTGACAGCATGACCTGGGAGCCTAAAATAAGTGACCCAGGGCTTTCACTCCATTTCTAATACTCTACCTAAAGGAAAAGAAAGGAAACATGTATCTTTATGGAAATATTTCTGAAATATTGCTGTGAATCAACACGCAATATACTTTGCTGGACAATGACATGAATTTCTTCCCTTTATTTCCTCCAACACCCAATAAAATTACTTTTTGGGAAAAAATGTTTGATTAACAAATGCTATGGTAGAGAAAATTGGGAAAGTCTTGTGGCTTTGGCATAGGCATTAGCATATCATGTAGACCTCTTTGATCAATCTCAGAGTTTGTTCAAGTCAGTAAAAACAGTATATAATTGCTATGTAAACTTTAGTAAGACATAAGGTTTTAGACATAATGCTTAGCAGGACTGAGCATATTTGTCGGTTATGCAGGGCATAACACCAGCTAGTTTGCATGTTATTATGGTACGCAGACTGCTTTGCTTTAACAATTTATGGAAACAATCTGAAATACTTCTGAGAGAAACCCATGGCATTTAATCATCAAAGGATGAAAAATCTATCATCTGTTCTTTGCTGATGACAATGACCTCACTGGATCACAGAGGAATAGGTGTGAAAATAACTAGGAAGAAAGAATGAAGGCAAAAGCAACCAAACATGGAAATCTGTTACAGAAGGAGAAAGACAGTAGGGATTCTTAAATTAGTTGAAACAGCAAAGATATTCCCATCCCAGCCAAGAGCCACTGGAATGTGCTGGACCCCTCAAGCAGTGGGACAACTTAACACTCAGATAAGTGTCACTAGGAAATAAATCTAACAAGTAGAAATCCAGCATTACTCAATAGCTGCTCTAGCAAAAAGGCATTGAGCCTGTCCTCAAGAGATCCCCTACTCCCACTGCCCTTCCCTAAGGCAGAATCAACTATTCTTTTATTATTCCCAATAGCTACTTGTCTACTCTGTTCTTCAAAATCTTTACAGATGCTTTGAAAGCTAAAGCAGCACTCTGATTCACTCAACGCTGACTCACCCAAGCACTTGTTTTTGCTGCTTCCTGTCTTGACTGCTGGAAAGGTGGGTTTTTTCCTAACTTGTTTCTTCCTAGCTTCTACTAGTTTGCTACCTAATTTGCTTCCTCCATTCTGCAGTCTAAATTGATGACTCCTTGTGCACCATGAAGGTGGAAAAGAGGGTTTGAGGACTGCTCTTATCTCCTCTATTCATCTTCTCTCCCTCAAATGAAGTGGTTCCAGCTTCTCCTATCTTTTCTTTAAATTCCTGTTTTCTAGCCCTCTGAGCAGTCTGGTCGCTCCCCTCCGGGCTGTCACCAGTCTCTGTCCTCCTTGAACTGATCCCCGAAAGCTGTGTCCTGCCTTGGCTGAGACGTTTCTAACTCCAATCACAATGACTAAATTACGTGGTGTCTCTGCTTTTGATCACACCTGATGTCAAGCTGTTTGCTGTTTTCAGCTGTTATTGCTGAACCCCATTTAATTGCCTCCAGCCCCCTTTCTGAAAACATGGTACTTTAGCAGCCATTCCTCACCCTGCGTTTATGAGGTTGATTATTTTTTCTTGAGCATATTACTTCACAGCTTGCTCTCTTGCATTTAATTTTTTCCAGACCACTTCTCCAATTTGTCAACATTAGCTTGAATTTTGATTCTGTCCTCCAGTGAACATATAATTCTGGGCAAACTGGCATCTGCAGTTGTAATGAGTGTGATCATATCCATTCTGTCATCTAGGAAATTAAGGGATATATTGAATAATACCAGATCCAAGGCTGAGCTCTGCAAAATCACACTTGACCTTTTTGTCCTCCTTTGATAATGAACGACTAGGAGCTACTTACTAAGTGGAATTTTCAAGATTATATTCATTCTGTGGGGTTTCATCTAGGATGGTTTCCTTCCTCCCTTCAAAATGAAATAGTTATTTTTCTATAAGAAGTTAATGATTTACTTTCATAGGCCAAGTGATACTGGAATGAATAATGTCTCTCTTAGAGAAAGAAGAAAGCCAAAATCACTTGATGGGCCTGGTGGGATGATCTAGGAGTTGTGGATTGCAGTAACATGCCTGAATGGACACACATGCAACTCATCTACGTGATGGAGTCACAGCTCACAACACGGCAGGGAACACGAAGGGAGACAGTAGGGCAGCAATAACACGTGTGTCACAGTTTCCTGCTCACTGCAACGTGCGTGTCTGCTGGGGCATTGAGTACAAGGCTGTGCGCAGAGCTCCCCCCCAGCCCCCAAACCAAGGTGTCCAAGATGGACATGGACACCAGCTGGGCTAGGGGACCCAGCCGGTAGCTCTTCAGTCACCACAGCTTTTGCATAGCTCAAGTGTGTTGAGCTACGTCCCAGACTGGCACTATAACTTCCCTGGCACAAGAGTGCAGCTTGCCCAGAGGCCAGCTCAGACACAGCTCATCTCCACCGGCTAACGCAGTGTACAGGGGTCCTTGGGAGCCACTGTCCTCTCTGCTGGGGGAATGGTTCCTGGAGCATGCCCTTTTTTCAGCTCTCCGAAATACACAGTGTGTATTTTATAGCCTCACAAAGATTTGGGCACAGGGCTCCTAAGATCTGTGAAGCTGTGTGGAGTGAGTCATGTCTACTACCATCCTGGCCTGCTTGCTCTCCTCTTGGACAGTAAAGAAGCAGAATTCCTCCCAAGATTTCTCTGGAATTTAAAATCCCTATTAAAAAAAAAAAAAAGAAGAAGAAGAAGAAAAAAAGAGAAAAATTATACTAAGCTCAATCAGTCACTGACACAGGCTGCCTAAACTATCTAAGTCCCTGGAGTCCCTGTAACTTGCAAATGAGTTAACAACTAGACAAGTTATTGTACTCAGGTTTCTGAGGAGGATGATTATCAAGAGAACTGAAACTGCAGCAATATCCAGAGCAAAACTTTTACAAGTACTCTAAATCCATGTGAATACTCCTTTCCCAAACTGACCAGTAACAAATAAAGGTGTCAATCACGTTTTCCTACTTCCTTCTTCATACTGTCTCCACCTTAGTCATCTGCCCTTCCTTTATCTCTTTTTTTTCCTCCTTGTTTTCCATGGAGGTTATCCCTCCAAATTCAGTCTTCAGCCCCAAAATAGCCTCAGAAAAAAGCAGGGCACTAACTAACCCTCTGACACACAACTTTCTGTATCTTGGAAATCCTCCTTGTGCTGGAGCCAGAGGAGGAATGAATAGGGCAGAAGCTGTTTAAGACCCCTCCCTTCTGCATCAGCATAGCAGGGCAGAAAATAGCCAGCTCGCCTCCCCTGCTGCTTGTGGAGGTGTTGGTAACTTAAGGTAGGGATGAATTAAAACAACCCCATCCAACACTGCTAAGTAGCACAATTTTTTACATTTTTTCATTATGTCTTGGCTTTTAGTCCTGTATATGAAGATAAAGCATCAGAACACTTGATTTTTCCCCTGGGTCAGAAATTCTAATAAAGTAAGTTGCAGTGGAAGAAGAGTAAGGTTGGGGTGATTTAAAGTTGTTATAAAAGCTGCCTCATTTTGCTTGATCTACCCTTGTTTTTGACATTTCCCTAGTCTCCCCTACTTTTTGTTGACATGTTCTTAAAGGATGGGTGGTGGCTTTTTCTGAGAGCAGCATCAGATACGGTTACGTGAAAAACACGCGTCTTTTTCACAGTGACTGCAAAATTGATTTGGGTGTGGGTTTTTTTGGTGTGGAGTAGGGCTTCATTAGCCAACAGGTGGAAAGAAAAGTTACTGTGTTTTGGAACAGCTCAACAAGAATGAGATAAAAGTAGGTACACAGGGGGGAAAAAAAAAAAGCTGAGATGCTATAAAATAGAGCAGAGAGGAAGCCACTTTGTTAGGCTGGATGGTTGAGATCAGTAAACAGCAAAGACACGGGCATGCAAACTGGCAGGGCAAAATTATGCTGCTCCAAATGCAAAGATGGAGCAGGGGGAAGGGGGGCCTGGGAATCCGTGGGAAGTGGGCTGCTTTGGTCTGTTAACTGGTCCTGCCTGGAGGGGAAGAGCCCCGCGCTCCCCTGGGGGACAGGTTTCTGGAGGAACGTGCATGCTGCAAGCATGTAGGTGAGGCTGCCATCAAGGGACGATGTGGCAAACAGGAACGAATCAAAGCGACTCCTCTTTGTGCGTCTGCAATGGAGGCTGAGTCATTACCATTCATCACCAGACCGACTGGTGTGTTCATTCTGGTGACAGTTGTTTTCGGGAGAGAGGACGGCTTTTGATGCCTTTTAATTCCCCAAAATAAAAGAAAAAAGGGCTGTCAAGGTAACAGGCATCCGGAGAGGCTGACTGAAAACAGTGGGTAAGGAAATAACTTTAAGTCCCAGGGAAATGCAGTACAAAAGGGAGCTGCCACAATAACCAGGACAGCATGGCTTGCTCCTTCGTGTTTCTGAAGGAAGCGGTAAATGGCTAAAACTTCCCATGCCCGATTTACAAATGAGTTCCAACTGTAGGACAACTCAGGAAAGAGAGCATTGCTGTTGCAGGGTATTTTCTCCAGGTTTCTCCCTGCTAGGCTGTCTGTCTGTTTTGAGTCATTCTGTATGTGTAGTACTGATCATCTTGCAACCTATTTGAATCAAGCCCAAAATTCCTCCTCAGCAGGAACAGCAAAGCCTCTTCTGGTCCACACTGGTCCTCAGAGATTGACGTGCTCCACAGCATGCTGGGGCAGTTTAGCCATTGTCTTTGCAGGGGCTCAAGATTTCTCCCATCCACCACCTGCTGCTTCAGGGAAACGGATACGGATACGGCAGCAGCTGCCCGCTGCCAGGAGCAGCTCTTGCTGGGAAGTTTTAAGGCAAGGTACACCCTGTGACTGCCCTTCCTTCAGCACTTCTTTCCCTCACCCTGGCAATCTTCTCACACACTGGCTCCACCAGGCTCTGCAAGCTTAGTGGTTTCCAGCTCTGACCCTGGGTGGCAGCGCCTGCAGAGCTGCAGTCCTCCCTGCATCAGCACCCCCTCCTTCCAGATCGATGCTTTTCCTCTGCAGCTTTCATGTCTCCACCTTGTTATTCCTCTTCTCACACCTCTCTCCTTTTTCTCACCGATCCTCTCTTCTGCCCTGTTTCCCCTCATCACACCATAATAGTATTTTTCTCTTTTTGTCACTGTCTTCATCTACTCATCACCATGGCAAGAGGGTCTTACAGAGGAAGAGGGATGCTCCCATTGAACACAATAGGGTGTAGCTACCACCTAATCAGAGACGGTTCTTGCCTGAAGAAATCACTTCAAATAAGCAAGGCAGGAAAAAGTGTGAGGGGGGGAAGTCTAGAAAGATGAAGTGACATCTGCAAACCTGTCCGGTGGGGCCAGAAACAAGTCTGCTTTCTTACCCATTGAGCCAAAGTGTAGTCTTTACTCCACAGGAATTTAAACAATTGTAACTTTAAAGCAAAGCACGAGAGGGCCTCCTGGGAACAGAGCTCCTCCAGGAGTCTTGCTGCTGTGGCAGAGAAACAACCAGGCAGTCAAGTCATACTGTCCCATCAAAAAGCAGTCCTAAGAGGCTCTTGATTTCAGCCACGTCCACCTAGGAAAACACAGCTTCCCAGCCCTGGCAAGGCAGCAGCCCCCAGGTTGTGTAGCTGAGATGCTCAATGTGACAGCAAGGGAGAGGCACGAGCTCCGCAGGATGCAGTGCCACTTTCCAGGGACCGGGAGGCACCTTACCCTGAATCCAGGGGAAGGCGGTGCTTGAGCTGGGAAGGGGATTTTCACCTTCCTATAATGACCAAGATGCTGCCACAGGATTTGCTACAGGAGCTAATGAACATGCCTCTAAAGGCCTGGGATGGGATTAGGTCAGGCACTCCAAATGATCCTGCCCATCTTCTCTTTGTCTTCTCCATATAGACTAGTTCACTGCCTAGGGGGCCAGCTGTCTCCATTTTCAGCCCTGCAGAAACCCACTGCTAGATCTTTTTTTTAAAAAAAACACATAATAATTAGATATGAGCTCATTTTGTCTGGTTGTGACTCATCTACCAGAAGCTCTATCAAACGCCACTGCTGTGCTGGGAGTCTTGCTTTCTAGGGTGTGGTGACACATGCAATTACCAGACTGAGTAATCAAAACCCAGTACAGGTTTACTGCCATTACACACTAAGTTTTGCTAGCAGAGTTCTGAGGGACTACCGGTGTTAGGTCCCACAGCTGGATGTGCACACACGTGCACACAAATATCCCTGAGTGGTCTGATGAAGTCAGCAGGGCTATGCAAGGCTCAGATACCACCTGAAGCCCAAATGTATTTTTGTGCAAGTTTAGAGTAAGTTAATTTGTAGGCAAGGTCTTCTTATAAATTGAGAGACCTGGCAGGAAGGAGTCAACTTGCTTTATAAAATCCAGGAAACACAGCAACTGAATGGGCCAGTGTGAAGCAGAATTAGTAGTGACAGAGATGCTCAAATAACAGCAAGTTTTACTTTGATGTTCTTCTGTTGTTCACCTGACCATCAGGAAGGTCCTTAGGTGTGATAATGCACTGAAGACAGTGATTTGGGAAAGTCTAACAGCAAGAATTGTGTCCCTGCTAGTGCATCTATCTATACGGTCACCTGTGGCTTTCCAGCTTGTCCACGTGTCCACTGCTGTGGGTCACTCCAGAGTGGGTAAGAGCACACTGTCGCCACTGCCATGCTAAATAAAAAATTAAATCCTGTGAATATGTGGCACTGAGAGAGCCTGGGGGGGCTACTCTGGTCAAACTCTCCCTGGGGTGAAAGCAAGCTGCTCTGCAGACTGAGCAGGGCGAGTTGCTCCCCAGCTCTACCTCTGCCACCAGAAAGGATTCACATTCATATGCAAACCCCCTACACCCCGGGCTGGCAGGGCTGTGCTCCACTGTGGCATTCCCAGCACAGGGCAGCCTGGTTTTGAGCCCGTCCTGCCTGCCTCTGCTCTCAAAATCTACTTCTCTCTCAGCAGTAAGGACGCCCCACCACAAAACCCATCTCAAAGGCTGCCTGTAAAAACAAGAAGCGTTATTCGTATGAATGAGACTATTTTCGTAAGTGCAGATGCGGAAGCTGTTGCCACCAAAATGTTTAGGAAACCGGTGCAAGGCAATAGTCAAGCTGTAGCGTAGGAACCAGTTCAAGCACTCGGCTCTGGCTGCTCCCCGAGCTGCATCCTCGCCACGATGCAGCATGCCCAAGACGAAATGACTGCGCCTGGAGAAGAAGATGATGCCTTTGGGGAAGGTAAAGTCATCTTTTATTAAACTAATCCCTCTCCCACTCTGACTAGAGACCCGTTTCTAGCTTGGGTGGTATTTCCTGGGTAAATCTGAAGATGCCTATGGGCTCCAAGGTCACAGGGTTACTAGACTTTCTTTTTCTCCTAAGAGAATAGAGAACAAAAGCACCCACATACAATGAAAATAACTTTCACACTGGTTCAGCAGCTTGCTTCCTCAGCAAGGAGGTTACTGCAGAAGAAGAAAGCTGCGGGAACACCAAGTGTGCTTTCTGCAGTGGCCGCGCTAAAGAAAGTAGTGTGCTGGGCATTCAACACTGCAGGTGCAGCTGCTGTCACAGTAGTCGGGGCTCTTTACAGAGGCTAAAGGCAATTAAATTAGCTGAAAAAAATTAGCCTTCTCCTCTCCAACTGCCACAACCCAGGGCACAAAGCTGGTGCCATAGTTTCTTATCCCTAAAAATGCTTCTGCCAGAGCTTGATTCCTTGCTGCTTGCATCCTGTGCCACCGTTTACAGGTATACCAAGTGCTACCAGGTCAAAATAGCAGAGATGCAGGCAAGAGGACCCAGAGGAGAAGCAGTAATCTGTCTCATGGTGTCTAATTTCTGCCGCTGCTTGCTGCTCCCCCTTGCACTCAAGCAGGGGCCAGGGGGAGAACTTGCTCATGCAAATCTTCTCCCGGCCCCCAGCCCTCCACAGTTTCCAAGGGAGTTGAAGGCACAAAGAGCTGCCTGGATCTGCTCCAAAGACTGTGAACCTTTAAACTCACTTTCAGCACAGCTTCAGCAAACCTCATTTAAACAAAGCTCAGCTGCGGTTGGTATGGAAAACTTAGCAGTGAATAGTGCCAAATCAAGTTATCTGAGCCCCAGTGAAAGGCATCAACAAAAAAAAGAAAGCAGTTTCAGTGATGTACTGTCTGTGCTCAAATACATTTCTCACGTATAAGTGCCCCCACTCCTCACCCTGTGTGCCAGTTTAGGCTCACATGGCAATGGATTTGCAGAAAAGAGAGGTCAGAGCATTTGCATTCAGGAAAAAATCCTGGTAGTCCAGGGAAGACCTGATGCCACTGGGCAAATTAACTGGCATTGAAAGTACCTTGTTGTGCTCCCTGCATCCTGCCCTCACGCAGGTGGATGATGCTTCCCAGGATAACCAGCAGGTGCTTCAACTTGATATGGACATTTCCAAGTACTCTGAATAACCAGTGGGATTTAGGCTTCACTGCTTTTTCTGAAACCTCTAGCCTATGTTCTTAATCAGAAATGTAGGTGGGAAGGAGAGGAATGCGTGCAGGTTATTCAACATTTATATTGTGTTATCTGAAGGGAAAGATACAGTGCTTAAGCAATCCTTTCCAGCCTCTCAGCTAAGTTGTTTCTGGCAGGGCTGATCCAGCAACAGCTAGAAGAAGCTGGCTTTTCAAAGGCAGGAACATTTTAGAAAACTTCTCCATGACCCTGCTTGGAGCAGGAGGTTGGACTAGATGACCTCCTGAGGTCCCTTCCCACCTGAGTTATCCTATGAGCCTGTGAGGTGGTGACAACATCTTCAAGTCATCTGTGTGTAACTGGGAACAAACCTACCCCAGCTGCTCCCTCGACCAGAGGGTCTGTTGGCTCCCAGACCTGCCAGCTGGAAAGCCCAAACAGCACTGACACAGTGCTAGCCTTCCCCTTCAGCCCCCTCTCCTCTCTCTTGAATGGGTTAGCAGGGAAACATTAACTTTTCGGCTGCTATTCCTGGAGCACCGCTGACCCTGGAGGAGCTGGCACGCTGCTCGGGTGGGGTGGGTGCGAGCAAGGGGAGCGGTGCCAGTCACAGGGCACCCCCGGCCCCCCTCACACTGCACAGACCTCAGCGCCAGCCACAACTCAGCTGCAGATTTTCAGGCCAGATGGAGGCGTTTGTCTGGTGCTGAACTCCCAGCTCAGCACAGACCACAGCTCTTAGGGCATGGGCTGATTTTTTTTTTTATTTTCCACATCCAGCTTGATTTGGAAAGCAAATCTCCCACCCACCTTTTCAATTTGTCCCAATGCTTAACTACTGTCACAGTTAAAGGTAGCTACATCTTATTTCTTCTAGTGTTGATTTGTCTGGGGTTTTGGAGTTTGTTGCCCTCTTGTCCAGGTGAACAAAGAACTCACTGGTGCTTGTATGTATAAATGTCTCATATAGCTATCTGCAGACTGTAGCTCTTACTCTTTGCCAAGCTGACTGTTATCAATGACTGTTTCTTTATAAAGTGTGAGTTTTAATCTTTTAAGCATTTTCATGATTCTTGGGACCAGTCCCCTGGAGTCATGGACACAAACATAGAGCCCACCACTCCAAAAGGGTTACATCAGGGAGAAGTCCAGAAGTTACACAACCTGTTTACTCATACTTTATAAATATACGCATATATATGTAAAAATATCAGGATCAGTTCAAGGATCGGTTAGTATATATAAGGACTGCTTGAGTCCTTTTTGGGTCCCAGCATCACATGAGAGTCTCCTCTTCATCAGATTTTCCTCTATAATCTTCAAGTCTCTCAGCATCAAAATTTCTCAGGACAGAGTCAATACTATTGCATAATTATGGCTTATATCTTTTGCTCCCAGCTATGCCCATTCTAAACCCAGATGAATCAGCTTACTTTCTCAAGTAGCCTGTTCTTGGAGCAATTTACCACTTCCCCAGACATTGTGCAATCTGCATATTTGGTCAGTCACTGTTTAAAGTTCCCTTGCAGGTCACTGACGTAGAGTCCCGTGGGGACATAAAGTCCCCCATAGAGAGAAGACCAGCCTGTGCAGGTCCTCACTAGAAACTGCCATCCCTGATGATTCCTCAGCTGGGTTACATCTGTCTTTCTTTTGGATGCATTCAGCACATCTCATATTGATCTACTCCAGTTCAAGGTTCTTGGTCAAGATCTCATGCAGTACCAAGTAATATTTCTTAGAAAAGTCCAAGTACACTATCAATACAACTATTTTCTCTAAAACCCTAACAAGTGCCACTGATTGTACTCCATCTTTAATTTTGCTTGTATGACTCCTACACCAGCTATTCCATAATGAGGCCAGGACCACTGCCAGGCTATCACATTGCTAGTGACACAACATGAACTCATCACTCTCTGGAAATCCTCTGGTGTTTCATGTTTCTCAAAAAGTCAGCAAAGAGTCCCTGGGATAACGCTTTTCAAAGCTGTATTTTAAAATTCTTCTTCGGGAAAAGAGAGGAATATTTTAACAAAGGGGGAAATACTTTCTCATTTATATAGACAGTAAGCTGGCACTGATATTTTCCTACATGCAAACAAAAACATTTGTCCAAAACTTCTGTATTTTCTGCAGCATCATTGATAACTTCACCATTTTCATCCTCTTATGCTCCAATAGCATTGTTTTTCCTTATTGTAAATTGAAATCCCAAGTCACAGAGATGGGTGTGACACAGTATACGATATATATCTTCACAAAAGATTAGGCTGACTCTGGCAATAGGTATTCGAGAAATTGAAATATGTTCATCCTGAAAGAATATCTGTTAGATAATTTTCTTCTTTTCTAATAAGAACCTTGCACTTACATTGTGCTATCTCCCTCAAAGACTGAAGAGACTTTGCCAATGACTTTGCGTAGATTCAGTGAGGTGCAACTCCCTGTCCTCTGCAACGTGGCCTTTGTTTAACAGGGCACAGGTGCAGTATGCAGAAGTTTCGAGAAGGAAGTGCCTTACCCTCTTGAAAGTACAGGCAGTGGTAGGTTTCATTTCTTTTAAAGCCTTACTCATTATGCTAATTCAAGGCAAGTGACTTCAGTTAGTTTTACACCTTTGTTAGGTGAAAACACCTACTTTGGGGAAAACACTTTTTCATTTTTAGTGACTCTAAGTGCCTGAGATTCTGAAGTTATATTTCATTAAAAAGAAATCGCTTCCACTAGTGCAAGGCTTCCTCTCATCACTGCAGCCAAACAGGTGTGGGTTTTCCTTGGGTCTGTCTAAGCTGAGGAGCCAGGAGGGCTCCTGTGGCTCCCAGCCACAGGGAGGCAGGGAAATTTGGACACAAGTCAGCTGTCTTGGCAGATCCTGGTTTCCCCTGGGAGGAGAGCTGAGTGCTCACACAGAGGCACGGTGCCACCACTCCAGCACAGCCTCTGACTGGAGCTGGGGGCTTGGCACAGCAGGAGCTCCTAGACGAATACAGATACATCCATGCACAGAGTTTGCAAGCACTCAGTAAATATGTCAAGCATATGAGTCCAGGCATTTTGTTAGTAGTGATCAACATATCCAAACCGAGAATGCACAGGAGAAATAGAAATTAGGCTGTGATTTATTGCAGAACTTTTCACACAGCTGCTCCACACCAACCTGTCCTCACATCTCCACTTGCCAGCCCCCGTATGTGCCCTCTGGTTGTACCTGCCGTAACCATGACCTGCCTCTCAGGCCAGAACCAACACAAAATCCCATCAGTGTTCCCAAAGTATGGGAAAAAAAAGCAAAGATGTCTTTTTTCATGCTGTTCAGTAAGTGAGTGCATCCTCTGGTTCAGTAGACCAGAGCCCCACTTCAGGCAGCGCACTGCACGGTGTCAGAGTCCCAGGGCCCTCTCCTTGCACAGAACTGCCGCGCTGAACTCACACACAGACACACTCCAGCACCGCCACCCATCAAGGCTCCCAGCAGAACAGTAACTGCATCAAAGTTTTAAGGTATGTTTCAAAAACGTACCAGATGCCTTTACATCCTTATAAAGCCTGCCTGCCCTTTTTAAGGGAGAAAAGAGTTTTCGCTCTGGGGTTTAGGATCAGATTTGAGGCTTAGCTGAAATGAAAGGTAGCTGCTGTTCATGGTTATGTGCTCCGCCTGGTGTATTGTAACATTGCTTCTGATGTTAGAAAAAAATGAGGATACAGGTTTGGATGTTAGCTTAAAGTTGAGACATGCTCTTTATTCAGCAACAATTTGGGTTAAGCAACTTTTCTCTTCCCCTAAAGCAATACAAGACACTATGCTTTCCGCAGACACACAGCTGCACTGACTTGTCTAAAAGTCACGCGGGGTGACCAGTATCACAGCTTACCTGTGACCCACTGGACCAGGCTGCTTTCCATGCTGCAGCTGGCCAGCCACTCACCCACCACTGCCAGCCCCTCTCTGGGGAGAGCCAGCTCAGGTATATCCCTGCCCCACCGATCGCATCAAACTGGTGCAAGTTTAAGCAATTTATGTCTTCTAAAGATATTTATGTGTACATGTCAGTACGGCATTCCAATGGATGTCTATCTCAGACATCTAGAGATACCATTTTTCCTGTGTTTTCACCCCAAAGAGAGTTCAACATGTCTACTTTTTCCAGCATATGAGTGCCTAATAACTAAGAAGGCTGAGATAGGACATGGGAGACTATGGAGCATTGTCCTGGAAACATTTACAGGTGCCACCAGCCCTACCTGTCCTTTTGGCTTATCTCGTGTTCTTAGAGACAGTGAACACGTATGCCATACCCACTGCAGCCAGAGGAAGAGAAGTCCCATCACTTCATCACCAAGGCAACAGTGGCTGCTTCAATCAGATAGATCGTAGTAAGAGATGTTTGGCCTAGAAACTAAGTGCAGCACCTTTCTCCAAGAGCATGGGCAGGCCTACTTAACATGCAGGACAAGGATGGTGTGGAAAAGAGGGTGCTCTCTCGTGGAGCATTTTTGCTTATTCCTGTTTATGCTAAATCTTTCGCTCACCTGCTGCTTGCAGCTGCGCCTCTTTGGTTGTTGTCCATGGACAGATGCAGAGCTATGCAGATGGGTGAGAGAGCTTTTTGTGGTCAGACGAGTCTGTGTGAGCAACCCATCCCCACCCCGGGCACCCCCACACCGACCCACCAGCAATGCTCCACCTCTAGTGTGTCCAGCTGTCCTGGGCAGCTGGAGGGCTATTTTTAACGGGCATCACGCTCCGTAGCTGAAGCAGAATGAAGCCCCAAATGAAAAAAGATTGAAATGATAGAAGCTTTCTGCTTTGTTGTCTCCCTATTTTTTAATTAAAGATCTTTGATCTTTTTGCTGTTTCCTTCCCCATGTCTTGAAGGCAACTTGTTTGGTTCATGTTTGTTGACAGTATTTCTAGATCACTAATAATAACAACAGTGAGGGGAAAAAACAGGTCAAATAAACAAGTGGCATTTAACCAGCCCTCAGAGAAAAGAGGAAGGTATGTACAAGCCAGACAGAAACCACTGATTAGGTGTGCTTGGGCCACGTTCTAAGCTTGCAAAACAAGTGTCGCACCAAAGGGTGAAGCAAAATTGTTTCCTTTTCACCCATTTCCCCCCTCCTGTTTTTAGATAGCACTTTTCAAAGCTCCGTGAAACACAAACTTCTTGTTACCCAGTCCCATCACTAAAGTCACAAAATAAATGTGGCTTGGCTAGCATGAGCTGGTGGCATAAACAACTTCACCCCTTTAACAATTCGAGGCACAGCTCAGCCGCCTCTGAAATGAGCTTCCGCCTGCCTGGATGCTAAAACCAAAGCCCTGTGGTTGGCGTCCCAAGGGTGTGACAGTGACAAAACAACCAGGTCAGGAAGTTCAGAGTTAAAAGGCAAGGAGTGAAAACAGTCTGAGAACATGAATTAGAGAGGGGAGAGTAGTCAAGCACTGGACAATGTCACAGAGGCACTAAAACGTTGATGGTGGGGTGACTTCCCGATGGTAGGATTTCTCCTATAACGCAGCATTGCTTGGGGGGTGACGGATGCTCTTAGGCCCCAGAGAATTTTAAACAATGTTGTCTTGATCTGGCATCTAAAAGCAGGGAAATGTTTTGAAGAGGGGTCCTGATGTGGCTGCCACCTAAGAAATCCTTCCTCACTGCTGAAATTCACAGCTCAACCTACAGACCTTCTGCCAAGGGGTGGGTGGGTGCATGTGTGTGCATTTGCACACCCCAAAAAAGATCGGGTGGGGAGTGTGCAGGGAAATATTCACGCTGTGAAGAGCCACTGATATTCCTGTGTCTTTGGCAACTGGAAAACAGGTGAAGCAAAACCGCTATGGAAATCCTGAGCACAGTAGGCTTAACGCTGCATAACTTACAGAGGCTGGCATTGACTTACTCTGGTTTAATTGTAGGCAGTCTGGGAACTGGAAAGTTCAGAGACCTGGAGCTTGGAAATGATGCCTAGAGTTCAAATAGTTGGTAAAAAGATGGAAAAACAAGAAGTGAGGTGGAAATAAAGGAAGCCACAGAGAGTGAGAAAATAAAATGGGATTTTAGGGAAAATCCTACTGTGACCCAGCCCCCGCCTGAACAAATGGCAGGGATAAATCCATCCGCATTAAAACTGGGGCAGTTTGAAGTACCTCTTTACCAACATTCTCAGACATTTTGGGTCCTAAGTTCTAAACCTGGTTACCTTAAGTTTGCCTCACAGGAGAGAAAGAGAGAGAGAGAGAGAGAGAGAGAGAGGGTGTCCCTCCTGGTGCCAATTCAGAGGATGGAAATGGGGATCCATCACTGCTGGAAGACCCTGGCTGTTTCCCTGCCCGTGGCAGGCCCCTGCTGCTAGGCTGGCAGCAGCGGGCACAAAGCGTGGCTGCTGCCCATGCTCAGGATGCAAGTCCATAGGGGTGGCCGGTCCCCAGGCAGGGTGACAGGAGGCAGACTCACTGCAGGAGCCAGGTAGCCTCATCTTTGTGATTGCAGGTCCCAGCTAGGAAGCCCTGCAGCAACCACGTACCATTAAATCGATACTCTGCTTGCACTTTGCCTCTGGGCAGGACTCAGTAGCCAAGGTACTGCCCACACAGGCCTGAGTTAGGTTCCCACATGCACAGCGGTGCTTTTAGTTGTGCCCCACTGGGAAAACTGCCTACGCTTGGTACTGCCCTGATACATCACAGTGGGGGAGCTCAGTGCCCAGGTTGCTCCTGCAACACCACTCACCAGACCCATGCCAGGACACCACCTGGTCTTTACTGCCTATGTCATGGCATTGTGTGAGCCTGCCTGAAATTAATAATGACCCATCCCACAGAGAAGAAAAGATGCTACAAACATCCCGGCCCCACAAATAGTCAAGCCTATAACCCCAGGTAAAATGACTTCCCTGGGAAGCAAAACCCAAAACTTGCCCAAAAACTCAGACAGAACCATCTGAGGTGTGTGTAGCCACACACACAAGGGCTTGTAGGGCCTCCCCTTTCATCATGCCAGGCTGCTCCTGGGGCCAGCCCTGCCTTCCTGCCAGTCCCGTGCCTGGCCCAAGGGAAGTCACCTGCAGGGAGGAGCTTTTGTGCAACTGATCCTCCCTCCAAGCCATGCAATACTGGAGTGGAAAGCCCCCTGGGCTGCCTGAGGTGTGAATCTACGGTTTGGTTCGGGAATGGCAGTGGCCGAGCAAGCAACAATCTGAGAGCTTCCCTGGAGGGGTGTCAGAGCCACCTGTGGCAGAAAAGGGAGGGCCAGCCTCTCTGAGGGGCTCGACAGGATGGCTAAAGGCCCTGTGAATATATTGCCACTACCATAGACACTAAGCTTTCAAGGACTCCTGCAGAACCCTCTTGGAGATGAGCTTATAAAATCTTACATCTTTGCCTTACAGCTCTCTGAAGTTTGTGTTTAAGGTGCCAGTGGGTAACAAGGCTGGCCAACATTCAGGCTCCATGGCATAAATGGAGCTTCACTTGCATCCTTCTTACTTCGTGGTAGCTCAGGGCAGTGGAAGAGCTCTGCTGTGAGCATGGATGCGACCTACAAGGCACCATGTTCATTTTAGCAGGATGGTTGTGATGGTGTAGAAGCGCAGTTTGCCAACCAAGAACTACTTGTAAGTTTTGGAGTCCTGCTCACTGCTTTCTCTCACTTGAGAAGGAAAGAGAAAAAGATAGGGCAGAGCACAGGTAGTGTCATGGAGCTAACAGAGGTAGCGCCAAGCAAATGAGATCTTTTTTGGTCTCAAACAACACCAGCAGACCAGAGGTCACTGCAGTTTCTTAGTGGTGGTGATGTAAAGAGCAGAGCAAGCGCAGCCCGCTTCCTCTAGGGAACCCCTGTGTTCTGGGGTGGCATCTGGATAATCTGATTTATAGATTGAATTATTTGGGGAGGCTGGGTTACATCAGGACTGAAGGATTGGGTTACAGCTTTACACTGAACTAACAGATTTCCTTCTCTTGAGCACCTTGGAGAAAGGAGAGGTTTTACAAATGTGGATAGATTTGAAGCTAGATACTATCTCTGAGGTCCTCCTACAAACACATTCACACAGTGCCACGCTAGCCATGCTACCATGCATTGAACAAGCAAGGCACTCTTTTTATTGAGCAGGGTGGGAATGTCGAAAAGGGTCCATACAGAAATATTCTCAAAGCAAAACGAAGCCACAGGAGGAGTAAAGCCCTCCAGCACTGCTGAGCTCAGCTCTGGAGTTGGATGGCTATAGCTTTTTTAAAATTTTCCGTGGAAAAGCAGGCAGCTCGGGAGGTCCTGATCTGCTTTGCCTCTTCTGTCGCTCTGGGGAGCTTCCTGCCTATTCTATTCCTGATGCCTGTTGTGAGCCAAGTAAGAGTTAGCTTAATCAGCAACACCAGCCACAGATTAGTGCCAAGCTGTTGTCATTAATCACTTCAAAAATCACTGCTCTGAAAATAGTACCCAGGGTCAGATGTTCAAAAACTGGCGTGGTTTAACTGGTGTTATTTAACCTCAGCCACAAAGCCAGACCATGCCCCTAAAGAAACGCTATTTGTTTGCCTCAAGTTACATATTACTTGTGATTTTTTAATTCGAATCCGCTCCACGGCCCCCAGTGATGTGGCATGAAAAGCTGCTCTGCACCTTCACCAGAGGAAACTACTTCGGTGAGTGGTTAAATACCTCCAGGTGAAGGCAGGCCGGACCAACAAGCAAGTTGTATCCCCTCAAAAGATGCAAAAGATGCTTAGGGGTACTGGCCTGAGGGTTTGGTCATAATCTTCTCAGTGCTGTGGATGCTCCCCCCCTTTGGAATCTCAGTCCAAATGTTTGGCAGATGCACTTGGGGCTCATTATGTTACAGAGGCAGCGTGTTCATTGCACTCCCCCGAATGGCATTTCATGTGCGCTGCACTTGTTTTATATTTGCTATATTTAAGCCACAGAAATAGGCACTGATGAGGAAAAGAGGGCCACGGTGGTGTCTTGGAGGCAGGAAGGGAATGAAAGCAATTTCTCAAAGCTACAATCCTCTGTACAGAACTGTGGCCCAGGAGAAGGAAAGAGGAGTGTGGTCAGCTCGGGGCGCTGGCTGCACTGAGGACCCAGCTGGGTCATCCGTGCTGCTGTCCCTCTGAAATGATTTCAGGGCAGATCTGGTTTTATACTAGTGCAACTGAGGATAGAAATTGCTTGGAGCCTTTGCCCCAGAGGGCTTGCCCTGGATTTCTATTATGAAACTGCCATGTTAGGAACATGCAGGAATACAGGTATGCAGCACTGCAGGGTTCATACATGGCACTTGATTTTGAAATTTTTCTGGCATTATTTGCTCCTTTCCCTCCACCCCAGCCTTTGCACCCTTCTCCTACCTGACCATCATTTTCCCCAGACTATGCTTTTCATCCCTGCAGCTCCTCCCCTTCTTGCTGTGACCTGTGGGACACGCTGAGCAGGAGTAAGACGAAGACCATCTCTATGCTGCTGCTGTAGGGCACAGCAAGGCAAGCCAGAGCCCTGGGTCCTCCCAACCTGCTCTTTCAGTCATGGACCTAGGATACCTTTGGTGGTTGCTAACACATCCCACAGTGTCTTGCCCCATATAATAACCATCCTTCGTGACCCTCAGTCCTTCCAGCCCAATTGCCTGCTTCATAGCATGGGGTGGACGAGGATGGGGCTGGCCCAGCCATGCCTGGTGCTGTTAACCAGAGTGTGCTTGGACATGTACAAAGAAAGGTTTTCTCCTCTGTGCTTCAGTGCTTGCCTGAAATTTGCCTCTCAAGCGCAGGTGAGGTTGCAAGGGGAGTCTGCAGGTAAACATGGACTGAACCCACATTTTAACTGCAGTCCTGGTGTAGCCAGCAGGTTTCAGCAGCAGGTATTACTGCTTGGTAATGTGGGTAGAGGTGACATCAATCCCTAAGAGACACTCAAACGCAGTGGGGATCTCAGCCTGCTGCCTTGATGGAAGGTGAAGCTTGTGGCAGGGAGCCAGGTCTGGGCATTTGAGAGCCAAGAAACAGGGAAGAACCAGGAGATTACTCAAATATTCAAGAGAATCCCAACAAGGAAGCTGGGATCAGATAGACTTTCTCTCTACAAAGCCAAGTCCTTTCCTGGGGATGGTCTAACAGGGCCTCCTTGATCATGATTATACATGTTGGTTGTAGCAGAAAGGGCAGCCCTGAGCCGGTATTTCGCATGCTGCAGACCCGTGGGAAGCACTGCACCCCACTCTCCGCACTCCTCTGGACAAGGTGGGAGAGATGGTTTTGAGGCTGTCCAGCAGCCGGCCATTAAGCCAGCCCATCGCCAACAGCACGGGAGAGGCTGTCTGGCAGCCATGCTCCCAAAAAGCGGGGCGACAGCACCATACCTGTCACTCCAGGTCTCTGATCACTTCCAGAGCTTTGATCATCGCATTGCGTAGCTGACTTCCATCTGTCCAGGAAAGCAAAAATAAGTTTCCAGCAGTTTTTTGTGCGCCTTAATTAGAAAACAAGGGATGCTTTTTCAAAAACAGGAGAGAGGAAAAAAATAAGGTTAGAGCTGCAGTACTGGACATGCCATCCACACACTTGGCATGCACTTGAGAGCAGCTCAGCTGGCCCTGGTTGCTAAGCTCTCTGAGAAACTGGAATGTGCTGCTCCCTCCAACTCTCCATGAACATTGCCACCCAAAACCTGCCCAGAAGAGGCATTGGGACTAATTTTGAAATGGGGACAGTTCTGGGGGGGAAAAATGCAGTCAGTGGCTCCTTTGTTGTACTCCCTGAAGTCACATATGTGAGGGCAGGTAGGGTACTTGTGCATAGTCCTCTCAAAGTGAAGTTGCTATCTTGAAATGCTGCCAGAGGCACAGGCCATCGGTGGGAAGTGTTCTTGCCCCCAAGGCAGCTATCTCAGACTAGACAAATGCAGCAAGGTGGGACAAAGAAGAGATAAAAGAAGGATTACCTATGGAAAACCTTATCTCTTGTGGTACATTAAAAGCTGAAGGCAACTCCCCTTTCTGTCCCTTAGCCGTCCCCGTCCCCCTCTGCACCCATAGCTGTTCCTTGGTGTATACCAGGTGCATTCTGACCACCATGCCACAAGGCACAGCCACTGAGCTGTAGTTTGGTCATTCCCCAAAAAAAGCTGTGCTGAGCATCTGGCCAGAAGTCCCAGAAGCCTGAATTTGCTCCTGAATTACTGCAGAAGACCAGCTCAAGTAACTTTTTTCCCACAAAGTGTCCAGAGAGCTGCAGGTGGAAAGCTTTGTAAAAGCAACATCAAGAGAAATGGGGAACTTGAGGGTGGAGCAGCAAGACAGTGACGGGAAGTAAAAGGGGGGAAATGGTTGCACAGTGGTGAGAGGATGTCAGCAGTGAAAAACAAGTGAGGGTCACACTCTTCTAGAAGGAGAGCAGTAAGTGCTACAGGGTGACGGTGAGTGCAAGCCGGATGTACTGGGCAGGCTCAGCTGACAGAGAAGGTATAGGTACGGGAAAGGAGTCAACCCAAAGAACACGGGATGGGTGCAGCAGGAGCATTGTGGCAACACTTCAATATGTTTAGCTGGAAAGAGTAATAGTGAAACTGGGTATGGCCAGCAAGTTAAAGCTTGCGTCTTGCCCACATTCCTCGTGGATGGGGTCAAGCTCTTGTCTTTTACCTCTCTCCTAAAAAGCCTTTCCAAGTGATGGTTTTGGCACCTGCTGTGTTCCCCATTCTCAGATATGTTCATTCACCTCTTTTTTCGGACCAAGGTTCCCAGGTAAGAGCACTTAGGTTTGCTACCTGTGTTCCCACAGAAGACTTGCCTGGGTGCGATACCTGCTGGAGGTGTCCTGTGAGGCATCTGTTAGCAATATGAAAATGCCTCGTGCTTCCAAGTACTCCCTTCTGAGCAAGGGAGTTACACAGAAACACAGCAAAGAGGAGTTACAACAGAAGAAGCCCATATATAAATTGTCTTCCTTAAAGCCTGGGGCAGACCAGATCTAGCTCAGACACCCAAAGCTCTGGTGTCTTGCTGATCAGACCATGCTAACAAGAGACCTCCATGTGAATTGCTGTCTGCATGGTCTGCTGAGCATTGCCACCCACCACCAGCCCTCGTCTTCAGGTGAGGGAAGTAACCCAGGACCGGGCTAAGTCTTTGTATCTGTGTAAGAGCCAGGCATCCATGCCCACAGTAAGCAGGGAAACTGCCGCAATTGCCCACATTTTTATGGGCGTCCTCACAGAGTCCTCCTGCAGAGTATCTTATGGGGGAAAGGTTTCCCCCAGACTTCTGGTCAGACTACCGGGTCCTGCTCCCCCTTTCCAGGTTTCTCTAGACACGTCTGGTCTGCAATGGACCTGAAAGTCAGGGGCTTCTCCTGTTCTGCTGATTTGGGGGATTCAGTGGACTGGAGCCTGTGGGGCGATGGGAAAAGTGAAGTACTTCTCCTTATATCTACCCACCAGCGTGATGTGTAAGTGATGCATATCAGCCAGAAAATCCTGCTCAGCCCTTGCAAGAAGCCTTCCAGGCTCCTGGGAGGAGTAGAGCATTTAGGCATTCTCAGACTATAATCTCTTCTGTGATAATCCTGATTTACTCTTTGGCCTGGGAGCAAAGGCTAATAAAAGGAAAGTGCTCTGGCCAAGTGCAGCAGGTAATTTAGGAACTCTGGCTTAGTTGTCTCAAGTATAATGTGGGGTTACCGTTGCTGGGAATGTGTTTGTGAAGGTGCACCGGAGCTGGCAGGGAGATGGAAGTACAGCATAATTGGCAATTACTGGTTTGGAAAGGTCACCGTTTTCTGGAGACAAAGCTGGAATCAGCTGTTGTCACTGAGAAATTTCACTGGGGACATTCATGCTGACCTATTTTTAACATAACAGCAGATTACACTGCAATACAGTGAATAATTTATAGGAGTAGTAGCATGATCACAGCCACAATACAATGGCAGCTTCGGTTCCTGCCTAATTATGGACGGAGGCAGAGCTCTCTGGCATTTTCCACTGAATTAGCAAAACAAGACACACGTGGAATGACCTACCCGAGCCTTTCAAAAGCATGCATGTCAGGATGAATACATGTCCGGAAGGACTAAGTGGGGCAAAGATTTTATCTAGAGCATCTGTAAACCTACTCAGTCTCCCAGCAGTTTCAGCAAGCACTGGGAGCAGGGAAGTGGGAATGTGTGTGAGGCTGGAGCGACAGAGAGGAGGAAATCAGCTCTCTGCATTTGCTATGCAAAACTATATTGAGAAACCACGAGAAACAGCTCATACATACCTAGCACATGCAAATATATAGGATACAGAATATTTCCTTGAAAGAGGAGGCTGCAAATGAATGAGGTTTTTGCATCTGCAACCTTAAGTTTAAAAAATCTTCTGCGAGATAAGATCAAAAGGGCCAGAGGGAATTTGTGTACATGGGTTACACATAGAGTAATTGCCAAGAACTACTGTTGGAGGCTCAAGGTTGAAGTAAGATGCTGCAATTAGTATATGGCACTGAAAAACCTTTAATAAATTAACCAGGCTTCCACAGTGAGAGCTGCCGCCCCCTAAAAGGCTGAAACAGACTCAAAAGCGTATTAAGTATGCATGATGAGACATTTATAGCTTTCAGCATTGCCACAAATATTTCCTCTCCTCTTCCCCTGGCATTCCACAGCCCGAAGCGCACAGCTGTTTTTTCCAGAAAGCAACTTCTCCGCCTTGGCCTCAGAGTTCACGTCCTATGGAAACACATGAAACAGGGGTGTAGTCAATTCAGTCATAGAGAAAGGTCACCCTAAAAATTTCACCTTGGAGCTACAGCACTAGCACTGCGTTGGCAGCAGCCCCTACACTTTTTCCAGCGGAGAAGAGGGTGCCTCTGGAAACACTGCTGCCTTGAGTGCTTGTAGAGCCTACCTGAATCAGAAACGCCCATAGGCCCCAGAGGCCTGCATGCCACAGTGAAGAGCATCCTTTTCTGCTTTTACTAAATCTGCAGTCATTTTCTCTCGTTTCCACTTCCAAAGGCTACAGGGTGCTGTTTATTTTCAGCATACAACATAAATAACACATGTTCATTATTACTGCTGAAAATTACTTAAGGTGATAGGTCAGCTGGAATTGACAGGTTGGGTTTTTTATTCAGTGAGGGTTTTCTTTCCATACGCAATGCTCTGTGAAACCCCAGCTCTTTTTCTTTGTTGTCATTTCCTAAACTTCTCCACCCAGTCTCATCCCCTGTGTGACCAGTCTGTGCGCCCTATGAAAAACCTTTGCATTTGGAGGGGTGAGTCCACCTATTCTGACTCAAACGGGGAAAGACACAGATATGCAGGGAAGGGTATCAGTATTGCCTCCTCAAGCCACCTTCCAAATTGTGTCTATTTACCAACCTCCCAGACCTGCCAGGAATTCCCTCTCCCCACCCCACCCCCCCCACCCCCCCCCCCCCCACCCCCCCCCCCCCGCACCGAAAAAAACCCCAACAAAACAAACAAACAAAAAAACCCAGCAGCAGAAGGGGGAGCTTGTTGAAGGACTCTGTAACAGCTTTAGATGTTGGAAAAGGAACTGCAAATCATATAGAAAATATGACATGGCTGTTTGGTACTTCTGTTGAGTGATGCCTGATGATAAGTCCAGTATGAAAAAAAGCTGCAGAAGAGAAATGGAGAAGTCCTAAGGGCAGCAATAAATATATGCAGAATTCTCATTTCTGTAAAGAGATGTATCTGTACTAAACACGACTATACATTTTGAAAGGAAGACTGAATTTGAGGAAAATACCCTACAGTCTCTGGGAAAACACAGCAGTCCTGCCTTTTTCTTTTTTCGTGGGCTAGTAGAGGAAAGATGCTCAAAGAAAGAAATGTAAGGTCCATTCTTTGCCATGATCTTTCATTTACACGCTCCACCTTTAACTGCCTCCTTCAGGTCTCCCAATGCCCAAATTTAGAGCCTGTTTTTGCGCACACTGCTGAAGGCGTCGGGAGCTGCAGCAAGTAGCCCACCGGCCGCGGGGAAGGGCGGTCTGTTCCCCGCACTGTTCCCCGCGGGAATGAGCGGAGCCGTTTTGCGGCTGCCTCATCTGTTGGCCAAACCGTCCCAGAGGCAACAAGTGCTGAATGAAAAAGCGCAAGAGCCCAGCCGCCACCGCCGCTCCCCGAAAAGGTGCAGGGCCACCGGCTCCGCCGCATCCCGCCGGGGCGAGCAGGGGGGAGCCCGTGGGGGTCCCGCACCGCACCGCCCGCGGGGAGCTCCGCACCCCTCCGCACCTCTCCAGCCCGCCCGCGGGGTGCACGGCACCGCTCCGCACCGCGCTCGGGGGGCCGCCCCCCTCCGCCCCGCACCGCCCCGCACCGCACGGCACCGCGCCGCCCCGCAGCGCCCGCGGGGGCGGGCCGCGGCCGCGCAGCGCCGCGCAGCAGCGCCTCCTCCTCCTCCTCCTCCTCCTCCTCCCCCCCCCTCCTCCTTCTCCTCCCTCCCGCAGCTCCGCAAGGAAAAGCCGGCAGCGGCGGCGCTCGCTGCTAGAGCGGCGGTGCGCTGCGATCGGAGACGGGCTGCCCCAGCGCCTCCTCCTTCTTTTTTTTTATTTTAAATTTTTTAATTTTTATTTGTAATTACTGTTATTGTTACCAGTTGTCTGGCGGCGGGCGCTGCCCCGGGGATGGGGCGCCGCGGTGCCCGAGGAGCGCTGGGCGGCGAGCGAGCGGCGTCCCGGGGCGCGCTGTGAGCCGCGGAGGGCGCGGGCGGCCCCGCCGGCAGCAGCAGGTACCGGGCCGGGCTCGGGGCGGGGAGGGGGCGCAAACGGGGGTGGGGGGTGTCCCCGCTCCCGAGGCTGGACGCGGCCGAGCGGAGCCCGGGGGCTGCAGGGCAGCGGCTCCCGTCCCCTCGCCGCTGCCGCCGGCCGCGGGGGCTGTGCGGTGACAGGTCTTTGAGGAGGGGACAGGGGCTGCTGCCGGGCTTCTTGTGTGAGGCTGTGGGGCTGGGAATGCGGAGGAAGCCTGAGCCGTGGGTGTGCGCTGAGGGATGTGAAAAGCTGCGCGGGGGAACTGGGTTAATGTTTTCCCATAGCGCGGGGAAGTGCTCAGCCTGGTTTCCATCAAAAAAAAAAGTCTCAGCGTTTCCTCAGGTCTTTTTCAATTTCCAGTGAGCTTTTATGGTATTACTGGTTGGAGGAAAGCTTAGACCCTCTTAAGTTTTCTTTTCAGCCTCTGGCTCATTCCCAAGAACTGATGCAAACATATTACGCACTGGCATTGCACTTCAGTTTACCTTTGACTGGCCTGGTTACAAAAGGTCATCCTAATCCTGTGACTGACCTTTCCATTGCTGCGGTAACTGAGCATTCTGCTGCCTCTCATTCAAAGTTTCAAAAAGCTTTCTGGAAACTGTGTGTGTGCGTTTGCATGCGTGTGGCCATTCTGCCTTTGCACCCTTTCAAACATCTCCCTGGAAAGAGCTGAATGTATTTTCAGTGTAATTTCTGTGTTCATTAACCTGGCCATCCATTCAGTCACACTCATCTTAATTACCGTGTTTGAGCTGCTGTCACACAGCTGGAGCCCAGGGCAGGGGACATACTCCCAAACAGAAACATTATCTTCATCTTCTCCAGTGGCTAATTAGGTTTCACAAACATCCCTCTCCTGAGTAAACACGAGTGGGAGCGTACCCAAACAGGAGGCTTGAGGAAGGTGTCTTTCCTGGAAGATTTCTGTGTTCCCTGCCCAGCCATCTCTGAGATCTTCACACACCAAGAAGAGATACAGTGTGGTCCAGTTTATTGTTCAAAAACCACGTAGATGTGGTGCTTAGAGGCACGGGTTAGTGGTGGGCTTGGCAGTCCTGGGTTAGCAGTTGGACTTGATCATCTGAAAGGTCTTTTCCAACCTAAATGATTTTATGATTCTGTGATTGTGGCCAGACTCGAGGAAGGTATTCGCTGGGATGGGTTAGAAGCTCTGCTTTATAACCATAATGGGCAAACATGACAGATTGTTCCACACTTAACTAAGCGTGGGTGGGTATATATCACACAGTGGGAGTCTAAAGGCAGCAAAATCTACTTTTTCTTCCATAAATTCAGCATTTTCTCAGCCAGTAACTAAATCACTAGGACAGTCACTTAAGATGTCTGCTGCTTGCAAGCACAGATAAACACTTGTGCAATGTGGACTTGTAAAATCCCAACATCCACAACCCCATGCTGGTTTAACTTTTGATGTCCAAGCAGCACTTTCTTGATAAGGTGTGGGCTTTGGGGGGTTTGGATTTTTGTTTTTCTTTTCAAGAAGCAACAGGTTGAATTCCTTTCCAGGATCCTGTCTAAGGAACAGAACAATTAGCTTTTCTGTGTCTCTGCTCTTCTCTGGAATGACAGTACAGTTATATCTTAGAAGTTTTTCTGTAGCAGAATTAATATTTCTTAAACACTTGGGAATGCGCAAGGAGAGAACTGTGGTTTGTGAAGGAGCATCCCTAAGTGAGAAGGCTGCTTTACCTCCTTGTGGTCTCAAGGCACATGACCATTTCATTCACCTGTATCACAGAACAGACATTCAGACTAAGAGGGTACAAGGCACAGCCTCAAAACTCACAGCAGCACGTTCACACACCATGCAGGGTTACCTTTTGCTCTTTGATATTTTTAAACCTGAGCAAGCAGAAAGGTAATTCCAGACAAAGCATGCTGTTGCAAAAGGTCCGGTTCTGGGGAAAGCTGCCTGCCTTGCTTCCCCGCTGGGAAGAAGTGGGAATGAAAACTAAAGGCAGCATTGGCTTTTCCCAAAAAAGGGATGGCTGGTCTGGCTTTTTTTTTTTTTTTTTTTTTTCCCCCTCAATGCTATACATGTGGCACTGACAAGCTGCTCATGGACAACCCACTTACTGGGGTAGTTTTCATGAGTCGAGCTAAGCTGCAAGCAGTGGGGAGATAGGGAGCTTGTGCCTGTGGCCGTTCAGCCAGCACAGAGCATCAGCTGAAAGCAGGGAGGGAGGGAAGTGAGGAGAGCGATGCCTGAACGCATGCTTCTGGTACTGGCTTGTTAGAGAGGGCTGGGACATGAATTAGTATTGGATAGGGGCTTGTTGCATTGCTTCCAAGCCTTGTGGTTCCTGAATGACTCTTGGATAACACAATGGGAAGAAAACTCGTTATTTTCCTGCTTTGCAGGAGCTCGGAGGTTACTGTTTTGTTCACTCAGCTTCCAGTGCTCGCTGCTCTTCTGCCAGGGAGGCTGTTAAAGAAGTTTCTCAGCAGACATTTTCAAAATTAATCAGCAGGAGCATGCACTGACTATTTTTTTCCTCACCAGTTTTGCACAGATTGTCTCACTGACTCCGAGATGTGCTTGCCCTTTTAGAAGGCAGAGAGAAAGAATTGGGCCCACCGTGAATTTAAAATAAAATTTAAAGTCTTTTGACAGCAGAAGCAGTTTTGCTCTGGGGAACTTCACAAACTGTGGTGGCTCTACTTCGGATGTGCGACAGTGTAAATGAGAATTTAATTTCCTCCCTGTAGCAAAGTTGCCAGCATCTTTGTTTCCCTCGCTGTCCTGCAGACAATTAAATTTTACCGGAGCAAGACAGGAGGGCAGTCTGTGTGCAAAGGAGCTGGGCAGCTGGAGGAGGAATGGCAGGATGGGCTTTGCCAACTCCCTGTGAGAGGGCTGGAAGAAGAGTAGCAGTGGGAGCCAACCCTAGATGCAATAAACTGGAACATATTATATCTCTCTGGCTAACGTCAGGAATGGTTTAGCTGAGGCTGGGAAGCCACGGCTGTCCTTCCCTGCATACCCCATATCAAAGCAGAAATTGCGTCTTTTCCTGGCCACAGCTGCTGAGCAGCTTTGTGTCTGCTCCTGGGTGCAAATGTTGCTCATGCCCTCGCTTACCTGCAGCCGGGTGGGTTGTGTGGCTGGGCTAGGACAGGCTTATTCCTGCCCCGTCCCATCTTCCAAAGCTGGTGCTCTGACCCCTCTCCAGGCAGGCATTTCAAGGGGAAAGAAAGCAGCAGGTACTACGTAATCCTTTCTGGGAGTTGGTTTTACCCCCACTTGGCAACCTAGAGACAGCTGCCATGCTAAAACCTGGTCGAGCCTCCTCCAGCAGGCGAGCACTGCTTGTTTGCTTCCCAGAGCACCTTGAGCTCTTGTTTTACTGCAAGCGGGCAGTAGTTTCATCTCAGCTTTCACAGAATCATAGAATGGGTTGGGTTGGGAAGGACCTTTAAAGGTCATCTAGTCCAGCCCTCCTGCATGAGCAGGGACATCTCCAACGAGATCAGGTTGCTCAGTGTCCTGTTGAACTTGACCTTGACTGTTTCAGGGATGGGGCATCTACCACCTCTCTGGGCCACCTGTTCCAGTGTTTCACCACCCTCATCATAAAAAATGTCTTTGTTATATCTAGTCTGAATCTGTCCTGTTTTAGTTAAAAACAATTATTCCTCCTCTCACTACAGGTACAGATTTAGATTCAGTCCCCTGAGTTTTGGCTCTCCGACTCTAGCTTTGAAATATCTTTGCTGCTGGGTCTGGTGCTGTTGGGAAGAAAGAGGATCCCCCCCCCTCCCTGGCCACATCCAGGTTAATTAGGGAGTGGGAACCTTGAGCAAGGCTCCAGGAACTGCCTGTATCCCAGCCCTGATCAAAAAACAGGTCCCAGTACTCAACTGGGAGGTGCAGAGAAGACCAGGTCCCTTGGGTGTTTGTGAATTGTTTTCTGGCAGCCACAAGCACAGGCCATGCCTTGGTCTTTGTATCCAGGCTCTGCACCCAGTGGCCTCAATAAGAAGCAAGTCCTCTAAGCATGACGCAAGAACTAACTGATTTTTTTTCCCTAGAGTTCTCTTTTTCTGCTGTGTTTTTATGTTACAAGGGTATCCTGTAATTTTTACTCCCCAACCACACAAAAGAAATGATGTATTAGCACAGAAGTATGTGAGCATCTTTCTTCTTCTCAATGGAAGGAACAAATTGAAGCTGACAGTTCCCTGGAACCAGCGCAACACATGAAGTAGTCACAATAATACATTTTATCTTCTAGCCCTTTTAAAGCATCAGAAGCTCTCCAGTCTCTGATGCCTCCAGTAAGCTGACCTTGGCTGGCAGAGCCAGCCACCTCATTACTGCTGTCCCAGTGCTCACACCCTGCCCTCTCTCCCAGCCCTCAAACTGCCCGATTAGCTGCAGCAGCTAGAGCTTCCCAGGTCAGGCAGCCTGCTGGTAATCATTCAGTGACACCAGATCTGCTTCAAATAATCCCTTCCGCAAGGAACCATTATTATTATTTTTTTTTAATTCAAAAAACAAATTTAGCTGCAACACCCAGGGATTTGTCAGACTTGACTTCGTCCTGAAAACATCACCATCGGGGAAACTTTAAGCCATCAAAAAAGCTTTGCAGGAGAGAAAATCTATCTAGTCATCACTGAGTTTCTGGTTTTAGCAGGTGCCTTCACCTCTACAAAAGACCAGGCTAGACCGACCCTACCATTACTATTTAAACCTGTCTATTGGAGCTGACCAAAGGAAGGAACCCATTTACAGTGAAATCTGTCAGAGACAGGCAAATAAGCACCTGCAAAGAGCTGCAGGAGGTCCGTGTTTCAGCAGAGGGGGCAAGGTTGAACACCACAACTTCCTTTCTCCTTCCCCAAATTATCATCTCACTGTCAGAGCAGCCAAACCAGCTTGATTTGTCCCTCAGTGAGGTGTCTTTCTTCTTTGTCGAATTTATCTTGCACTTGCTGCAAGACTGAGGCAAAACAGAGGCCAAAAACATGGTCTGTAGTGAATGTACCCCTTGAAGATGCCTCAGAAACCTTGGGGAGTGGGGCTTGTGCTTGGGACAGAGATGGTGGCATGGGTCTGTGGTACTGCCTCAGGAAGGCAGGGTGGTTGATGTAGCTCTGTATTCGAAGTCTGATGTGTTTTCTAACCATATAGCATGAGGGAAAGGGCCTTTTCCGCAATTAAACAGCTTGACATCCTCTGTTGATGTTTAGTTTAAAAATGTTTGCTTTTAAAACCTTAATTGTGGTACAGAGGTAGAGAAGTATGCTACAGCTTTGTGCAGTAACATCCCCACAAATAGTCTTTGGCTGGAGACTTCCCTGGGTACAGAGACACCTTTTTCTCCACTCCTCCCTGCAAGTATCCCTGGATTGTGGTAGCAACAGCTATCCCTCTGCACTTTCCCAACCATACAAGCATGTCTGTGGGTGGTGATGCTGTTGAAAAAATGCCACTGCTCAATTAAGTGTATAATGTATCAAGTCCTGCATGACTGACTGCCCTTTCCTTGTCTTGTTCAGTACATCCGCAAAACACCATTTTGTTAGTTCTGGGTTTTCACACAGAGATCATTGTGGGGTAGGAAGCAATTGGCTATGATGTGCTTTTTGAACCATAAGGCTTTTTCCTGAATTCCGTGTAACACGCTCAGGCCACGTCTATTTAGACCTACACAAAATCTTATGAATAAGAATAGACGGTCGCTGAAGTAAACAGAGGTAAACCTTTAGTTTATTATATGTTCACATTAATACAGCCAAGAGCTGGAAATGCTAAGATGTCTATGCTACACAAAACCAAACTGAAGCCATATTAAAAATGCTAAGACTTTAGCTGAGGCTGGAGAATAATCAGCTTAAAATTCTGCCTGCATATTCTATGGTTTTGCTTTCTTTGAAATCAGAGGGAGATGTTGCCATCAGCTCCCTAGATGGCAGCTGGACCACAGAGCCTTGTTTCCATGCACGCAGGTGCTTCACTGGAAACGCTGGCAATATATTTGACTTCCCTGCCCTACGCTGAAAGCAGCAGCTCCTTGAAGGTTAGGTGGCTTTTCATCTGCAATTATCCAGCAAGGAGTTGCTTTTTTTCCCATTCTTTCCTGGCTCTACCCTTAAAAAGAAAATAATCCTCCTTCTTCCTGGTAGAGAAGGCAGCACTGGTAGATCCAGTGTAACAGCTCCTATGTAGGCATACACTGAATGCTGTATGCATGATTTCTCCAGCCACTGTATTTCTCACGGGCATGTTGTGCTGCGACCAGGTGAGGAAGACAATTGCTTCCATTGGCAGAAGTACAAAATAGTTTTCCATCACATAAAATCATTATATCCTCCTTTTCCTATACCCAGAATGATGGTCCATTACTATGATGTGAATTGGAAAATGCAGAAATCTCAACAGAGAAGGAAAGGAGAAAAGAGTGGGAGGGCAGCAGAGGACAAGCTACAGGGTCATTCCTATAAGCTTGTCATTAACCTGTGATGGCCCTGATGGGCTTTTCCTTTAAATGGCAGACTGTGGAAAAGCAGGGCTGTGCTGAGATGCGTGCTGCCTTAATTTGTGCAATGGAAGGTTATGCAAGATAATTACCTTGTAGTTCAGTGACAACACACGCTGTCAGATCTGTTCAATCCACAGTGGGTTTATCCATAGTGTCTCTGTGTCTAAAAGACTCAAGTGGTAACTAATCCTGTAGCATGGCTGGAGCATATGACGTTTTAAACTCAAGATTTCTTTTTTTAATGTCCACTACAGATTAAATTTACCAATTTAACCTGGCTAAATCTACTTCCCATACATTTAAGGGTTTCTTCAGGTTGCATTGGCTGTGTCCGTGACAGTAAATGATGGGAATTTGGGATTGTTCTCAGGCATTAATGACAACAGTCACAGACCAGCTTGTATCTGTGCATTAAACCCCCTTGTCCTCCAAAAGAATGAAGAATGTGAAGACTGCTTTGGGAATAGTCCTTGGCCCATGCTGCTTCCCAAACCATGCCCAGTAGCTGTGTGGGAGAGCGCTAACTGGATGAAGCCAGATCTGTGCCAGCAGTTGCTCAGTGTAACCTCCTTTGCCCCAAGGAGCAGAAAGCCCTTGCAGATTCCAGAGGGAACAGCTTTTCTATACGGAGAATCACAGAATCATAGAATGGTTTGTGTTGGAAGGGACCTTTAAAGTTCATCCAGTCCAACCCCCCTGCAATGAGCAGGGACGTCTTCAACTAGATCAGGTTGCTCAGAGCCTCGTCCACCTGATCTTGAATGTCAGGGTCCTTTAATGATCCTGGCTAGAGAAGATGGTGGTGGTTCGGGGGAAGTTTAGGCTGTTTGGTGGTGTTAGATATGCACTGCTGTCTCCTATACCTTTAAGAGTTTTTAAAGATGAAAATACTTCAGCTAGAAGAAGAATAACCTCTGCCACAGCTTTAAATAAAAGTTGTAAAACTCATGTATGAAAGATCTTCTCTAGCACAAGTTTCAAGGTTTGGATTTAAATGAACCGAAGCCAAGAGACAAGAGTTATATCAGAGCGCACAGTCTCTCTTGATTGAGCATGAACAGTGCTGTACAGTGATGTACTAGAAAAGAGCTTCAGACACATGCTATAGCCAAATATAAGTGAAGTAACACAGGACTTTTATGGCAATGCTCTTGAAATGGCCACACTTGTGAGGTGTCAAAAAGATTAAATAAATCCATTGCTACAATGCTCGTATATGGACAAGAACATCCAGCTTTAAAGATCTTCTGTCCTAAAACATGTAGTGATGTATCTTCAACTAGATTTTAGTGAGCTATGTGCCATTAATACACCCCTCAAAATAGAAAGATCATATAAATATCCAAGGCGTTTTAAGTCACCCTAATCCCAAGTATTTAAAGAGGAGCAGCAAAGCATTTGTATCTCATTAGAGACTGAAAGGGTTTGACAACAATGATGTTTTACTTTCCTTTCAGGGATGAAAAGCCTGTTTTATTTGTTTAATTTAGCTCACTCATGCTTATATTAGAGCATACCTGGAGTGGATACCAAGTACAGCTAAAGTTTGTCTCTCTTGGCTGAAGAGAAACAAATAACCTCTGGAGCAGCCCGCTGGTTATCTAAACCAACCTACACAAGTTTACTTGATGCGTTTACTTTCCAGCAGTTGCAAAGAGGTAGTATCCTAAGCTTGCTGTCCTTGCCTATGCTGCTGCCATCTGCATTAAATGAGGGTTGTAAACAGCAGAAATATTGGTGCAAAGTAATAAAAGAAAGAGCACTCTTAAGGATGATTTTATATTAAACACTGCTGGATCGCTGCTTTTCTCTCCTGCCAGTGAGAAGGTTTTTATGTTCATCACTTACAGTCTGAGAAAGCGAAGCCACTCTACTGCTTACACTTGACATACAAATTTAGGTCACTGCTCAGAGTCATCATGGATTTTGCCAAAATACTCCGACTAGAGTTGCATCTATTGACATCAGGGAGGATTTACCCGACCTGTTCTCAGGTCTTACTCATGGACTCATCCAAATGTCCCTGTTGGTCGGTAAGGGACAAGGGAAACCACCAGCACCACCCATGGTTTCCTAGGCCTCCCCTGCTGCTAATGCTTGCAAAAGTGCAGAGTAGGTTGATTGCTTTGTATGATCTGAGCTGAGAAATTGCAATTCCTTCCATCACATGTGGTCAGCCGGGCAGTGTTCAGCAGCATATGCCAAAAGAGGCAGAGAAGTAGTCAGGCTGGCTGCTGCTAGACAGACTAATTCCCACAGCCTGTTTTGCATCCTGTTAGTCTTACTACTTCTCACAAGATCGCTCCTTGTAGTTGATCTCCTAATATAGGGATACATAACAGAGTAGCACCAAGCTCTCCACCTTTACTACTACATAGCACTGCCGAAATGACAGTGCAATCCACTACACGTGCAGGTCACTTGCACTGAACCACTGTTTACGGATTTGGTGGAAGCGGGTTTAAAGCACGGGAAGATCGTTCTCAGTTGTTTTGCAGAAATTATCTTTCTGTAGATTATTTGTTGGCACTTGAATGGCAGGGGGGCTTTGTTTTTAATTAAATCTTTAATTTACATAAAGAATAATCAGTGATGAGTAGAATTGGAGTTGACTTCTAATCAAAGATAATTCTGCATACCAGGGTGGGTTTGAAATGAATGAACGTCAAATCTAATTAGACAGCCAGATTCTGATCCCTCAGCCACACTAATACATACTGTAACAGACCAAATCTTCCTTATCTACACTGATGCCAGCTGAATATGATTGCTCTGTGTTTCTAGCGTGGTAAGGGAATGGCGTTGGGGAGGGCACCGCACAGGCTCGTGCGCACGCTCTTTCCAGCTGCCAGCGCAAAACAAATGTTGGAACTGGAAAAAAAGGAGGTCAGCTACCACGAACCCATCTGTCACGTGCAGGAGCCATTTAGGATCAAATGTATTTTCCTCAAGTTTATGACAGTGAAATCACTCGCGTTTCCCTCTCCTTATCTTTTTGGCATGTGCTCTACCGAGGGTACGGAGTGATGCTGTAGGGGCTTCTCTGAGGGGAGGTTAAGCAGCTGGAAGGGCCATTCGTGGCTCACCGGCAGAGGAAACGGAGCATGTACCCAGAGCTCTGGTGAAAGGGTAGCTACAAAAGAGGCAGGAAGAAAGCTAACTGTGGTGCAAGACTTCTGGGGTGCTGCTTTTACCTTAGCCACCACCAGTCATTATTTCTGTGCTAGCGGGGTGACAAGAGTTAGCCAAAGGCATGGCTTACAGTAAAAATAAAATATGAAGTTAAAAGTCCCCACGCTGACTTTGGCACCTAGGCTGGTGTGAAAGGCAACCGATGCTTCCTGAATTTATGGAGCTATATTGCAGTGGGAGTATCAGGCATCAGGTCCTATACATTTACAGCTACATATTCTTTAACTTTTTTTTTTTTTTTTTTTTTTTTTGCTATTGACCTGGATTTTTAGCTTTTTCCTTACTGTTACTATTGCTTTTTGCTTTATGTACTTCATCCAGTTTGGGTAGGAGGAACAGAACAAACAGCATGAGCTATTCCAGATGGCAGACAATTTGTGTTTCTGCTCAGGGTGTCTAGTGATGAGCTAGCAAATACTGTAGCATTTAAGTTGAAAATGTCCTTACATACAACATAAAATATGTTTTTACGGAAATGAGACCATAAAGTACAAGTCTTGCTATTAGTATCAAGTCTTGGGAATAATATTATTTGAAACAAAAGCTAAAATTTGGTACCAAAATACCCAAAGCTAACATTTTCGTTTATTAGAAACAGGTAACTGTGCCTTGTGCTCACTCACAGGGATTTCTGCATGACAAAGTAAAGCTCCCAGCTATGGGCTTAAGTAGAGTGATAAAAGATGCATGAGTTGCATAAATACTTCTTTGTGCATTGTAAAAACTGAATCCACCCAAACTGAAGGTATTGGAAAACAACTAATAAAAGAAAGAATCACTGCAGGTGTTACTGATGCAGATAAATCCACCAGCAAAAAGGGAGAACAAACCTTCAGAGAGATCCTGCTGGATAGTTGGTGGTGAGGCTTGGATGTCCATGGCTGGGGAAGAGACCCATCCCAGCCTGCCAGTGAGCTGCAGTGGGTTAAAATGGGATTCTTGCTGCTGGAAGAGATAGGGCAGAAGTTTGCCTCCCTGTGCTGGCAGGAATACATGGCTACCAATGGGACCTGGGTGCTCCCAAATCTCCCATTTGAAGGATAGGGAGCCATCTCTGCTGCAGCTCCTTCTCTGTGCGTTACTACTCTCGGTAGCCATGCTGGTAAGCCCACGTCGCTCTCTTTCTGTACGCTAAAATTAACGTTTGAAGCTCACAGATCTGTTGGCCTTTCACTGGCTGATGAAGGCTTGGGAAGTGTGCTTGTCAGTATAGCCATATGCTGCTATTTAGGAATATCTCATAGCCTTGGACTTTGATGGAACAAATGCACATGATTATGTTCTGGCAACCAAGAATAGTTCTTCAGATGGAGCTCACATGTCTGTACAACTCTGGCAAGTGCTACCCTGCGTGAGGAAGGACCAGCCCAATCACTGGGAGCATAAAACGTGCCATGAAAGTCATAATTCATGTAATCCAATGGCCAATGGAAGATAGTCTTTTACGGGTGCTTCCAGGAGATCCCATCCCACAGAAATACTCCTGACACATCCAGGAATTATAAGCCTGTGCACTAATGCCTAAGAGCTTTTGTCCTGAAAGTGTAAAAACCTTGTGCAATAATTACATCTCTTGTGAAAGTTTTTATAATGCTCCTGAGCACTCCTACCCATATATTATTGTCAAATTTTTATATTAGAAAACCATCCACAAGAATGTCCGCATTTTCATCCAAGATGCATACCTCTGTGCCTTCTAGGAGTCTAGGGAACATGGAAACCATAAATTCCAGGTGGTTATTTGGGCTACTGGCCATGCTGGCTTCGTATTGCCAGGGTGATTCAATTAAGTCAGAAGAAAGCAGTTGGAAAATAAGTATTAGAAATGACTAGACTTAAGGCTACAAAAGCAAGCGACACCAGCTGAAGGTGTACTGAATGAGCTTAGCATTGAACTGAGCCTGTATAGGTCTAGGATTGAGTTGTGCTCTTTGGATTTACGAGTAAGTAAAAAGCAGAAAGTATTGGCTGGCTGGGAGAGGGACATGACTTCTAGGGCACAATCAGTTTCTTCCCTTGCTGGATTTATTCTTTTGTAGATGCACACTCCTAAATGTGATCTTACTGCAATTACAAGCTTTTACCTTTGTAAGCTGGTCAGCTAGTCTGATAAGCAGAACATAGACCTTGACATAGATGAGAGAGGAATGTATTCTTTTCTTTCATTGTTCAAGAAGATACTGGTTCATTTGTTAGACACACCCCAGCTTTACAAGTAAGAAGTGTTCCTAGCATGCAAACCAGGATCACTTGACTTCAGTAGCCAGGCACTTGCATCTGTTTAGTGGACTCCCTCAGCTTACCTTAACCTAAATAATTATCATCAGTTTTTAATGGACAGCCTACAGACCACAGATCAGCAGAAGGAACAACATACAAACCATCTCACTGTAGGGACCGCAGCTCCTTAGATCCAGAATGGACCTTGAAATGTGTGTCGCACGAAAATGTAATACAGGAACAAAGGATTATCAAGATTTCTTTCAGACATTGAGTCCTACTCCACATTCCCATTTAATCAAGCATTATCCATAATCCCAAGTGTCCTCAAAGCCTCTACTCCATGAACCCCCAGCTGCAGACAGCTCCCTAACACCCTACAGCAAAGCCTAGACCCAGAGCCATAACCGTAGCTACTACAAGGAGAGAACAGGAGGAATCAAGGCCACCATCACTACTGTTACATTTATTGCAGCTTTACGGTCGCTAGCGCATGTAGCAAAACCAGCTTCCCCTTGTCATGCGGTGAACAAAAAATATCATCTCCAGATTGGTCATGGGGAAAAAGCAAACAGAAAAGGACTGTGCAAAAGTCAGTCTAGGTTTAGCAAACGTGATTCTGACTGAATTTCACCCCTCTTAACTTGGACTGAAGTCCATGCTGTTTATCAAATATTTTGACATTATGGGAGGTGGAAGTCCATGCTGAGGGTGATGAAGAGAGGCCAGCCCTGTGAGCGTGATGGGCTCAATGGTCCCTTCCCCTCTCATTAGCTCAGGCTCAGCTGTTTTCCCGTTTCCAGACTGAAAGAAGAGCTGAGAGAGGGGGCTTTTATTTCCCCAGGGACAGAGACATCATCAGTTATCTGCCATTCCCTGCTACAAGCTGTCAGTGAATAGGGCAGGGAAAGAGTACTGATAGTATTTCACTTTATCCCTCACTTACTGATGGGCTCATCATTCAACTGCCATGCACTTAGCACAGGCAGTACTAATTATATCAATTATGCTTCTACACAGCACATGCTTATATTAGCCGTAAGCAGACTGGTGACTTTTGAAAATGAAACATCAGTGGTTCATTAGCTATGCAGATTAAAAAAAGTAAGCATGCTCATTGCATCCACTGCTGAGGTGGATCACTCCAATCTCAAACACATTTAATACCATTTTAGATGTGCAATATGCTTTATATTGAGAGCAAAATTTATACTGTATCTAGAAGACAGTAGTATTATACCACATAACTACTAAACGCAGACTTAGAAACTTGATTGCTACATTGGAATAGCACCAAAATCCCCTTAGTGGTGTTCATCCGTAGGGATGTCAGTCAGGTCAGCAAGAGATCTGGGTAAGTCCTTGTGGGCTGAGCCTTAGTGAAATTATACTAGTGACTACATCTGTATGTATAATCAGAATACAACTGTATTATTAAATTCAGCAGTAGGTTTATTTAGTTGATAGCAGAGGCCTGTGAATAGTTTAAGATGCGGGAAAACAAATCCCCCTCTACAAAGTATATTACAACAATGTAGCAAATACTCATCACTCAAAGTATAGTTGCTAGATGTAGGTATCTTAAATAATCCATTGATGTGCCTGTATGCAGCCACTGTTGATGTGAATCTGGGCTAAGGGGCTGCTGCTGCTAGGCAGAGTCGGTGTGATTTTTGTGAGGTCAGTTGGAAGTATCTGAGATGTCAGCAACACAAGTTTAAATCTTAGGAACAGATTGTGTTTGTACAGTAGAGTCAACCTCTAATCTGAAAAATTGAAAAGTAACTGAACAGAACTGGGAGATTTCATCAGTTCTGACTCTGTTACCTCCTTTTATCACAGTTTTCTTCTGTACAGAAATTAAACATACATTAATCAGCAAGATTATAATATAGATAGAGAGCACAAGCCTATCTGGGCTCTGAGTTTTGACCATTTTATGCAAAAGTAAAGCAAAAGTAGCTCAAAGCAGGTCTTCAATTTGCATTTCAACTGCACTTCTTCCACATTTCCTTCTGGTATCTTGAGGAAAGTGTGAGCTACTAAAGCATTGCAAAGCTATCTGAGAGCTTGAGCAAAATAAAGAAAATAAATCAGTAAATTCCTTTTCCAAATATCTTAATTTTTTTAATTTCCCCAAAGGAGAAGAAAACAGAAATACTTCCAGTGTGTCTGCACACTGTCACAGGTGGACACAAACATTTTGTTCACAGAGAAACCCATTCATCCTTCATTCACATTAATGCAGAAAATACTCACTGTGTGAAAGATGCTAGCATTTTGACAAGAGTTTTGAATCTAAAGTAATCACATTTTTATAGCCAATGTGGTCATGATTAGCACTCAGCTTCAAGTTTGGTTTTATTCCTCTCATTTTTTGAGGAATGGCTGATGTTTACGCAGTTAGTCTCCTCTGACTGTCAGCGTTGTTTGTCTTCTACCCTCCTAGGTCTCCAGATGCTGTCAGGGGGTGTGTTAATCATCCTGTCAAATGATGCAAGTGGTGAACACTTGTAAGGGATCTTCTGCTCCTTGGCACTCTGGACCCAACTTTTAATGCTAATCTCATATGCAAATGGGAGCATACAGCATGCAGCCTGTCTTAAGGTTATTTGCAAAACCAAAGGGAACTTAACCATGCAGACCCCTGATAGCAGTTGGGTGGTTTGTGCTTTGTCTCTCAGGAGCTGGTTCTCAGTGAGGTTTGAACCATCAGATATCAGCTGGCGTGGGTGGATGCTGTAGCATCTACAGAGATTTGAGGTTTGACCCTGGCAGCTGCAAAGTGGCTTCTACCAAGTGCTGGGTACCAGCAAACCTGAGCAGCGCTCAGCCCTGCAGAAGTGTGATGAGAGCCTTAAGGAGCTAGGTGCGAGTATAGTGCCAAATTGGGACTTTCATTGACCAAAGACTCAAATATCTCCAGCTGTGCCTGGAGCCTGTTTATCCCTGTATAAGTTAGCCAAAGATCATCCTCACTGCAGTTTCTCCTGACCCTGCAAGGAGCAGCTGATCCCGATCCCCCTGCTCCCACCCTCTCCCTTTCCCTGCCTCTCCTGGCCATGGGTTTCTGCCCAGCACAGGTGCTTATGGCCCTGACCAGCCCAAGATCAGCATCTCTGTCCCAGGGGTTTATCCTTGCTTGGTTAAACTGGCTCAGCCCTGAGCTGGACACGATGCACCTGGGCTCAGCAGGGACACGGACAGTGGAGCACCTTACCTGTTGCCCACAGCAGAGGAGAAAACTGGCCTTAACTGCATCCCGGGTGGTATCTCTGAGGGCTGCCCTGTCTCAAGGGGCAGCTCTCACTTCTGAAACAGAGAGATCTGTGCTGGTTTGGTTGTGCAATAGAGAAAACTTCACATTGCCAGTAGTGCTGGCAATGCTGGGACTGGAAGAAGTATTTCTGGAAGAGCTCCTGCAGAAATATTCCTGACAAAGCAGCTCCTCGGGCAATGCAGTCCTCTCCATGGAGAAGCAGTAGCTCGCCATGGCACATACCACCACCTCAAAGAGTATTTGCCCAGCTTAGCACTACAAATAAAATACAACTGGACGGCACACAATGTTTCCCCACATATTTGTTTTCTCCAGTGAGTGTTTGCCATGCAGGCACCACCTAGCTCTGGTGCTTATCTTTAATAAATATATTTTATTGTGAAGGTTTGCATTGCAAATTTGTGGCCTTCACAAGTGGCTCCTTTTTTGGACACTTGTGATCATTCCCTGTCTATGGGGATGAGAGGGTGGTTTACGCTGGCTGTCACCCCCTCGGCCCCATAGGTTGCAGTTTGACAGAGCATGAGCTCCATCACCTGCAGGCAGCTCCAGCCCCTGCCACGCCATCCCGCCTTGGCACCCAACTCACCCCTCAGCCCAGCTGTTGGAGTGAAATGACATGGGGGTATGGGGCATGGGGCGTGCTGGGTCCAGCTTTTAAAATAAATGGGGGAAAATACTACCAAAAAAATCTCTTTTTCACTTTTTGTCACATTATTTTTTAGCTGGCCTAGTTTCTCAATCCATTTCACAGCACAACAGTGTTAGCAGCCATGCTAACACCCCAGGAAGGAAGGAGGTGGTGAAAGGATGGACGCTGCGGGATGGGGGAGCTGGTCCCTGGCAGCACCCACTGACCAGTGCCCTCTTCCTTAGCATCCCCCTTCTCCTCCCACTCCCTGCCCTGCTGCCTGGCCTCAGCTGGCTGTGGCATTCCTCAGACAGCTCAGTGAGGCCATTCATCTCACCAGACCAGCACAAATCTGAAAATTTGAACAGAAGAGCCTGCTTCATTGTCTGATGAGGGCAAGCGTCAGGGTGGAGATGAGGAAAACAGTACATCAAGGAGGAGGGGAAGAGGAAGGCATCCCCCTTTGCCCCCATGGCAGCAGCAAGCTGATGGAGTTGCTGTCAGCTGTGGCATTTGTTTGCTATTTCTTTGTGGGTAGGTTGCAATCAGCTTAGTTTGGTGCAGATGCTGAGCTGGGCATTGGGAATGAGCACACATACAAAGCAAGGGGTTTCCTCCCAGTGTGATAAGCGCCCCCCCCCCCCCCCCCAGACACATGAAATGCAGAGCATATGGTGCCTGAAGCTTGTTTACTCATCTCTTGTCATGGTAGAGAGCATCCCTCTCTCATCTCGGCATGCCGTAGCTGTGCGTACACCCACTGTGTCTTCCTTCTCAGCAGCCAGGCGGGAACAGCCATGGGGGAAATGGGCAAGGATCAAAAGGGAGCTGCAGGACTTGATCCATGCTGAATGAATACTCTTTATTTTATGATACGTACACAACCAACACTCCGCTAGCCTCTAAGAGCTCTGCACAATCCCAAAATAATCTCTGGGACACCCTGATATAGCAGATGGGGACACCAGGGCTGGGGGAGAAACATGCCAGGCATGGCAGCTTCACGCTGAAGCTTCTGGTTTCTAGTCCCACATCCATGCCTCTCTGTGTCTCTGGCACATTTTCAGTAGACCCTGGGCCATAAGTTTGAAGTTAAGATAGGACCATTGTATCTCTGAGGTGTGATGATTTGGCAACACAAACGGGTTCGTGCCCCCTCATGGGGTTCAGTTACCCCTTTCCATGACTGATAGACACCAGGCAGCCCCAGCCTCACTGCCTGCTTCTCACGCTCCATCGTCACTGACCTGCTTTCTGTTGTTTTTCAGGAATATCTTCCAGGCTTCCTGAAATCATGTCAATAGGATCACACTCATTCTCTCCAGGAGGTCCTAATGGGATTATCAGAAGCCAGTCCTTCGCTGGCTTCAGCGGGCTTCAGGAGAGACGCTCCAGGCAAGTGCCATGCTCTGTAAGGGGAAATTCCAAATCGGGCCCTAAAGGAACCCTGGGGTTTAAGGGGTGAAGGTGGAGAAGAAGCGAGAGAGTACTTACTGCCTTCTCTCTGACTTGCCGAAGAAAGCCTTCTAGGCTAAAATATCTCCATATATCATTTCTATAACTAAGCTGGTACCCTCTGCCTTAGGTACCAAGTGCCTGTTTACTTCTCCCCCATTAATGCAGGGCTTCCTCACATGCCTCAGAGCTGTGAGAGAATTTCAGAGAATCATTTTAATTTACTAACTTGTGCAGTGATCTTTTCAACATGTGAAATGCACAGGAAAATGATGCACTTCACACCGCCCCCAGTTTAAGACCATTGCTACCTAAAAGACAGTCTTCTCTTTGCCTTGCTGCTGTGAATTCAAAACAACCCCGTTTCCCTTGCAGGGCAGCCTTCATGTCCATGAAACAGGGCAGAACTTGGCTGCAGAGCCTTTCCTGGCACCGCCTGTTCGCTAGACAGGACTTAGGGCTTTGTGTTGAGCAAGTCATCCACTCCCTGATGCCCCCAGAGGCTACTTTACAATTAATTGTAACTTGTTCAAAGTCTCCAGGTGCCAGACCACCGGTTAGAAATTGAGGAGGAATGACAGGCAAAGGAAAGGTTGCCTCCCATTGCCAGCGCAAGCCAGCGGTGGTTGTTAGATGCTGACCTACCCCCAGGAGAGCCACCGAAGAGGCATCTATATGCAGCACAACTATCCTCCCTTTGCTATACAAAGCTGCCTACGGGCCATGCTCAAGACCAGCAGCATGATGCTGTCCTCCAGACACTCTCCTAACCAAGCCCCAATCTTGCTTAGGAGCCCTCAGGTTTTACTTCTAAGATTATCTGGGCTTCCCTTTGCTTTTAGCACCTGGATATACCTCAGCCCTTTTACAGCTGTGGCTACACAATGTGAGGCAAGGGAAGGGATGGTGTAAGGCAGAGAAACATCTGAGGACCCTCAGACTCAGCCTGGTGTTTCCAACCAGCATTTGTATCTCGGCAAGGCGACTGGCACATCAAAAGCTGACAGCACATGTCCCAGGCTGCTCAGACCTCTTAACCTGTAAACAAATGCAGTCCTTTAACTGGGAGACAGAGAAGCAGATTCGTTTCTGCTAGCAGAGATAACATCAGAAGATTTCTTCAAGCTATGCTCCTTTGAGATCATTATGATTTATAGGGATTTCCTCCTCTTTGATGTTGATTTTGCAGGTGTAACTCCTTTATTGAAAATTCCTCTGCACTCAAGAAGCCCCAAGCAAAGGTGAAGAAAATGCATAACCTGGGCCATAAGAACAGCACCACGCCCAAAGAGCCCCAGCCGAAAAGGATGGAGGAGGTCTATCGAGCCCTGAAGAATGGCTTGGAGTAAGAGCCTTTATCCTGTTTGTTGATTGAAACTTTCTGTGACATTTTAGAGCCTAGAGAAACATATCACAGGAATGGGGATCCTTAATTGTACGAGAGGAGCATATGCCTCTTGGAGCCTGCATTGTAGCATTTAAGATCTGAAATATTTGTACGGGAAACAGGAGTACAGGGAACAGAATCTCATTTCCACTCAAATTGCTAGGAAACCTCCCAAAGGCTTAGATTTCAACATTAGATTTTATTTTTTTTTTCCCTCTGAATTTCCTAGAGTCCTCTCAGAGGGTTGTATCACCTTTAAGATAACATCCCAGATGATAAGAGGGCTGTTACGGGCCAGATACAAGGGCAGCATCTGGCAGCGACTGGAAGGCACCAGCCCATAAACTAAGCAGCAGATTAGCTTACTTGACACTGGTTGTCCAGTGTAAGGAGAACCTGGAGCTCCTATACACAGCTAAATAAGTGGCTCCTTTTTATTCCCAAAAAGGCAGCAGGGAGCTGCTTTTAGGGCAGATCGACATAAACGAGTTTTTGCCCGAGAATGCATCCAGTGAGGAAAGCCGTTTGTTGGGCAGATTTTCTTTTAGGATGGTCAGCAGCCAGCTCAGTATGTGCTGCAGAGCTCAGGCATCCCTTCTCTGGTTTGTGTTTACAGTGAGTATCTGGAAGTTCACCAGACAGAGCTGGACAAGTTGACTACTCAGTTAAAAGACATGAAAAGAAACTCACGCCTGGTACGTGTCACGCTTTTTCATCGTGCACAGTAACCTTTTTGAGGTACTGGAGCAGCTGCAGGGTGGGAGAGGGATACAGGGGGTTTGTGCTGATGCTCTTCTTCCCTTCCAGCCCTGGTCTTGTTGGTGATTTCTATTGATTGACAAACATTATTTTCTCTTCGTGCTGTTATGTTGCAAAATTAATCACAGTTTCTTGTTTTCTCTTGCAGGGAGTCCTGTACGATTTAGATAAGGTACGTTACTCCCTTTGACACTGCTTTTGCTAGGGAGCATTAGTATCCATATGGTGTACGTAGCTGGCATGGGAAACCACTCTCAGCCAGATCTACTAGCCAGGCCAACACTGTTGAGGGAGAGGCTACTGACAATTTGCCCTTGCAAAGGAAGAATTCCCACTCCCCTCTTCTTCCCGGGGGCTGTGGTATTGCCCGGCACCCCCGCCAGCCAGCTGTGCTTACTAACTCAGCATCACACTTACCCCATCAGCCCTTTCCCCGGGCCTGTGGAGGCACGCTGGCCCTGGGACAGGCACAGGGGAGGAGACAGACCCCTGCCGGGGAGGAGAGAGGCGGAGGGGTGAGACCTCCTATACCTTTCAGCTGCCAGCCGTTACATCCATCGCCTTGTGCAACATCACCCTGCCAGCTCCAGGCGGTGAGGGGCTGGCAGGGGCATGCCAGCGGGGTCTGTGGGAGCCAGGTCAAACCCTGGCTCATCCCTCCTCCTGCCAGTTCTGGGGAACAAAAAAATGGAACTATTTTTCCCTGCAGAAAATCTTGAGTGAAAGAAAAGAAAAGTTTTCCAAAACTTTTCCAGAGCAAGTCTGGCTTTTTTTTCAGTCAAAATGCCAAGCTTGGTTTTGCTGTCAAAAACAATTTTCTAAGGAAGAGAATGGATTTTGAAATGCTAAACCAAATACATTTTAATACAGGTTTTCAAAGCACTGAAAATACTCTGTTTTGGGCTAAAAAAGCTCTGATCTTCACCCACCCCCACCCCCACCCCTTTTTGAAGAATTCAAAAAACTAGGAAAATCCCATGAAAGGAAAACTCTTTTTTTGTTTAAAAATATATTAGGTACAGAAGTCAGTGGACTCCATTGTCAGCAGCAGGTTAATGGTAGTTAATGGTAGTAAGGCGGGAGAGCTGATTCCAAATTCATGGGCAACAAACCCCTGTGTGTTTTAGGGAGGAGTTTCCCAGATTCATGGGGACTCACAGAGCTAGTGTGGCAGTGTCTTACTGATTTATTTAAATGTGCCTCACCCTCTGCCTCTTCCTTTCCTGCAGCAAATCAAAGCAGTCGAAAGATACATGAGAAGGCTGGAGTTCCACATTAGCAAGGTAATGAGCACTCCTATCATCTTTCTTCTGCATCTGCTCCTGCGTTATTAGGAAAACAAACCCTTGGCCTCCTGCTACTCCTCCACTCTGGGGAGGCTGCCTTGATGAAGCCTCTCCCAGATTCAGTATTTTTACTGCAATGGGCTGGTGGTCAGAGCCAAAGAAAGGGTTCCCATAGGGTTTGTAGCCCCCAAGGTCCAGCCGTGCCCCAAGACACTCCTGCCCGCTTTTAGGTACAGAGAGAACATAGGGTCAGACACTTGCTGGGAAAAATCTCGCTCACTGCATGCTTATTTTTAAACTGTAGGTAGAAAGAGTGTTACATCTGAAAGTAATTTAATTCGGCAGTTGTCTCTACTGTACGCAGCAGCTAGATTGGATTTATTCCTGGATTTCACTGCTAACGCTTCTGCTGCGCGGTTTGAGGCCCACATCCACTTGATTACATCGGTGAGAATATTCAGTAGAGGTACTTGTGATTTATACTGATACATTTTAGAGCTGGACAAAATCCATGGCATGTATTCTCTTACTTATAAACATATCTGCTAGCAATTAGTTGCTTTTCTGAGCCTGACAAACGAATGAATTATTTTTGATGGATTAAATGTCTTTTGAGAGTCATTTGAAAAACATTCACGCAGCTTGAAGTGCTCCAATTATGACAACCCATCCAAACCTTTTAATTTCAGTCTTCTCTTGCTCTTGGAGCCAAAAAAATAAAAGAAATCATAAGGTGATAGACTGAAATTTCATTCCCCAAAACACCTTCCCTCTTGCTGGCAACATGAATGGCAAAATTAGTGCTTAAAGAACATTTCCATTCAAGTACTTCCCACTCCAGCCTTCTCAGAGCTAATGGTTTCTGGGCTTATAATAGGATTGAAAAACACGAAATGCAAGAGGTGTTGTTGGTCGGTATTGCTCCAGCTTGCTGAGTACATGAGTTCACGTTCCGTAACCCACAGCAACAGAGACAAAAGGAACCGAGCTGTGCTGTGGTAAAGCTTACGGGCTTGGGCAGGTAAAGAGGGATCTTTGTTTCTAATAATAAAGAAGGTCTTTTTCAGCAGTACCGAATCAGGGCCACAGCGATGCCTTCTGCCCTCTGCCTGCCGCTGCTCTGCAGAGGAAGCAAAGTGAGCAAAATGGGATGTGCAGCAGCAGACCCCATGTTTTTAGGGGGGCAGATGAGTGTGCCCTGGCCATTCTCACACGGGTAGGGGCAGGGCATCAACCCCGCGCTAATGCACCACCCTGGTGGCAGAAGTAAATACCGACTGACAGCTATTTATATAGTAGCTGTCTTTAGCTTGCTGACTTGCAAGAGAAATAGGAGTGGATATGACTTCCTATAAAAAAGCCTAAGAAGCTTTTTCTGTAACTTTGAAATGGCAAAATGCTACCTGTGTCTCTGTTAGCCTTTGCTGAACTCTTTCACTTTGCAAAGCAGTCCCTATCTTCTTTAAGGATCTAAGTCAGAGGCTTTGGCTACTGGATATCCAAGCTAGCCTTGTAAAAGTCAACCTAAGGCTTTGAAGCCACCAGGAAGACCGTTCCCATTCCAAACAAATAAGCAACAGCACTTTTTGTTAGAGGTTAAGTAGGCTTGGAAAATGGGATTTGGAATACGCCTGGATTGTCACATCAGGCTCATTTCTAATGCAGCAACACAAAATTGTAGACTAAGGAAGCCAAGGCACTGGATGCTTTCATAGAGAGAAATTCTGCTGTGAAAATCCAGTACTGAGCAACAAGCATGATGGGGCACAGGGCAATCGTTTGATGTCAGAGATAACAAGGTAAAAAGCAAACATCATCCTATCTTAGCAGGGATATTAGAAGCAGAGGGAAGAGACAGCTTCTTCTATTCCTTTCCTTCTCCCCATTCTGATAAAGTCAAGTTAGAAAACTTAAATCTCCTGTATCTGGAAGATTAAGTTTATATAAATATATATCACTATATATAGCTAGTGTGTATATATATACACCAGCTATACCACTGTAGACTCCTACTGAACATCTCAGAGTAAATATATACATTCAGTGCAGGGATTAGAGGGAAAGGGAAATCAAAACACAAGATGCCTGTAAACCTATTGCACACTGAAGGTGAGACTTTAACCAGTATGTGACTAGGTTTTGTAGAACTTCCAGAGTGCTTATGAAATGTTGGGCACCTAAGTCATGCCAAAGGAGTTTAAGGTAGCTAGGAATTATGTGAGTGCCTGGGAGGCTGAAGTTCAAAATATTTTCTTAATTTGACATTAGCTGATTCTAAGCCCTTTACTTGTGCTGATACTGGCTATGACTCCCAGTTTCTGGAGGACGGGCAGTGAGAATTAAAAAAAAATCACTCCCTGCTTCCAGTACTACCTATTAGTCAAATATTGCAACAGCTTCAATCTACGGCTGATGTTAGCAATACAGAAAGCATTCCTGGCCCTGTTAAATGTGCCATTTAATGTGTCCAGTCCCATTTGGCAGTGTGGATGTTGCAGCTGCCTTTAAAAGAGCTCTTCCACAGTGATATATTTGAGAAGGTTGCTGCATGCTTGCCCTACTGCTACAATTATACATAGCCCAGGCAAGGGAGGGGAAAGGGAGTAGCAATGGTTAAAGGCGTGCAGGGCAAGCAGGTGAATTGCTGGCAGCATCTAGTGTTGCTGTAAAGAGACTTTCACAGTGGAAGTTATTTTTATCTTGTGCTTCTTTTTCATAGACTGTAACAGTATCACGGCTTCATTTGCTCAGCCCATCCATTGGATCTAACAGCTTGGCTGAGCTTCCTTGTAATGCCAATGACTTTGTCAGGTTTTCTGGTTTTTTTCAATACACCTTCCTTGTTCCCACTAGGTGGATGAGCTTTATGAAGCCTATTGTATCCAAAGACGTCTCTGTGATGGTGCCAGCAAAATGAAGCAAGCCTTTGCAATGTCTCCTGCCAGCAAAGCAGCTCGAGAGAGTTTAACCGAGATCAACAGGAGTTACAAGGAGTACACAGAGGTACATCCTCATCAGTTTAAACATCTTTTCACTCTCACACCATTTGAAGGCCGTGGGAACTTTGCCAGTGATTGTAGGGAAAATTTCATCCAGATAAAGGATTTAAAAACAAACTCAGCAAAGAAGAATTATTATTTATTTTTTTGACTTCAGGTAGATACCTGATGACTTACAAGGACAGGTTACCTGGGCCCAAAGAGTTCCTTGAAATAAGGTTTATGCTCTGTGAGAGCAGGGTTAAACATGAGAACTGCTGCACAAGAAAAAAGTGTACATCTGTCCCAAACCTACTTATATTCAACTACCTCCTTCCTACCCACAGATTTTGGGTTGGCAGGTTGGCTGGAACCCTTGTGTATAAAGACATCTGTTGCATCCCATCTTGTTTTACTTGCTGTGATCAACATTTTGTTAAACAGGCAGTAGATGAGCAAGGGTCTACTAGTGTTACAAACATCCCAGCACACAAGCTGTGACAGTCTTCCTAAATCCAAAGGAAGAACTGGACAGGGTCCAGTACCCATCTCCCACAGTCTTTTTTGTTAATGTAGTCCACGTTTCGTGAAAGATTAAATCCTGCTGGGAGCCACTTTGGCACGGAGCTGCTGCTGGCACATGTCCTAGCTGGAAAGGACTGGGACAGTGACCAGGTTACGTTTCAAGGGCCACAACTACCCTCTGCCAACGGGAGGATTAGAGCGCAACAGAAGAAGAGCATGGGGTTACATTCAGCTTCGGTGCAAGCAGGCATAGCTCAGCTGCCATTTTTAGGGCAAGACCCAGCTAAGCAGCACGGATGGCTCTGGCAGATTGATTTTTATTGCAAAATATCTTTCATTTGCATAACAGAATCTTTCCTTCCAAACACACCTTAAAAAAAAAAAAAGAGAAAAAAAGGCAGAAAAAGGGTTTGACCTCACTGTTCTCTTTTCCACCACAGAACATGTGTACCATAGAAGCAGAGCTAGAAAACCTATTGGGGGAGTTTTCCATCAAGATGAAAGGTAATTGCCTTTTCACCTTTCCCTTCTTTCTCCCAACAGCAGCAGTCACTGTGCATGTTAGCAAGGGTATCAAGACATGCTGGGGTGACATGCATTTATGGTAGGTGTAGCTTTCCCTCACCACACGCATTGCTGAGCCTTCAAACCCCCAACTTACATTCCTGCCCACTGGAAAGGATCACAGAATCAGGAACATCAAAGCTTACTGAGAGACTGTCTGAGATGATGCTTCTTGTTTTCAAGGCTAATTACCTCTCTCAAACACTCCTCCCAACAGCCAGAGCAATTCAGTTTTGAAGGCTGCTGTACCTTTTGCCTCTATTTCCATAATTCTTTAAGAAGATGACTGGGAAATTATGTGAATGCCCATGGAGCTGAAGTTCAAAACACTTTCCTAATTTGACATCAGCTTTTTCTAAGTCCTTTACTTTTACTGATTCTGACTACTATTTTTGAAGAAATGTAAAAAAGCAAAGAGCTGGGGGTAGTTTACCATTTAAACACCTAGATAGCTCAGTGATGGCATTCATCTTTACATTGTATTCCTTGTCTTTATGACAGGGGATTTTATGGGTTTGAATACAATGGAATCAGTTTTACCTGAAACCTCAGTGAATCACCAGGTATTGCTAATGCTGTTATCCCTTTAAGACTCAATGTCTTAAAGAAGAGATTGTGGGGGCATACCTTTTTTGGATCTTCAATCACTGGCATGACAATAGTTCTATAAAACAAAATCAGCATCTAAATATTCATGCACTCTCAATTATTCACTTGAAATCTTGCTATTTAAAAAATCCACAGTATTGCTTGTAGAGTTTTTAGAGCTCATAAATATCATACAAGGTTTTGATCCTGCCTGCCTTGTCACAGTTGTGAGTTAATTGTGTCCTGTGGTTGCACTGCGTAAGTCATGATCTAGCTTAGATTAAGTTAAAATAGCTACTCCATGCTCCCATATTAGAGAAAACAAGCGCAGCAGCTGTTAGAGTTCTCCTAGCTCCATCCCACAGCACCAAACCTCAGGTTTTAAAGCCTGCACTCTTCAGTACTAGAAAGGCAATCAAAGATGCATAGATGTAAAGTTACAAGATGGACACATGGAGACTGAGCCAGGTATTTCTACACAAAAAAAACCACAGCAGAACCGCAGCGTGGATGTGCTGAAGGAAACCCGAGGTCACACAGTATGGAAAGGGAATTGCACCAGGCTAGGTCCCTCAGAGCGTTTCCTTAATGTAAATGCAGTGCAATGCACAGTTCCTGACAGTAGGACATGTTTGCAGAAGGTGTCATGGCATCACAAATGGCTGGGCTGAAAAGTTCTGCCCCCCTCTCTCTTATATGCCCAAATCCTCTAACAAAGCTCAAGGGTTCTCGAGAAGGCAGGTGCTGTGCTCACACACAGGAGTGGAGCAGAAACCACAAACTGCTACTTCTGAACATAGTTCTCATAACATAATGAAGCCCAAATTAGAACAAAGAGAAATGCCATATGATTAAGTATTCTCTATTTATGTCTTCTAAGATTTCTATCTATACAGTTTTCCCTAGGAATAGGAAGCCAATAGGACAATCCAGCCATTGCTGTTGCTACAGCCCGCAACAGCTCTAGCACAAAAGCCTGCAGATCATGCAGCAAGCTCCCCCAAGTTATGCTGCAGCATATTCAGCTAACTTTAGGATCTGCTTTAAAATCAAAGCATTCCTCCCCATAAAGCTTATCTGTTCCTAGCCATTCCAGTGAAAGTTATTTTTATTTTGTGCCCTCTGTCATTTACACTGAAAGCAAGCCAACCTACACAGCGCTGTCAGGAAGCAGTGGGCCCACACTGTGTTTTTATGACTGATATTTGAAAAAAAAAAAAAAAAAAAAAAGCAGCTAACCATTTTCCAAAATAAAGATAATAAACTTGCCAGCAGGCTTGGATTACTGCTCAGGATTAATCGGCTGTTGGAATTAAACAGGAAAAGCCAGAGTGGAAATTTAGAAGTTCCTGTATGGAATCTGCATGTCCTGTTATGATGTATAGAGAAGCACCCCCATACCTGTTGGAAACGCCAGGACGGCAGGAGATGAAGTGCCCAGCCATTTCACAGGGGGAGAGCGGCGCGATGGTCTTAGGCACGAGGGGCTCTGCAACATGGAGCCCAGCACCAGCAGCCACAGTCCAAGTGTCCAGCATCCTGCACACAAGCGGAGCTGTACATGCTGCACGCACTTTAGGTGGCACTGTCACCTTACCACAGCCATGTAATGACCCTTTCCTCTACTTACACTGCCACCCCAGGAGCAATCTTCTGTCCCATCTGCATTACAAGCCCAGTGCTTTTACAAGGATGTGACATTTGAAATGGTACAAGAGAGCCGTTGGCTTCTGCCATGCCTTTAGCCCCCAAAAGCCATTCAGGTACCAAAAAGTTGTTTCCTATGGCAGTACTTATCCCCTGTAATCAAGTCAGTGCTCAGTCTCCTCTTCATCAGGCTGGAAAGACTTGACCAGCATGGCTGGGCCAGTCAGGGCTCACAGACCTCGACATCAGGCAACATCCACGTGGCATTTTAAGCTGTGTTTCCCCATGCTCCCACCCCATCCACTGAGCAAAGAAAGGGCCTTTTATTTCCCTCTGATACTCTCAATGATGTGTCCCAGCAGAGATCAAATTCACTTATAAAAGCCTGGGGAGAGAGAAGCAGCAGTGGAGTGCTAGTAAGCTTAAATTATTTATAAACAGTAAATAAATTAGAAAGGAATTGGTAATATGAGCTCTGTGCAGGGGTCTCTCTGTTCTGTAAAACGGTAAGATGAGTGAAGAAAACTCTTTTCTGGTCAAAGAAGTGGTAGAGGAGGATCAGCAGATCACAGGGGTGGGCCATGACTGTGTGCAAGGATCTAGCTGCTCCTACAGGCCGGCTAACAGGACTGATTCAGCCTGGTAAACAAAGCCAGCACTGGGGTTCATCATACTTGTCTTGATTTTAACACGCCTATATATGTCCAGTCATGGTATTTTAGGATAAAATTTTAGGATAAAAGACCCCTGCAAATTCATTTTCATTCCTTTCTTTGCCACAGGCTTTGTATGTGTCTTCAGGATGGTTGCTTTGGGCTTGGCTACACTGGGGGTTTTAGGCTTACCCAGGCAAAGCTGGGTACCATTCTATACCAAGCAAGTGCAATAGCTACCTACTGAGCAGCTCCGTGAGAGAGGAGAGGTTCCCTCTGTGGGAAAAACAGCCCGTGGAATCCAGTAGAAGGGCAGATCACAGGGCCAGGTGAGGGATGGTGACTTCCCCGAGATTTCAGCATGGTCCCTTAGGGAAATTTAATTTCATATTCACAGTGCCAATATAGAAATACCATCCTCGTGTCCTACATTTAAAAAAAAAAAAATCATCAAGCACACATATACAGGTGCTTTGCTGCACTGCTCCCTCGTCTGGGGAAAGGTGGGATAAACCTCGTATGACAGATGTCAAAAAACGGTTTGACTATTGGAAGATACTCAGCTGGTATGGGAATGATAATGTTATGGAAACACCAAGCAGAAGGAGCCCCTCTCACTTGCTGTGTCTCTATTAAGATGTACGAAAAAGGAATCTTTGCTAAAACGTATAGCTCGGTCTGATTAGTGTATAAGCAGCCAGCACTACATGGTAATCAGCAGCTTGCCGACACCTCGGGTTAGTAAGGGTGTTAAACTGAGCTTCCAAAGCCAGATGATATCAGAAAACTGTTTCTTCTTTTTCTATAATTATTATAGAAAAGGAAACTTTCAGCTCTTGTAGGCAAAAAAGCTGGAAAGTGCAATTCTTTCATATGCAAGAAACCACGAACTAATGAATTTTATACAAAAGGAAAGTAAGACTGCGGGGGTGGGGACACAGTCTTGGTTTGGAGGGCGCAGAGGTGGCAGTAAGGGGGGTTTAAAAACACACCCCAGTGGGGTGGGCTGCTGGGGTGGGGGGCTGCCACCCTCCCCTGTGCAGGCATGGCAGCGGTGGCCCCGCGGCACCCCACTGCACCCCAGGCACCCAGACCCTCCCCACAGCCCCTCTGTGTCTTTCCTTCTCAGGTCTGGCTGGCTTCGCTCGGCTCTGCCCAGGAGATCAATACGAGGTACGTCTGCGTTGGTTTATGGTTTGTTTAACAGCAAAAGAATCAAAAGGAAGGCAAGTTTCTTCTGCTTTTTACATCGCGATGAATAAAACCTTTTCACGTTGGCACCCCAAGAAACAGCTATTATTCTTCCTGTATATGACCTGAAAAACTCTGTAGTTCTCTTTATGTCTGCCTTTGTAGGGCATCTGTCAGAAGATCAGAAAATTATATTCAGAGCACTGAATGATGGCTATTTGAAGAACTACAAGTTGTTGTTAGTTTGGGTTTTTTAACTTATAAAAATCTTGTTTGTGACAAACATTTCTGATTCCCCAAGAAAAAAGCATACGCCCCATCCCATGCACACAGAGCAAACTGAACGCATCCTTGCGAGCATCCTCGACTGGATGCTTAGGCTTTATTTCATCATAAAGCAGAGTAACAGAAAGACACAAAACAATCATTTCTTGAGACCCAGGTATTACCCTCTGTGAGGCTATGTCAGGATCTCCAGTCACTGTGGTGTTCCAGTGGAGAACATCAAGAGCAGGTTAATTAGGGATGGATTAAAATAAAAGCCTCCAACTCTATCCAGAACAGAGCTAACCCTGCAAGAAATTTGCAGCAGCTCAATAATGGATCCCCCCAACCTGTACTCCCCAGTTGTCTTCATCATAGATTCAGTTGTTCCCACTCTTGTTCCCTGTGACAAATCTCTCCTGCCACTCGTGCCTGCAAACGGCGTGTGCTTCCTCAGTGGGGCTGGTTAGCTGGTGCAGGTCTGTCCCAGCCAGCCCCACAGCCCAAAAGGGGCTTTGCTGCTCTTAACATGTCAACTTGTGTCACCACACTGTGGGTCTCATTCATTTCCATCATCCGCCAGCCAAAGCCTTGCAGCTGGACAGGCCTCTGATGGGGGGGGATGGCCAAAAGCTCACCTACCCTCTCCGCAGCCTGGAAAGGCAGTGGATCCAGCAAGCTGTAGATGTTAGGAAAGGCCATGGTGGCTTTCATCCTGCCCACCTAAATCTACACGCACACCCCCTGCTGCTTTCCCTGCAGATAGTTAACACTCCTGCAGCTTCTTTGTTAAGAGTCATCTAGTTATGTGAAAGTCAAAGCTGGGATGAGGGATACATTGCCAAAAGGAGTGATTAGCAGAGCTGAGAGGCAGAACTCCTGCAGGACAGACCTTTTCCTTCTGGCTCGATGGGAAGCAGAAGGGCAGCACTTACACCACAAACTCTTCCAACTTTTTTCAGACCCTTTCCCCAATTCTGTTTCTGATGCTTGTGCATCATGAGAGCAGATTTCTCAAGAAAATAAGAGGATTTTTTCTTTTTCAGATTTTCATGCGTTACGGTCGCCAGCGATGGAAACTGAAAGGCAAAATAGAAGTGAATGGCAAGCAGAGCTGGGATGGAGAAGAAATGGTTTTCCTCCCTCTCATTGTTGGACTGATCTCCATTAAGGTACACATGATAACTCCTTTGCCTGCAAGCAAGGCAGGAGTCAAGAGGCTGCCTCCTCATGCACCAGCAGCAAAAACGCAGAAGCAGATCATTAAACTCTTTGAAAACGAGCCATCATTAGTATTTCCAACACACCTGCTAGAGTGAAGTGCTATAGCATTGTCCAATCTAGATGCTACAAGACAAAACAGTTTGGGAGTCCTGTGGGAGAGGTTGTCCTAACTCCCGGGGGGGGTGTCATAGCCACGCTAACAGGGCTCTTGCCTCCCGTCACTCTCCGGCCACTCAGATTACTTGCAGCAAAACAAGGGAACACTGAAAACCTGTTTGCTAACAGCATTCAGGAAACCAACAACAATGAAAAACCCCAAACCAAAATATCCCACTACTAATGAGTTTGTTAATACTGCTCAGAAAAGAGAGCAGCATCTGTTGATCCAGAGAAATATATAAGTCTGCCACTGAACACACACAGGGCCAGCTGGGCATAAGCTGGAACAGTCCTGAGGTCCGGTCCCACCACCCTGTGCAGAAGAGCAGCACTACAGTGTGAGGTAGCAGGGCTGTAAGATTTCTGCTCACGGTGAGGTGGGGACCTGTAGAAAAAACATTTTTGGCAGCTTCCTACAGCACAGCAGTTCCCAAAATTTCTTAATGCCTGCAGCCTCTGTTGCCCTCTGGCTCTATGCCACATCACCCGGGAAAGAACAACCATTGCAACTCCTAGCAGTCAGCAGTGACTTTTCCTCCCAAACCAGAGTCTTTCCACAACTGCTTCATCCCCTCATTGCTCCAGGCCTCCCCACAAACCTTCTCTCCTGGCTGAAAGTCCATGTGCTTTCCTTCCAAAAAACCTCCAACCTAGAGATACCCATTGCCTGACCCCTGTCTGGAAATTGCTGCTAATAATTATTCCAGGTGCCCCTGGTTGGGCAGCTTAAACAGAGGAGTGTCTTGAAAGTCTCACAGGAAATGTCCCAGTTAGCCACTGCAAAAACTTTATGGGGGAAAAAAAAAAAAAGCAGGTGATTACAAAGTCACCAACAAAATAATCCCAAATGTGTGAGACGGTAAGCTTTCATAGAAAGTCAAGCTGTGACACAAGGTGAGACACTCTCCCCAGTCTAACAACACAGGTTTAAGGTGGAAGGTTAGGAGAGAACCCTTTCTCATAGTACGTGAGAGCTACAAACAAGAGTCCCAGTACTATTAAGGTTAATGTGTATATTTTCACCCCTTTTGGCCTCTTTCCAAAGACTTTCACATAAAAGGTTCAAGAACTAACTTTCAAGCAAATAGCTGAAGGTTTGTTTGTACAGGAGCTGCATATGTAACGGTCCCCCTGAATTTTCAGGCAGGTATATCTGTAAGTATGAATAGTGCTCTACTCTTACTATAGAAACACAGATGGAGGCAGTTCCTCACCAGTAGATCTGTGGAAGTCCTCATCAAAGGCCATCATAGATGCAAATAATTACATGGCTTCAGAGTTACAGGAGATGAACACATAGAAGAGAGCTCCCTTGGGAATTACTGAATAGGCAAGCTTCATCAGAAGATTCCCTGTCGTGAAAATTGGCAATTGGTGAGAGAGTATGAGATGGAAGAACATTCAATATGCTCTTCTTGTTCTCACTTTTCCCTTGGGCTCTGCTTATGGTCACTGCAAAAGACCAAATACAAGACTGGATAGCCCCTCAGTCTGAGCCAGTGTGGTTGTTCTCTTCTGACACCCATAAAAACGTAAAGAAAACATACAACCATAATCATATGCAACTATGCATTTATTAAAAAAAAACCAAACCCACAACCAAAACCAACCCCCCGATTTTTCCCCTAAGTAACACAACAAACCTAGTCATGTTCTAGAAGCCTTTCAGCAAGGGTAAGAAAGGTAAGAAAATCAAACCCCTTGCCTTGTAATGAAGGATTACAATGCCTTTTGTGGTCCTGGATATCCTGTTCTTGTCTCTTACAGGTCACAGAAGTCAAAGGACTTGCTACTCACATCCTTGTGGGAAGTGTTACCTGTGAGACAAAAGACTTGTTTGCAGCTCGGCCTCAGGTGGTTGCAGTAGACATTAACGACCTCGGCACAATAAAGCTGAATCTTGAAATTACCTGGTAGTAAGTAGAGGTGGTTGATTTGTTGATCACTGGGTCAAGCAGCTGTAAAAATTCAACCAAAGAGAAAAGGTCTCTCCATGTGGTCTGTTCTCTCTATTTTGCTCTCTGCTGAGGCAGACGGGAAGGAATTGTGGCCCAAGTTTGGGAGATGAGAAGTAGCTCATGGTCAGCCATAGGTTCCCTGTGTTCCCTCTGGCAAATGGGGTTGTGCCTAGTTTCAGCTGTTAAATCGGGTTTGGTAAGTACTGGCGTTAGGAGACACATGAAACAGATAGTGATGAGTGATCATAGAATTGTCTAAAGTATATGCTTCTTCCCCAGGCTCAAAAAAAGGGACATAACTGAGTGCTCATATATTCATTAAATGTTTTTAACATTAAAGTTCAGTGGCGTTGCCCTGGATTGAGGTTAGCATAGCCAAGTGCAGAAGTTGGCCCATCTTTAAAAGCTGGCCCCTAAAGAGGGCTTCCTACACCATGAGGGTGGTGGGAAATCTCCAAGCTTGTCCATCTGCATTGGTCAGCCTATGTAAGCTGATGGAGTTAGGATTCAAACCCAGTTCTCACTGCATTTTAATGAAATTGGTAAACGTCATTTCTGAATAAGCATTGATGCATTTAACTTTTACAGTCATGTGTGCTTTTTCTTGTAATGCAATAAACATGAAGCCAGCAGTAACAGCTACTGGTTTCCTTTATAATGCAACAGCTCTATTAATAGCAGAGCACCTTTCTCATTAGTATGTGTGACACTTGGCAACTCAAATCCGAGAATACCTTTCATGTGAGAAGAATAACATCAGACTAGGCTACGTAAATGATTTCTGAGAGTGGAACACTTTTATCAGAACTGAAAGCCACACTTATGAGCCTGCTGTCTAATTAACTACATTTTCTTTTAAACACTTCTGTTGAAAAACTTGCTACCTCTAGGTTTTGATGTGCTAATAAACCACCTTTTCAAAAATCCTTTCCATGGACCTGAAATTCCTTCTTGCTCAGCCTAACAACTTTTTTTTTCCCTCTGCTTGTGTGTCCGTAGTCCCTTTGATGTTGAAGACTTGACCCCATCCACAGGAAATGTGAGCAAGGCATCTGCTCTCCAGAGGAGAATGTCCATGTACAGCCAAGGCACTCCCGAAACACCAACCTTCAAGGACCACTCATTCTTTGTAAGTTCTGTTCAGCTTCATGTTTATGCAATGAGAAGCCCTAGAGCAGTTCAAACACTGCAAACACTTCATTGCTTTACATGTCTAAGCTTTTTTCCCCTGGTTCCAGCAGGTTACTCTTACACATACTTATAAAGCAAGTGCCTTTCTATCTGTTAATCCTAAAAGACGGTGACCATGATCCTGGCATCTTTGAAACTATGTGGCCAATTATTGCATACCTATTCTCCTTGCCTGAATGCTATGACACTTGAATAATCTTTATCAAATGTGCCTTCATTTTGTAAAAGTAGTTAAACAACCATTATAGCACTAGTATTTTTAACGTATCCCATGACAAAATTTGCCCCTGTACTGAAGATATTCACAGGGTGCTCCTACATTTTGCATGAATCGAATTCTGAATGCTTAATCAGGACTGTGTATATACAAACTGAGTAGGCCATCTGCACAGATATGAATTTTACGAGTGCTGCACCCCATGCCTGTAATTTAGTACTCTGGTACAAAGCATTCATTTAACTTGCCCTTCCTCATACCCTCTTTGCTTTAACTGTTGAAGAAATGGCTGCATCCCCTGCAAGACAGGCCAAAGTTGACAATCTTAGATGCTCTGCAAGACACTTTCTTTGACAAGCTTCGTCGCAGTCGCTCTTTTAGTGACCTGCCATCGCTCAGGCTAAGCCCAAAAGCAGGGCTAGAGCTATATGTGAGTCCTGGTTTTCGTTTGGTGAAGGATTTTTTCAGTCCCCATGTGGCACCTCCATTCCCACGCATGCTTAATGTGTTGCTCTCCGTTACAACTCACTCATTTTGCTGACTGATTAGAGGGAAGAACATGACTGTGAGCCCATGCTGCTCATATTAAATCAAAATTCCTCTTGGTTTCTACAGGGATAATGACCAGAAGCCAACTATCTGTGGGCAGAGAGCAGGGCAGGAATACAAGCCAACAGTATTCTTAAAAATTGCCTGCTGCACTGATTGATGTTTTACATTTGCCGAGTGACGTGACTCTAGATGCTAAAAGCACACCCATGTTGAGGGAAAGAAGAAATGAACCTTTTGAGTATAATTATGTTTAGGGAAACAAGTTGCTGATAGTGCTGGGGAAAAAAAGATGCAAGTTTGGACACTTTAACCTTATGCACCTTACTAACATGTGAACACCTAGAGTTCTTTCCAGCAAATCGTCAGCAAAATGGTAGTTGCCTTTCATCTGTGCCATGCATTTCCATGAACTGGACACATAAAAAAGCAAGATTTGTAGGTCAGATAGGCAGGTTGTGAGTCCTATAGTGATCTTTCCCATAGGTCAGTCAAAGAGATGAACATATGTATATGCTATGACTTTTTTTGGGGTCTGTGTACACTATTTTTGCTCCCTAAACGATCAACATCCTGGTCAATGCACCACCACACAATTCTTCTGGTTCATTTTGGCAGAAACTCATGTTGAACAGGACTTCTATGTAACCCATGTTCAACGGGATATCCCTGCCACGTGCAGCACACACTTTCGACAGAAAAGAAATAGCATAGTAATATCACCGTTAAAGTGCCATGACACTAGAGAAACTTGTGGAGCAGACTATTAAATTTTAGGGATTGCTACTTTAGAAGTCAGACAATAAATACAACAGAAATCTATAACGGGTAGGAAAATGCAGACAAGGTGGCTTAAGTACAACACCATTAAAAAGAGACATGCCACAGGAACTAGAGCGGTGCACTGGGAATGCTGTCTGAGGGAATCGGGTAGGATGAGAAGAATTCAGGTCTCTGTTCTGGGACTCGCTTCCTAGAGCTCTCTGCTTACCAGAGACATGCCGAGCCCAAGTTTTCCAGCGGTTTTCCTGCTGAAATCAGGACCTGTGCCAGATGAAAGCAGGAGTTGGATTTGAAATATTTTTCCCATCTCTCAAGTCTTGAATGCTTCTTTAATCTTTTTCCTTGCATCTTTCTTTCCCGGGCACATACTGTATTTCTTTCCTCTTTCCACTGCTGCATGAAAAACATTTTCTCTCTTTCTCTGTAATTTTTTCAGTCGAATTTGCCAGATGAAGTCTTTGAAAATGGAACAGTGATCACTGAGAAACGGCCTCTTTCTTTTACCTTTGGCGACCTGCCTTACGAAGACCGTGTGCCCCCTGCCAACTCAGCAGAGTCATCTTCTGCTCACATCAGCTCCAGCCCTGACATCACTGCCACCCCCACCCAGCACCGAGCCCTCAAGTCCTCCAAGAGCTCAAGCCTGGACTGTAGCAGCAGCGACTCCCGCAGAGACTCTGTCACCGAGCCGAAGGACCTGCCATCCCAGGGAGAGGGAACAGCGGTTGAGAACAAGACCACCCCAAGGGCAGCTCCTGAAGTTTGCCAAAAATCCTCTGATGCTGGGAGTGATCATGTCTTTATAGAAACAAGTGTCCCGGTGTCTCTCCTGCAGGACACGGATGAAGGTTCAGAGCTCAAGCCTGTGGAGCTGGATACCTATGAGGGCAACATCACGAAGCAGCTGGTAAAAAGGCTTACATCAGCAGAGGCACCCATGACCCCAGAGAGGCTGCCATGTGAGGGATCAATTAGTGGGGAATCAGAAGGATATAAATCTTACCTCGATGGAAGCATTGAAGAAGCCTTGCAAGGGCTTCTCTTAGCTCTTGAGCCACATAAAGAGCAGTATAAAGAGTTTCAGGACCTGGACCAAGAAGTGATGCATCTAGATGACGTCCTAAAAGTGAGTATGTTTTCAGAAAATACTACCCTAAAGGAAATCTAGGCAGGCAGAATCTCCTCCCCTGCCTCACAAACACCAATGTAGGGTTTTTGGAGACAAGTAAAATTCCTCAGTAGCAGTAGATCTGCTCCTGTTTGGAGCATCCTTTCACAGTGTTGCATTTTTAAGCTTACAAAGCTTACCACAGCCTTGTGTCCTCAAACAATGGGTCTTTTAATCTGCTCAACACCTGGGGGAAAGAGAAAAAGGTGCAATGGCAGAGCCACAATTCAATTATACCCTTCTCTAAAGAAACCACTTGTGAACCTGTTGCTTGTGCCATACTGGAGATCAGATTATAGCCAGCTTTCTGCCTTTGAAATCTATGGGTCACATCCTCAGTGGGTGTGCTTTAGCAGCTAAGCTGTGGATCTGTGCAAAACTACAGCAGCTGAGGATCAGGCCTTGTAGCCATAGAAGCTGAATTTTCTCAGTCGCCAAAGCACAAGGCTCACTGAAAGTTGCCATCCCCTCATCGCCTAGGCTTCTTCCAAGCCCTTTCCTTTTTCCCCCGTGCAGTTTTAAAATGAGAGACATTCTGCCATCACACGAGGATAGACAGAAAGTATTGACAATTAGAAAGAAGAAAGGGGTTTTGCATGTGTGTTGTTAGTATGTTTACTGCTGATCACTGTGACTCATATCACCCCCATGAATAATAAGTCATGATGCATTACTGTGCAGAGTATTGTATACTCTTACTTGAGTATATACTTGAAATAATCATTTCAAATGCTTCATATTCATATGCAAGTTGGTCTGCTAGTCATTTAAGCCTCATCATTCAAAAACATGGCTAAGGAGGAAGGAGGGAAGCATTTATCCTTCAGCATTATCTTTTTATGAAGAAACTTTGTTAACATCCTTGTTTCCATTGGCGTTTGCAGCTGCATGGTACTTTCCCAAGTTAAGCACCTTTTTGGCAGCCTGCAGCCCCTGTTTCTTGCATGATTTCCCAAGGAGGTTCAAGCAGGCAAAGCTACCGTTACTATTATTTTTTGACTTCGTGGCTGCTCTGCAGCTTGTACAAAGTGGTCAGCTATCCAAACAGCAGAGCAACAATGGAGACTGTTTATTTATACTCTTTTTATCAGAAGTTACAATGGGACAGACATGGGATGTGGGGGAGGACAGACAGACAGAGGCAGACAGGATTTCTGCATGCTTGAGATGGACGCCTCTTCCAGATCTGCTTATGTCTGTGTGTCGCCTGTCGATCAGCTTGCAGACTGACACTTAGCATCACCAGCAGCCGTGCTGGGCTCCCCGTGCAAAAAGGACTAGCTGGAATCCATCTGTGGCTGAAGAAATCTCTCTTGGCCACCAGAGAGAAGGAGAAGCCCATGAGTTGCTGTTTGCTTTTGCCTGAAGAGACAGCACTACCAGCCCTGAAGGAAATGGAAGCAAAACCCATCGTTTACCCATCCCACTACAGAGGATGTGGGATACAGCACCCACCTGTGTCACAGAGATGTTGGGAAGTGTGTTTGATCAGCTAGTGACTCTACGGTCAGTTTAAGGAGTCAAGCATCGTGAGTGCTAACATATGAGCATTATAGCATTAAAATCGTGTGCAAAAGAATTGGAAACAGAACTCCAGGCCCCCTCAGCTCTCGAGATGGTGCTGAATCTGAACTCAGAGGCCAATGCATTTCTTTCTACAAGCTGAGATAAAGTCCTGGCTCCTGCCTGGGACTGGAAGATGTGGCTTGTGCAGCACCAGTGGCTCCTCCTCGCTCTTTCTGATCAAATAATCATGTAGCGTTTAAGGTGCTGAAGTCATGGCACAAACCAATGGAGGTGATCCATCAAGTTACATCTGATCCTGCAAGGTGACCCTGGAGGAAGCTCTGTGGGCATGTCTGGATGAATCACCACATGGGATCAGGGCCTTTGATACTTCCTACAGCAACAGCAAGGTTTCCATCACATTTCCTCCCAGTAGTGAGATGGGATGGCTTCCCCCCTCTCTAGCACTGTTAATTTCTGAATTACAATACTGCTTTTCTCTGTCACCTAGGAATCTGATGCCTGATTGGCTTTTCCTTGGTAAGCCATGTGGCTTCAAAGGCCACAAAAGTCCTCTCATCACATGAATACATCTGAAAATATGGGATCAAATTAATTCCTGGCTAAGGTCCATTCAAGTTACATCTGGAATAAATCCAATAGTGCCATTGGATATGTATAAATTGGCTTCTGTAGCTAGAACAGCAATTATGGAACGTGCCTTCGCCTTTCAACTTCCAGAGCCTTAACTGCTGTCTTTCCTTTTGGAGGATGCCAAAAGCTGCGTCACTTGGATTCAAGATGTACTTCTCATGTCTATAAAACACATCAAATTTGGCCAGTGAGGGTTTTTCTTTGGGGAAGAGAGGGGGATAGGATGGGAAGGGGAGGAGGAGTGGAAGGGATTTTCCCGTTCTCAGGCTTTGATTTTATATGCTGTGAATATGAAGGTTTGAAATGAAACACCCAATAAAATGATGTTTTAAAAATAAAATGAAGAATTTGAACACTTGAAGCTTTATCCTTTTTTTTCTTTTCTTTCAGTAGTAGCTAATTTCTGGGGTTTTCATTGGTTCGTTCTGCCTTTGCAGTGCAAGCCAGCAGTAAGCCGAAGCAGGTCCTCCAGTTTAAGTCTAACAGTTGAAAGTGCTTTAGAAAGCTTTGATTTCCTGAACACCTCTGACTTTGATGATGAGGATGGTGGTTGTGTGGAGGTTTGTAATGGTGGAGTTGCAGACTCAGTATTTTCAGATACTGAGATTGAGAAGAATAGGTAAGTTTGTAGCAGCTGCCAGCTGTGCTTATGCCAAACTGATACCCCAGCTCTTTGTCGCTAACAGGGGATCCCGGTGCACACATTATTCAAGGAAGACTGACTAATCCTTGATGAGTTTATAGGGTCAGAGAGTTCCCTGTGGCTGCTGCATACAAAATCTTTTAACTTCCAGGATCATTTTTTTCCCTGATCAAATATATGCAATCTGTCCTCCAAAGGAGAAGGGTAAATTAAATTGAGCTGACATCAATACTGGCAGAGCCTCTTCCTTGACATAGGTTTGGACCTGGCTTTCCTTGGATGTAATTACTAATTCCTCTGTGGTTTTTCCCCCCTCCCTTTGTCTTTTCTCTCTAGCCGAATGAGTCTTTGCAGTGGATTAAGCTTGTCAGTAACAATAACACAGGGCCAGATTTAAGCAGCATGGTGTAGGTTTCCTTTGGAATGTAAGAGTGATGACTGGTATTCTGTTCATGGCCCTGCGTGTTACCTGCCCTTCTTTCATCACTTCTGCTCTTTCTGAGAAAAAAAAAAAAAAAAAGAGAAAGAAAAAAAAAAAAGAGAAAAAAAAAAGCTGTGGTGTTTGTGCTGTGGTCTGCCATTGTTGTGTGACTTTAAGATGCTGTGTTTCAATCATTAGATCCTAAAAGCACCTTTGGGTACTCGGAGCTGACACGATGCCCAGCAGGAACCTAAGCAGCACTAGAGCTGGCAAAAAAGAACAGAACATGGTTGCCTTGCACCCCACGCTTTACAGCCAGGCAGCTATACTTCTTGCAGCTTATCATGGCCTGTGTAAGATAATTTTGAGTGCAAACAAGTAACCACCATGCCGTTCCCATCATCTCACTGCATATCCTCTTCCCAGAATAACACTTGGTGGGAAGAAAAACTTGAAAAATTGTGTTGCTTGCTAAACTGGCACTCTGAGCTCGGTTCAGTCTGTGTTATTTTAAGGATCTGGCTTTAACCAGGCACTTTAGCATAAATTTGAGTTAAGCAGCAAAAATTTAAGTTAGTTATAAGCTAACTTACAAAGCAACTAAAATCTTTTAAGTTAAAGTAGAAGTTAATATTTGTATTTCTGCCCTCTGGCTTATCCCTAGACGGTGTTGATTCCTGCTTCCATTTTTAGATGTGTGTGTGACTCAGTGTAAAGATTGCAAGTGTTGAAACTTCCGAACTTGCAGCCAAATGTGCTTGTTTTCTGGGGACTGACCTCGGGCTTTGCATTTAAACACAAGGAGAACCATTTGTACAGGACAACATTGGAAATAATGGTTTAAAACACAGCAAGAATAGCTTTATGCTTTTACGGAAACAATTGGCAAAGCAAGCTGTACACATCGTGCCTAAAACAGCATATGAAAACATCATGTCTCTTACTCCAGCAGTGGTTTTCCTTTCCTTCTGCAATGAGGATTAAATTTGGCAGCAGGAGGATGTGGAAAGCACAGAGCTGTTCTTAGCAGCTCGGTGCTTGGGGTGGCACAAATTGTAATGGTGCTTAATCCGGAGCGACTGGGGAGATGAGTCACCAAGACGGGAGAAAACTGTCACCACCGAGTGACAGTAACTCCAGGTTAAAAAAGCTTGCTGTTGAGAACATTGCATCGCTCAAGGCAAACCAGCCAGGGGACAGAGAGCTGCCCCCTCGGTGGGCACAGCCTTCCCGTGCCCAGCCAGGGCAGCGCTGCTCCGTTGCGATATGATGTGTTCATTGCGAGGTTTCTGGCTGCTTTCAGCTCTTCTGCCATGCTCGTTGCTCGTCGCCCTGAGTGAGAGTGTGTTGTGTGTCTGCTGTGGCAGCTGCCAGCCCTGCACTGACCTCCCTCATCCCTCCTCCCCAGCTACAGGACAGAGCACCCAGAAGCCAGAGGCCACCTGAGCGAAGCTCTCACTGAGGACACAGGCGTGGGCACCAGCGTGGCCGGCAGCCCTCTGCCCCTGACCACAGGGAATGACAGCCTCGATATAACCATAGTTAAGCACTTGCAGTATTGCACACAGCTCATTCAGGTACTAGGGCCAGCTCATTTGGGGCATGTATTTTAATATTTTTCCTGCAAGCACTAGTGTACCTGCACTGTGGGGTACAAGTGGGCTGGTAAGGTCAGCACTACTCCTGGGACTGCCACTATGCTGGGGTAGGAAGGTGACCTCTTTCACCCTCAACCAGGAAAGCTTCCATCATTTGTCTTGGCCCATCTCAGAGCAGACCTGACATGGAAACTATGGGGCACTTTGCAGGTGCTGCCCAGCAGGACCAACGAGCAGCACGGCAGTGACAGGGGCAGCCCCTGCTCTGCGTTACACATGTCCACTGGCTTTGCCGGGAGGTCCCTGGTTAAGGCAGCCCATGTCTTCAGAGCTAAAACAGAAGCCCGTGGCCTCACTGTTTCACCAAGCCCCAGACAACGCTGTGATGCTCAAGACCAGAAATGAATTTCTGCACATGAGGTGGAGAGATCGTCTGCAACAGACACAGCAAAGGCAGCACATGGCAGCCCCCCGGGACAACAAAGTTGTCTGTTCCTGCTCACAACTAACTAGTAAAACCTTTTAGAGGTTTTTTTTTCAGAGCCCAAGCACAGCAAATGTGATTTTAAACCTCCAGCAAGCTGCTCCAACAAGCAAGGGCATCAGGGTTTTCCTGACGAATCAAAATATACCGCAGCTTACTCTTTACAATTACTTGACTCTTCCATCTTAGATATAATTAGCTTTATTTTCCCAGAGGCCCACTGAAGCAATACAGAGTAATCCTGATTCCAGCACACTTAGCACTAAGCTGGACACGCTGCTGACTCACAAGTATGAGAAAAGGGGAGGGTTTTGGTTTAAGTACAAGAGCACACGGTAAATATGCAGTTGGAGGATGCGAGCTCACACTATGTCCACACACGGAGTAGATTTTCTATGAACAATATTACATGGACTGCTGAAAAAAATACAGATGTCAGCAGCTGGGAGTATTAGCAAATATTAGGGAATATTAGCAAAAGCACCAAATTAATAAAGGCACCCAAGCAGCTGATCAGAGCTGAAATGTAGTGGAGAAGGAGAGACCTGTGGTCTGCCTCCAGGCAGGTATATCCTGAAAGTCCACAGCCCATGTTATGTGACTAATATTCTTTTCTGGCTTTAAGGCTTATGATGATGGATTCCTTTAGCTTTGCAGAGTGTGTAAATCAGAAATTATTTATGCAAATGGCCAGTTGGATACTCAAGTGTCTGGATCTGGATGTAGATGTTAAAGATTTAGCAACGATGCATATCAACCAGGACCATAACATATCTCAGAGACAAGAAACTTTTGAAGTTAAGGAGATCCCATGGTATTAGGCAATGAATTTGCCATAGCACTTCAGGTACCAGGTGCTTTGGAGCTTTTTGTTTACTTCTGAGGGTTTTTTTTGTTCAATGACTCTCTTCCCATTTGTCTTCACCAGCAAATTGTATTCTCCAGTAAAACACCATTCGTGACAAGAGACCTCCTGGATAAGCTGTCCAGGCAGATCCTCGTGATGGAGAACATTGTGGAGATCAGCACTGAGAACTTGGGAAACATCACCTCCCTTACTGATGGTAAGAGACAAGTTAGGGGGGGTTTCTTCTGGAAAGGGTTTGTTTGGGCATGCGTGCCTGCAGAGATAATCACTGTGCAGAGCTCACCACCGCTGCAGGAGGTGCGACTCTGTTACGGGCAGGTGTAACAGTCACCACAGCAGCTCAGGGGGCTCACTCTGTCTTCAGTGCTGGTATCCAGAAACAAGCAGGTGAGAAGAGAAAGGACTTCTTATCCCGCTTGATGTGTAGAAGGTGGACAGAGGTCATTGCTGTGTTGAGGTGGGGATGCTGCCACCTCTGAAGAGCCGAATTCTTCCTCCGCCTCTCCTTCCTGAGGAAAGGCAGGATCTGCCTTATACTATCAGAGGCATAATACAACTCCTCAAACACTTTTATCTGTTTTATTTTTAGCCATCTCTATAGAGAATTATTTAGTTATTTTTCTAGTTGTATCATCTATTTTAATACCTTGGAAGAGTTTGACAAACATGTAGGTGCTCACCCTCGTGAGCACTCTGGCAGGACAGGTAAATACAACATGGTGTATTTACTTTGTTTATCAGAAAACTGAGGCAAAATTGAGTGACTCACCCAAGGCCACACAGCAGTGCTAGGACAGGGACCAGTCTTATGCAGATCATTTGCAGTATTCTCATATTATTTTATGATATTTAAAAGGATGAGGCATCAGTGCCCAGAACTGGATCAGGAGCAAATTTTCTCACATCCTACCACAGGAAACAGAAAAAACATGTTACAAACTTGGGGTAAGCACATGATCATGCTCTGTGAAGGTAATGGCACAGGGCGACCCACCAAACAGCTAATGTCCATCAGTGGGCTGGACTGAGATTTCCTCCATTTACCATCTTTTCTCTTCTGGAAGTTGATGCTTCCAGCACGGTTTTGTTTCATCGTTCCTTCTGTCTTCTCCAGCAATTCCAGAGTTCCACAAAAAGCTGTCGCTGCTGGCTTTCTGGATGAAGTGTACTGGCCCTTCAGGAGTGTATCACACGTCTGCAGACAAGATGATGAAGCAGTTGGATATCAATTTTGCCACCACTGTGAATGAGGAGTGTCCAGGGCTTGCAGAAACAGGTACCAACTGCTGCTAAAAAATTGTGTCAGTCATCAAAATGGAGAAAGGTTGTGTACTGGGCTTTACTCAATCTTCATTGCTTTGTTTTCCAACCCCTTGGAGGTCTGTTTGGCCACAGCTCCAAGATCTCATTTGAAAACTAATGCTACAACTCTTGAAACAGATTTGGCCCAATAATCACATTAGAATAGGAGAAAAAGGTGAGGTGAGAAGAAAAGAAAATACTGTTTTAAGGTTTATGAGCTAACTGGAAAGTAAGTCTATTCCCAAATACAGGTTTCTAAGTGATTCAGTGAAGTAGGAATCCTCACACTTAATTTTATGCGTCTGTATATTGTCCGTGCCCCAGGACAGTGCACGGGGATGAAATTCATATACATTCGAGTGAGTCTATGTGAACATAGGTTCCCGTTTGGAGTGGGATGTACCACACTTCAAACTCCAGGTATGCAGACTAGCTCTCCCTAGGACAGAACAGGGACGCAGGGTGACTCGGTCAGGCGTGGGCACCTGCACTGCAGATGCCTACCCAAGGCAGTGTTCTCCTTCCTGCTCCCTGCCTCAGCTCTCACAGACAGTGCCTCAGACCAGCCTTCCAGTGCCACACGCTCACGCAGGAACATAAGACCAAGCACAGCGAAATCCTGTCTCTGTGCGCATCTTCCCTGCTTCAGTGGCATCACAGAGATGCAACTGGCAGTGCATGTGGATATGTGTTTAGTGATTCATTTGGGTAGAAAGGGTGCTGTATTGATCAGATAGGAAGCTGCACTAGCCGTCCGTAAACTGGCAGAGGTTCATCCTTACAAAGATATCTTCTGGTGATGAAAGCTAGACAGGGAGAAAGTCTGTGGAGCTTCTAACCTAACCGCAGGTGAGGTTAGAACCTTTGGGAAGTATCTGGCTTTGAAGTGCGCTGTGGTATTTTGCCAGCAGCTTTTGCTCTCACTAATGCATCCCTTTGTCTGTGGCTGCCTGCAGTCTTCAGGATCCTGGTGTCTCAGATCTTGGACCGGACGGAGCCTGTCCTCTACTCCAGCATGTCCTCCGAGATCATTACCGTCTTTCAGTATTACAACTATTTTGCCAGCCACAGTGTTAATGACCTTGGAAGCTATTTGCTGCAGCTCGCAAAAGAAGGTAGGGTATATTAATTCTGATGGCTAACAGGGGAGTACATCAGTGTCCTTCTGAGCTCAGCACAAAACAGTCCAGGTCTTTCACCATCCTGTATGGAGAGACCTTCTGAATTTTACAATTCAGGCTGATTTTACAAAAGAAGGTGGTGAAGGAGACAAAGAAGTACCTTGGATACTAAGTCTGAATGCGCCTGAACATATCAAGGGAAAAGAGCTGATGCAGATAAACCCTCAGTCATTTCTATTTCCATGTTCAAATGTGAAAAATCTCTGTTGAAAGAGTTACTTTTTAGGAGATGGCTGATGGTGGTGGGCTGGGCCCAAGGTCTGGGAAGTTTTCTGTGTGGTAGCTTGGATGACGTTCCGGTCTTTCACCATCCTGTACGGAGAGACCTTCTGAAGTGCTGAGCAAGTCTCAGTAGCCAAGGGATCACAGCACCTCAGTGTCTGGCAGGCTCTGCCACCGAGAACTAAAGAGAGAAGCAAATGCTCCGCAGAACATGCTAGACTGCAATCCCTGGCAAGCCAAGTTTTCGTCTCTATTTGACACTCAGTCTGAAGAACCTTGCCTAGTTTTCATTTTTATTTGGGCATACTGTGGAGCTTTTGCTCTGAAACCTGGAAAGAAAAAGGCTTTTCAGACCACCTCTGAAACATATGAGCCCCAGCTCTTGGTGGCAGACATCTGTCAGACTGGGAAACATTCTCACAAAGATGCTCTGGAAGTCAATACACTGACAAGGATATTGGGTTTCACTTGTTATGGGGAGGATTTACATCTTCCAGCAGAAAGCGAAGATTTGACAAGCAGGCCCTTAGCTCTGGGTAGGCGTAAGTGTTGCAGTGTCCACCTAGCCCATCTACTCATCTCCTCCTTTGGAAGAACATCTGAGAAATTGGCCCAGCTTAAAGCCCAGAGAATTCCCTGTGCAGGCACACTGCAATGTTGCAATTGCTGAGATGGGGACTTTTTTATGCCCTTTGTGCGTATAGTATAAATCGAGGATTGCTAGTGGGGAAGGGAGCAATTTGAAATATTGAGAGGATAAACGAAGTAACCAGGACCTTTCTCTCACACTTCTAGCCTCTGTAGTTCAGGTGCTGCAGTCAGTGAAAGATGGAAAACTGCAGCAAAATGTGGCCAAAATAAACTCCAATAACCTTCCGCCACAGCAAGAAGTTTTGAGAGCTTTGGCTTTGCTTCTCAATGAAAATAAAAACGAAGTCAGTGAGACTGTGGCATCACTTCTGACAGCTACCACAGAGAACAGGCACTTCAGGGAGAAGGTAAGCGGCAGAAAATCACCCATCGCTTAAGAGACCTGTATTGTCATGACTTTTTTCTGCCTGTGTCTCGAAGATCTACGTGTATACTCCAAGCTTGATTGAAACTGATCCAGAGGGACTCCCTGTCTAATTTTTCTGCAAATATACAGGTCTGTTTCTGTCATTTTGCCCGTCTGCTTCTACCTGTCATTACACTAAAGAGGTACTAACCAAAACTCTGCAAATACTCCCTGAGTGCTGTGCTCTCCAGCTATCTTCCACACTTCAGCATTTCTGCTGGCCTGTCTCAGACTTGGCTTCGGTCCAAGGCTTCAAGTCAGCAGTCCCCAGCATCACTGACAGGCACAGACGTACCTCTGAGATCTTTATTTTTTTCCCAAAGGAGGCTGGGATCTAGGGGACCTCCCACCACTTCTGGAGGGGATGGACTGCCTTGGGCAAACACAGCTCAACTGTGAGATCTAAGATTTTAGTCTGTCACAGATACCAAAGGCAACGAGCAGAGCCAGCTTAAAAACAGAAATGAAAGAGAAGGGAGAGGCGGAGTAAGAAGAAATTAGGGGTCGGCTCCTACCCTTTCATGGCAGACTTTTCCCTACTATCCCTCTCAGGAGAGAGCAAAAGAAAAGGCAGTTGGAAGAGCAAGAGAAGCGGAAGGAAGGCAGAGGGAGGAGAAAAAGGAGCTCACTCTTTGCTGCTCTTCCCTTCTTCCCTGTCAAACCAGTCTCCTCTTTGTTTGCCCTTCTACCTCATCTTCCATGCTTGCAGCCTCTTGGTATCTCATACCATCCTTCTCGATCCCCAGCTTCATGGAGGCAGCATCTCAGGGAAAATATAACCTCCTGGAAGAGGCGTGGGTAGCTGACACCTGGCTCGCTGCCTGCAGGAAGGGCCACGGGGTGCTGTGTACAAGGGCGTTATGCAGCCGTGTGCTGCAGACGAGTTCATTGCACAGCCAAGTGCCTCTGAGATTTGCCGCTTGCACTGGTTTTGTTTGCTCAACAGCAGCTACTAATTTCTAGGGCCAAGCAGTATACTGGTCTAGCACCTCACGCTAACCTTGTAATAGTTACCTGCAGTCCCCCTGGGGTCCACCCCAGCCTGCTCATTACTATCTGTTACTCCCTAATGTAGCTACTACATTAGAGAGACCACCTCAAGGGTCAGCTCTGCAGCTATTCAGACTCCAAGGCCCATTTATAGCTCTTTGGCGATTTATGCGGAAAGGCCCTCAAGGGTGCCAGATTGCACCTCACCACAAGCTGGCCCGAGACTACTAAGATATAATGAGTAGCCGGGTCTGGATCTGCTGCCGGGAATTATCCCACCGTGTTACCTGCAGCAGGGCTCTGCCTCTCCACTCCACACGCTCACTGTCAGGGAGGTGGGCTGCAATCCCTCTCCCTTTAGTAGGGTAGCAGTGCTTCCACGCTCCACCCTTCTGCTCCACACAGGCACAGACATTTTCACCATTATTCTATCTGTTTTCAGGCCTTGATTTATTACTGTGAAGCACTAACCCAGCCCAACCTCCAGCTGCAGAAAGCAGCTTGCTTGGCTTTACGATACCTCAAGGTAAGAGGAACTCACTGTTGCACTTTGCTTTAAAGAAAGGACATCTGATAGGTACAAACAAGAAAGTAGAAATCGCAATAGCAGCATCAGTAGTGTTTTTGTTTTGCATCGCTGCAGTGCATCCTTTTACAGATACCATGTTGTCTGGGAACAGTTTAGAAGCTTCATTGCAAAAACAAGTGAGCTCTGCAATGACAACAAAGTTTATCTTTTGCATATCACCTTTTCCTCCCTCTCATACTGACTTTAGGAGACTTCCTTCCACATCTCAGAAAAAAAAATGTTCATCCATAGAGTACTGACTGAGAGGGGGAAAAAAAATCCTTTCCCCAGATAAAATTAGCTGTAATGCATGTGGCCTGCAGAAGTAGAAGAGAAAGAGGAAGGCAGGTCACAGCTCGTTTTGTGATAAATAGCTGTTGCATCTGGGCACTACAGCTTCAGCTAGCATCTCGTACTGTTGCTGCATTCTGTTCCATGACAGGAAGGAAAAATGCACTTTTGTTTTGGCTGTATAAAGCCATGGGAAGCAGCAGCCACCCCAGCCTGACTGACATGGGACACTGGGGCACAAAATGTGTTCTGTGAGACAGACCCACCGCAGATGGACTGTTTGTCCCTCAAAATGGTCCCCTAGAGAAGACAGCTCTAATATGTGACTTCGTTCCAGCCTGATACTTACAATACATAATTCAATATTGTTTAAATATGAAAAAACTTTTCCCTTAAATGAGATGCTAGCAGGCATCCCTGAGAGGAAACAGTGAGGGGCATTACAGCTCTGCTGCATGTGGGGCACGGTGGGGTTTTTCATCTCTCAGGAAAAGGCCAACTGGGAACCAGCTGTGGGAACTGGAGCCAGAGACATTCAACTTGAGCACTGTGGCTCCAACATATCTTGAATAGTGACAAAGGAGATTGCTGGGGAAAAAAACTACTGAGGGGACATATCATCATTTGGGATCTTCACATAAAAGCTGAAGCCTTTCTGGAAGATACTATTTGAGAGATGGGAATGCTACAATGGATAGGTGACTGTGGATGAGCTAACCCAATGGCAGTCTTACCCACATCATGTCAGCTGCACAAGGTCCTACTGTACATCTCTGAGGGATTTTGCAGATCGCAACGAAGCTCTGTTGCTGTGGTCCCGTCACTCACAAGCATTTGAGCTGTAGTCATCAGCATGCACCCGATGCAGACTTGCCCTGAGTCACGCACGAGCAACCACACTGAAGACCAGACGGTGAGGTGTAATGGCTCTGGCAGCTAAGCCCTCATTCAGAGCATCGCAGACCAGACCTGTGCCCCGCGCATAGACAGGGCTCATCCAAATACTGACCGTTGCTCAGTGCCTCTCCCAGGTGTCATGCCAGGGCAATGCCTGCCCTTCCTTTCACTCATCTCTCTTCTTGTCATGTTAAATAGCCTGCCAGAGACACTATGACAGCTGCATTCCCCAAAGGCCTGACATTTCTGTAGCAGAGATCAGGATTCTTCCCTGCTTTCTTCCCAAAATAGCAGAAGCAAGGCAAAAATGTGGAAATGCTGGCGAGCGCAGGTGTCAGTGAGGAGCCTGCAGTAAAGTAACAGGGCTGGCCAGCCAACGTGCCCCTGGCAGGCACAGCTATGGGTGGGAACAGCTTCCTCAGACCTACCAGCTTTGACACACTCAGTATGAAATCCATTCCCTTGAAGCCTGTCTCTTGTTCATCTCCCCGCCGTACCGACCCTGGCACTCCTATGGCCTCGTTCCGTGGCTCATCAATCACCCAGCCTACAGTCAGAAGCAGCAGTCTGACCAGAAGGTCAGACAGATCTATGCATGTAGCACATAGGGTAGGAAATTTAGAAAGGATCCACACTGACAGCAGAAAATACACATCCTCCTAGATGCTCCCCCTCAGGGGAATCCCATTCCTTGTGTCTCCAGCAAGGCCCTTCCCTTGGAGTAGGAAGGGCAGCGCAGAGGATGGTCACCGTTTCTATGCAAGGTTGTGAAATAAAACCACAGCGTCCTGTGCAGTGCTAATGTGGTTCTTTGTGCACTTCCCAGGCTACTGAGAGTATTAAAATGCTGGTCACACTCTGCCAATCCGACAACGAAGAGATCAGAAAAGTGGCATCCGAAACCCTGCTCTCCCTTGGTGAGTTACCTGGTTTAGAGCATTTTAGTATTTTATTTTCTTCTTTAACAGAGCAGCATGTTAAGACACCTGAGTTATACAAACATGTGACCCTAAACTGACACGAAATTTTAACTAGAAACTCGAACAAGTAAGAAAATATATATTCTTAAAAATCTTTCCATTTGAAGATCATGAAAATGAGCCAAAAAGAGAGAAATCTAATTGTATGAGTCTGGAGGGGGAAGTAGAAAAGGAAAAATAGCAAAGAAGAAGTTGACAAACAGAAATAACTTGTAATGAATTTGAGAACCAAGCAGCCTTGATGAGGCAGGGCTGGCACACTGCCTGTTGTATCTCATCTATCATCCTCTTGAGGGTCCCCTCCTATCACCCCTGTAATCCCGTAAGTCACACTTAAGTGCCATTAGCACTGCCAAGTGTTCATTTAACCTAAATTATCTTTATATGCTTATTTGGATAAACGCTAGCCTGCAAGTCCTCCTTTGCAGAGTACCTCAGGGCACCTTGCATTGACCCTCATTTGTCCTCGAGACGACAGATACCCTGTTCACTAACCTGTAATCTAGCTGCATAGCACCATGTGACTGCAAGTCCAGCTGCACAGTTTCAGGGCACCAGTGCTTCAGTAGCACAGAAAAATTTTGTTTTTCTGGCCTTTAGACTAAGCATGAATTTTTACTCCATGGGTGTGTGTCAATCTGTGACTTTAGTTACGCAAACTCGTCAAGCATGCTTTCATTCACCAGTTGGGCAGGAATTCACTCTGCTGCTGGATGTGCTATCACTCAGCTTATAAAACAACTGGCCCAGGGACACTTTTGAAAACTGTGGGAGATTGTACTACCATTCTTCTAGATGACACACAGAGACCATTTTGGTTCCTAACGGCCAATTCAACACACTAAGCTCAATGCCGTCTTCAGGGGCATACAGATGACAGTGTACCTAAGACAAAATGGTTTAAAACACAAATAGTTAAATTTAGCAAATATACTGCTTCCTCTTTTCCAGAGATATATAAGCAAAGATGTAGGCAGACTCACTTTAAAATGCCAGGATGCGAGATGTGGGTAAACTTCATATTGTCCAAAGTAGCAGTGGATAAATGTCATCTGCCTCAAGTATATCACAGCTGCAGCTCAGACCTGGGCAAGCCCCATACGTCACTTAGTAAGACAAGTGTACAGATACTGCCATCTAATCATACAAGCTGTGTCTGCTTCTCTCTTGCTCTAGATAAAACCAGCAAATTACACGAGAAAATTTAAAAAAAATAAGAATTTGAACATTCAAAGCATGCTTAAATTTTACAAGTGATTTCTGAAGTTGCCTTCAACAAGATGAATTTTAAGAAGGGGAAGAACTTACTGGCAGATCAGTACTTTCTAACAGCAGAGAATCCAGTAGTTTAAATGTTGTAAGGCAATGATAAAACATGGTATCATGCTTTAACATTTTGCATTCAGGTGAAGATGGGAGGCTGGCATATGAACAGCTGGACAAATTTCCCCGGGAGTTTGCTAAAGTTGGAAGCCGCCGTGGAACTGAAACTGCCACAGCTTTTTAGGTGGAAAAAAAACTGCCTACATTTAACAGGCACTAAGGTAGGATGGAGCTGCACTTCACTGTGGAGAGCAGAAGAAAGACTTTGAAGAATTCTATGAGAATGTCCCAAAATGTAGCAATTTACAGACTTCTTAAAGAAAAGCAAAATCTAAAATCCAGCTTAAGGGTTCCTATTGGCTCCTCTTTGCAGCTCATGATGGAACAGTTGGATGCTAAGGAGCAAAACTTTCCTGATTCATAACAAATAACATAATTGCAGTTATTCAGCCTCAACAAACTTCTGCGAGTTTTTAGGATTTGGCATCTTCATATATTTTACTATTACATTTACTTCCTTGATGTTGTCATGAAAGCTTGAGACACGTGATATATCTAACAAGGACAAGTAGGAGGTCACCTGAACAGGACTGCAAAGAAGCTTTTGCTAAGCATCTGCTGCTATGCCATGACCCCAGCAACAGTCCAACAGCAGGGAACACCACTCAGCTTTCTCAGCTTTGTCTAAGTAATGAAATATAGAGCAAGTTTCTTCAAGTTTTGCCTCCAGAAACAGCATGATGTAAACCCTAGGAGGTGTCACTTTGGTGACTCATACTAAATGCCTCCACTGGTCTTTTATTTCCTTTCTCTTGCCCTCCAGCAATGAGCCATCATTAATTTAGAGATTTGTGAGTGGGATCAAACAATCACATAGGTTTCTGAAAACTAAATGAAAAGGTAAAGTGCATTTATTTACTCCCAGAAGTGAATACAACTAATTGCATGAGCCCCCCAAGCCATGTGGTCCTATATGTTGTAGGCAGGATTGAATTTCATAGACTAATTAGTGGATCATAGCTTCTATAGATGTTTTCAATATAAAGAACTAAAACTAAAGTGGACCTCAGAGGCAGTAATAAACAGAGGGTGAAGTGAATGCATTGCCCGCCCCCCCCCCCCAGCTCACTGCAGGGATGAAAGACAGCCAGTGCTTCAAACTGTTGATTATGAGCCTTAAGTTAACAGTGGAGGTGAATAGTTTAACAGAAGAGTGTTCCTGTACTGTGTTCATTATGCATGAAATGCTATTTAGATGTCAACTCAAGTACCCAAATTTGCATAGACTACATAGAAAAGATTGCAAACAATTCACATCAAAAGGAAGCCTTGTGCGCCAAACACACTGGCAGGCAGGGAACGTTGTTTTGGTTTTTTTTTTTTTACTGTGAATGTTACAACAATGTACATATCTGTATATTTATAAATATATATATTCTTCCTTTAATTAAAGTACATTTTGTACAGTTCAAAATGCTTACTTGTTTACTAAGGGATATAGACACTTTTTGCAGAAGGTGAAACCACATTATGTTTTTTATACCACACCTATCCCATCAGCTGAACTCTTCCACGGTGTCCCTTTTGTACTGACTTCTGCTTTTTTTTGCTTTTAGTTTTGTGGCATTTGTACTCACCATATTTCCTATCACATTTAAGTTATAATAAAGATTATTTTTTAATTACCAAGCACATCAGTCCATATGTATAGTCACTTTTTACCAGCAGCCTCTCTACTGTGAGGCTCATACAATCTTCACATGCAATCAGCTCCCAGTATCATAGGTGGCTCTTACAGCCACTACTTGCAGCTGGATTTCGGGCAAACTGTAACAGTTGTTTAAACATATTAAGGAGAAAAGCTTGTAGGGAATATTTGCCTTTTCAAGCCTGGTCACCTGGACAAGACTATAGGACAATCTCAAACAGTTTAGCTAAATTATATGAAATCATCTGCTAGATTTCTTACAGCATAGAAATAATTTGTGTTTCATACCAGATCAACTTTGTGAAGATCTAGAAGAACATTACTTTAATATCTTCCAAAAACATCTAAATTAGAGCAAGTGAACAATACATGTAGCAAGGACTGCTGCCTGAAGGCAGACAGAAACCTGCCACTTCTTGTGCAGGGGGAGAAATTGTGCAATACTAGTTTGTGTTTCAAAAGGCACAACTTATGCATTTTCATCTTTCTGCTGGCTAAGGGTGGGGTGGTGGTGGTAGTAAGCAGCAAAACATTCTAGCAACCTAAACACACAAACCACAAAAGTACAAAAAGTAGAGAAAGGATGAAACTATAGTGAAAACAACTGTTCTTCGTTGTACATCTGTGAGGTGAACCAAAGCACATTTTAAAAAAAGCCAGCTTTAAACTACAATGCTGCTTTGGAAGCAAGGGGAGGACTGTGCTCTGTGTTCCTTCAATGCATGTGTGCAGGCACTTGCTTCCATCCCAGAGCATCAGCAAGAGGCTTATTTTTGAAGAGAGAATATTCTTGTATTCCCACATCTGTCAGTATGTATTGCAGGTAGAACCTATCTGTCGAAAGCTCGCTTATAATTTGCGTATCACAGCACTGAACATGATTTTGTTAAAGCAAAAGCTATGTCGTCATTGGGTTGTAGGTGCTACATTCTCAACTGTCACTTAGGAACAAGTGAGATGAGTTTACTTTCAGGCAAGCACTAGTACCCTACATTTCTAGCCACTCCTAGTTTAAGTTCAGAGCAAACCAGCTTTGTGCATCATTCAAGAAATTTGTCAAAAAAGGCTCCACAAGAAGTAGCAGAATATATGCTGAAGAGGCTCTGGGACTGCTACCAAACATTCACTGATTACTTCTTCCCTTCTATGAACACAGACTCTTCCCAAACAGAACACACTCCTCTCACAAACACTCAGGCTCATGGGGCAGACCTGGGGAACACAGAACTGCCTATCAAGCACAGCAAAGGGGCTGCTCACATATACAGGTGCCATGCCAAGCAGAGCTTATACCTACTTTCATCTCATTGTAGTTTAAATCTACCCTTTGAGAAGTCTATTAATCTAAAGCTGATCTGTTACACCATTATAACCATTAGAAACCATGTATACAGCTCATACAAACCAGAAAGAAGCAAATCCGGCTCTCAGTAAAGTCAGTGAGGAAATTCACAGGAATTTTAGTGGGAATGGTTAGACCAAATTTGGTTCCTGTTGTGGTATCTGAGACAGACAAGCTGGAACCTGGGATATAGATGTATAAAGGCTAAATTTCACTTTGAGCATTAAAACTGGTTTAGACAACTAAATAAAACAAAGAATCAAATTCTAACATGATTCATGACAATATATTAAAAAATCACTTTAAGAAAAAAACAAACAAAATTCCATAACTTTATGCCCTCAGGGCAACAAACCCTTGAAAAAGTTACAAACCTTAAAGCTTCCAAAACCAGAAGGCAAATAAAAAGGAACAAACCATGTATTTGTCTCATAACTTACATGTTTTTATTTGCTTTCCTACCACATTAATGCAAGAGCTCTGCTTTGTGGAATAGGAAAAACCAGATGCATAGAAGTGAATGTAACAGGATGGACACTTACCAACTAGCAAAGAAACCAGCAGGCAGTTATTACAAACTTTCCATACAGCTGTAGCAGGTTGACTCAAACCAATTTAAATGTCTGGGTCACCCCAGAAAAGCATATTAGGAAAAAGTTCTTGTACCAAAATAACTCAGAAGTACAGACTGAAAGATGGGGACCTCACCAGGAAAAGCATGCTGGGGAAAGGGGTTTGCCTGCTGGTTTTGTTGGTGGCTTTTACCTCATGCTTTTCATGAGCTATAGTGGTTTTCGCTAACCTCACCATTGCTGTTATTGTCTCCCTGCATTCTGCCTCATTGATGGAAACCCATAGCACCTCTATACTACTCTAGCTACAGTAGCAGCTTAAGTTAGGCTGCCCAGAGTGTCACGCTATCGTTAAGATTCCTCCTGTACCCAGCACACCTTCAGAAAAGGTATATACTGTAGCTTTACCCTATACTGCAGTCTGTTATATACAGATAATTCCTGACTAAGCATTCAAAATTAAGAGTCAAGATATACAGTCTGGCAGTCATACTAAGTACAAACCCCTGCTTTGCTGATTTGCAATGGAATTATCCTGATTAAAGGATGCACAGCACCTGCCTTCAAACAGCTGCCGTGCCCCCAACGCTGTGACAGAGGTATCCTTACACCCAAGGGTCTGACCTTGAACACTGCCGATCACATTTCATTACAGGCAGTTGTTGGCAGATCAACAAAGCAGCAGCAAATTAAAGTTTCTCAGAACACCATTATCATTTGCTGAACTACTCTGTTATTACAGGAATAGAAACAGAAATGAACTATACACAATGAACATTTTCTGAAGAAAACAATGATAATGCAATTCAGTCTCAAAAACAACAGCACAGGAAACACATGGCCTTGGCAGATTTGCAAACTTCCTGCTCAAAATCTCAAATCCAGTTCTGAAAAGAAAATAACCTCAGATAGCCCTTAAGGAAAAAAGTAAATGATCATGCATCACACTTCCTTGCAAGAATCCATGACCAACTTCATTACTTATGCACAGGCTGCAACACATGACAACACTGTAGGTCCCCCATGTAAGCAACACTATGCCAAACACCAAGCCAGTTTCATCGCCCAGCCAAGTAGTTATTATGGCCTAATTCACTTCACACATTGTCTTAAATACAATAGGTGTTTACACTAAATTGCTATTTTTATTAAACAGATTAAAAGTTCTTCCTCCCACAAACCATACACACACCCCAGTTTGCTTGCCTCTGCTCATCCCTGCACAGCTGCTCCTCCTTGAAACATCTGACACCTGCAAATGGCCTGTCTCTCCACACCTCAGTCTTACATGTCTGTAAAATGTGTCCTCTCAGGACAATTATGGGAGAAGTGCTATGACACAGCAGATGCATCCCACTTCTGAGAAGCCTTTGGATACTTCAGTGAAAGATGACACTGTGGCCATAGCCTCTGCAACAAAAGGGAGTCAGCATGCTGGTCAACTTGGTACACAAAAGCATTTATGACTTCTTGGAAAGAATCATATTCTGCAGTTAGGTTCCAGAACTGATAATTTTATTCTGCTAGACAGAACGCTTTCTGTAATTTAGCTGGATATGAAATTCCTTTGTCTTTAGCTATGTTGAATTTCAGCTGTTATATAGCTGTGTTTCAGTGGTAAATGAGTTTCCTCTTATTAAACAAAATTAAAAGGTCAGATGGTTGTAAAAGAACTAATTACACAAATGTGTACAATTTCTACACATTTGACAGGCCTTTCACACATGCATACAAAGTTTCTAGACTTACTATGTAACATAGTTCTAGTACATGCACATTTTTAAAAGAACTCAGGAATTTCCAGGACAGTAACTGAAACTTGAACTCTTTAGAAGATTTTTAAATAATTAATGCCACATCATAAAAATTCTGACACTTTCATGCATTAATATTTCTAAGAAGGTGTAGGGAGATTGTTTGATCAAGGACCAATACATATGTGATGGAGATACAGGTATAAAACCCACAACGTGCACTGCCACAATTCAACTCTCACTTCTGGTCTTCTCCTGCAGTATGTTTTTTCAAGCATTTATATAATGAACTATTCTCTCTGCTAATGAACTAAGAAATAAAACCATAGTAGCCTTGGTTTGAACAGTTCAGTAGCATGTATACATGCACCCAAGTGGCATATGCCTTGATAAAAAGTTGTTCTGTTACAATATACCCAATCTGCCTCCATGAAGGAACTTACATGATTTATTCTGTATACATACACAGGATCCAGCTACTCAAGGAAGCATCTTGTCTTTATTTAAATAAAAATCAAGAAAAAGCACAAGATTTAAATCTTATAAGCATTCTTTACCATCTTGGTGAGATTAAGGAAAAGCCAGATGCAAGTAATGCATAAAAATTCAGGATTTGTTACTTCCTGGCAGTTTTATTCTAACTGCAGCACCTGTATTACAGCAGTTCAGAGCAGGAGGCAAAACCATGGAGAAGTTGCACTTGCTGCCCCAGTTGGATCAGCCTACCTGGCCACCTAATTATGCAGCAGCTTTCTTCCCTTCTACAGCCTCTACAAATGCAAAATATTCCTTATGTTTAGAAAAAAGCCACTTCTGAAAAATTACTTAACTATGAGTAACTACGATGTCTTCTATCTCAGATTCTAAGCAATTTTCTTATCATAGTTCTCCGATAGTAGTAAATAAACAAAATTTAATTTTTTATAACAGTCTTGATGCAGTGCACTTTTAAGTCACTTGACAGTATTATCTATTTCTTCTGAACAGAAAGCCAAGGTTACTCTACAAAGCAGTTACCCAGTTTATTTTTTAACATATCAACATTAAAGGACACACCTTTGTCACTAGTTCTGCACTGTGATGGAAAGAATTGAATCTAGACACCCTCTAGAGCACAAACTGGAAGCTATAATCCTTGTTTACAAAGCCCCCAGGAAAGCATAATGCTTCACCTGTGCTTCCCAAATTCAAGGTGAAATAACAAGACAGAAGGAGTATTACCTCCTGCAATGGTTCTAAGTTTCCCCAAGTACCAACAACTGAAACCAGTTGTGAAACATCTATTAACTTACTCAGACCCACAGGAAGAGAGTTAAGATATGGAAGGAATCTTAAAGGTGCCAAATCAATAGCTCCACAGATATGTTCATGTATACCCTGAAATGCCTGTTTTGGCAAGGCCCAATAGATCCATAGACCAAAACCCCTCTCAGTATCTGCCTCCTGAAAGCCACTCAACTTCAAGCTCTTCACAAGCTATTGCAACAGCCAGCCACCATCTTTTAAAGCCTATCCTTGGAAGGCCTTGTTACTTGCAGAACAATTGCAAAGTTCACTCAGGACTGGAAATCCTGTATTCGACTTGCTTTCCCCTTCTACCTCAGTGCCTTTAACTGCAAGCACTCCTCCTGCCCTGCCCCCTATGTCAGAACAGGTGCTCAAAGTTTTAAAGAATGCTTTTTATCCCTGTAAACCCTTCAGAACATTACTACCTTGCTAAAAAGGTGCCTCATTTCTTGGTATACCAGTGCAGTACTTTGAAAACTTAGAGTTTCCTTTCTGAATAGCTCCGAAGTAGGTGTAGGCTGCTGTTATTTGGAGCAAGAACACCCCACCTTTTCTTTATAAGCCAATAAATGTATTTCTAAAAGATACTGTCTAACACTTTCTACTTCAGCTCTCATCTGTACATCTTGAAAATGCTCCCTTTAAAAGACAGAGGCAATTAAACAAGCCTAAAAAGCATAGATCTAACTAAACTTTGACAAGATCTTGACTAATTACCCTTTCTTGATTTTCTGAAGCCTCACCAAGAGCACACAAGCTTTATTTTGCTTTCCCTATCCACTAAAACCACACTGTTCAAAAATTCTGCAAATTTAAGGAGTTAAATCTGCCCAGGTACTCCCTAAAAACACTGAAAGCTTCTATCTACAGTAGCCAAAATTTTCTTAAATCTAAAACTAGCCATTCCCCACACCATTATGAGGCAGTTTTGGTATGGCAAAGATTTATTTATCAATTTTCATGTATCATATCAGACCAACTGATAAGATATTTACACAACTGTTTGAAATACACAGTATTTGCATTTATACAAGCAACTAAATGCAGCCTGTAGTAAGTTTTCTACACAGTATCCAGATACTCCCACTGCTACGTAACTCCAGTTAAAAACCAACACCTGTAATGCAATGCTTCCACAAGTTTCTATGCCTGAGAAGTTTCAGTATATCCTTTCAAAAGGAAGCCTGCAATTAAAAACCACATAATCCTATTTGTCATTCCAGCTGCAAATTATTTCCTTCCTTTAAAGCAAGAACTGACATACTCCCCCTTAAGCCACCTGATACTTGTGATGGCCCTTCTTCAGAGTTGCTCTCTGCATCAAGTTCACAGTTAAGCTCTTCATTTTCTTTTTTGGACTCCTCTATAGCCAGACTCTGCATCATCTCAAAATTGTCAGGTGCTTGCCCAGTTAGCCTCTAGAATGAAACAGGAGACAGTGAACTTTAAGACTTTTTCTACTTAACCAGTGAAATAAGACAGTGCATACTGAATTAAGAAAACTATATAAACAGTTGCCAAATGAAGATAATGAAAACATTCCTCAAAAAATCTTAAGACAAGTTCAACTGAAATTGCTATCTCTAACTCACAGAGCACATCTGCTTTGTTGACTGTTAAGTCTTCCTTGGGTCCTTCAGTAGGACATGTTTTGTCTTAGGCAACCTAAAATATGGGAAACCACTTCCCAAGTTAAATATTACTATAATACTATATAGGTTTAATTTTATAAAGATTACTATACAACAATTAAGTTCATTATTTTTAATCAGAGATAGTGAAGCTACATTAGATCTAGATGAACAAGATGCAGCACCATTTTCTAACACTTGATAAAAGTTCCTCACCTAACCTGATCTGAGGAAGAAAAGCCGGACTGTCAGAGGCTGCTTTTGAGGCTTCTGGTTGTTTGACGTATCACTTAAGGCTCATTAAAAGCCTCAGAAGTGAGCAGCTTACATAAGTGAACTTAACGAGGAACTGTGGAAAAGTTTCCAACTACACTAGTTCTCTAAGTTCTTAAAGACATTTAATTTCTGCCTGTGGCTTTATGACTCAAAAGCAGCACTCCCTGAATACCAAAATGTTTCAAGTGTGGCAAATTAGTGGAGTCTTTCCAGATTGATCTAAATAATTGCACTAACTGAAAATTAACTCCAAGTTGCTTGCAGTAATCTTCCATTTTGTTTCCACTTCCCCAGACTAGTCAGGGAATCAAAGTATTTGCCAGATACACAGTTCCATATCCCAGTTCAGAGCTCAATCCCTACAAAACCAACTTATAGTTTTAGTATCAAGGTTCTACAACTATGTATTTATTACAGCTTCAGAGGCTGTTACAATCTACTCCTGGTGGAGAAGTCATGGAATCAGTGGCAGAACTACCTGCCCCCAAGGAATTCTAAGAGGAAGCTGTTTCGAAATTTACAAGTTTATGAACCCTACAGACCATGTATTACCCATTTTTGGGTCACAAAATTGGCAGTTCCTCAGTGAAACCCTGACTTTAAAGAGCACAGGTGCCTCCCCCCTCCCTTTCACTGCTCCACTTTGAGGACCTAAACTTGAAACAGGGACATAAAGGACACAAACACTTCATTTAGCCAGCAGCCTCACACAGACTATTAGGCATGTGAATTTAAGTCATCTCAGGAAAGTGAAAATGAACCCTTCCTTCCCTTGTCACCATTCCTATCATGCAAAGCCTATTAAGACAATAGGTTCAAACTCCTCTTCAGGAAACATTGCTCTTAGTACCTTTTCATTACTCCTGTGGGCTCCAAGGTAGGAAAAACTCATCCCCTAGAAGGGGCTTTATGCCTCTAAATTAGGGTAATTCCACAGGAAACAGGTAAAGATAGTAATTTTAAAATGAAGAGTTGTACATACACAAAACAGAATTCATTAAATAAATTTTTGCTGATTTCTCCCTTTTTCCAACATTAGCTCAAAATTCCTTTAAGTACCTCAATCATGTTGGTCATGTAATGCACATGTTCAGCAAGGGACATTAACTCCTCGTTTTCTTCTTTCAGGCGAGCAATTTCACCATCTTTCTGTTCGATTTCTTTGTGCAGCTAAGTTCAAATGACAAAATGTTAAAACAGGAAGACAATAGCCAGTGATAAAGAAATTATCTTTCACTAGCTACCTTTTCATTTTCTTGAAGCACTTCATACAGAGCCTTCCTCCTTTCTTCAGCCACTTCTTTCCAATACTGAGATGAAGGACTTCCTGAAGTATGAAGCTACAGTAAGTCTGTGCCAAGACTGAATTCTTGAGATCACCTTAAGCTATCTAACTTGTATAGAAGTGTTCTGTGAACTGTGAGAAACACTCTCCATATAGTTTTCCCAGGAATCAGTTATAAATTTACAGCTAGAGACATAAGCTTACAGAAAACAGTGATCCTACACTGTATTAATGGCTATACAGGCAGTCTTCAAGAAGCTGTTCAAGCATTGGCAGCCAAGCCAAAGTAAGAAGACTTTAACACTGTTACACACAATGGTCCTCAGCTACTGGTTACCATGAACTCATTCTCATATGCTACAGAGAATTACGTATCATTAATGCCCGCTAGCCACTAAAAAAAAAAGAAAGCCCTTACCTAACTGACAAAACCATGTTTCAAGTTATATTCCAATGGGAGCATAGCATTTTAAGTGCAAGAAAATATTTCAGAAATCGCCACATACCTTTTATCATGAGATCTACAGCTTGAATGTCATTATTCATATTCTCATTGTCTTGCTCTTTGTCCACAGACACCTCAGCTTTACAAGCCTTTGAGGTAAACTTGTTATTCCAGAGTTTCCTTTTGACTGAAGATTTCTTCTGCATAAAACACAGGCAGGTTTAACTTCAGAGCAACATTTCAGCTTTTTTAAAAATACAAACTTGTAAATGTGCCCACTCATGACTGCAAGTCAGTCATTACGAGCCCCACTTTCTTCACCTTAGAGTTCCAATTTAGACATCATCTTTGATACCCACAGGTTTAACAAAAAAAATTTAACATTTCCTGAAGTACTCTGAAATTGCTATTTTTTAATATTACTAAAAAAGTAAGCTTGTATCATGCTAATAAGCAGCTTGCATGTTTTTTCAAGTATATTAGTTTTCAGTTAAAAGCTCAAAAGCATTTTGCTATGAGTAGAAATAACTACACAGCTATAGGTTATCTTTGAACTCATACCTCATTACATCTGCCCACCAGGCAACCTGTTGCTGAAGGCTGAATCATTTTAAGAGTCCGTCTCGGGGCAGCACTGCATGCTGTGTCTGTGAGGTACTTCTAGAAAGACAAATATGGCTTCACACAGTTGCTAGTCTACATAAACCGAATCTTAGGAATTAGTTACATTTCCATTAAGGTAACCCATGGTTCACCCTTCCAAGGGAAAAAGATGGTACTTTAGCCTATGTTAAGGTTTATGTAAAGTGCATCTAGTTACTTGTAGCAAAGACTGATCTTAATCACATTAAGCTATGCTCAGTCCCCACCTCTCAGGAAACCCTTACCTTTCAAATAGGAATTTGAACAGGTCTTATAGCAGAAATATTCTGACCAGACTTCAAGACCATTTACAGTGCTGTGACACATGAACTTCAGCCGAAGTTCTCAAAGTTGTATTTGACAACTTCAATTAGACATTGAGGGACAAGAGACAAGTGACTGCAATTGCAAGTTTATGTGGTGAAGTCACACACATCACTTCAAGCAGTACCTGAAGTTTTTGCTACCTGTGAACACACCCTCAACTGGTGTTCACTGAACTAATGTATTGCTTTGATTATCCATTAAAGTGGGTCTAAAGCTTCCTTGCATCGATGCAGACAGGCTATTGTTTTGTATGAACAGTATGTTTATCACCTTTCCTGTCATGCATAAATACCCATTTCCTGCATTAAAGTGTTCTGATTGGGTTGGTTAAGCTGCCACCATGGGACAGCAAACAATGGCAGACAACCAAGCAAGAATAGCCAGAATACAATGCCATACCAGCGTGAGAAAGTTACTGATTCACACTGTACTTCACATGACAATTCACCTTTCCCACGGTAGTTTCTGCCACCAATTATACTACTGTTGAACTACAAGACAAACACTAAATGCTGTGGGAACAAGAATCACACCGTGTGTCAGACACTGCTTGCTGCTATTGGAAGTCAAAGTTAAGTATACTCTGCCAAGAAATTATTGACCAATACCCAAGTTAACCCCTTAGAAGGGCAGAAATACACACTAAGGAACTTATACCCTAGAGTCACTATAAGACAAGATTACTACGTATACCAGTCAGACATCAATTGGCAGTTTTCATTAATATCAGAAATTTTCATTACAATCACTCTATCCATCATGACAAAGGACTACTAACCTCTTATTTTGTATGGTATTTGTACAACTCACATTACAGTCTATGTTAAAAAGTTCAACAGAAGTGTCTTGTAGTAAGACTGGAATAGGTTATAAGCTTTAGTAACTTATCAGTCACCTCTTAAGAGCCTAAATCCTTTCAGCATTTCCACCAATTCTAAGGCAATTATAGCTCATAAGGGTGACTTCAGAAAAAGAACAGCCTGCACAAACACTTCGGTTAAAACATGCTCAAGTCAAAACAGACTTAACCAAGGTAGGTAGCCAGCACCTAAAAAAATACCACATGGGAGAGACAGCAAGCTCAGTGTCAAAGTAAAAAGGACTTGCTGAGCAGCAAGAAAAAACCAAAAGTAGACATAAGCACATATGGCCAAGCAGGACAGTGCTCCAAGCCATATTGCCTGCCAAGAGGTTACTCAAGCCAGGAGGACAGAACCCTGGTAGAAGCACACTGCAACAGATCCCTTTGCATTCCCTCAGTGGATATAAAACAGACAGATGGAACGTTTCCCAGAGAACTGAGTGCAAGCCTCTGAATAAAGCAATCGCAGCATTTCAGATATTCTTCGTAAATTTCATCTTCTATTTTTTATCCCTTATCTGCTCCCATATTCCAGCTTCAAGACTTTAAAACCTATACCTGCAAAGATCCTGATGATTTTGCTGCATTCATTTTCTGTGTCATTTTGAAATTCATAGGATCACTAAAAAAAAAGCAAAATATTAGTAACACCCGCCCGCAACTAAAGCTCAGGGACACTAGTTACAAAATGATACAATTTCAGTTTAACCATTTCTCTGACAGCATTAAGACCCCTGCCACGAATCGCGTGGTCGTTAGGCTCCCCCGGCGCCCCTCACGCCCCCCCCCCCCCCGACACGAGCTGCGAGCGCGCTGGGCACGCGAAGCCCTGAGGGGGACACCTCGTGCCGCCACACCAGCCCACCGCAGACGCCACCACGGACCACAGCCCCCTTAAGCCCTTCCACGGGAACGGTGTCACACACTCTCTCAAGATGGCGGGGGGAGGGGAAGGGGACGGCGCCCTCCCGCTCCCGCCAGCCGTGCCCGAAACGTCCCTCCCCGCTCGCCGGCGCGGCCAATGGGGAAGAGAGGCGGGAGCCCGCCAAGACCCGAAAGCGGCCATGACAACCTGCGGTCTCCCGTGCGCCCAACCGAGAGGGAACCCGAGGCCCAGCCGTCCGCCTCCCCCAACTGCCTGCCTGCCCGCCCGCCCGCGCCCAGCTGCCGTGCCCGGCCCCGCTCACCGCCAGCCGCTGCCGCGCAGCCCCGCCAGCACCCGCACACACAACCAGCGACCCGAACCCGCACCCGCCCGGCGTGCGCCTATAAGGAGCGCGGGGGGGGCGGGCGGGGTCACCGTCACGTGATCCGCCGGCCACTTTCCGAGCCAATCACAGGCCTTGTTCGCCCATGCCGCCGGCGGAGCCACGCCCCGCGGGCCGGTGGCGGGAGGCTGGGGGCCTGAGGGGGCCGAGGCCGGCGGGCGGTTCCGTGGAGCCGGTGTCTCCGGAGGTGGGGCGGGAGAGCTGTGCGTCGTGAGGCAAAGGTCGAGTACAGCACTGGGTTATGAGGCACCTCAGCTATGAACTGCACGTCCTGGCCCTTCCAGGGCCTCGGGGAGGGGGGGGCACAGGCCTGTCTGGTGCCACCTGCCCCTAGGCTGGAGTCATCTGAACTGAAGCTGTAGGAAATGAAACACACAAGCCTTGCCTGGTGCTCACCTGGCTGTTACATGCCTGCTTAGGTCTACTGGTTCCATACTCAAAACCTTCCAGTGCATTGAAACTGGATACTAAGTCTCTCCAACTGCTTCCTCACTGCTTTCTCACTTCTGTTATTTGTTGTATTTTATAAAGACATTGTACCAAGCCAAATTTAATCACATAGCAACTTTTACCATTATCACTCCTATCTAAATACAGTACAGGCTGCAAAACCAAGGAAGAAAATTAACATGGTTAAGCCACAACAACTGATAAACAACAATTTTACATACGACATAGACTACAGCTCTGCATTGATTATGCATAAGGTATGCTGTTAACTTTGTTAGAGGCCACTTTACAAATATGTTCTCACAAATATTTGCACATTCATTTATGCTAATAGTGTTTTCTGCTGACTTGTGAGTGAATGTAGTTAAGGACATATTCCTTGCAATCCAGGTCTCATAGCTAGCTTAGAGCAGCTATCAACGTTTTTTCCAGGCGATATGATGGAGGTATTAGACATTAGGATAATTACAGAGACAAATGTTTATTTAACATGCCATTCTGTGAGTCTCCTGTTTGGAAATAAACCGTATGGCAATTACAAGAATGCCTTAAGGGGAATGTCATGGTCCAATGAAAGAAAGGCAGAACATAAAAAATGATGAATTGGGAAATCTTTAAACAAGGATAAGGAAATAATGCTGATCTCTCTTGCATAAACTTGTTCGGCCTCCCATTGATCCATTTAAACTCATTGTCCACAATATCCTTTGGCAAGTACTTCTAGAGCTCAAATATCCATTGTCTGAAGGACTCCCTCCTTTATTTTTTCATTTGAACCCAATTCCTATAACTTCGTTTGATGTCCCTAGTCCTTGTACTGAAAGAGACAACAAAAAATTGGTCCTCATCTAGGCCACTGTTAAACAGATTCCCCTCCAGTTTTCTCTCCCAGGTTTACTTAGCCATCCCTTACATGAAAGCTGTTCCGTATTTCTGTTCTTTTGTGATCTGGGTGCTGTTTGATTTGGCTTTTTAATGACTGCTGAACATCAGGCAGACATTCTTGGGGAAATACCTGCCATAATACTAAGAATTTATTCTTGAATAATGGTCATTTCAAAGTCTTTCACTTGATATGTGAAATTAAGGGGGTTTTTTTCCTATGTATGACCTTTTATGTTTACCTACATTGAATTTCATTGACTGCTGTATTTGCCAGTTACTGAATTCCATAATGCCCTTCTGCAGTTTGTCAGTCACCTCTATTCCTATTCACTTAATAGTAATTTAGTGTCATCAGCAAGCTGTTACCTCAGTAAGCTTTGTCTTCTATCAAGAAAATGAAAATAACATGCAGAAATGTTATCCAAATTACTGTTGTTCTGGTACAGTACTAAAAAAAAAAAGTCCATGCTCTTAATTTAATTTAATTCTTGTTGAACCTAGCAGAAAAATTGAAATTTCCATATTCCATAATACCAGCAGATATGCTAAACTCCAGTCAAATATACACATAAATCTTAGCAGCATTGAATCTTCTTTCAGAAAGATCTGGATACAGGTAATGTGCACATAAACACAGTATCAGAGTATTCCTATTTTTATATTTTATGTATTGCTGTATAGCAATATAAATATGCAACATCAAATACATTATACAAAATACTTAAATTATATGCATGCATATATTTATATACATAAAATGCAATGTGTGTATTTTATGACTGTGATGCAATTTTTGTAACGCTAATGTTTTCAAATGAAATTTTGTCAAAGATTACCTTTTCAAAATTCACTTTTAGTTCATAAAAATTTTTAGTTCATTTACAGTTCAGAAGTGGAATAACTGTTTTTCAAAATGTTGGTAATTGGAGGGGGGGCAAGGTAATGGGATACGGTTCTGTCACAGTTCAGTTTGTTTTGCCTTTCAATTTGTTCCTTGCTGGAGGCAGTGATCTGGAGGTTTATTACAAAGCTGCCACTCCTTCAGTTTAGCCAGCTGAAGAACACGTCCTATTATGAACCACCATGTCTCAGAGTTTTCCTTCAGTTCGGTTTCTTCAGTTTGAAAGGCTTGTAAAGAATCCCTTCACCATGTCAGAATGAGTACTTGGAGCTTATTATTAGAAGCTTATTCATAGTTTTAACTGTGGGAAACCAGTGTAATTATATAAAAATCTCACCAAAATGTTTCAGGTTACTTTATTGTAATAATTCCTATTTGTAAGTGTAAAAATACAAAATACTGTAATAACTGTAATACTATAATAAAAAACTTTTGTGGACAAAGGTTAAATTTAAATAGGGGTTATGGCATTTTTACATGCAAAAATCTGTCAAGCCAATGCTAGCAGAACATGGATTTCTTCAGATTGACTGCAATATAATGCATTTCAGCTTGTTTGTTTCATAAAAAATAGAACTCTCTGTCATGAATACTTATGACTATTTGTACTTCAAGTAAGCCTAAGCAAACATGCCAAGGTTTCCCATAAAGCTCAGCCAATTTGTTAGATTATTCATGTCAGTAGAGAATGTGTACTTTTTACAGCTTTTATACTCCATCGCTATTGATAAATGTTATCAGTTTTTATAGCAAATAACAACTGAAAAAAAGCTTTTTGGAGGACTTCACATGCCTGGGAACATGGGAATAGGTGGGAACGCACCACCCGGCCTCCAATAACTCTGGAGTCCAGACTTCTTTAGACGCCTGTGTGTGGAAACTTCCTAAGCATTACACAGAGAGCACTTGGACTTGGCTATCTGAATCAAGTACAGGCAAAACAGTATTTCTATTTGACAGTCGCATTGTGCTTTTTGTCAAGGCCTGTGCTGTAATCCACAGATAATTACCTAGCTCTGGGGTGCTTAAGAGTCTTTATTTCTACCTGCCACATTAAGTGCAGGTAAATTACATTGTAATTTTGTATTTTGTAAATTAAATTACACATATATCATGAACTCCTTCCTATTTATTAGTATTTAATGTAAGCACCTGCTTTAACTGTTTTAGATGCAGACAACTACTGTGAAGAGGGTCAAGGGAGTCAGTGCGGTGTTGTGCCTCTGAAGCACGTGAATGACTTGCCTCAGCCCTGCTCTGGGTGCAAGACCTGCAAAAGGGCCCAGGGAAGGAAGCCCCGAGGCTGGGTTTGGGACCTCTGAATCAAGAAACAGGAGTTGTGGCTCCCAGGGTCCCTTGCTGCTGTTCTTTTGGCCCCTCTGTCCAATGAAAATTCCATTTACGTAAGGGATAAAACGGCTCCCCGCATCCGCCGGGTGGCACTAGGTGGCAGCGCGGCATCACGTTGCCTAACGCTTTCCCTCCCGCAGCCTCTTGTTTCTGGGGCGTTAACGTCGAATAGAAGGGTGTTCCGTGTGTTACCGACAATAAGTTCATGATTTGTCTTCTCTTCCCTAGGCTAATCAGCACGGAAAGCTGCATGCTAATGAAGCTCTGTCCAAAGAATGGATTTTAAACACAGCACAGTCCAGGTATAATGGATTTTTCCATTTTTTCATTTTTCAATGATGGCTGCTATTAATTAAATCTCTCCAGAGAGTCTGCAATTTTCATACATTAAATAGAAGATTGTCCTGTGAACAGTGATCCTTAGTGCTTCAGTGGTGAAAGGTTGAAAGAAAAATCTACATCTCGCCTTCTGAATTTCCTCTAGTTAAGTACTGTTACTGTGTGAGTCACTATGACATCCTTTAAAACACTGTTAAGTCCTAACCTGCTCAGCTATGGATTTACCTTGGAAAAAAATCCACAATATTTATATAGTGCTTTAGATTTAAAAATAAAACATTCTCTATAAAGGCTAGGAATTATTAATCTAAAGCCACTTGCAATTCTGTTGACTACAAGTATTTAGAATATTATTTACAGAGTGAACAAATAAAAAAAAAACTTGTTTCCGATTTTACTCTTACTCTTGCAGGCACCTGCTGAGCAAACACAAAACCTACACTGGAACATGACTATCTTTGGTTTTGATAGATCAAACCAGTCTAATAAAGACAAATGCATTTGCACATCACTGAGAACACAAAAATGACACAGTACAGTGACAAAGAGTCAATAGTCTTTCAGATGTCAAAACACTTTGTCCAGTGGAATCTGAATGGCATATTTACATGAAAAGTGCAGGCAGGGATTGGTTTTAATGCATTTCAGACATTTCCAAAATAAATGCAAAGTTTTAGAGACAGGGTGTGCATTTGTTATACAAAACAAATGGCTAAGCTGTTAAATAACTACCAATACTCAAAGAGGCAATTAATTGGGTGTCAGTGCTTGGGGAAGCTATCATCACAGCAAAGGCATTGAGAAACTTTTGACATAATAACTGCACACACTCAATGTGGGACACAAGAGCTGCTGGTGCCGATTACAGAAGTTACCACGAGTCAGCAGGGAGTAGCAGGGTTTGACTTTGGCAACATGCTTATCTCATAAAACACATGTGACAGGTGCAGTCTAACACTCAAGTCAACTGAATGATACCCGAGGTGGGTGCCTCACAGCCTGGTGATGCTTCATTAAAGCCAGGTACATCTGTATGGAAGCTCCAGCCCCATGACGAACCACCGGGCTCCACTGGCCTTCCAAAACTGGCAATCCTTGCTAAGGGCCAATCGGCACACAGCAATTGATTTAGTTCCACCTCATCATGAGTAGAAATCTGGCATTAAGAATCCTCTGTTTTGAAGATAAGAACTACAACTACCAGATGGGTCAATGGGTCTGGACCTCTCTCCTCCCCAAGCCTCTTTGGTAAGACTCGTATCTCCAAATATGTCGGATGTTACCTGGGAAAGTATTGCTAGCAAAAGTGCTGAAGTCTTAACTTGAGCTCAATTTTTGCAGCAAGTGCATTTATCAACAGCAATTCCGAATTTGTTATATCTGCTGCTTTAATAAAACATCTATTTTTTCAACTTTGTGAAACTGTTGCAATGAAAGACCTTGAGAGGGTTCTGACAGGCAAATGTTGACTGACTGATAAGTGGCTGTACATACAGTCTTTTAAGACATAAACCATTCACCAAGTCTGAGACTAGGATTGGATGTAACTGCACCTAGACTCCTGAGAAGTTTAGATAGCAAGGGGGTCCCTTCTTAACCTCGTGACTCAAGGGGAGGGCTTTCCCCCCCTTGGCTACCCATCAGACTCATACACATAAAGCAACAGCAGAAAATGAGACTGCACATAATCAAGTGTATTTAAGTGTGGATAGATAGATAGATAGATAGATAGATAGATAGATAGATAGATAGATAGATAGATAGATAGATATACACACAGAGGTATAATTGTTAAGGCAGAACAAACCCAGCAAGATAGTAGGTATGGTTCATCCAAAGGTTAGGATCAATACCTTATGTGCTCAAGAATGCAAAGCCCATTTTATGACCACAGCCATATGACTAGAAGGCAGGACATAGGGAAGTGATGAATGAAGCTTAATATTGTAGCAATAACTGTGCAGTGGATATATCCACACCATAAAACATTCCTTACATCATCCACAGCATGATGTAAGGAATGTTTTATGCATTAAACACTGCCATTTCTCAACACAAAAGCATTCCTGTTATGTCTTAGAAATGAATGTTTTCTCTAAAGGCAGAAAAGAATAAATCACAGTATATTCTGAAGTATATGAAAGAGTTCAATTGCCACCTAATTTGTTGTGTTTGAATTTAGAAAGAATACTAATTTATTTTTGTCTGATGCATAAACATTTGGCACTAAATTAATCATAGTTCTGGTTTTGAAGGAAGTAGCTTCAGGGGTGATACTACTTCTAACATACACAGCCAGTACAGAATGCATGGAAAGTATAAACAGATAACAGTATCCACCTCATCTCTTCCTAACTATGTCTATAACATATATATCAATTTGCTACAATCTGTTAAAAATTGATTATTAACTAGAAATTATTAAGCCTTAAGTAACTAATTTTTAAGCTGGCAATTAGGAACAGAGGCTTTAGAGCACAATCTTGCCCACGTGCTTATGAGTAAACATTTAATTCTGAAAACAGACTTTAGACTCTGAAATCACATAAATTTTGGGGAAAAAAAACCCCAACAAGGTGTTTCTATAAAGTTATCAATCATTTTTAGTTTACAGAAAAAAGCACAACTTATTATGCAACCAAAATGTGAAAAAAACCTACAGAACTTAATTTCACTGAAAACAGCAAGGAAACAATAAAATGGTGAATAGAAAATACAAGTTTTTCAGAGTAGAAATGGAAAAAATGTACAAGCAACCAGACATTCCAAACTTGCAGTGCTTCTCAAAACTACAATTACTCAAAACTTTCTCTCCCAAGGAATACATTTTTGTGACAAGGTCTTTCCTACCTTCACACAGAGTATTGCCCATGCTGCCTGATTCTGTATTTCTCTGGGATGACAGCTGAACAGTGTCACCCCCACCCCACTGCAGAAACCGAAGTCCCTAGGGATATGCATGCATTTGATTTCCTCAAAAACTACAGGACTGCAGCTACGTGGTAATGTACAAAGCCCTCCTCACTTCGGGAGAGACTAAAGGACACCAGCTTCTTTGTGCTATGTTAAACGAGCAGAAGCTGATCCGTTCTACTGACTTTTGCTCAGCCTAGATTTAACATGCACAAGAAACAGTATTGCTGTGCTAATGGGACTGAAGCCTAAAAAAAGAACTGTTGCCTCTTTTGCATATACTGCCACAACGTACTTGCTGGGTTTGTTTTCTATACCATGCACATTTCTCTTGTCTTAATGATAAAGCTTATATATTGTTTTAAACCAGATTTGAAGAGAGGCAGTTTGTCACTAGAGCAAGTGTTAAAATTGCAAAACACGCACTAACTCTCAGGCACAGAAGCCTCTCTTATAAATGGTACAACATTGCATAACCAATAAGAAGCATAACAATAATATAAGTTGTCTGGTCAACAGAATTATGGATAAATGACATACAAATATTTATTTTGCTAAGTCTTAACTCTCCCTTCATGCAGTAATAAGTGTTGCTTAATATATATTCTAAGATGCAGATATTTTTCAACTATATGAGCTTCATCATTGTGCATGATGGAGGAAAAGAAGCACAATTGCATAAAAGTAGGACAAGATTCAGCTATTACTCATGGCTTTAACAGTGCAGATATTTCTGAACATACATGTATTATAAACATATTTTGGTCGATTGATGTACTCATTTGGGTAAATGTTGTCAGGATATCTTTGCTAGCCAAGGAATGAAAAGAAAAAAATCTTTGTTGAGTTTGATAAGGGAGGTAGTTGCCTATATAAGGAGGAGCAGCAATCCATACACAGGAATCTGGAGTGATTTCAGTTCCCCACCTCCCTTCTGAAATGTTGTGAAAGGTTCTGAGAAGTTTGCTGCTTCCGAGTTTGCAAGACAGCTGATGACTGCTTAACATGTTACATTCTGTACTCGATCTCCCATTTCTTCTAAGTATAGATTTTTTTCCCCTGTAAGTATATCTATTCCTCTCCTCATAGCTCTGCTAGAAAATCCTCCAGAAGAAAAAACTGTGTGCTAGAACTACATTTCACAAAATTTTGGGGATGCATTCCTCAGCCTGGGGCTAGGCAGCTGCCCGACACCTTGTGACAAAGTGCAGTAGCTCTGGCTGCATCCCTGCACTTGAGAGGGCAGCTGGAGTTACTGGGCTGGAAGAAAACTCCTTCCTTTCTCCTCCACGGCCAGGCAAGGCGCCAGCTCCCTCAGAGGGCCTTCTGTGCTGAGGCAATGCCCGCATCAAGCAGTGCTGCTGTACCAAGGGCCTTCTTTGCATCGGCTGTGCCAGCACAAAGAGGTCACAGGCCAAGTGTGAGTCACAGCTTAAAATAGCAGCAGACACAAGACAGAATTTCAGCCTGCAGCACAAAATGCCGTACAGGGCAGCACAGCAAACAAAAATGCTTTGACTGAAAAAGTGGGTATCTAAACACAGCTCTTGTTAAGGCCAGACATATTATAGCTAACAAAATGTTGGCATTTTGAAGTAATTGCAGCCGTGCAGAGCTAATGCAATATTACTATTTAGATGCCTTGCTTTTTACCTCCAAATAATGGGTTGTTTTTAATAGGCGTGGCCATTGGGAGTGAACAGCAGTCTCTAAATGGGTAAAAATTATCTGTTTCTGCTCTGTTCCTGTTCAAACAACCGAGGGGCGTTCTGGGTAGTGCCTGTGACAGAGAAGGCAAGAGGGAGTGTTTGCATCGGGGAGCCTGACTAGCACCAGGTGAAGGCAGTGAGGCCTAAGGGCTGTGACACAGCAGCTGCCTGCAAGACAGGCAGGAGGAAGGTCGACAAGGTGTCCAAGGAAAAGTGTGTAAAGGAAAGGTGTGCTAAAGGAAAGTAACTAGTATGAAGGTCAGGAGAGAACAAGGGAAACCAGCAGAGGCAAGTAAGAGCAGAGAGCAGGGGAAAAAAAGACTGAAATCTACTGGAGTGTAGTGGGAGAGTGCCATTGCCATGCTGCAGGGGCTTTGAAACACAATCAAATGGGATAGATGGTGCCCGTGCTTGTCTTCTGCTTGTAATCTTTGTAATAACCTCGCTGTTCTGGTGAGTCACAGGCACCAGCTTCCAGAGGGAAGGTGTGAGAGATGCCTTCACCCACCTGGGAGGCCTGTGTCACACTGCAGGGCAAACCAGCGGGTCACCATCCCCTTGGCCCTGGTGCAGCACAGCACCAACCTGCGCTGCCTAGTGCTTTGGAAGCACCTCCTTCCAGCCTGGGCAGTTTTGGATGGCAGGCTTTCCCTGTGTCCTGGTTTCAGCTGGACAGAGTTAATTTTCTTCTTAGTAGCTGGTGCAGTGCAGTGTTTTGGATTTGATGTGAGAACAATGTTGATAGCACACGGATGGTTTTAGTGGTCGCTAAGTAATGCTTATACCAAGTCCAGGACTTTTAAGTTCCTCAGGCGCGGCGGGGGGGGCACAAGAAGCTGGGAGGGGACACAGCCACAACAGGTAACCCAAAGGGATATTCCATACCATGGGGCGTCATGCTGAGCATATACGCTGGGGGGAATTTGCCGGGGGTGCCGATTGCTGCTCCCTGCTCGGGGGCTGGCTGGGCACGGGGCATCTGGCACCAAGTGATTCGTGCATCACTTGGGGTTTTTTGTTTTCCGTTTGAGTTTTTACTCTTCTCTCTCGCTCCCTTTCATTACAATTGTTACTATATTTTACTTAAAGTACTAAATCATTCTTCTCTCAGCCCTCGAGTTTTGCCTTTTCCCCGGCTCACCCCTCTCGGGCGGGGGCAGGCCGCGGTACTGCGCTGCCGGGCGGGTGGGGCCGGGGCCCTGCGCTGAGCGCTGAGCGCGGCGGGGCTGCCCGCTCGCCTGGGGGCTGCCCGCTCGCCTCGGGGCTGCCCGCTCGCCTGGGGGCTGCCCGCTCGCCTCGGGGCTGCGGGCCCAGGGGAGCCCCGCAGGAGCCAGCTGCGGCCTCGCTTCGCTTCCGTTGCAGGGAAGGTGGAAGGGGGGAGGCGGAAGCTTTTCCGTGTAGGATAACCCCACATGTGCTTAGTTTTCTCCAAGGATGAGGTTTGCGTCTCTGGAATAGCAATTACTTATAAAAACGAGGGAGCTTCCTCAGGGAGCATGACGAGCACCGCGGCGGAACGCGGGCCGTGCCCTGGTGTCTGGCAGGCCCAGTATGCACAGGCCCGCGCCGTGTAACTTAGTGAACGTTGGGGTTTTATTTACATCTTACTTCACATACGTATGATGGGCTGAATACAAACGCCAGCGAACGCTATTAAACAAAACGTGCCGCCGCAAGACTTAAAAGCTGTAACTACCGATAACAGCACGATGCTTAGGGCTGAAGCAAGTTTAAGCGTGTCCCCACGTAGGACGGGGCCCCGGCAGGGGCCAGGAACTGGGGCCGGGGAAGGGGCGGCGGGGGCGCTGCCCGGCACGAACCACCTCAGGCGGGGGGGGGGGGCGGCGCCCCATTCCTCCCCCTTTGCCTCCCTGCCCTGCCCGCCTCCCTTCTGAGAACTGCGTTGAGCAACCCCATCCGGGTCCTTGTCCCGGGGGCTGCGCCCCGCTCGGCATCACGTGGCGCACGAGGGCGGTGACACGGGGCGTGACGGCGTTGCGGGGGGGTGGGGGAGCAGGGAAGTGCGCCCCGGATTCTTGGTGCGGCGGCGGCTCGGAGGTGGTCTGCCGCTGTTGCACTCGCCTCTGCTGCTCTCCCGAAAAGGAGCGTCTGTGTCTAGTGAAGCCACCGCTGAGCCTTGCTGCCTGGAGCACAAGATTCTGTCCCCCCCCGGGGCCCGAGGGCTTGGTACGCGCCGCAGAGCGCGCTTGCGCAGTGCGGGCCGGGCGGTGCCTCTGTGACTCAGGCGCTGCCATTTTGAGCGCTCGGTGCTGGCCGCGCAGCTGCTCCTGTGCTCGCTCCCGTGCCGAGGCGCTCCTGCTGTCGCCTTCGCGGACGTCCCGGGACCGCCTGGCGAAGAGAGGCTCTCCGGCCCTTTCGTCTTGCTCCCGGCCGTCCCCGTCCGCCGCCGCCGCCGCTCCGGGGTCTCTATGCCCGCCTCCCTCCGTAGGAGCCACTAGCGCAGGGACCCGCCGCCGACACCTTCTTCCGCTGCTGCTGCCGCCGTCGCCTCTTCCTGCTTCTCCTCTTCCTCTCTCCGCCACCATTTCCCCACTCCCCGGCACCGGGGCGCTGAGCTAGACTATGGGGACCAGGTTGGGGCTGAGCAGCGGCAGAGCGGGCGGCCCGGTCACCGTGTCCACTGCAGCAGGGATGGGGGGGCTCCGCGGCTTCGTGGCTTTATCTTGACATGGCTCCTCTCCGTGCTGCTAGCAGCGCCGCCGCCTCCACTGCTCCTCCTGCGCCCGCCGGCTGCGGGTAGCGAGCGGGCCACGGTCTCGGTCTCTTGTCTGAGTCTCTCAGTCTCTTGCTTAAGTGGGGGGGAAGTTTTGGGGAGGGGTTCCGTTTTTCTTTTTGTTTTCCTTTCTTTTTTCTTTTCCTCCAGGGGAGGGGGGAGTACTTTTCCCCCTCTTCTTAACCTGGTCCGCCGAATTTGCTAACCTAAAAACTTTTCAACCCCGACTAATCAAACACCTGGGGGGGAAAATGTCTGGAGAGAGGAAGAAAATAACCTGATAGTTGGGGATTTGCTTTTGGGGGGAGGGTGTTTTGGAGGTTTAAAATTGCAATCTAGGCTTGCAATTTAGGATAAAAAAAACCCAAACAAAACCTCGCAAAAATTTTGTCACCGAAAACCTGTTTCGCGAGAAAAGCAGGAGCAAAACTCCATGTATTCCGAGTCGCGATCATGAAGTGAGAGGGGAGACGCCGTGCTACTGTGGGTGCCCCGGGCACGGGCCGCCCGCTGCAGCCTCTGCCGGCTTGTGTAGAGAGAGGCCTAAGGAGAAGCGAAGAGCACTGGCCATGCACAGCCTCAGCTAATCGTGCTCCCTGTGGAGCGCAGCAGCAGCAGAGAGAGAAGGATCCCGGGGGATCAGCAGCCCAGGGAGCGTGTGAGGTGTTGGGGGATGTAGGGCTCTCCGACTGGTAAGGAGCCCTGCGTTTGGGGCACTGATTTGGGTTTCAGTCTCTAGGTGAGATAATACTGTCCCTTGAACCCCTGCCTGCCCCTCGTCTATGGCCATCATGATCCCTTTTCTCTTTGGCAGCAGTAGCCTCAGGGCGATGATGTGCCTGATGATGAGCAGGATGAAGTTAGAAATGACTCCGCTGTTTTTTGTCTTTGCTCCCCTGCAAACCAGCACTGTGTTGTCTGTAGTTGATTTTGTTGTTGTTGGCAGAGAAATGTCATATCTCATGGGATGTGCATTCCTCCTTTGCACCCTTGTCTCTGCTCTCCACCAAGTGTAATATTTCTAAAAAAAAAAAAAGACGGGCAACATAACAATAGTGGAAGGCTGAGAATAATAATCAGTAGAGTCATGAATCTGGCTGGGGTAAAACGCAATTTGTAATTTCAGCTTCATCTTTTTTTTTGTAAGCAGAGCAAAAGTACTCCCCCCCCCCCCTATGGATTGGGCTTGTGCCAGTTGCTTTTCATTGTACACGTAAATAGTGATAAGATTTGGGTATTTTTATTTTTTTCATTCTTGCCCACTTATTCCTGCGGCTAAACTGTTCAAATTTTTGTCTTTAAAATACTCAAGGTTTCTTTTTTCTTGGTTTATTGTAAAACCTCTTGTCCAGGCATGGCTGGACAACTACTTACTTTGTTTCTTGACCCCTCCAATACGACGTTCTCGTAAAATATTGCCTGAGGTGCGGTTTTGGGTTACATTAGCGTTTTATCTATTCAGTCGTATTAGCAGGAATCAAACGACTTGTTTCTGTTGTACTTGAGTCTTAAGAAAAGGTGCCCATAGTTTAGCTACAGTTTCCAAAGGCTTTAGTACCACCTGTATTACAAAATGGGGGACCCAAACTCCCGGAAGAAACAAGCTCTGAACAGACTTCGTGCTCAGCTTAGAAAGAAAAAAGAATCTTTAGCTGACCAGTTTGACTTCAAGATGTACATTGCCTTTGTGTTCAAAGACAAGGTAACTTGGTTTTAATGTTTCTCTGTTGCAGTGCATGTTAATTATGCTGTGCAAAGTCTTGCTGCCAGATTGCATGTAATGGTTTATCCTTAATAGATTAAGTTGACTTTTCAACTTTTTGAAGTTGCTCATTGCTGTAATACTTAGTTCATGTTTGCCATTCTGGCATTTTGTATGTTAGTTTTGTAATGCAGAGGGTGCCAGTACCTCGTTAAGTGATTACATGGTAACCTCTGTATAGGGTAAATACTTTTCGAAGTTAATACTGTAATTTGTTAAGCCTTATTGGGGTCTGAATTGCTTAATTGTTGACTGTGGACAGTCAAGTTGAAAAGGGAGGCCTGGCTGGAGTAATAGCTAAACTTACTGTATTTATCTGGGTAGCGCAGAAGGGAAGACCTGGCAGTTGAAGGGAGGAGTCGCAAAAAGCAGCATTTAAATGGCCCAAGTATGCAGACATGTGAAACTGTTGCTACCATTTTGAAAGGGAGCAGAGAGGGAAAAGAGGGAGTCTTCATTTGCTTGGCTCCCTGGTCTGCCGCTGAATGCGGTGTGTCTGGGCCGGGTTGGGGAGCCTGGTGATAGTTCTAAAGCTAACTGTAGACCCAGAACTAAGAGTTTCCATCCGCAGAAGGTGAAGAAAGTAGGTGCTTACAGTAAGTGAATGTGCTGAACGAGTGAAGATAGAAGCAAATGCCAACAGAATATATAATGCACAGCAGGCATGTAGATGAGCACCAAAACTGTTTAATCCCCTCAGATGTCGTATTTGTTGCATTCACTGTAGTGGCTATGTGTTTTTTAATGAAGACTCTGTTCTTTGAACTTTTCAATTAAAGTTTCCTTAAAATTCTTCTAATTCCATTTGCTTTTGTTTGTCAGTTCTAGTGCAAACAGCAATGGATATAGTGGGATGCAATTTCTTGGTGCTGTTTCATAGTAATAAAGAGAAGTACGAATGTTTTAAGCAGTGATAGCAAGTAAATTTTTAGGTGATACGATCTTAATGGTTTTAGTTGGAACATTCATACTACTTCTGGTTGCTTTGTAGAAACTGGTTGCAAATAACTGTTTTAAATCCTATAAAACTCGCTTGTATCTAAGTGAACTGAAGGTGACATCCAGTGCCAGTTTGTTTAAAGTAGGAATTCGGCTCAACTTAGCTTGGTCAGCAAATTGTTGCCTCATATGTATGTTCTTGCTGGGGTTGTGGAGGGTTATTTGATAAAATATGCTTTGTCATATAGTTATTTAGATTCTAAAAATGGGTCAAGACTCCCCATGCAGCTTAAGAAAGCTGTTAGAAACAGACTTAAAACTTTTAATGATCTTACATACAGCAAAACTGTTCTTCCAAATTCCCCATAATATTTTGGCCATGCTTGAGAGAGATTGAAATACTGTAGTGAGTAGAGTATAAAAGTTATTTAGCAAATCAAAACAGTCCTTCTTTGAGGACTTCAGACTGGATCTTGATTGCTCATTGTTACCAAATGAGGACTGGAAGACTTCCCTTCTCCTAATATGCTGACTTTAAAGTGTAGCAAAGGGAAGGGGGGAGTGCTGAGATGCGAAGGGAAGCTTGAGGAGGGCTTTTGGTCGACGCAAAGTCATGTACTGTACATGATGAAAAGGCAGTTCTGTTAATGTTCAAATACAGCTTTAATGTTTTTGTAGTCTCTAAAGATGCAGATTTACATGCCAGTCTTACAAACATGTTCAGCTGTTGGACTGACTGATTCTGTTCAATTTATAAAATTTTGCATGTAAATTCTAGTGTGGTTTTTCTCAGAGTCTTGATTTATATGATGTGCCCTTCATATATGAATGCTGACAGAAAATGGCAAATTCTGAAATAAACTTACCTATAGCTGCCTAGAAAGGATTGTAATCTTGATGTGACCTGTGCTTTTTTTAGAAGAAAAAATCAGCGCTTTTTGAAGTGTCTGAAGTGATACCAGTCATGACCAATAATTATGAAGAAAATATCCTGAAAGGTGTGCGGGATTCCAGCTATTCTTTGGAAAGTTCCTTAGAGCTTCTGCAGAAGGATGTAGTACAGCTTCACGCACCCCGCTACCAGTCTATGCGCAGGGTAAAGTTCCTCTTTATGCTTGCTGAATTTTAAGTTCTTCAACGCTTGTGCTTTTCTTTGTGAATCAAAGCTGATTGTTTTTTTCTTCTCAGCTCTTCTGCTGCACAAGTGTTCTGCGGGCATGTGTTTATGGGGTCTATTTTGAAGGGTGACAGCATATGTATTCTGAAATTGTGTTTAAATATGTGGTGCTCAAGTTCTGCCTTTCATCTGTCTCATTCAGTTACGCCTTGGAAATTGTATCTTGTTGCCTTTCTTGTTCTTTAGTAGGCATGTGTTAAATTCTTGCAAGAATTGTACAACTAAGTGGTTTTGCTTTATGAATATTGGAAGATAGGGTATTTGCTAATGCTTTCTTAAAGTTGGAATTGATATTTGATTAAAACTCTGCATTGAAATACTGATTAAAATTCAGTGGAAGGCAAGGAAGGCTTTAGTTGTGCTGTGAGTAATACAAATGGAAAATTACACAAACATGGTAATAAGTAACACCTTTAAATCATGTGCCCTGTACAGATAAGTTGCTTATCTGTATCTTCAACTAATGGAGGGGAATGTAAGTACAAAACTTCACTACTTGCAGGATGTGATTGGCTGTACCCAGGAGATGGACTTCATTCTTTGGCCTCGTAATGATATTGAGAAGATAGTCTGTCTCCTGTTTTCTCGGTGGAAGGGATCTGATGAACCCTTTAGGCCTGTTCAGGTATTTGGTTTTGTTTTTTAACTTCAATTAAGAGCCGGGGGATAAGTACTCTTTTATCTTTTTAACCAATAAATTAAGTTACGTGACTTAAGTGGATGTTCAAGTATGCTGTCTGGCTGTTTTTTTAATTTATAAAGGAATCTTTTGAATGCCAAATTCTGCTTCTTGTCTTTATGCACTGTTACATCAACACTTACAAAATTTAAGTGTCTGAAGGACCTTTACAAATTACATCTATGTATAAATCTGTATGTCATGTTAGCATTTGTAGAAGTGGTTTAGATGTGGCTCTTGGTACAATTAAATCTTTGTCTAAATATGATGGGTTCTGTGAATATCCCAAGTTGCTGTATTTTTGTTAGACGAAAAAGGATCTGAGATGGCTGAAATTTGTGCATTTTAATTTGACCTTGAAATAAATTTCAAACATCTTAGACTGTTTAAAAATCTGAATGTGAAGAGCTAGAGCTGGCTACTGGGGAAAAAACCAATGTTACGTGTATATTCTGTGCTGGTTCTGCAATAAGAGTAAAGTGTTGGAAGAAATGCACTGTATTGATGCACAGGGATGCCCTGCCACAGCAAGCTAAACCCAGTTTTATATATGCAGTTAAAGCTGTACCTTCTGAATTGTTTATACGTCATTGCAATGAGTAATGTCAGTGTTGGCAGAACAAAACTAGGGAATTCTTTAAATTGTGGCAAGACTCAAGTGTGTCATCACTGTGTTTCCCCCATTTCTGCTTTTTGTAGATAAGGAAAGGAGCAGAAGTGGTTATAAAGCCCCATATTGAAGGAAATTAATTGGTTACTTGTGAGCTTTAGCTTAATAAATATTTTATTCCCCTCTCTCACATAATGCAGGCCAAGTTTGAATTTCATCACGGTGACTATGAAAAACAGTTTCTGCATGTTCTGAGCCGAAAGGACAAGACTGGAATTGTTGTCAACAACCCTAGCCAGTCAGTGTTTCTCTTCATTGACAGACAGCACTTGCAGGTAAGCTTAATTTTGTCCCTCTTTTTAACAAGTGTGTTTTAATCATAAGATGCTTTTTCTTCTTAGGAACACTAGTGATTTTGCTGCAAAATACTCAAGTAGAAAAACTGTGCATTCATGCTTGCATTTCAGTTTCAGAGGGAACTTAGGCTATAAATAGGATTCGTATGTACAAAAACTAGCTATGGGCCCCCAATGTGTTCACGCAATGAATTTGATGGTCTTGTATTAGTTCTAAAATCTACTTTAACAGTGGTTTTGAAAAGTCAAAATGTTGGCTTAATTTGGAAGTTATTCAAGTGAATGAACAGAATAGTGAAAATATTTTAGGCATTGGAGGTCACAGACTGATTTTTGAGTTCATGCTGTTTAATACACATGGGACAGTGGCTTTTAAATGTGTCTGTTCTTCCACAGTCAGCAGCAAGCTAATAATTGGGCTGGATCTGCTGGGGGTCTGCCTGGTAGTCTTGAGTTAACTTTCATGTTTAATAGCTTTTCTTTGGCTTTTCTTTGTCTCTAGACTCCAAAAAACAAAGCTACAATCTTCAAGTTATGCAGCATCTGCCTGTACCTGCCACAGGAGCAGCTCACTCACTGGACGGTTGGTACCATAGAGGATCACCTCCGTCCTTACATGCCAGAGTAAGGTACTGGCCAGCAAAATGGGGAAGATCACAGAATGCAGCAGTGGATTTTCACTTTCCTCACCACTTTATTCTTTCAGAATTTAGAAGAAAATGGACTCATGTTCAGAACACTATACATTGTGAAACTTGATCATCCTGGATTTGTTTTGTCATTTGTATCTCAGAACTTTACAATTTTTTTTAGATGTTTTCTGCATGGACCTTGTGAAAGAGAGGATGCTCTGCATGCTTCTGCACTGCATCAGCATCTTACTAAAATGTGAAATGAAGGGACTGTACACTGAAACAAATGTATCTGAAAGCACAAGGTGATCATTTGTGGTGGTGTTCCCATTTGTGCTGGTCATGTCCCCTAGCATCTATAATGTTAACCATCAGTGTTTGGAGGGTGAGAAGTGAATGTAACAGGTATAAAGGCCTTATAGCTTTGCTGTTAATGATTGTATCAAAGAGCACTATCATTCATTTTAATGAACAGAAAAGTGGCTACAATAGTAAGTAAATGCGGGAAAGAAATCTTTCTTTAAAGAAAAAAAGCATCTCATTTAATATGTAGGCATTTTTTGCCTCTTTTATTTTGCTGGGCCATGTCTAAGTTTACTGGCACTTTTGGTTTGGATCTCTTTCCCCAAGTTGCTGTATAACTGTATGAAAGTATTCTTTTGCGTTGGATGCGTTTATACAGATGAGGCAGACCTGGAGTCTGAAGTTGCTAAAGCAGCTAATAATAAAGTAAAATAATAGCTGCAGAAACAATGTTGGTAGAGGATTATTTTTTTTCTTGAGAGTTGAGACTTGTAAACTTGCAGGTGAACTGTGCAGGAAATACTGGTTTCTAAAATGTTTCGTATGGAAAACCCAATGAGGTTTTTTTTTCTTTTGGAATAGACATTATAAAACAATGTAAAATAGTGTTTGGAGCGTCAAAAGTTGGTTCTGACAGAACATTTTAAGATTGTGCAATGATAAAAGGAAGACTACTGTATAGTTTTGATGACAAAGAAGGCTCTGCTTAAGGGTTGAGTACTTTACTGGAGTAAAACTGCATAAGCCTGCTCCCTTTTGGATTAAACTAGTGCTTACCTGTTTAAAACTTGTATTTAGCTTCTGTTTGGAATTGGAAAAAATTGGAACTTTAATAAATTAGGTGAAAGATGACCATTTTATTTATGGAAATCCTATTTAATTTTAGTAATTTCTTGCATCTTGACGGTGTCACCCATTGCAAACACTGATAATGTACAGACTGTTAAATGGTATTAACAAAAATTGGTGGCAAAGGCGTTCTGAAATACGTGGCTAATATGTTTTGAAAAGCGGCTGTCAGAAGTAATCAAATTCCTAGCATAGTGCTGTATTTGGTACCTGGATGGTTTTAGTTCTCTGGTCATGAATTTCTACAGGTTTAACTGGAGCACCCTAGGGAGACACCACCTGAAAGCTGCAACTTCGCTTTCATAAGTGCCTTAAGTTACAGAGCAGTACCTTAAATGCTGCTCTACAGAATGCTGTGATTTTCTTGAATATTTAGTAACTGCCATACCTGCTAGTAGTACTGTAAATTTCCCAGCTTTTAAGTGCCCTTCTTTGAATGGCCTGTAAGTGCCGTACCGAGTGCCCACATTGAAGCTTGGGATGGGTTTTATAGGGTCTTAAATGTTCAGGTTCCAAGAGTTTGGATTTTGCTTCCCAAGTGCGCAATCCCTTTTTCTCCTTGTAGTTTTGGACATCATCTCACAGCAGTGAGAATCTGGCCTTAGGTACCTTGGTTAGTAAGTGGCTTAACAGTTCTTGCGTTAGGAATTTTGGTTTTCTTCATTCAGGTTTCTCTTGGAAGAAGCCTCAAGATGTTTGCCTGAGTGGCTGTGTACAGTGCTTTCAAGTGTCAGTAAACGGTATCATCCTGAACTCGAGTTCTCAGTGTTACAGGAAACAGCCTGTTTGGTTTAATTGCTTTTTTGATTTTGTATGGGATGCATAAGACACACTCATTCATTCTTTGTGACAGTGATCTGAGTTAAATTACTGTGCTTTCTTGGGAGAACATAGTTGTATAATGCTAATTTTGTTAGGTGTGGTCTGTTCTACCCAGCTAACAAATGTTATGCTTTTGCTGTGCTATTAGATTGAGTTGATGGCTATCTGCATTGTGTAAGTGGTAGAGAAAAAAGATAAAGGGGAGGGAACAACAGGGCATCAGTGCATGAGAATCTCTTTGAGTGTATGAGAGTTTGTTCTTTGGACATCTGAAGGTGTTTCTCCACTCAAACAGGCTGACTTTCAAGGGAAAAGATGAAACTCGAAATTGTCCCACCCTTTCTCAGTGGAGCTTCTGGTTCATTTTCAGAATATTCTGTTAAATTACTTGAGCAAAATGCCCTTCAAAAGGGAATGAAAGCAGTTCACGATACCTGAACTTGGTATCTTGAACTTGATGAACAAGATACCACTTGGTTTCAGGCCATTTTTATAACAGCTTAGTGGCTTTTTGGTAGGCTTCCTTAACTTCAAAGTGTACATTTTATCTCACAAAACTGTTCACAAAGCATCGTTTGTGACTGTAAACCCAATTATTTTGTTCAGTGGAGCTGTTTGTAAGTACAAAAGGGGTCCATAAGACTTTTTTTTTTTTGTAAGACTTCTGGTTACTACCTGCTGTCAGTTTGTGTGGCCCCTTTGGATATGCTAATAGGAAGAACTGAAATACACTCAGTATCTCACCTCAGATTGGGGATTTTACCGGGCAGTTGCCTGGGGATTTGTCATGTGCGCTTGCCAAGCAGAGTGAGCTAGGGATGAATGGGAAGTCAGCAAAATTAAGTAGACAGAGGCCTGTTAAATCTCTTGCATCCAAGTAAAGTGTCTGGTGGAGGGAAGCTTGTGTCAGGTGCTTCCCAGATGGAGAAGCTTATTAAATATCATAGCCTGTACATTGCTGTATAGTTTTCCTTCACTTTTCAAGCTTCTTCAGCCATACAGCTGTGTTACCAAAAATATGGCAAGATGGACAGAACTGCTGGTACAAGCATTGCCCAAATGTCATAGGCCTGCAGCTTGTTTGCAGTTGATACCCTTTGTCACATCTGTCTCAAAGCAAAAATTGCTTATCAAGCTATGATGTTAGACTAAAATTGCTGTGTTAAGCAATACATAAGGTACTAGAAACACATTGTGATTATACAGCGTTGCTCTAAAAAAGAAAAAATTGGTTGCTCAAACTAACCTTTGAGCATTGAAAGCTGATCTCTTGATACAAGTTGATCTTTTTGCATAGTCAGATATTAAGCCTATTAGAAAACAAAGAAGGTGGGGGAAGATAGTAATTTGCAAGTTTCATTTTTTCTGGACTTTTAAAAAAAAATAAATCCTGAAACCCACTTGGTTTTCATTTACAAAATAAAAAGCAAGCATAGGATCAGTCTTCCTAACAGATAGGTCCTCTGGCCCCTGTGAATGATGACATCTTTTTTTGCTAACATAATAAGGTGTAATGTATTAGTTTGAAAATTGCTTTAAAACCTGATACAAGGGCCATAAGCTTCCACTCCTTGTACTTTGTGCCAGCTTGTGACCTCTCCAGGTGTCCTTCCCTGCCAGTCTCTGTTTTGCAGCAGGGAGAACACTCCATTTTCTTGCACTTGTCCTGTGCTGGGTCATTAGGCTACTTGCAGTTAAGGAACGGCATCTCATGTTAAATCTGGCTCTCTGGGGGCTGAACAGTGAGAATGGTCGCTTAAGGTTTTTTTGCTCCCTAACAGTCCATTAGAATAATCTCACACTAAGCTTCATTAAGGTTTCTGCTGCTAGTGTGTTGGTTGTTAAAGTCAAGAATTAATTATTAGACTACATTTACATCCCCTGAGCAGACAGACATGTGGTGTGAATTTACTTAATTGCTGTTTTCTTTTATTAGCCTGGAAAAGCTTCTCCCATTTTTAGTTTTGCATTTATTGCAGCAGCAAATTCAGAAGCGGTATAAGCCATGGGATTCTAGAACAGCTTTCTGGAATGAAGTAACGAGATAAAGGGATTTATTTAATAGTGTTTTACAAAAGGAAAAAAAGTTCAGCATGGATGTTTGTACTAGCCTGAGTGGTGTTCATTCTAGAATTCCTTTTGTGGAATTTTTCATTTTGTTAATCTTTACATATAAACAACTTACCCAAACCCTAAAGCCGACGTTACTTCTTGTCCCTCTGTGGCACTAGCACACAAAGGATGTTGCTGTGTGTCAGTTTGGCCTTTGTTTGTTCGCAGGGGCACTACTTGATGCTTGTGCTGGTGGTATGTGAACAAGGCCTCAGCTTGTAGGTGTCTCCTGTATCTGCGAGGCTACTGCACCCTGCAGGGGTCGGGCATGACGCAGAGTTAAAAGCTTCAGGCAGAGCCTTCACACTTGCACTGAAGTTCCCTGAGCTCTTCCCCTGCTGTAGCGCCCAAGGATGGGGTGCTTTGTATTAGCCTGGGATGTGAATCTTCCTTGTTGTCATCTTGGAGTACAGATGAACTCTGCTGTCAGGGAAACTGGGGAGGAAACTGCAGTTCCATCTGCAGTGGTAGCTGGGTGCTGCTTTCCGCTCCGCGCCCCGCCGCTGGTGCGAGCCTGCCGGTGGAGCGCTGAGGCGTGCGTGGGCTCTGCAGGGTAACTGAAGCAAGCGAAGTGGTAAGAGTAACTTCTCTTCTGCATGGCTGATAGATGCTTTTTAGGGCTGAAGATATCTATGACCTAGTTCTGCTTGGAGAGGATTTACATATGGAAAGGTCCTTTAGTTGGAGCACAATTGCCGTATGCCAGAGCACCCGCTCTACAAGCTGCATTTCTGGACGCTCTGTTCAAGCAGCTACTGCTTTTAAGTGAAAGAACTCAAAGATCCAGAATCTTCCTACAGTGGTACAGCCCCAGGCACTGCTTTGGTGAACAAAAGTAGGGTTTTTTTGTGTTGTTTTCTGGAGGACAGCCGACATGTCATGTTTGATTAGAGCTTGCAGGTAATTTACCCTGGTTTAGGTGAGAACTGTATATGCTGCGGTGTCCCACAACCACGGCAGCTTGGGACCAGCGGATCTGGTAACAGCAGTCCCTCAGCGAATGCATTACAGAATCACAAAGCTAGTAACTGTCATGGTGCTGTCCCTGAACTCTTAATTAGCAAAATAGGAATCAGAGTGCTTTTTTTCTTTATTCCCAGGGGTGGAGAGGTAAGGGAGAGGTTTTAGGGTTTCTTTTTATTGGCTAAATAGTTTCTGCAGGTAAGAGAAGTCTAAAATGGTTAGCAATGAAACGCAGTTGGAAATTCTTCCGTATGCCCTGGCAGTGGCTCGGAGCCAGTCAATGAAGCTGAACAGAATGGAATTGCTGTTCAGAACAGTTACTCAACTGCCTAACTCTCCCTGCCTCCCCCATCCCCTTTAGGTGGTAATGCTTGCCAATTTGAGAATTGTAAACCAACTAGCTTGTGATTAAATTGGCAGATTAGCCTAGGTGAAGCAGCTCAGCCATAAGACCCCTGTGACAAGTGGCTCAACCTGAAAGCCTAACAAGGAGTCCTGATAGTTTAATTCTTGTTTCAGCAGCGATGTCCTTCCTTACCCTCTGTTCTCCCCAGTGTTATCACTGACAAGTTCCTTGTCCCAAGAACTGGAATCCTTAACGACTAAATCCCTCCTCACAGCACCTTCATCTGTGTTCAGTATTTGCCCGGATTAGTATCTGGACTCTCAGTTTTACATGCCAGTGGGAACAATTCTGTTCCAATTCCTCATTTTCTCAAGGGACCTGTAATGTGTAATTCTACCATGGTGTGAATACCTGGCTGTCAGTCTGAACGTATTTGTGCGACAGTAGTGATGTGAAACCAGCATAAAACACTTGGCTGGCCAATATATTGCATGAAGTGGGAAGCTGCAGTGACTTCCACTGATGGAGACAAACTGTTCCACAACATGTCACATACGACTGTGTGAGGTGTGCCCCTCCCTAAGGACAGGCCTCTAGACATCAAGGAGTATGGTGCATTTGGTATGTTTAATAATTAAAAAAAAAAAAAAAAAAAAGGAAAAAAAACCCCAGCACAGTATGGGAGGGGCAGTACCATTTGCAGCTGTAAGATGGGGAGCTTACAGAGCTCTGTCAGTTATTGGATATGTAATCTGGCACACTAATAAGACTCACAAGATGCTCTCAGTGAGTCACTTGATTTGTTTGCTTGTAAGGGAATTATGCCCAAATCTGCAGTGATGGAACTAGGTCAGCCCCACAGGAGATATGTTTGCTCTGACGCCAGGTGGAACCATGTACCATTTGTCCTGATTACAGTGATTTTTCCCTCACTACTTCCTTCGAGACTCGGCTAACGTAAGAGGCAGATTTGCCAACGTTTCGGTTAGGGTGAACGCAGTAAAGAACGCTTCCAAATGTTAAGTCTGATGTTCTGTTAGTTTACTCCCAAAGCTAAGCAAGCTCAATGGTAACAATTCCTTCTAAAGTCATCTCCGAGCCCGGGTTAAGTTGTGAAATAAATTATGAGGTTAACATGCTGCTGCTGGTGGAGGGGTAACTGACAAGGTTGTCTTAAAATAATCAGTTCAATGAACCGCTTCTAAAATAACTGGCCTGCATATTAATTATGTTCCTCTTTCTTATTAATTGGGCAGCACTAAAATACTGTGGTGAATAGTCTGTTATAAGGGAGAATTCACTTGTTACTTCAGGAAGGGGTTTTTTTTTTCTGTTTCACTCAGCTTGCCGCAGTCCTTGCCAGGCTTGAATGGGAACAGGAGGATACTGTTATTCCACATTGAGGTTTGCCACTTTTAATTTGCCTGGATGCTTTTCAAATTGCAATTACGTAGATATGATGAATGCTAAGTGATAGAATGAGACCACCTACCCATGGTAGGTTCCTGAGGCAGCCAGCTTTGATTGAGGGGAAGTCATGTTGAGTTGCAGTGTGACGGTTACACGAGGGCAGAGCACACAGCGCTGAGAGCGTTCTGAATCTTTTGGCACATAGTGAATTGGGCACCTCCTTCATTCTCGACCTCTGCCTTTTATTTCAGGGAATAGTCAAAATCACTCCTGTGTTTCAATGAGGGGGGTGGGTTTATAGTAGTTGGGGGAGAAATTTAAGCCTCACTTCTGTTTCCTTGCGCTCTACTTACATGAGTAACCTAAGGAAGGAAACCAGTAAACTTGAGAATAAGAAAAAAAGATGACTGGAGCTGCCAGAACACGTTAATAGGAAAATAACTGGAACAGCAACTGCTAAACTCGCTAGGTGTGTCCACATGCTGTGATGGATCCTCTCTGTCTGCTCATTCTAATTGTAGAGGAGGTGGAGGTGCTCAAGGCTCATAATAGTGCTCCAGGCAGAGTGAGAAACAATTTAATACAGCAAAGCATATAGTTCTGCTGAGCAAAGATTTAAAACAAAAAAGATTGCTTCTGTAGTATCTTCAGAGAACTGCTTTAGCAGAGCATTGTGTTTCTATAAATGGGATTCAGGGATGACTCTAAGCATGAGTGCAAGTACTGGGGAAAAAATAATCATGAATGCACTGTTGAGAGAAGAGAGGATGCTACTGTTGAACTTTCAATAGTTCAACTAGCCACAGGCACGTAAGCCACCTACGCTTCCGTGACAGTCTTGGCGAAAAAGCTTTTCTTGACAACATACATACCACAAACAACTGTTCTAAACTTGCACTAAAAATACATGCTGATAGCCAGAGCCCACTGTAGATGCTTTTTTAGAGAACTTCCACTGAGGGGTAAGTTACAGCTGTATCACTTGTTTGAAAGTCATTTTGGACAGATTGCTGATATATTAGTAAACTTGTTCAACTTCATATTGAAAATCAGTCTGCATGAACAGGTCATTTAACTCATTGGAAATCATTTCTTTAGGTTTAGGAATGCATAAAAAAAGCCCTAACTGCACATTTAATTATAAAATTCTAATCGCTGAAGACAATGAGTCAACTTCCTTGATAAAAAGAATTATGCATGCCCTTTACTAGTGCAGATTAACTTTTTCAAATTTCCCACTAGAGAAGAAAAACTAAGATAATGGCTTACGTAAGCTCACACTGCGTATGTAGCATTGCTGGTTTTATTACAGTTTGATAGCCTTGCCAAGGATCATTTGTCATCAGTTTGAAGAAAGCAGTTAAACCTGTCCACAACAGTGCAGAAAGAGACAGGTCTTCAGCTGATGAATAGCAGCTTTACTCTACCGCATTCAACCCAGGTCAGACTATCTGCAGCCTTAGCCTGATTAAAGGCTCACCAATTTTATTTTGATACATCTCTTAACTCAGCTGGTGATTTTTAAACAAACATAACCAGAACTTCAGGTAGGCAGAGGTCAAAAGCCCTTATGACTTGCATTTTCACATTTAGGAATCACAGGGAAATGATGAAATCTCACATGAATTTGTGTACAAGGGTTCCATCACACTCTCAACCGCTCCACGCTGGCAAGTTTTTACTTTGCGCAAAGAGATTACAAAACTATTAAATAATCTTTAGAAAGGTAGTTTCAAAAGGCTTTATTGAATATTTCTGAATTTGTTACAGCATTGGTAAACTACATTTTGTATTAGCCTGCTTTATACTTTCAAACCAGTTTTGATATTATATTATAGGTACTCTGTACTACTATCTTACAGAACAAGTAGTTTAGTTTGTAAGCATACATACTGGTGTTTGAATGTGACGGTGACAGCCCTGAAGACAGGGTTGCTTTGTCATATGACAACACCACAGGCAAAGGAACGATCTCTTAAAATACAGTCGTGCTGGTAAACCATATGGCTGGTCCAAAGGCTCCTCTCTTCTGCTATCTTGTCCAAAAAAAGCCAGATGCATCCCCATGCTTTCGCACTCTGTTGTTCATCCCGAAATAGGCACTAATTTTAGGCTTGTAACAATTCTGGTGGTAATTACCAAATTTGTTCATTTATTATGTGAGTGAGACAAATTCACTTTATATAGACTATCAGAACTTTGTGCAGATGATGTCTTAATACATAAATGAGAAATTAATTTGATATGGGGTTCTTAAGCCCAGCATTATTATTTTTTAAATTACTTTCTTAACTTCCTATATACTTTGTGTGTCTACCTTGTGCAATTAACTTTCCAGTTGCTTTATTTGTTAAATCCACACTGGCAAATGCAATATTTCTTCCTTGCTTCAGAATCTGAGCTGTAATCAGTATCTCTTCTCCAATCTTAGCAGCAGAAGTGTATCTTCAATTAAGAACAAAATGAACAGGTAAGAGACTGTACAAAGCAAAAATCCAAGAATATTTTTGCATTTTTGATTATCATGAAGGGGATCAGCAGAAGTGAGTAATAAAGGCATATCTCTGCCTTCCTGCCTGCTTGCAAATCCCCCTTTCTTAAAGTCCTTGAGTTCCCCTAAGTACTGCAGTTGTAATTCAGCATAAAAATTCTCTGAGAAAATGGAGGGTAGAATGAAACCCATTGGTTTGGTTCTAAGGAAAAGTCCGTTAGGTATCAAAGACCTCAGTTCAAAGTTCAGCTACAAGTCCTCTTCCAGCCACTGCTGGCTCACTGCAGCCTTTCTAAACTAGTCTGACTGGTTCAGCTGCAAAAGGTCTCTGTTTCAAAGGCTCCAGAACTGTGTGGAACCTAAGCATGGGTTAACTGCTTTCCATACCCCTGGTCAGAGAAGTCTTGGAAATCTGGGAGGCCTTCAAACTTCCCAGGTTTAACACTGTTTCCATTCATTTGATAACTCTTTGGTTTTATTTATGTAAGTAGGAGGGTGTGCTTTTAAAACACTCTCCAGGGAATAGGAAGAAATTCCCCCACAAAAAGCCTGGAAAGAATTAGGAGGAGCACGATCCAACCATGATCTGGGGTAAGGGGACATTGACATGCAGAATTACAGAGAAGAATGTATAATTGCTGGATATAAATCTTAGTGAGATAAATTTCATCAACCAGTCCATTTCTATACATGACACCATGTCAAAATTATGTAGTCATGCCTAATGCTAATGTAGCACAAGCCCCATTAGTTGACAGGGGCAGGGTTTCAGTCTTGTTTCATTCTCAGAGGCTGCTGCCAATTCTCTTCTGATAAAATAAGTTTCTCTGTTTCTGTTTGTTCTTTCCATTACTGAAATACCTTCTTGTGACAACTTTTTAAAAAGCTCCTTCCCCAAAAGGAAAAAGTTGTATTACAGCAATATTTGATGGGTTAAACAAAGCTACTAATATTGCTACACATAACATTTCCCAAAGATTATGCTACTCAATCATTTTGGATCACTTCCAGAGACAGCACTTTCTTAAGATTTTAGCCCTTATGCAATTGGGTAGGCATATTCGAATGTAAATAATTCAGATGTTGGCCTCTTGTTATACTACTGTAGGGAAAAAACATTAACATAGGAGAATTTCAGGTTTTCATTTCCAGTGACTTCCTAGTCATTACAGTGGTTGTATAAAGCTTAAATACATGCTCCAGTCCCACCGGCCCAGTGGAGAAATGAGAAGGTGCTGTGGGGGAAAGGAGGGAACCTGGTAGAAATACAGATCACCCCACACAGGCTTTTAAAGCTGCTTTTATTTTTTATTTTTTTTAGACAGTTTTGATGAAGGGTTGGTTACTTTTCCAAAATTTTTAATGCTCTGTTAGTTATTCCAAGTAGGATGACTTTAGTTCCAATCATTCATAATCTCTTCAGTAAAAGTAATGAATAATAATAGCATGATCAAAAAAGGTTTCAGAACAACTTTTTTTTTTTCTTTAAAGACACTGTGCTTTAAATTTGCATTGCAGGAAGTACTATTCTCAGTATAAAACTACCTTTAAATGACACATTTCAAGGTCAAGGGTATCTTCCTCCACTGAGAAATTCTGATTCCATCTGTAATTCATCCTCTATGTGAGCATACAACACAGCTAAACTGTTCCCTGTTTTAACATTTTATGGACTAATACTGAAAAAGGGTTTATAGAAAGCTGCTTACCCTAATGCTTGGTGTTTGAGGACACACTCTAATATATCTTTGCAAGCAAAGACAAAAGTTGAACCAATTTTGTAAAGCTAAGATTTACCACATAACAACATCCCTTTACATTCTATGGATGAATGGGCACCATCCCTTAAACTCCTGTAACTAGTAAAAGTTTAAGGAAGTCCAACTCGAATTTTGCAACCAAATATCAATATCCCCAAATACAGCCCCCCCCCCCCCTTAATTTACAAAACCAAAACTTCTGAAACCAAACACCTTTTTTAAGTGAGTACTACAGCACAGAAATTATGTACAATGGAGTCAACACCACGTTAGGGGAAGAAAAGTTAGTATGTTCAGATGAACATGCTAGATGATACCTACGTGATGTTCATGTCCACACTGACCCCAGGCACTGCTCTTTCCGTGTACAGCAACGCTGCTGTCGACACCACATCCACAAGTGTGGCTGTCAAACCTCCATGTAACGTGCCACCTCTGTTTGTATGCTCCTCCTCTACTTTCATTTCACAAACAATTTTTCCAGGAGTTGCAGAAAGAAGTTTCATCTGTATAACCAAAAAAGGAATAAAAAGCTTACTGATGATAGTACCAACACCCAATACTGCCCTGAATCAAAATGAAAGTAAATCTTGTTTAATTCTGGACTCATGAGACAAATTACAACATAGAAAATATAGTAAATCAACTGTCACATTAGGTATTTCCATAATTTTTGAGCAAAGATCGCCGCCTTAGAAAAATCTGTGTTTCTAGTGCAGATAAATATTTAAACTGACAGATTAACAAAACTTCAATACTTGCTATGCTCTCAGGAACTGCTTAGGAGACAACATTCTTCTTCAGTTTTCCTTTTGCTTTAATCTGGGACTGAAAAGCCAGATTAGAGGGAACACAAAACTGCTCTATATGAGTGTACCATAGCCATGAATGCATATTTGTTAGCACACAAAATGGAAACAAGACTGACAGCAATTCATAATCATTATACTAGAGCAACCTCAGTTACAAATCAGTATTTTGAACTGAGCGCTAGAAACACTAATCAGATTGGCCTCCCTGCGCTGAAATTCATATTCCTGGGTATAAGTATGCAAGACTGTGTCACACTGTATTACAGCATCATGACTTGTATATACACTTGTATTCCAACCCACAGGTGTTAAACAGAAAATGACAGTACATCCATGTTATCATGCTTCCCTCTGTACCTATCCAAAAAGCTGGATTTTTGAGACCAAGGTGTTACTGAAATTCAGTACTTTAAAATCTTTTTTCAAGTTTCTTCAGTTAGTAACACTGTATTAAAAATCTGAAAGGAGATGCAAAACTGGGGCAAGTTCAGTGAATATATTTACACATACAACTAAGACTTTAAAGTACCTTAAGACTGTCACAAGTAAAATGTGGACTTAATATTTATTATAGTTCCTACTAATTTACTAATTCTTTTACAATTTTTTAACTTACATGTTTCCATACCGTATCAGCTGAGTTGACTTAAATATTTTTAATCTTAAAAGGAATTGATTGAAATGTCTCCAGTCTCACTATTCCTTAATTATTCTGCAGTGTAAGAGCTCAGTTTCAGCTAATGCCCCTAAACTGATAGGCCAAAGTTTATCCAAGCTTTGCAGAGTAACGATCCTAAGGTAAATAAATGACAATGTAGTACACAGTCCATCTATGAATAGAAAAAGCTGGAATTAAGCAGAGGGGAAATCACTGAGGCAGTGTCCTAATACAGAAATAGCAACTTGACCAATGAAAATCCCGAGTCTCAAAGCAGGCGTGCTGCACTGTGCTGCACTGACTGGAGGCCTAAGTTTCTGACAGAATTTCTAATGAGGACTTTACTGATGCTTGACACTGGGAGCAGATGGCTTCCACTACAGTCAGGGAGTTTTCCAATCCACCAGCAAGGCAAGGAAAGCATCTGGCTTCATTTGTCATTGATCTGGCACTAGCTGCATGCTCTCCTTGACGAAAATAGTTCGGTATTTGAACACTTCCAGGGCTTACACAGCTAGAGTTGCTAGTTTGTCCTTCCACAGCCCTTCTGTGCTTGTCCTCCCACACGTCTGTCTCACTGAGCATACCGTATGCCGCTTCAGCTTCCAGCCACTACTGTGATGCACTACTTTGGAGACAGGGCTTTAAAACCCACAGTCATTTAAAGCCCTATATAGATAACACATTGAAATTAAACCTGCAACAAAGTCTGATGCTGAGCTGAAAAGTTTCAAACTAAAATCCGTCTTTTCTAGAACAGGAAAAATCTTGAGTTGTACTCTGTTACGGTAAGAAAGGCTTCAGGTATCTCCCAGAAAGACAGCAGATACTTCAAATTCAAACAAAACTGTACTTTTATTGTTATTATTATGTTCATAACATCATAATTCTAGAAGGAGACTGCAGAAAAAGTCTGAAAAGTATTCCAGAGCAAGGTAGGAAGCTTGTCTCCCGAGGCTCACTTCAGCCACTTACCCTTATGAGCTGAAGTACTACATTTGGTAGGATTATAGGGCAAAGGAGAGTGAAGTTATCACAGTGAAGAGGTGACGAAGAAGAACTAGCTGGACTCTATAAATGAAGGAGCTTCTCAAAGCTTTATAACTTAACTTTTACATACAAGACCAACTTATCTTGGTGAGACAAGACAGTTACTTTGCAAATAGATACTTTCTATTAAATATATCAGATCACGGAGCTGTCAACAAAAACACTGCGTCCAGTATCACATCCTTCACAATGCAAACCAATTTTTTTTATGTGGTTGGTTTTCTTAGATGTATGTACTGCATCACTCCATGTCACAATTACATAAAACAGACAGAAACTACACAGAGAATTTTAGCATTGCAAAATTTAATGAGAATACAGGAACTGCTTCACAGGACCATCCTACACAGCAGCTACACTACTGCACACTACAGAATTTATAACAAAGTAATGTCATTTCAACTGTTTTCATCATAACATATGTCACAGCACTATCAAAACTATCAAGCTGCAACAAGGCTTTTACTTTCCCATACCAGGTTAACTTCAAGAAGTAGTTCTAGTGCCTTGCCCCGGCACAGCCACCAACCCCCCACAAGGTTTCAACAGTTCATCTACTGTCCATGCTGTTTCTTCAGCCTCTTCAGGCCAGTCCACACTGCTTCTTGCCTCTGCTGCGTCTGGATTCTTTCTGCTCCGGGCTCCTCTTCTAGCCAGCCTTTCCTCATCCAGGCACCCTTCTTCTCTCAGGGTGTTCTCTCTCCTCCCTCTGCTTCTTCCAGATCTCTCTTCATACAGTGCCCTCCCCTTCCATACCCCTTAGAGCCATTTAACTACAGGAACCAGTCACAGCTGCACATTATCCACGTCAGCCAACCCACCGCCCCTGAAGCCAGCCCACAGCTGTATATCATTAATGTTAATTAACCTGCCTTCATTCCTCTACAATTCCTCTTATTTTCTTAAGATTTCATACCTTATGTATTTAACAATCATCACAACTTCTTTGCAAATAAACAACTCATACAGTCCAGACAATTTGTCCCTGAATTCATACACATATTCCTTCTTCACTTTTATCTTGGACTTTTTAGCTTCTGGGGGCTGATCACCTTTCTACTCATCTGCTTTCTTGACATCTGGGATTTTGTTTTCTTCAGAGGGAGGTTCTAATGAGCTTATAGTACCTTGCCCTTTCACCTCTTGGGTCACACCGGACGGTAACCTGAATGAGCTTGCAGCAGCAGATCTAGGATACAGCATTATCACATCATTCCGTGTCCTGAAAAGCTCCTTAACATCCTTGTGGTCACCCATTTCTTCTATGAGTGGAAACACTTTCAACAAGCACATGAACACCAGGAAGAACACCGCCAGGCCGAGCAGCAGCAGCAGCAGCAGCGGGAGCCGGCTGTGGCACGGCAGTGCTCCGGTGCCTGCCCTCGGCACAGCCATCACTGCTGCCTGGCCGGAGCCACCGCTGCGGGCTGCTGCCACGTCTGGCCATCCACCCTGCCACTACTGCCCATCACCCTCAGCCTCTTAACTCCACGGCAGTCAGGCTTCCTTCTCTTTGATCCCCGATATGAAGAAATAGTGCGAAATAGGGACAATAAACATCGCATCGATTGTGATTGTATGTGTCTGCTCAAGGAGTGTAGGTGTGGTGATTGGTCACATAACCATATAGTTTTAAGGAAATAACTAATGAAAGAAAGAGTCTGTTCTTCTTCTTCTAACAAAAGGGGCTATTTACAAAAAGGATGAGAAACATTCCAATGTTATCTAGAGGGAGCACTAAATCTCCTTGCTAAAGAAAACTAGATGGCCGACAAGGACATGAATTAGCTGCAAACTTGCAAGACCACCACATTCCAGGCAAAGGACTGATAAGCTAATTAACATACGAAGTGAGAGTAGGCGGGGTTAGATAATGAATATGTATAGGTGTTAATTGAATATTCATTGTTTCATTGTATAAATATAAGACAGTTACTTTAGACATGCACGTTAGGCGGAAGGATCCCCCGTGCATCCAGCGCTGCCAATAAAGGATCCTCAGTCACTAAGAAACGTTGACTTCGTTCTTTAAATCATCGCAACGGCTCACCTCTACTGGTGTCTGATCTGGATCCCTAGGCTCTCCTCACCTATCTCAACGTGATCTGGATCGCAGGCTATCCCCACCTGCCTCCGCTATATTTAAATCAATCTGGCGACCCAGATGGGACACCCCTCTGCCGGGCTGTAGGACCCGCTGGGAACAGGACTCCCTAGGGTACCCCCCGGAATTCCCAGAGGGACTCCTTGACTCTACGGATCACTGCGGAGGCTGACAAGTACCCCATCGCTGTAAGTGACGGTATTCTTTATTTTGGTTTGTTTGTTTGGTAGACCGGTCATTTGGAACCGCCCGTAAGTCAGAAGACAAAAGTTAAATTCTGCAGGGTGGTGTATACTTTTGTGGCTAGCACCTTAAGTATACGTTTGGTTTTGTTGGCATTCAACTGCTGTTTGGAGCCTGGCAAGTTCGCCTATAGGGCTCGTTTGGTACGGTCTTGCTTATTACGGTTTTCTGACTTATGGGGTGTGGAAATTTGACTCTGATTATCGTTATTCTGATTTTGGCTATATTCTTGGTAATCTTGCTTATTAAGGTTTCCTGACTTATTGGATGTGGAATTTGACTCTGATTATCGTTATTCTGATTTTGGCTATATTCTTGGTAATAATAGTGGGTTCTTGGTGGTGCTGTAGAAAGGTACCTGCATGTTGCATTTTGTAAGCGTTAAGTGTATTCTGTTAGTGTGAAGTGGGAAAATGGGAGGAAAACAAAGTGGTGGGATTTTAAAAGAAAAGCCCTTTAGGATGTGTTTTGAGTCATTGGAAGGATATTGGAGGATCCGCTGGTGGAAATGTGAATAGGAAAACATTGATAAAATATTGTAACCAATGGTGGCCACTTTATAAGCTGGAATGTGGAGAAAAGTGGCCTTTTAATTAATAATTATAAGGTTATTAATAATTGTTATTTATGCTGGAAATGTGAGAACATTTCTGTATTAAGTATATTACAAATGTTGGTATGTGGTTATTGTCTTGAACATCCGAGGGGTGAATGTGAACCTCTGTATGTTTTAAAGTGTATATGGTGTAAAGAATTATTATATGTATGGTGGCGACAAGAAATTGAATGCCCTGACTGTAAGATTTGGACGCCTTGGGATAAGAGAGAGAGCTGTAAGTGAAATTAGAGTCTCTGTGGCTGGGATAGCGATTGAGATAATAGTAAGAAAGGTCACTGGAAGGAAATGGGGGGGCAGCTGGGGGAAGTGTGAATAAGAGAACTTTGGCTAAGTACTGCAATCAGTGGTGGCCCCTGTATAAGTTAGGGGACAGAGAAAATGGCCCTTAAATGGCACACTGAATTATAATGTTTTGCTACAATTAATGTTATTTTTAAGGCAAGAGGAAAAATGGGATGAAGTAATGTATGCTGGTATGTTTTTCACTCTGAGGAATCACCCAGAGTGGCAAAAGAGTGTGGTATTAACCTAGCTCCACAAGATCCCTTAATAATAGCAATGGAAAAGGATCAGAGGGGAGGTTGTGGTTCCTTCTATGGAGTAACCAGAATTAAACACGTTGTAAGATAAAACTTGTACTAATGTATGTAAGACCTGAAGCGGGGCGGGGGGTGTGGAGAATCAAAGACCCTGTGAGTGTTAGAGTATTGGGGTGAGTTTGTACAACCCCCCGTACCCGCCCGAAGGTGCGGCTGAGTCCTGCTGGACGCATGGCAGGGTGTTTGCTGTTTGCCTGCAAAGGCGTGATACGTAAGAACACAGACTTAAAGCAGCAAGGAGCAGATTTGCATTCAGGGTAAGAGTTAAAGCAGAAGTGCTGCTGCAGAGGCAGGCTTGTGTAACCTGCAGAGCAGGAAGAGCATCTCCTGTCCCAATCCTTCTCTCCTGCTCCAATCCTTCTGATGGTGAGGAGGAAGGGGTTGCTGTTGCTGACAATGGAGCAGAAGGACCTGACAATGTCACCCCAAGTGCTGCAGCATTTGCAGTACAACAGGACCGGTAACGGCCCCTTTAGGGCAGGCAATGGGTCTGAGGAGAATAAAGGTGAATCTTTGATGGGGAAATTTGGATGCTTGGAAGTTGGTTGCGAATAGGACTGGATAAAGGTTCGAGTGGATTTTTACTAGGTAATCGTGAGGTAGAAAAGTTGATAGAAGGAATAGGGGACGTGTACAGAAGCTAAGAGAAGAGCTGTGTCGTGCTAAACCGGTAGAGGAGATGAAGCAGAGACAGAGGAAGAATATCAGGCAGAAGTGAATGAGCATATTGTAGGGAAAGTGGGCACTGGAAGCGAGATTGCCCTAAGCTAAAGAACCAGCAAGGGGTTCTGGTGAACTAGGGACTAGGAAAAATGAGGTGGAATTTTTAGTGAATACAAAACCAACTTATTTGGTGTTAAACTTCAGTGAAAAGAATTTGTTACAGTTGTGGGAGCTGCTGGCCACCAGGAAAACATCCCGAAACCTTTAAGAAAACAAGAATGCCAAGTTCACCAAAATCTTTGTTGGGATGAGATTTATTAGAACATCTAGACGTTTGAAGAAGGAGAAATGAACCTAAAAGTTGAAAATGATCAATTAATTGAAATCTTGAGCTTATCTTTAATTCAACAAAAAGGTGGAAAAGAGGACCTCCCTGAAGTAAAAGAAATTTTAACCAGGTGTATCTGGAAATAAATTCCAGGAAAGGTGAAAAATGCTTTACCTGTTACAGTAAAAATGATAAGGGGGAGGCTTGCCTAGTTCAGATAAAACAACATCCCTTGGTCAGCAAGGCTGTGGGGAATATTGGCAGAAAAACTGAAATAACATACACTCTGTAGTAGTTCTACTAATGTAAATCTGTGTGTTTTACCATGACAGTGACTTGTTATGGGATGTGCAGATGAAACTTTGGATTGACAACAAAGTACAAGGAATAAGGTTGGTCAAGTAGCTCCTACCACAATCAAGGGCAAGACTGGGTTGGCCTCCATGTTTGCCACCAAGAAGAATCTTGAGCTCCGCTGCTGGCTGCAACCCAGTAGGCGCTGAGTGGTGAGAACATATGCCATGCCAGACCTTGATGTGAGGAATGGCCCCCTCTGTTATAAGAGGGTCATCCAGGAAGGAAGAACATAAGATGGCCCATTGAGGCACTGATTTGGAAACTGGAAACCGCCTGGCCGACCATGAGGCCATACAAGTAGCAGAGGAGGTAGGAAAGGAGGAATTATCCTTAATACCAGATGGTAAAATCCAAACTGTAAGTACAGATCAGGAGCCAAACTATTCTAAAGAAAACTTAAAGCTAATTCAGAACATGAATGATGAGATAAGTGGACTTATTTGAGGGATGGTCATATAGTGGTACCATCCAATTTAATATGGACCACAGCCCTAACAGAACATAATAAGACGCACTGGGGAGCTGATAATTTATATAAAAGTCTAAATCAGAAATTGGTAGGGTGAAACTTGTATACTTAATAAAACAGGTGACTCAGCAATGCGAAATGTGTTTGAAAATTAGCCAGGGCAACAGTGGCAAGTTGATTTTTCTGAACTCCCAAGAAAAGGGGGGTACCGATATTTATTAAATGAATGGACACCCCAACGTATCATACAGTATTATGGACCTGCAACTTGGAATCCTAATGAACTCATTAGTGGTGCTTGAGAACCAATCTACAATCTGAATCGTATCATTCGTCTACAGGCTGTCTTGGAAATTATTACTAATCAAACAGCTAAAGCTCTTGACTTACTGACAGACCAAGCAACTCATATACGAAATGCAATTTATTAACACAGGATGGTTCTCGATTACCTGCTAGCCGAAGAAGGAGGTGTTTGTGGTAAATTAAACGTTTCCAATTGTTGTTTGAAAATTGATGACAATGGTGAGGTAGTTAAACAAATCACATCTGAGATACGGAAGTTAGCCCATGTTCCCATCCAAACTTGGAAAGACTGGAACATTGACTTGTTTTCCTGGCTTCCCGGGAGCCCCTGGGTAAAACGAATCCTATTTTATTTGTTATGTGGATTAGCCACCTAATTGTTTTTGCCATGTGCTGTTCCATGTTTTATAAGATTAATTCAACATGTTATAACTAACATGCAATTTGCTACTATGGTTTCACCCAATGGTGTTAAACAAATTCGAGTAGTACGCCAAAATGTACAGTCAACAATACAGATTATATAGTTAACACAATAACAGTTTAATAGCAAACAAGAATCTGGGAATAATAACTATTAACAATTCATATAACAATGTAGGCTGATTAAGAATACAAATAGAATAGCAAACAAAACAACCATCAGGAATGCACAGACAAGGATGTGGCAACGTCTTTTATACTTTTCCACCTCCGCCATAAGTTCTTGACGTGTGACAGTAGAAAAACGCACCCCCTGCCTAAACAACAACAACAAAAAAAGAAAGGTTTTGATTCCCCTTTATAATGAACCATACAGGTTAGATGTTTAAAAAACACTCACCTTATGGGATGTTCAGAGGGGGAAATGCGCACTCCAGACCCTTCCTCCCTGGCAGGCGACGTGGCGGTCTGATGCATTGAAAGCAAGGACCTGTCATTTGGCCATAGTGCCATAAATGTTACCATTAACAAACTTACTGGAGTGGTAAGCTCGGGAAATGGGTCCGGGACTTCATCTGGACACTCAGCAGCCATCTTTTATCGTGTATGCCTTTGAACATGCGCATGCGCAATTTTAAACCCCACAGAATGTATTGGAAAAATCTGGAAAGACCGTGCATGCGAAACCCCTATAGTCTAGCCATGATAGTGACGCATATATAAAAAAAAAAAAGAAAAAAGGAACGTTTAAAGAAACTATAGTATTTATAGTTCATTTATTACTTAAGTGGAATGTATAGTTATAAGTATTGTTTTAGGTTTTGTTTTTGTAGGTTATATGTATTACCCAACCTTTTTAATTTAATTTGAAAACTGTGTGTTGGACGCAAAATAAATTTAGTCACAATAATGCAAAGGCTGAACAGCAAAACCGTGCAGAGTGTGTCATGTTCTGCCCATCTTTTTCAAGAGATCAACATTTTCCTTTTGTTTATATAGCAGTCTCTTGCACTCTGCTTTGGTATCCCACGAGTTCCACTATTTGGGACGAATTGCAAGGAGATTGCACTCTTCTATACCGGCGTGACCAAAAGCACTCACAGAAATACATACTGATGGTTACTGTAATCCAGCAAAGTCTCATGTAATGCGAAAAACAAACTTCTTCACTCATGAGTCCAACACAGTCCTGAATAATGTCGGGGTGGTAACTCCATCTGTTCCCTCCATGATAGTCCGTGCTGGTCCTTGGTATTTTTCTTCACGAGGTGACGAAGATGAACAGAAACGAATAACAAGTCACATGGTAACTTTGCTGAGCTTTTTATTATCGGTTATGCGGTCTTGCTATGCTGATGTTTTAGGAATACTGATATGTATATTACTTCAATGTTCTGTTTGGTGCTGTCAAAGAATGATCAGAGAGCATAATGATAGTTTTTAGAACAGGGGGGATTGAATAATGAGCTATGTACAATGAGTGATGAATGGTATACTACTTTTCTAGAAAATGATGTGCTTATATATAATTATCCAAAGTTGGGAGGTGTTCAAAGACCCTTATTATCAACATGATGAATACACCAAGACCTTTAGTGTCAGCACCATGGATGTACTAGGCGCAAGGTCCTTGGATTCGTTATCTTTATAAGGGCCATCTGGTCCTAAGTTTCTGTCGCGTATATAACGTGGCTAAAACAAGGACTTTGAATCGTGCTCATTAGTCGATCGAGGAACAGAGTCTGCACAGAAACAAGAAGGTAAAAAAGGTTCACTGGAGGAAGACTCCTGATCTTCATCCTGAAGACCCCAGACAACCACTCCTCAAGGACATTGCGCAGGAGCAAAATATGTAAATGAATTCCTGGAATTGTAATGAATATGTAAATGATTTCCTGACAGAAACCATAATTGGTGGGATACTCTCTTTGGCTGGTCACTTTCTGCAAAAGAAATTCTTAATGCTATGGTACACCCCATTGTGATCTTATTGAGCAGTTTAGGAATTTCCTTAATACTAAGCATTATGTTATATTTGTGGGTCTGAAGAATGTTTAAAAGGGTAACACTTATGTGTGATGCTTTATATCATTCGGGAAGACTGCTTAAGTAAAAGAATTTACTTAGTTTGATAGAAAAGGGGTGATTGATATGAAGAAATAGTGTGAAATAGGGACAATAAACATCGCATCGATTGTGATTGTATATGTCTGCTCAAGGAGTGTAGGTGTGGTGATTGGTCACATAACCATATAGTTTTAAGGAAATAACTAATGAAAGAAAGAGTCTGTTCTTCTTCTTCTAACAAAAGGGGCTATTTACAAAAAGGATGAGAAACATTCCAATGTTATCTAGAGGGAGCACTAAATCTCCTTGCTAAAGAAAACTAGATGGCCGACAAGGACATGAATTAGCTGCAAACTTGCAAGACCACCACATTCCAGGCAAAGGACTGATAAGCTAATTAACATACGATGTGAGAGTAGGCGGGGTTAGATAATGAATATGTATAGGTGTTAATTGAATATTCATTGTTTCATTGTATAAATATAAGACAGTTACTTTAGACATGCACGTTAGGCGGAAGGATCCCCTGTGCATCCAGCGCTGCCAATAAAGGATCCTCAGTCACTAAGAAACGTTGACTTCGTTCTTTAAATCATCACAACGGCTCACCTCTACTGGTGTCTGATCCGGATCCCTAGGCTCTCCTCACCTATCTCAACGTGATCTGGATTGCAGGCTATCCCCACCTGCCTCCGCTCTGTTGGGCACTGCCAGCACCGCTCAAAACTTCAAATGTCCCCCAGCACAGCCATTACTGCTGTCACTGCTCATTACACTCAGTCTCATGATCTGAAGATCATGAGGTCAAACTTCACACGTGGCACCAATTGTCACAGCACTATCAAAACTATCAAGCTGCAACAAGGCTTTTACTTTCCCATACCAGGTTAACTTCAAGAAGTAGTTCTAGTGCCTTGCCCCGGCACAGCCACCAACCCCCCACAAGGTTTCAACAGTTCATCTACTGTCCGTGCTGTTTCTTCAGCCTCTTCAGGCCAGTCCACACTGCTTCTTGCCTCTGCTGCATCCGGATTCTTCCTTCACCGGCTCCTCTTCCAAGTCAGCCTCGGCTCATCTGAACCTTCTTCTCCCTGCTTTTCTTGGGGCCTGTCCTCGTCTCTCCTACATCCAGGGCACTCTCTCTCCTCCCTGCTTTTTCCAGGTCTCTCTTCATCCAGAGGAGCTCCTTCTCTTCATTTGGTACTCTCTCCCTCTCTTCCATACCCCTTAGAGCCATTTAACTACTTAGCAGGAACCAGTCACAGCTGCACATTATCCACATCAGCCACCCCACCACCCCTGAAGCAAGCCCACAGCTGTATATTATCGATGTTAATTAACCTGCCTTCATTCCTCCACAGACACAGAGCTGGACCAGTCAAATACATTCCTTTAGACCTTGTGCAGAAACTCATAGAGCACCTGAAGCGCTTCTGCTTTCAGCCTGGCTTCAAGGTGAGGTGTGAGATGTTATAACAAGCTATTTTTTTTATTATTATTTTTAAACAGAGAAAAGTAATAATTTATCTTGAAATTTCACAGTCCTGAAAGTTAGCTTAGTCAGAGTTACCAGGAAGGGAAGAAGAGCTGTTACTAAGCAACTCATGGAAGGTTATTCAGCACAGTCCTCATCTGCAGAGAGGCACTCAAAGGCAGCTCTAGTATTTAAGAAGAGTTCAGTAACACTTGTACCTTCTACTGTGTGTTACCCTCACATCCACACAGTCCCTTAGGGGACCTTGAATAAGTGGAAAACAGCACCAGGCCCGCACTGCCGGGCTCCTGCCGTGCCCGCGGCCATGCCCCGGCCGCCAGGGTTCAGCGAACCCACCGCAGGCCCCCACCTGCTGCCGCTCCGGCGGCCTGGCCCCTGCGGGGGGGCTGCTGTCCCCCACCAGGGCAGCGCGGCTCCGCAAGGCCTCTGCCGAGCCTCCGCCTGCGGGGCTGCGCCTGAGGAAAGGCCCCGGCCTGGTTCAGCCTTTTATTCTGGGAGGGGAAAACCCACGTTTTGAACGAGCAGCCCCGCCTCGGGCGACCGGCCACCTCTCCAGTCGGGGGCTGCCGCCAGCGGCCAGCAGCCCCCCGGTCTGTACACCAGTATCGTTAGGGCGAGTGTCAGGAGGACGGGGCCGGGCTCTTTCCAGCGGAGCCCAGCGACAGGGCAAAGGCAACGGGCACAAACCAAAGGAGAAGTTCCACCTGAACATGAGGAAAAGCCTGTTTGAGGGTGACGGAGCTCTGGAACAGGCTGCCCAGGGAGGCTGCAGAGTCTCCTTCTCTGGCGACATTCACAACCCACGTGGACGCGATCCTGTGCCACCTGCTCTGGGTGACCCTGCTCGAGCAGGGTCCTGGACCAGGTGATCTTCAGAGGTCCCTTCCAACCCCGACCGTTCTGTGACACTGTGCCCCTCCTGGGGGCGCCGCCCGCGAACCTCCCCCTGCGGCCCGCCCGTACCTTGCGGAGCACCCGGTCGAAGCCCTGCGACTCCACCATGTACTTCATGGCCTCCTTCAGACTCTCCACCGTGAACCCCATCTTGCCCGCTCCGCCGACGGCCGCCACTCCGCGCCCCGGAACGGCAACCCCGGCGGGCGGGGCTGGGCCCGCCTTCCGCCCGCAGGAGCTATGGAGGCGGCGGGGGAAAAGCGGGAGGGGGGCGAGGCGGCCCGTTGCCTGCAGGCGGGGAAGCCTCTCCCGGAGGAGGAGAAGAAAGAGGAGGAGGTGTTACACCTGGCCAAGCGGAGGAAGGTGCTGTGCTCCGAGTTCGCCGCCATCACCAGTAGCGACGCGGCGGTGGCGCGCAGCTTCTTGGCCGGCAGCGGTTGGCACATGGAGGTACACGCGCGGGGGGTTGGCGGCGGGGGCGAGGGGGGGGCAGCCCCGGCGGCCCTTTCTCTGCCATCTGCCTCTCTGTGTTTCAGAGGGCGCTGAACGCCTATTTCGAGCCGCCGCTGGAGGAGAAGGAGGAGGAGGAGGGGGCGGCCGGCGGGGGGGGCGTTAACTGGTAGGTGACCCCCGGGGTGGGAGGGTGGCCGGCGGGGCGGGGGTGAGGGGAGCGGGGCCTGCGACCCTCGCAGCCGGGGACCGCCACCTCCCGGGTCGCAGCGGTCCCGCTCCGCCGCACCTCGCCCGTCTCTGCCCCGGTCGTTTCTGCTCCTCACGCTGAAGTTTCCGTGCTAGTTCTCCTTGTTTCCCACCCCCCCGTCCCTTCCCGGGGTGTCCCAGCCATCTAACTCTGGGCTAGTGGGTTTACGAGCCCAAGGGCTCGGCTTCATTTTCATTTCCACGGCCTTGTATCGCGATGCAGTACCCGTGCAGGTGGTATTATACACCTTTGTATACATATTATACACCTAATGCAAAAAATAATACAACAGATATATTATACACGTTTGTGTGTGCATAAACTGTGCATGTAAGTGGTATACTGGACGTATGCATATTTGTATTTCTTAAAGGAAGTTGGCGTGGACATGCACACCTTGTTAAATGGACCTGTGGAAGTTAGGGCCTAAGATCTGTGGTCTTAGATACGCAGACAATTGCAGAGCAAATCCATGGGGTGTACCGAGGAACTTTTACAGACCCCGGCCCTTCACAGTCCTGAGGGAGGCATTTTTCCGGTGGACTTACTTATTTCGGTCTCACACGTTATATAGAAAAGCCCTTATGATCTTTATAGTTATGAATAAACTGCATTTGAAAACAGCATGCCTGTTTCTGCTTGATATGTGTGTATGAAAAAATGCGAGCCTCCTGAACATTAGCAGTGGTCTCTAGGTAGTCCGTGATGAGTCAGAATACGGCTGTATCAAACTGGCAGCAGCTTTTTCTTTTCCAGCCTCTCTCTGTCTTTGCACAGAGGGTTCTGTCTTGGAACTGTTGCATGCAGGTTGTGTTGGGAGAGAAGACTGTTCGGAGACCTCCCTGTCAGGGGAGGACTCATTGCAGACTACACAGACTTTGATCTTTCATCTCATAGTCCTTCAGGTTGCAGTATAAATATAAAAAGTCATCACGAAAGTAGTGGAGGCATATACCACTGCTTACAACAGCCAGTGCATCCTTGTGATATCAACACTGTGTTCGGGTCACAAGTCCAAAACACAGCACCTTTGAGCTACTATGAAGAAAATCAGCGCTTACCCTAGCAAAAAACAGTACAACCATCTGTTAGCAGGTACAGCGTGGTTCTCTTCAGCAACACAGTCCCCAAACAGTTACTAGACTAGGCACTCAAACTTAGTGTTGTTGATGTTAGTCTTCATGAAATCAACAGGGTAGACGGGGCCTGTGTTTTTGAGGTGGCATTTGGGGTGAATATTCCCAAGGAAAAGGACTGTCAATCTGTCACAGAGTGAGTCTGCACATGTACCTCCCCAGGGGGTTTGGCAGTTGGAAGAATCTCAGCTGTACCACAAAGACAGCATGTAAAAGCAAGTCCTGGCTGCAGTTGTTTGTTTCTAATATGCTGGGAAGTGTTTGAAAAGCTAATATACACAGGCTGCCTCTAGCATGGGGAAAGAGTTGAGTTACTCAGGTGCTTCGGATTACTTTGGTTACTGTCCGATTAACTTAAATCAGAATGGTAAATGTTATGTCTATAAGGAAGAGGAAGAACCACTTACTTCACCTGTGTACTAAGGCTCTGTATGACTGAGGTCTGTATTGTTTTAGTTGCTGCACTTGTAAATTATGTTGAGATCAATACATGTGAGCTTATTTCTTGGGAAAGTTTTAAATGGCCGCGTGTAAGTTCTCATGGGTCTAAAATATCTTGCTTTAGGAGATAAGTGGGAGTAATTGCAGGAAGAATAGTATTATGCATGTTGACAAACAAGTAAACTCTCTCTTTTAGTATTGACCTCACAGCAGATGCAGCTACTACTAGTAATGCTGGTGTCAATAGCGCAGACTCAAGGCAACAAGAAGATGACAGCAGCTTCTCCCTGATAACTTGGAACATTGATGGGTTGGATCTGGGAAGTCTGAAAGAACGAGCTGGAGGAATTTGTTCTTACCTGGCATTGTAAGTGTAGCTTCACCTTTGTATTGTTGTGTACCCAGCTTTAAAGGGAAAAGCAAACTTCTTGGTTTAGATATTTACAAATCTTCATGCCCAAATTATCTTAATGTTAGATGCAACAATACGATCACTATAAATCCGAAATCGCTGAATAAAAGTTGATAGAGGTGTGACCCTATGCAGCATCTCAAAGGTTAAATATTTTGCGATGACTACTTTACAAAGCTTTTCATAATTAACATTATTGTTCCAGTTGCAGTCATATGTCAAAAGCATACTTCATACTTCCATCTTGTACATAAGAGAAGGGTGAAAATGCAAGAAACTTGTTTGTCTCATTTGGGTGGTATGAATAACTTCGTGCTAGAGCAAACTTTCAAACAACAAAAAAGACTTTTAGTGAAACGTGAAAAGTGGCTCTCTAGCCGTTACTGTCTATCAAAAAAGAGAATGTGCAAGGTAAGATAAAAACAATAGAATCTGTGATTGCCTTTTATAGTTCCATCGGTGGAAGCCTGACGTGAATATATTTATTTATGAGCACTTTAACAATTGCATATGTTGATTTATCTTAATACAGTAACTTATCAGTGTAAATTAAATGTTTTAAACAAGTAATAATAATTTAAGATTCTCTTAAAACAGCAGAAACCTCTTAACCAAAATTTTCACTTGATGTTGTTAATCTGGGGTGACAATATTTTTCTTATGTAAATAAAGCCTTAGGTTTGTCCTTCACCTACTTAGAGCAGGGCTGTTCAGCAGTGTAGCAAAAATAGGGGCAGCTCTGAAGTCATGTCTAAATGGGCATTTCCAGGACTGCTGGCCCACATGAACTGTTAGTGATTGCGCAGCTCTAATACAATAGAAGAGCTTGTCGTTGATGAGACTGGAGAAAATGAGTGGCAGGTTACCTGAGAGGATCTGTTGTAAAGGAATGAGGTGGTGGCTGGAATCTCCGGGAGAACATGTTCCACAGCTGCTTTGCAGCTGCTTATGTTTAATTCCTCATGTGTGTAGTATATGAAACCTGTGCAAATGTGTGCGAGATCAAGGTATAGGGAAATCATGCATTTTATTACCATGACAGTTCCATGTCCATAATAATCATTGTTTCCTCCCTTTTAGCAATGGTGATGTGTCTACGTGCTACTAAGTATGATGGAGACAGTTTTTCGGGTTTTTTGAAATACAGATTCTTACTATATCTAGGAAGATGAGAACAAGGTGCACCTGAAATCCCTGACCCTGTTCCATTTGGCCTCAGAGTGTAACAGTAGCACCTTTCGGTAGTTAATTTAAAATCTTTTCTCACCAATTTCAGATACAGTCCAGATGTGGTGTTTTTACAAGAGGTCATCCTGCCACAACTCTCTCTTCTACAGGTGAGAGCAGGCAGCTACGCTATTATTCCAGGTAAGAAATAACCCTCAGTTTCTAACTACAGAAACTGGAAAATTAAGTTTGGTTTTATTCTGTCTCCTTTACCGAGATCTCTGACCGTTTGTAGGAATGAAAAGAGTAAAGTGAAGAAGGAAGCACTTAAATTACTTTCTGTGTTTTGATACAGCATATAGTTTGATGCTCATTATGCATGTGAAAAGCTTTCCTGCCTGGTGGTTTCCTTTGTATTTTTTCTGCATTTTGAAAGGCTGATAGTAAGGGTAGCCAAAAAAGTGCCATAGATAGTAATTTCTTAAATATTTTCATTTTAAAAAATCTGAAAAATGAACCCTGCTATTATATAACTTTTTAACTGATGACTTCACATCTTACAAATTAACATGACTCTCCCAGATCATGCTGAAAAGGTCTCTTTCAGAACCTTAACTTCTTTATGGCATGGCAGAAGATAATCTCGACCATTTCCTTCCCTGTTCATCTTTAGGTGCCGTAGATGGCTATTTCACTGCCATAATGTTGAAGAAATCAAGAGTGAAGCTACTGAAACAGGAGATAATACCTTTTCCAACAACCGCCATGATGAGGAACCTTTTGGTTGTGCATGTGAGTGAGTCAGTATGTACTAAACGGCTGTATGTCTGCCTTCAAAACAAAAAATCCCAGGAAAGGCTGGACTGGCTTTACTCTGTGACAGTCTCAAACAGCAGAAAAACTTCTCCAAACATACAAACACAGTTGCATTTGATAATAACAAATGTAAATCTTTTATGTAAATTACTGGCCGCACTTTGTTTTGAAGTCTCATAACTTTTACTTATTTATAACTCTTTACTTTGAGGGTGACAGAGCACTGGAACAGGCTACTCCGGGAGGTTGTGGAGTCTGCTTCTCTGGAGATACTTAAAACCTGCCTGGACATGATCCTGTGCAACCTGGTCTAGGAGAAGCTGCTTTAGCAGGGGATTGGACTAGATGATCCCCAGAGGTCCCTTCCAACCCTGACCATTTTGTGATTCTGTAAACCTGTGAAAACAAAACTAAAAGCCTGTTATCCTCCTGTAAGCCACTTTTCTGAATGTAAAACTAATATTAACCAGAGCTCTGTCATTCAGTAATTTACTTTGTGATTACATTTTGCCTTTGGACTTTTTACCATGTTGTGAATGGTAACACTGCCTCTTTGTTTCATGCACAGGTGAGCATATCTGGTAATGAACTTTGCCTTATGACCTCTCATCTGGAGAGTACTAAAAATCACTCTAAGGAGCGTATGAAACAACTGCAAATAGTGTTAGACAAAATGCAGAAGGAGTCTGAGTCCACCACTGTTATATTTGGAGGGGATACAAACCTCAGGGACAACGAGGTAAATAGAAATAAGCAACCTTGTTAATTTTGAGAAGGTATTCTGACAAAATCTTCTCAGGCTTTTTTGTTGTCTTTATGAAAAGTGACCTGCTTAGGTAGAACAGAGATATGCAACATTTATTCTTAAAAAGTGGAAGCATGACTGAAGTAGAAGCTGTGGCATTGCTATGCTGAAGCATTATTATAGCTGAGGAGATGTATACGAAGAGCTCTCTGCCCCTGCAATAACAAAATACTTTATTGGCGACATTTATAACTGAGAAGAGGCAGGAATAGTTGATGAAATTTTGATTTCAAAAACATCTTCTCATTTTGAGAACCTGATCTTTACTCGCTCAGTTCTGATTCTCAAGAGAGTTAATGCTTTTGGAATCAATGAAAGAAGAGGATGCTCTGGAGAACCAGATCTTGGGAGCTTAAAATTAATATCTCTTCATAGATACATTCAAAATTAGAAGTAATTTTTGCCTGCTGATACTAAAAGTGAGATTTGTGCATGATTACCAAAAGGTCAGCGTTTCATCCTTCCCTGTTGTGAAATTCCATTGCAATGAACTAGAATGACATTACAACTCTTAGCAGGAGCAGCACAAGTCTTAGGAGGAGCAGCTGAGGGAACTGGGTTGTTTAGTCTGGAAGAGATTTGGGACTTTATTGCTCTCTGCAGCTACCTGAAAGGAGGTTGTAGGCAGATGTGGGTAGGTGTCTTCTTCCAGTTAACTAGTGACATGACGAGGAAACAACCTCAAGTTGTGCCAGGGGAGGTTTAGATTGGGTGTCAGGAAAAATTTGTTCACTGAAAGGGTGGTCAAGCATTAGAACAAGCTGCCTAGGGAGGTGGTAGAATCACCATCCCTGGAGATGTTTAAAAGACATGTAGGTGCGGTGCTCAGGGACATGGTTTAGTGATGGACTTGGCAGTCCTGGGTTACCAGTTGGACTTGATGATCTTAGAGGTCTTTTCCAACCTAAATGATTCTGTGATTCTGTGGCATTGGTTCAGAGAACATGGTGTTGACCCCCAGACCTCAGAATTTCAGAGCTGAACTTTTTTTTTTTTTTTTTGTAACATGTTATGGATTTAGAAAGTACTACAGGAATTGGTCATGCTTTAGAGTATCCTGAGAAATACCACAACTTAGAAACATTTCCAATATCTTTGGCTCTAACAACTTGTTTTTTGCAGAAAAAAGCAATGTTGTGACAACTCTGTTCTGGTTTTGAAGGTAAAATTTGTGAATTCAGTATATTCTGGATTTTCTTCCCTCCTCTTACCTTCAGGTTACTAAACTAGGTGGCTTACCTAACAACATTCTGGATATCTGGGAATTTTTGGGTAAACCTCAACACTGCCGCTATACTTGGGACACCCACTCCAATACCAACCTGCGTGCAGAGTACAAGTGCAAGATGAGATTTGACCGTGTTTACATTCGGCCTGCAGTGGAAGGGGGACATATTATTCCACGAAGCATGGACTTAATCGGGTTGGAAAAACTAGAATGTGGCAGATTCGCTAGTGATCACTGGGGTCTTCTGTGTAATTTTGATGTGGTACTATAAAAAAGAAAAAAGGCTTGCATTGTTTGTTTTTAGGTAATTTGTTCTTGATTTACAGAATTTTACCCTCTGTGTTGAAGTGGGGCATATTTCAGTTTTCAACCCTAATGCAGTCTCTGCTCTTGACTTCCACTGGAATGGCTTCATTTCAAGCTAGGTTTCCCTTTTTAGTTTCCTGATAAAAATATTTGGTTTTAATAATGAATGCAAATACAAAAACAAATTATGGTTTTAAAATGGGAGAAAGAGACTCTAAATACAAGTCATAAACATAATGGTTTAAAAGACATTTTTATTTTGGCATGTATTATAATCTCATAATAAATGCTGCTTTTTAATTTTAAGAATACTGTGCTTGCTTTGTTTCTTTTTGTAATAATTTCCATCACCTGTTACAACCCTCTCTTCTGTAGGGTGTTTTGTTTTAGCTTCTGAAGTTTGTGTTGTACATATGTGCACCTGCAGGCAAGACAATAAAGGAGTTGAAAGAATTACTAGATTCTCATAAAATAGGGGTTTCTTAAGTAAGAATTAAAGTAATACTGAACATAAGAATGATATGCATTCTGTTCAACAAGAAAAGGGTATAGGCAGATGTGTGAGGTTTTTCAGTTGGGATGGTGTATACCTTACTTTGTTTTTATTAACCTGGATATTTGCAGATTAAAATCTTACCTTTCCAGTGAGCTTCTAGAAACAGTGCTCTTACAAACTGCCGTGCAAAGTCTGAGCAACTCAAGGTCTCACTGGCTTTGCAAAGATCAAACAGACTTTCTTATTCAAAGAACTGTGTGGTCAATCCTATAGAAGCTGTCGTTTGTGCAAAGTACCAAGCTGATTTAAAAGGGAAAGTCTATTAACATTTTTGGTGTGACATTCAGTGCACAGGTGTGGAGAGGAAGCCCAGACAGCTCGTCAATGACACAAGGTGAACACAGAGGCTGACAGCCTAAATTCCTTTAGTTGTAGTTGTTGTTTGTCTTCCGTCTTGAGCCCGGAGCTTACAGCTTGTGTTTTGCTGGACCGCTGTGGTGGGCTGGCTACGGCGGGTAGACAAGCTTCCAGCCAGCTGCTCGCTGGGTCCCCGTTTCCACAGTGAGATGGGAGGAGGAAATGGAAAAACAGAAGTAAAAAAGCTCATGGGTTGAGATAGACAGGGATCACACTTACTAGTTGCCCTCATGGGCAAAACAGACTTGATTTGGGGAAATGAATTTATGGCCAAGTAATATATATATTTTAATTACTAAGTTGGGTAGATGAACATTAAAATATTTCCCTTAAACAGCCTTCCTCTCCTCTTTCCCGTGGTCAGTGTCACCCCAGGCTCCTCTCTTCTCCTTGTTATTGCCGCAGGTCGCACCCTGTCCCTTCAGAAGGGTGAGGCGTGGCGAGATGGGGGGTTACAGTCAGCTCACAAACGTATCTCTTGGCTGTGCCCTTCCTCTCCCACTTTTTGCTTTGGGGTGGGTCCTCTGCAGGCTCAGGCAGTATGTGCTCCACCATAGAGCACCTCCTCTGATCTTGGTGTTCCCTCTGCTGTTTCTCACTCTTCTTTTTTTCCCTCTTCCTCTGCCTGCCCCATGTTTTCTGCTGTCTTACATATGCTTTCTCTGAGGAACCACCAGCTTGGTTGTGGTGCCCAGCCATGCCCTGCAGTGTGTCCATTGGAGCTGGCTGTGCCCAGCTTGAGACAGGTCCAGCCTGGGCACCCACAAACCATGCAACTTTTAAAAAAGTGGCTTCTCACACAGGCAAACAGCAGCAGTACCCCCCTGCAGCCTTACCTGCCCAGCAAGGAAAACTCCACTGATGCAGTTATTGCTCTGACACGCCTGAAGGGTCTGCCTGCGTGCTCCGATGAGCCAAGTGCCGGGGAAGGAGGAATGTGTCCAGGCATTGCCCTTCCCACCTCTGTCTTGCACCCTGCAAACACAGCGAGCGTGGCTTGCTGTGTTACAGGGCAGTGCAAGACAACTTCGTGGATCCCTGCCCTGAGATCAGAATGGAATGGAATGGAATAGGCCATTTCAGTTGGAAGGGACCTACAATGATCAATCAGTCCAACTTTCTGAGCAGGTCAGGGCTGACCAAAAGTTAAAGCGTGTTATTAAGGGCATTGTCCAAATGTCTCTTAAACACTGACAGGCTTGGGGCATCGACCACCTCTCTAGGAAGCCTGTTCCAGTGTCTGACCACCCTCTTGGTAAAGAAGTGCTTCCCAATGTCCAGCCTGAACCTGCCCTGAATAGGATCCTGAATAGTCAGGGTCCTTAACCAGCTCCTCCTCATCCCAGGAATACGGAGGGCTGAGGTAGGTGTGGTTGTCCATTGATTCAACAGGAGGTCTAGGTGACCTTACTAAACAAGCAAATAAACCTCAGGATGTTTATTAATCTCCATAGAAATCAGCTGCAGAAATCTCCAGTTCTGTTTATGCTTCTTCAAACATCAAACCCCAAATTCCTTTTACTAAAGGTGAAAGAGGCCAGCCTGTTTTGGGAAGGGTGTCCAAATCCTCATGTCCTGATTACTCTTAACATATCCCATTATTCTATAATAACTCAGCTTCAAAAACAAGGAGGGAGAAGTCAATGATACTTTTTTTAACTCATGTTGGGCCCGTGATCTCTTCCTTCTGTTCGCAAATAAATAGTTCTATGAAACGGTGAAAAATACCTCCAGCTGCCAGGATATTCCTTCCCAGGTTCAAAGCGGGGTTGGCACCTTCTGACTTGCTGCATGCTCCCTTCTTCCTCACTAAGAGCCTTTGAAGAAATGTCCTAGGGTTTGTTTTCACCACTTGTACCTTCTCCCCTTCCCTGGTTAGTTACAGCCACAGGTGAAACTGAGGGCAGGGGATAATGGTTTAACTTTCCTAAAGGTGCTGGAGAAGGGGAAACCACAGTGAACTCATGCTTCATCGCAAGAAACACCAGTTTATGTGGCCTTCTCTATTATGACTGCTTTTGTTTATGTGGCTGCATCTTCTGGACTAGTTTGGAAGATATGAAAAAGGCTGATTGCTGTTGTTCTAAATTAGGGTTTTAATTTGGGAATAAAAGAACAGGGGAAAAAATGGATTCGGAGCACCATGTGACTTAGCTTGATGCCTAAACTCTGGACCCATCTCCAGCATTGACTAACTGCTCCCCTCTCTGATCAGCAGTCTTTCTTAACCTTTGAAATGGTGAGTGGGAACATAGTATTTTCACTAGGAACAAGCAAAGATGTAAACGCTTTGTAAGGGCGAACTCATTTTTCTAATTATAAAAGATAGGCAAGAAGAAGACTATATTCCGTGCAATTAGTGGTTAGTCATTCTTTCAGAATGAGGAAATCGTGCATACAACCTTTAAAACTTCCTGAACTACAGGAAAAGTGATAATACTTAAATAAATTTAAGAAGACATAAATGCTAAATGTTTTACTGACTATTGGATGTGAAGCAATACATCTTTAATTAAATATACTTTAAACCACTTAATAAGCGTCCAAATTGCTGACAATCAAGAGCAATCAGAGCCCTTAAATTAATTTGCCTTTTAATTTAATCAGTGATGTAAAAGGGAAAATATCTGCGGAATATGGCAACTAAAACTTAAAAGGATAGAAACAACAAAGTTAAACCAAGCAAAAGATGTCTTGGTTTACAGCTTGTAATTTGGTTTGTTTTCCTGATTCAGTAACATTATATTATGTCATCTATACCTCCCAAAGGACTTACACAAACATATGAATGTGAGAAAATGCAATAATTCTCTCCTATTAATAATGAACAGCAACAAAGGACCTTGTGGAAATCATGTACTATTAGAGGCATTATTTTATTAATACTTTGATTTAGGTATCAAAAAAAAGCAATTTCTTCTGAGGATCCAGCAAGTCTTAAACATTTCTACATCAAAAGAGCTGAAACTTACTAGAAGAAAAGAGGTGTATATAGAACAAAATAAAGAAATGTTAAACATATAGGGAGGTAAATAATAAATAGATGGATTAAAAAAATGGAAATTAATAGTAACAGGGAAAACCACAGTAACAGCAGAAAATTATGTTATCATGATTAAAAGTATCAAGACCATACCTAAAGAATATGTGTGGTCTTGACTGTAGGGAGTAATCTGAAACTATAACTATTAAAAATTTATTTTACAAAAAGGAAGTGCATGAAAGATTAAGGTTATGAATATCACACATATACAGGTTTGGAATACAATTTGATACAAGAACAGACAAGACATATCCAAAATTACTAGATCAAAACACAAAGATGATAACCTGTATTATGGCAACACCTGCAGAGCCTATTGTTATGGTTGCTGCACAAAATAAAAGATGAGAATAATTAGAACCAGATGAGCTGTTTTTTGACAAGCAAATGGCATGATTTTCAGTTGTAGCCAAGCTCAGCTTGGCTGAAAAACTCCACAAAGGTCGTGTTATCACTTCTGCATATTTCAGTGTACTTTCACCCAGCGGCAGCCAGTCCGGTACAAAACCCTACTGAGGACACAGTGCTGGTGCGTGGTGTCTCGAAATACCCAGCGCAGGTAAACCCGGTGCAGGGATTACAGAATGACTTCGCTTAACTTCCCTGGGGTAAATTTCCCAGCTTTTTGTTCACCAAGAGTATAAGGAAGACTCATTAATGGAGATTTCTAAATAGCATCTTTTTATTTCTTGGAGGCAAGGCTTGTTGTGTAACATCAGCTCAGATTAAACAGACTCTCAGCAGCTGAGAAGCCATCAGTGTAGCGCTGCCGTTTTGCTAACGGCTGAGAAAATAGGAGGCTGGAACAGGAGGTCTAATAGGCAGAAATGTTGCTAAATTACAACATCTGAAACAAAAGTAATACTGTATTTGCAACAACCCACAGTAAAATCACTAGTGTTACCTTTATGTATTTATGCACATATGACAAGAGATTGGCCTACTAACAGAAGAAGATACAGTAGATCTACAGTTTTGACCAAGGAAAAGGGTATGAGTATTTGTTTGCCTTGATGAAGGATAACACTTCAATGAAAGAAAGAAAGGAAGGTTTACACCATGTCATTCTAATATTTTGCACTGCTAGATTTCCTGATACTGTCACTGGTGGGGCAGAGAAGCAAACAGAAATGTACTCAGAAACCATTTGTTGAGGCAGAAGCTTTACTTGGACGTGGTAGTAGATGTTGTGTGCAAGTACAACTGGCAATGCTGGACAAATACTGCTGAGAAAGGCAACTCGCCTTACTGTGGCTTTCAAAATTCTCCCAATTATTAAAGAATCAGAAAAAAATCTGTCTCAGATGCCCTGGAAGTGAATGCAACCTCTTTGTCGGTGTTGGCAGACACTTCCTTGAACTGAAACAGGTCAAGGTTTTTACCCATTTAAGATGGGAGGTGGGGAAAAAGGGTATTTCTGGAAAAGCACCATCCAATCTAACAAAAGTTTGGTAACTAAAGCAGTGCGCCTCCCAGACCTCTTTGGAATAGATGTCACATGAAAAACTCCAGAGCAGCAGGTTGAGCTGCGGACAAGCTGGGTGGGAAGGGGAGGGAGGGCAGGGCACAGGGTGCCGGGGGGCTGCGCCAGCCCCCTGCAATGGGAGGAACCTCCCTGCGCTGCAGCAGTGGCATGTCTTGGGTCAGGGCTTCCCTGCCACCAGCATCAAGTGGGTGGCAGAAGTGCCATTTAGTGGTGATGGGGGCAGGGGGTGCTTGTCAGGTATCCAAACTGCCTCTGGATCTCTGGCAGCTGGTTAGCTGTCCTGGCCGATGACAGCTTCAGAGGCTTTTTGTCTACCAACTGAATGCGCTTACCGCAGCAAGGTGCTGAGGGTAACCAGATCAACATTTACCTAGTAGGCTATGTCTTGCAGCCTCGGTGGCCTTTAGGTAGCATTATGGTACACTCAGCCTATTATTTCATCAGTGTTAAGCCTATTAGCTCGTCAGTGTTATGAAAGGCAAGAACTGGCTCAGCAACAAGATACCATATTAGCCTCAGCCATCTGCAGTAATCCTGCTTTCGTGGTCTGCTCCTCCCTTTCGAAGTGTTTCTAGAGCTTGCAGGCAGTGGGCAGTAGGTGCTGCTGATAGGTTTCTGGAGTGGGAGCTGCTCACCCTGATGCCTTTGTGTTCGCATGGGACTAGCTGCATCCTGCTTGTTCAGTGGAGAAGGAAGCCTGTGTGCAAGAAAGCCAAGGGCACTGGTGGGCCAGCTACTGCCGTGCAGAGAAAGCAGAGGGGAACAGTTGCTGCCTTCCATCCTTTTCCCCGTTTTCCCTAAGATGGTGGGAGGCACCTCCTGGCAGGATGAGAAGAGAAGCCTGCACTGTACTAAGGAGCCTGTTGCATACTTGGACAGATGGTTCCAAAAGCGCTAGCATTGAGTGTAGGAGCGAATACTCTTTAGAGCAGAAGAAATAAAAAAAAAAAAAAAATAAAGAAAAAGAAAAAAGTGCAGCTATATCTAGTGCTTTTGCAGCCAGTAAAATTAGGAACTCACAGCCATGCAAAGCATTGGAGGACAATCATTGTCCCCTGCTGGGTCTGTAAATCAACCCTCAATGGTGACAGGAAGGCTGCAAGGCATGAGAAATGGAGCTGCCTGGCGAAGGGAAGAGCCAGGCTTCCTCACTGCAGACACACTTCCTCTTCAAAGCCAAGTAGTCTTGGTCAACATCAGAAAAAATACAATGTTCTCACTGATACTTTTGTGTTGTTACTAGAATAATTGTTTTTACATCAAATAAGCAGACTTCAGCCTCCGTAAGTCTGGCCCGAACATGGAAATCACAGAAACCGAGGAATCAAAAATTGGCAAAGCAACGTAGCATGAAAAACTATATTAAAAAATACAATCAGACAATTCCTTTCGGCTCCTTCATATATATACACAAGAAATCCACTATTGCAGTTCAGAGATTGAATTCTTTGCTTTACAGAGCAAGTACATGAATTACTGGCTCCTCATACCAAAGGAGGTTTGAGTAGCTTCAGCAAATGTCATACAGTCTATTGTTAAAAACATGGGTAAGGCAGGAATTGGAAGGAAAGCAAAAAGAGGAAGTAAAAACAGTGGTATGATGAAGAGATGACATTCTTGCATCTTTAGAACACATTTTTTTCTCAGTCATCCTGTAACACCTGCAAAATACCATTTTCCTGAGTCAAGTATTGTCAGTTTATTAGAGGCTAAGCAGAACTCAGCAACTGATAAAGGGAAAAATGCAGAACAGAAGAAGATGCCTGCTGAAATACTGACAGGGAAGATGCCTGCCAGCCTGGGAACCAGGAGCATCCTTGAGAAGCGCAGCTGGCATCTTTGAAGTGTGGGCAAGTACTGAGAAACTGGAGACATCTTGAGATACCATTGATAAGCACAAAACTAAAAACTTGTAACAAAACCTTACCATCTTGAAAGGTGAAAAATAGCCTGGAAAAGTCCTGAGAATATAGGAATTGGCAACTGCAATTGGCCGTTCTACCTGGAAGACAAGGAAAGCAGTCTGGAAAAATAAAAACTGGTCTGAAAAAATAGAAACCATCATTATCTATTGGTTATCCCAGGTGAAAAATGGAAATTAACAGCACCCATTGCCTGCTCCATTTGGTGATGTCCTATGCCCCCTTATGTCACTGCGATAAAAAAACTACTTATTTTTTACCCAAAATGGAGTTTGTCTTTCTGAGAACTTCCCATGCCACGGATCCTTTTCTGTGAGATCTCCTAGGTCTCCTAGACAGACTGGACCCTTGCCAGGAATGCCTGGCTGACTCCACACTCCATGACAGGCTCGTCATTGAAGAGAGCGTCATTTAATCAGTCCCCCTCTGGGCCCCCTTCTGAGAGTGATTGTAGGTGAGACCACTTCTGGGATTCATTTGGTGAGTGCAGTACTGGTAACAGTTTGAATATCTGCAGGTATACATTGTTGTGTGGGTGAGGAAAATAGGAACATCTTTGAGCTGTTTTTGCTAATAACTTTAATGAAACACCTACTGTTCATTGCGTATGTTACAATATTTTTATACTTTCCATTCATTCTGCCACAGCAATTCCATGGCTCTGCTCCTCGATCTGTGCTGACAGATCTGTGCTCCATTATGCAGCTTCCAGACAAAGCTGTTGTGACAAGCAAGACAGGGCATGGTGGCAAAAATCCTATTCCCTCTCTTCACAGGAGTCAGCAGGATACGTCATCCTTGGGTGCTGTGTTCCTTGCGCCAGGGCCTGCAGAATCACTTCAAACCATGAGTCCCTCCAAATGCAGCCTCGGGACGTTGTGCCCTGGGAGCATCCTTGTCATAAATGCACTCAGGTGTATGTGGGGGTTCTGTACGTGGCTTTGGATATGGCATGTGGAATTTGTCCTTTAACTGATTTATCTGGCTTTTGGGTTTATCTTCAGAGTTCAGAGTGATGTTTGACTGCCAGCCTCTAGGAGATATGTAACACAAATGCATTTAGAAATCTATACAGAGCAAACACTGCCAAAGTGCCCAAACTGAAAATTGGCCATGCTGTGCATCCTTGAAATGCAACATCCATGATGCATTTGTTGTCCTTTTAAAGTTAGCAGTTAGCTGCTGATCTGTTAAGAGGGTGAGTTTTTTCAGGTCTTAGCAGTAGCTGGAACCTGGCTGTGTTGGTGATAAAATTTTTCAAATATTTATTCAATAGGTTAGGCCTGGCTTGACTCTTGATTGTATTGCATTCTCTAATTCTGCTGTACCTTCTTTGAATGGGTGATGTTACTCAACACAGTGTGTAACAACATTTTTATTTTACTTCCATTCCTGTCCCAGTAACTCCTAACAATTCTCTTTGCCTCTTTGACTAATGATGAGATTCAAACTGCTTTTTGTCAAAAAACTAGCCACACAGACTCCCATATTGTCTTCTTTAGTGCTAAATTAGTCCAGCCCTGCACAGATGCTCCTGTGGGGGCACTATTCTGCAGCGTGCCTGTGTTTTGGTCCATCAGGTAAAAGCTTATATGATGGGCTGCAAAACAGGAACATGTCAGGGAGGAAACTTTTTTATCAGAGCAAATTTTCTATTGCAGCTCAGCAGTATTCACTTCTTTGCTAAGTGATAAAACTAGGGAGGAAATAAACTTTACATTCCATGCATCTCTTCTCTTCATCTAGTTACTGCACTTCAGTACAGTTTCCACAACTAGAGTATAAGTGAATTTGTGCTTTTGCTTTTGAGGAAAGTCTTACCTTATTGACATCTTTCTTCTGGGGATGCCCGCAGGGAAAGGGTCAGGTCTGTGAAAACTTGGGAAGCAGGTTTTGGATCAGGGTTGGAGAAATTCCCTTCTGCAAGGGATGGATTACAACTTGCCACCACAAGGCTATTGCCTTTCTGGTGTTCGGAGAGTGGAGAAACCATTATTCTCATCTTTCCCTCTTTTACAGAAAAGTAACTGGGAGAGTAACAGGGATCATTCACACTGTATGTGCAAAGTGTTTTCCACAGACCACCTGCTCCACTGATTGGCAGTCTGGGATAGACGATGAAAACTTACCCAACTCTAAAAGTTCCCCTACATCTGGGTGGCTTAGCTGGGCAGTGGACATGCCTCATATTGTAGTATTATCTGCCATTGCAAAACATTCTGGGGGGAGCATGGGCACTGAGTGAAGCGCAGTATTTTTTATTTCATTGCAAAGAAGGGGAGTTTTATCAGGATTGGCAAAGAAAATAACTTTCTGTGGTAGTCTTCTGTTAATAAACTTTGCATGCTTTCTCCCCTCCTGAGCATGAGGCAGGGAAAAACAGGGACCCTTTTTGGTTACAGTTATTTGCAGTCATCTAATTTGCCAGGCCAGAAGATAGTGTGAGTGACCTAATTCTCAGTATGCTACTGGACTACGGTGGAAGTACGAACTGTAGAGGATCCAGTAATTCTCTTTCAATGGATCAGCTTCTCAGGCAGTATCCTTCGGTTGAGACTTTACAGATAAGTAAAATAAACTACATTGAAAACAAAATGCTGCTTTCCAGAATGTGGTTTTCACAATGCATTTTTGGTCTGTTAAGAACTTGGTACCTTCTCTCTGTCTGCTTGAGGTCTGCTGAACTGCATGTACTGTGCTATCTCAAAGCTCTGTTCTTTGCAGCTCTGAGGATAAAATACTGCAGTTTCTCCCATTGACTGACTGAAATAAGATAATCTATGATGTGCGAACAAGTCTAAATGAAATAATAATATCCTTAGTAGTGAAAACTGGATTGGCAGTACAATAATTGAGTGGATTTATTGCCATCTCCTTGGACTAGCCTGCTCAAACAGCCTGCTATTTTATTTAATCTCCTATCAGAGGAACTATTGGCTGGTAATCCATTGTTAAACATAATTTAGAATGAATGGTGAAAATGTCAGCCTTTCCAACATGATCAGTCCATATCTCATTAACACATATTATTTATGATTCTTATAATGGCACCTGCAGGGGTTTCCAGGGGTAAATGGAGACATCAGCTGTTGTTGAAATGAGATGAGATATACTGTAGCTTATGAGTTAATAACGCGTATAAAAAATACTTGCCCACAGTATCGATTGTCCTTTACAATTTTACAAATTAATCGAGTGCCTTGGCTTTCCCTCTTGCTGTCTATACCATCTCTTCTATTCATTTCGTTACTAATAATTCAGTGAGATAAATATTAAAATGCATATAAGAAAGACCATTTTGCAAATTATTTCTAAGACATGGTGTGAGGAAAAGCCCTTGAATGTAAAGCAATGAGAAACACTTTACTGCTCTGTTGCTGTTTGCTAAGGGCTTCGGGCACTTTTTTTCCCCCTCAGTCTCTATTCATACAAATTGATGCATTTCTTCAACTACAGCACAGTTGCATTTTAAGGACACTTTCTACTTTATGCTGCCTCAAAGGTGAATGAAGAGCAGACCTTGATTCATGGACTTAATGCAGCTGATGGTGCAGCAGTAGTCATGGTCACCATGTCAGCCGTGGCCTCAGTTAAACTACGTTTGAGAATCATTTTATATTTTGGCTCACAAACATCAGTAAAGGAAAACGAGTAGTGAATGACTGTCTAGAGTACAAAAGATCAACTCATATCTCAGATGAAAATGAAGACAAAACGTAGCTTTGATTTGCCTGTGGAATGCCCATTAACTGCACCTCTGGCAGAAAGGAGTTGGATCAATAGTTGGCTGGCTGCAGGAAACAGTTTCTGTCCATTCAGCAGCCAATGCAAAAGAAAAACTGGCATAGTGTGATCTTCATCAGGTTATCTTCATTACCCCGGACCAATGATAAATGTGTGTGCTGGTCAGCTAGGCGCTCTTCGAGTTCCTGATCCCATCTGTGTTCTAAGCGCAGTGCGCTCACAAATTATTTGTTTATAGCCATGAAACACCTTCAATGTTAATCTCTCAATGTAATTTTATAGGTATAACTGGGAACTTTCTCTTAAGACTACGTTACTCACTCATGATTTTTTAAGAAAGGGCTGTATAAAACCTTATCTTTCTTCCCGCTGAAGCGGAATCTGCTGACACCTGCTGTGGTTGTTGAATCTTGACTGAAAGATTTACTGCTTATCCTTCAGTAAGTTCTTGGAGAGTATTTCTACTTTATTACAAACATTTCTGAGCTTATTTGACCAAAGACAGCTGCTGGCTGTGAAGGAAGAACGAGCATCCTCTAAGAGCTGTTAGCTTCCCAGGCGGCAGCTTGTGTGTATGGCAAATGATACGTAAAACATGGTGATCTCATGTTTTTCCCCACCCTAGTCCTGCAGAGCAGAGATATTTTACTTCTTTGCAGTGTTCCGTAATTCATATAGCTTCACATTAGTGTATGCGAGGTGAGGATCTGTACATACAAGACAGCAATTTTGGCTTGGTCGGTGCATGGTTCTTGGAAGAATAGGTTTTCAGAGCACAGCCCAGATTTTAAAAATGTTACTAGTTACAAATCTAAAGCAGGAGAAAATAAAAACTTCTTCATGCAATAACATAAATTACATTATCGTCTAGCCTAATACTAAAAGTAACCACATTCTTTTTCCACTTATTCAGAACTCTATCAGTGAGCTACTACAAAACTGGTTCTGCAGGGTGTATCTCTTTAGAAATAACAATGATGTTGTCTTCAGATTAAACAAAGGTACATTTTTTAGCAGCTAAAGGAGTTACACATTAGAAGGTGGAAAAGGTGTCTAACTGGACTGTTTACCATTTGAAAATTTTTTCATATTACTAAAATATTATTTTAGTATCATTCTATCCCCAGAAGTGTTAAATTATGTAAATCTTCCCATATATTGTTATTATTGCAGTACATTTCAACCTAGTAAAGTCTCAGTTTTCCCTAACAGAATGTGGGGAATGTTCTGGGGACAGAATGTGTCTACCCAGCTGAAGTTATATGTGATAACACTACCACAGAGAATGATGTAGTGTAATGTACAGCAAAAGGACTGCTTTTTGTATATGTTTACACTGATAAAGAGAATATTTTGAGCAAAATTCCAGACTGGAAAAAAGGTTTATAGATATATTAACACATTTGACTGTAGCTGAAGACTCCTACGAAATGGACTTTTTAAAGATAGTGTTTCACTTTCTGTCCAAATCTCAGTGGTGAACTCCAGAACAGAAATGGGTATATATATATATATATTTATATATATATATATTTATATAATATATATATATATTATATAAAAAAAAAAAGATGGAAGCCAGAAAACAATGTTGGTTTCTCTGAATAAGCCGGAAAATACACACACACTTGCTTTAGTGCCTGTCTCTAAAATGCACACATATATCACAAAAAGTCTGAAAGTGACATTTGGAGATTTTTTTCTTATTCATCCTTCTCAGGGGAGGGAAAATAGAACAAAAGGTTGTATTTTATATTATATTATCTCCCACACAAGTACAGTTTTCTGGAAAAAAAAAAATAAAACCTTTCAGGTGAATCCCGAAGGATTTGTTCAGTCAGCTTTATGGCAACAATGGGACAGAAACTGCCCTTGGCTGCCCATGTAAGCCCATGTAAAAATATTAGATGAGGCCATCCTGCTTAGCAAGCCCTTTCCAGTAAGGCTGCTGCTGGCGCCTGTTTGCTCTTCATACCAGTTAAGAAATATATCAGCAAGAAGAGAAGCACGGTCCACCTTTTCTAGCAATCAGTATTTTTCCACAAATACTCAGATTTTTTTAAAAAGAAATGTTTTCCCTTTCTCCGAGTTTAATCTTGACAATATTGTACAGACTTCTAAGCTGCCTGATGATTCAGTAGAGTTGTTCCTGGCTCTTCAGCGCTGTTGTGCTTTGCCAGCAAATGAGTCAATTTCAAGAAATATGCAATTCAAATGAAAAAAAACCAACAACTATGGCATAATTTTAGTCTGATCCTTTCAGCTGAATTTTGTTTTATTAGTTTAATCACAGGCAAATGGAAAAGCACCAGCAGGGTGTGGCTTGTGGAAAGAAAAATCTGGGCAGCACTGATTACAGTGAGACAGTCATTAAAGCTAAATGTCATTCTGCCACAAAGAGGTGCAAAGTTTTAAATTACTATAATTTACGACAATCAGAAGCGATGTCTGAAATGAGAAAAAAATGTTGAGAATCAGCAGGCATCAATGGCCTTTATTAATAAGTTAATAGCTTTTTAGTGAATGAGAATTGTCTATTTAGATAAATGAAATGCATTCTTTTCATGTTCGTTGTTATTAAACTAGCTATAAGCTCCAAACAGGGCCACCAGATATGGTTTTTTATAGTTATAAAAAAATGAAAATTCAGAACTTGAAAAGGGCCAATGAAGCAAAGCAAAGAGGAGGTAGGACAGAGTATCCAAGGAGAAGAGAGGTTGCAATGTTTGGGGTGAGGATGGGGTGTCTTCCAGATGTGATTAGATAATGTTTTATTCCTCTGTGAGGTGTTATTCTGTGATAAATACTTCAGGGCATTGCTATTTTTCAGAATTTGCTATATGGCTTATAATTAATGCTAGGTTACTACTTTATCATTAGACTACAGCAATAAAGGTATGTCCTTCTATTACAGTAATGGCTGATGCTTTAATTAACTTTTGAAAAAGTGGATGGTAAAAGAGGAACTGGAAGGTAAGCTTTGAGGATAATAAACCACTGCCCTGGACATCATCAGTGCACAGCTAAGACACAGATGAATGTAATTTTAAAGCACAGTTAATGTGTTACAGCTTTTATAAATATTTTCCAGGTGGTTGGAGAATTTAGTAGTATTCCACTAAATATTTGTGCAAAAATACTATTTTCTGCAGTAAAATAAGCAGACAATATAGCATCCACTTTGATAATTATATCCATTATATGCATTATCTGTGTGAGCCCGTGATACTTCAGATACAGTGTAGGACGGGTGTCTTTTATATCACTGAGTTTACAGATTAACATTCTAAGTAAAAATATTAAAAATATTAAGATATAAATATTTACTACTCTGTACTCTCTATATAAATTAGTTTCTGGCTTTTTTGTTAGGAAGAAACCATCTCTTTTTGCACGCAGTGGGTATGTAGCGTGTTACATTGAGTGAAAGCACCAGAATGCACTGGTTTTTGCTAGGAGCTATCAGCAGTATGTACCTAATATATTGTGTTGAATGAAAGACTTCATAGTTATGCAAGGGATCATACAATGCTTTTAGTGAATTTCCAAAGAGTCATAGAACCTATAAATCAATGTACATTTATTAATCAACTCACGATATTAATATTTTTGATTCATTATGTTTGCCTGTACAAGATTACAGTAACAATGTGTTTTTAACGTTTCTTTGACAACTTTGCAATTACCCCTCTTATGTGTACAATGGTGACAGCGCATGCACAGTGTGCCAGGCTAGTTTGATTTAAAGCTGAAATTTGTGGAACTGAATTGTGAGAGTAAAGGGAGGTTAAGGCACCAGAGTATACTGAAGGATGATTTCTACAGAGTAAATTATGCTGGGTAGACTTCAGATCATTAACAGTGCCAATTTGAGGAGCATCATTCCTAACTGTGGTGGGTTGACCTTGGTTGGATGCCAGGTGCCCGGCAAGCCACTCTGTCACTCCCCTCCTCAGCAGGAGAAGGGGATAACAAATAATATGGAAAAAAACTTGTGGGTCAAGGTAAAGGCAGTTTAATAAAGCAAAACCAAAGGCTGTGTGTGGAAGCAAAGGAAAACAGAAGATTTATTCTCTACTGTCCATCAGCAGGCGATGTCCAACTACTTCCCGGGAAGCAGGGCTAGCTAGAGTCTTTCAAGTGAAAGAATCCAGTAGCTTTGAGCAAAATTCCAGTTGAGTAAAACTGTCAGTAATCATTAGTCGCATTGCAGATCTGAAACACCGTGCAATCAGTAACCCATACTTCTGTCTCAGAGAGATATAATTTGATGTAACTCAAGAATGAATTGCTGTGGTCTTACTATCTCCTGCCTTGGCTTGTTCTGTTCCCCTTGATAAAATGCAACATACAGGGCAATAAGGCAGACCACAATTTCATTTATGTGTGGAATAATACTTTCAAACCCCACACAAGTACTTTAATACTACACTGTTCCGTTAAAAATTACAAAATATTTCTCTTCACTTCTAATTTGGCACAACTGCTAAAGTTAGCACTTGGTTTATGGTGTTGATGACAAAGGTTTAAATGCGCTGTAGCCTACTGACTTCAAGGAAGACATTACAAAAATATGGGAGAATAATGTGCTTTGAGCCTCACTGAAAAAAGTGATTTTTAATGCATAGATCAGCTACTCATGAGCTTCCCAGCATATAAAAACATTTGGCAGTAAACATGATATTTCCCTACATGTGTATCCAAGCCAAACTTTAAACTGAAAACCAAAGAAATGCTTCTAATGCAAGGATATAGGATCTGCCTCTTGCACCTTCATGGACAAATCCCATACAATTTCATAGAAAGTATATTATTCTGTAATTCAAATAGATTTTAATTTGGATGTACACCCATGGGATAATTACACAGACACGGAGATTTTACCTTCGGTGTTACATGTGTTCAGATCATTTCTTATAGAGCCCTATTAAGTACAGCCCTGCAAGACTTTCCATGTGTTTGAAAGCACAAGCAAATGATGGCACATGCTATGGAGCTGATAATGAGGGATCCTCATTCTGATAAAGACTGCAGGTTCTTATTTCCAGACTCACAGTCACCAAGCAGGAGGTTTGCCTTGCATGTGCATTTTGCTAAGGTCAAGGTATAGGGAGAGTTTCACTCACTAGCTCAGGGTGTTGATTTTCCATTGCCTTTCCTACAAAGGAGGGAAGTGTGGTGTCCTGATTTAAAGTCCTGGGATGGAGTTAACTTTCTTCTTAGTAGCTGGTGCATCGCTGTGTTTTGGATTTGGTGTGAGAACAATGTTGATAGCACACTGGTGGTTTTAGTTGTTTCTGGGTGATGTTTATACTAAGTCAAGGACTTTTTGGTTTCTTGGGCCCTGCTAGCCAGAGGGCTGGGGGGGCATGGGAAATTGTGAGGGGACACAGGCAGGACAGGTGACCTGAACCAGCCAAAGGGAAATTCCATACCATGGGACGTCATGCTTGGCATATAAACTTGGAGGGTTAGCTGGGGGTGGGAGGATCATTGCTCAGGGACTGGCTGGGCATTGGTCAGCGGGCGGCGAGCAGTTGTAGTGTGCATCACTTGTTTTCCTTTGCCCCTTTTCCTTTGGATTTTATCCTTTTCCCCTCTTTTCCATTATAAAGGTTGTTGTTGTTGTTATTATTATTGTTATTGTTCTTATCTTTTTATTCTGTTCAAAATATTGAATTGTTCTTATCGGAACCCTGGAGTTTTACATCCCTTTCCGATTCTGCCCCCACCCCTCCAGGTGGGGGGCAGTGACTGAGCGGCCGCGTGGGGCTGGGTTGCCGGCAGGGGTTAAACCACCACCTGTGGGTATGAGCATTGCTGGTTTGAGTTGATAGCATTTTACACTGTCTTCAGAGAACTGAGAGAAAAGGCAGTATGAGAGAGAGAGAGAGGAGGTTTTACATCAATCACCAGCATATTTGTGTTAAGCGCAGCATAAACATTTAAACTCGAACTATTAAAATATTTTTTTTTATGTCACTACTTACAAGAAAACGGCATTAAAACTTGAGGGTTTTTAAGAAGCTATTGCTTGGTCAGTACTGTGTGCCAAAGGTTACCACTACTGTCTGCTCCTTAAAACACCCTGAAGAGATCAGAAAAGCTGAGGCCCTTAGAGATTTGAGATGCTTCCACCTGAAAGTCTGTCCAAATACTGATTGATTACTCATTATTTCAACAGTAAAAACAACGTACTTATAACTTAAGAAACACCTATTAGTGAAAGGCATGTTTTAACACTGGTATTCTGAGCTAGTAATTGACATACACCACATATGCTGTATTATCACAATCACTAGGAAAGATATTTTTAATGAAATCAAAATACCAACTTTAAGTCCACAGTCTATTCACAGTATCTCAGATATTTTCATTTGTTTATATCATTTCACATTGATTAAAACTACTCCGTGTTAAATCTGTTTGTGCTGTGTTTCTAGATCCTCCACTTTTGCTGGGTTTTTTAAGAAAAATGGAGAAAATTCCATTGCTCTGCTCCCCTGGGTTGGTCCAATGCTGCCATCGCATGGTCCACGGCTTGGGCAGTGTGTGGGGAAGGGGAGGGTATCACAGTGGCACTCCAAACAACTGCTTGGGTGTACAGAGCCTTACTACACGTAAGGTACTAATGTTGCCTGTAAAAAATCTAATAAAAATTTTATGTTTTCTTGTGGCATTTTCTGGAAACATGGGAACATCATCTTTCAGAGCTTAGAAATTTAGAACAATTTCTGTCTCTCATAATTGCTGAGAGGAGTTTGATAATATTAAAATTGATAATTGATAATATTAAAACACATGCACCACAACTGCAGAAACCAGAACACAGGTAAAATAATTAAGGTTTTGGTGTGGGGGTTTTTTTGGTCACATTTTCAAGATAAATCCATGACATGTTATAACCCAATTTGAATTCAGTAATTTCATGCTGACATAAAGGAGGATTAATAGAGTCAGAGGTTACAGACATGATAACAGGCCCACCTCTCAACACCAAGTGCCTGTAAGACCACATCTAACATGAACTTTATCAAGCATTATCGTATCTACTTTAACAGACCTTTTTCTTAATTTAGCCTGTCTCAGCATGACCACCCATGCCTTACTATAAGTATCATATCATATTTTCTTTGTTTGTCACACAAATAATGGAGAGATTGAATCAAACTGAACAAACCTTTGTAGAACAACACTAAGTATTGTAAATGTTAGTAATCCTGAATTTATGGGAAGATTTCAGCCTTAAAAAAAATAAGGATGTGTCCATTTGAGTCAATGGCTGCCAAATCCCTCTAAAACCATTGAAAGAGACTGCAGGCAGCTACATTAGGATGAGAGAAATTATGCAACAGAGCATACCTCCAGAAGAAAAAAAAAGAGGTAAAAAAAATCCAGGGAATCAGCTCAGATATCATAAATTAACATTTGATCAAATGGATCCCATTCCCCACATTTACAAAAATTAATTCAAAGCACATGAAGAGATGGTGATATGTTCTTACGTGATGCTTCATGTCCGATGCTTTCCTTTTCTTTCCTGTAACAGATACAGTTACCGCAAAAGATTCCTTGCGCTCTTGTAACACAAGTAAGGAAATAGTGATGCAAGTAAGAAAACTTTAAGTTCCATTCATTAAAGGGTAGGTAAATTTGCTAATTATATCTCTAAATGTACTTTACATAGGATAGTTTCACAGTTTGTCAGGGAAAATTGTCTGATATAAGTCAGTATGGAAATGGAAGGCATAGATGTTTCTACCATATCTTCTGTGAACATAATTCTTGGAACTGTCTCATTGTTTGTGTGGTTTTGTGTCATAAAAATAAGTTTTTATCTGTATGTATACATTGCAGAATATTTTCTAATGGAAAGCCTTCATCAGTCTTTAACTATCTTTGCTGAATGCATCTACCAATTCTATTTTCCCTCAAAGAGCCAATTTAGAGGGTTCAGGATATTTGTCGCTGAAGAGTAAGGAAACAGCACTATCCAAATTCCCTAGCTCAACTCAGTGCTGTAAGCAAATGTAGCACCGCTTCCACTTTGGTATATCATGACATCTACCCTCAAAGAATTGCTTTGAATAAATCTCCAAGAAAAGTCAATCAGTCCTGACTTCCACTAAACCAGCTTTTAAGGCTTTGTGCACTGTTTCTGCTTTAACACAATGTGCTACGACGAGCACACAGAGCCCTTGCCTTCAACAGTTTTTAAGAAGCCTGTGCAGTAATGAATTATGGGAACCCACAAAATCAGACGTTACAGACTTGAAGAGGAAGGTAGACACAGCTCTGTAGCACTCTGTACGATACCCCTGTCCCTTGCTCAGAGCTAAAGCAGGCAGCTTTTCTTCCTGAAAGATACATGAAAACCTGGCAATACAGAACAGAATACTGAATATATCAGGTAATACTGAACAGAAGCCTTGCCGTTGGCATACATCTAGACAGGAGTTAACCCCAGGAGATCATCCTTATATCCAGGCATTTGCAGGAACAGGATGTTGGGAAGAGCTGTGTTACTCTCTCTCACAGTGATGTGGAATGAATACTTTTGTGCTTGGTCATAATTTTTAATGGAAGAAAGTCTCATGGGAACATCGTATACTTCCAGTCTTCCAGGCGTTCAAACTAAGTTTTAAGTATTGCTTTTCTGTTCTTGCCTTTCGGAACGTGCTCAGTGGTTACCAGATGCTAAGACACTGGTAACACAGTCTTGCTGAGTTTATGAGATATTTAGAAAAATGCTTGTAACCGTAGCAGTTTAAAAGCCTTGACTGTTACTATAAGTACCACCCTTGGACTAAATCTGGTAACGCTTTTTCAAAATAAATCTTTTGAGCAGGCCCTGCAGTGGCGTGCATCTCTGATTAATTTATGCAATTATGAGCCTCTTTAATTGATAGTGGTTAGCAAACTTTCTAAATCTGTAAAACTTAAGCAGGCTTAAGCTTCCAATAAATACCACTGTCTATTTTTACACTACAGCTGCCATTTAACATGAAAGGAAAAACCTCAGCCTGAATTTGCTGATGCTGAGAACACCAAAAAAGGGCTTTTACTTCACTGACAATGCAGCAGGAGTGTCTGCCCACATCAGTTTTTATCTGACCTGCTCCAACCAGAAAGCAAAACCTAAGAATTTTTATAACAGCATCATCTAGAAATCACCAATTTGCTTGTTGCTACAATCTTGACCCAAATTTATGTCAAGATTAGCAAGATTAACCAGAGAAGATGTGACGGTACGTAGAAGTAAGTTTAACTTTATCCTTTCGTTTTCTACCACTTGACTATGATCGCTTCTTCTTTTATTCTTAAATTTGATTAAACACTGCTTGTGTAAGGTACAGCAGCTTTACCAGTTTCCTAGCACAAGCTCTGGAATTTGAAAATTATATACATACAGATTATGTGACACCACTGCGGTGTCAGCTGGGGATCCTCTGGGCTGGGCTGTGTGTAAATGAGCTGCAATGTGCAGGGGGGAGCTGGTAGAACACCAGTGTAAAAAGCAGGAGAATTAGAGCTTTTTGGTCAAAGTGCTTTCATATTCTGACCATAGCCTTGTCTCCTCATACCTGCCCTGCATCACCTCTCTTTCTGAGCAAGCTTGGGTCATCATCAGCCACACGCACAGGGCTCTCTTCAGAGCTGGATTGGAGCCTTCTCCAGCTGTTTTGAATAGGACTGAGCTTCCAGACTGCCTGGCAAATTGTTCCACTGTGTAACCACTCTTAACATGGAGAAATTCTAGCTTAATCCAGGTGGAATTTCCCTTGCTGGAACTTCTGTCTGTTGTTTGTCCTATATCTGTGCAGCTGATTTTGGCAAGGAACTGAGTTGTTGGGATAAAAATAATGTCAATAAAAGATAGAGTAGCAGCTTCCAAGAGAAGAAATCTGATAAAACTAAGGTGTTACAGACACTTCAAACTGGGTGATCTGACCTAATAAGTTAATAGCAGAGAATCATTACTCCTTATACATTTTTTTGATTGGTAAGGCATTGCTTTTTCATTAACATCAGAGGATTATAAAACATTTGTGCCAGCCAATAGAAATGATCCTACTTACTAATAAGTCTTTGGAAATATACGCTAAAACAACTGCATTAAGAAGAAAAGTGCCAACATAAAATTAGACATAATTAATGGGAACATATAAATAAACCAGAGACAGAGAGAAAAGGACATTCTTTCCATTGATCATTTTGAGATTAATTCCTGATACGCTTTAAAGACATGCCAACTACTACTATTTTTATAAGGATGATTTCACAGAAGATGAAATCCATGTAACTATGAATATGTATTGCAATTTATTGCCAAAAGATAATTAAGACTGTTCACATACCTTAGTCATTATTATTTTGAAGACTAGAAGATAGAGCTTAAAATGTAATGTGCAACATAGGCTTGTTAAAGTCTGCCAGTAAGATAGATATGTAAGTATTTTTTTTAGTGATATGCAGCTACTCTTGTCTCTTCTGCTTGTTTGCAGAGCAATGGCCCAGGACAAGCCACGCTGAAAGTCAGGAGGTGGGCAACATCACTACTACTGTTTTCCAGGGGTTAGATGCAGGAAATGATTTTTCACATCTCATTCACATAATGGTCAAAGTGAGTAGAGTTACACAGCGAATGACCTCTCTGGCTTTCTCCATTTCCCAAAATGTTTAAGGTTTCCTTTGCTTTCACAGAGCTGCTTCCAGGGTGTGTAGCTACATCCTGGTTTTCACAGACTCACAGAAACTTTCAAAGGCTTTCACTGTTGGTCAGGAATGTAAATATGAAGCTTTATTGCTGAATCTTTTAAGCAATGTATTAGACTGTGAATAGAAAAATTATTTTGTTCCCAAAGTAAAGTCCTCTCTTCTGGGCAGAAGAGAAAGCAGACCCATTCATTAGAAATATCCTTGTAAGAATGACAGCTTGTAGTAGTCTTTTTAAACTGACTGCAAGGTACATCAGTTTGGGTAGATGCAGTTCTTTGGTCTTTCAGTTATATTTAGCAGATTGAAAAGAGAGCAAATTAAAATTCAAGAGGTGATGCTGGTGCACAGTAGCAATTACTAAAAAAGCACAGTTGGTCTAAAAAAAAAAAAAAGTCTTCACTCTCCTGACCTTAGGGGGCAGATTATTGCAATGTGGATTTTCTGCAGATCCTCAAGATTTTGGCCTTTCACAGGCTCCACTGTAACTAGAGAAGGGCAAAGAAGAGTATTTCAAGGTTTGAAAGGAAAGCTGCCACCTGAAGTTTGCACATCTACAAAAGAATTAACAATGGCCTGCATAGGAAGCAAACGTTTCCTCATCAAGCTGGTTATATCAGCAGGTGAAAGATTCTTCTAAATTGCTTGGAGACTGCAAAGCCATATTCTCCAGTTCTGTATTTGGTGAGCTGCAGAGTCTGTATGTTATCACCGGGTAGGCTGAACTCAAAATGTATTTGCTAATCAGTTGCTCAAAATTAGGTGGGGTTGTTGCAGTTGCTTTTCAGGTTTTTCACGGTGCAGGGCAGCTGCATGGAGCTGGTTGGTGTCACACACCCCTCACAAGGCAGTTGGCAAAGAAGAGTTTGAAAATCCTGTGCATGTCCCTAAATTACTTTTAATGTATTAGTAATGTAATTAGTAATGAGATTACTTTTAATGAAAACTTCACTTTCACCCACAATGTTGAACTCATAATCATCTTTAAATGTAGTTCAGTGTGCCTAAAATGTATTCTTTCTTTTCACTTTGTGAGAAGAGAGCAAACATGTCCCATACAAGACATCTGAACTCTAAGTCTATCTAGGAAAAAATCTTTGTAGGTACTACTTCAGCTCTAGCTTATTCCTATAGCTTGCAATATTCATAACATAAAACCATACAAAAGAATACCATGTCTTTTGCCCTTTAGTGCCTAGGCCTAGGATAATAAAAAACCATGAAGCTGTGAGAGTGTCATGAGCTGGTTGCTTATATCTGAAGAATTACTGTCCCCAGAATAGCTTCCTAAAAAAACTGTATTGGCAAATTGTGATTTGCACATGAATGTTACTATAATTAGAAGGGGAAGATATTAATTAGAAAAAAAAAAAGAAATGCAGAAATAGTAAGCAATAAGGACAATGCTTCCATTTAATTTTGTTTAGTACAAAAGATGTGACATGACACCAGCATTCAAATTCTATGTGTGCACATGACCCAATGAGGGGTAGTTTGTCTCTCACAGGTTAACTCCTTTAGTCTGTTCCACATGGATCAGGACCTTAGATTTGGGCATGGTAGAAGAGTTTCCAAAAATGTGAGTAGTTTCGAGTTTAAATCTTGAGTTGTCCCTGGTTATGTGATGGATTGACTGCTGATACTCTTGCAGATCCATTTTGGTTTAAATTTGTATGCTTCAAACAGAGATGAGAAGTTTGATTTTAAAAATGCCTACAAAGACTAGCAATTGCAGACAGAACACGTTTTAAAATAAGCAAAAGATACCCAATCTGACAATATTTAATCGATTGCATCACTTCTCTAATTTGTAAAAGGCACTGTCTCTTACAACTTTTGCTCCAAACTGCTCAATTTTGGCATACAATTGCCCACTCTGTAAATAATGTTCTCTCCTTTCACTACTTGTTCAGAAATAACTGCCAACATTAAGAAACTGGGTTTTTCATCATACTTCATAAACCCAGCTCATTATCCTCCCATATTGTTCTACAACTCCTAAATACTCATTTGCTTTATTAGTACCCACTGATCATACAGCCTAGTGTCTGTCACAAACAGCTCTGTAAAAGAGGAGAAACAACAAGATTAAGAAAGGCTTGAGGGAAATACAGAGATAAAACCTCATGTTATTGATAACAACAACAAAAAAATTATTTGATTTATATCCACTGGCAGCAACCACGTATCTAGCAGGGAAGTAGAATATCATGAAACTTGTAACTTCAAGTGCCACCAGTAAGCAATGTTGACAATTTTAAACACGAGAAGTGCTCACTGGATATAAATCCCAGCTACTTCCCAAACCACAAGTTCTTTGCATGAGTTAAACCTGAGCTACTCTTCCATGCTACAAAGTTTGTACCTCCTCTGGTTTTCCTATTCTGACTCCTTCCTTTTCACAAGTGTTAATTGGTTTACTTAAGAAGCGTATAACTCACATGAGAGGGTGTGGGGGGTTTGGGTTTTTTTTTCTTTTCCTTCTACAGTTTTGTAGAAACACTAATTAGGACTTCTGGTATAGTACTGAAACACCTACCTACTATGTATATGTGAAATAGTTTCATGTTATTTCTGCTTTTAGGTATAAGCCAATTTTGCTTTTTCTTATCCTTACTAGCTTAACGTACCTGACAATTGTTCTACAGTTTTGGTCAAGGGTTCTTGTTCTCATAACACGATCTTCATAACCTCAGTCTCAGCAGCATTCAAAACAAAGACAACTCCGGATCTTCAAGTGCTGCCTTCCAGAAGAAATGGCATAAGGAAGGGCGATTACTCTGAAATATGTTGTCCTCCTAAACCATGTGATGCTTTCAGAGAATTAAATTTTCTACAAATCGTTTGCCAATGGCTCCTCTGTGACTGCAGCTTCCCCAGCTTAATTTTCTTATGATTCCACAGATATTTACAGGATGGGGCTTTGTTTTGGAAAGGTGCTATGTGGAAGCATTTATTTTTGTTTTTCTCTGCCAATGTTTACCTTCACTGAACAAGGTCAGAGTTAGCATCAGGGTACCAATATCTGTAAAAAGTGCACTAACAGCACGAACATGGACTTGGTATCATTGAGTTCCTTTACTGTGATCTCAAATGATCCTTTTCTATGGATGAATACTATGCCAAGTGACAATTACATCCTGAGTTGCTGTCTTCTGAAGCGAAAACAGAGCAGGTTTTATGCAGTCTACTTTGTGAAATGACTCATGCTTATGCAAGGTCAAGTGCGAAAGGAGCTATCTGATCAAAGTGGTCCTGCTGTGTAAGGTACCTGCCGCTGAATGGAAGGAAGACAGGATTGCATTTTTACCAGTTAATAAGCATTAGTAGAAAATCTACTTGATTATAAATGGGACTGCTTCTTTATACATGTTTATAGAGTGTTTTTTAGTTCCTTCCTTCAACTTGATTTCTTTGACAATATGATGCAAATGTGTATTCTGGCTGCTCCATGACAGTTACCTTCTTCCCCAGTCATTTCCCTTGTCTGATCTTGACCTATAGATAGGTTTTGACATTTAATGATAATGTGGCTTGTGGTAGCAGAAACCATAAACCGGGATCTTCACAGTGGCCTCAAGCCAGAGTGTTACTTGTTAGATAATAGTTAGAATGGGATGGTGATAGCGATGAGTGAAAAAATCGGAGATTTTGCATTTCTGTTAGTTTAAAATAAGAAGATAAATTTGTACTAGAAGTGTCTGTGATCTTGCAAAGTTTCTTTGATTCTGCAAAGCATGCCAGTAAAAAAAATATTCAAGTGGTTTTTGTCCACATATTTAACATCCATTTATATCTCAGTTATGTAAATGTGGAAAACATTCTTTCTAGAAAAAACACTCCAATCGTAAGTTCATACTTTTCTTTTCTCCAACATGATTTTATTAAGCAGGGAGTCAACTTTTGCCATAGGTATAATCATCCACTGAAGCAGATGGAGTAATAGAAAGAAAAATTAAGGGCAGACTTTGACCTGTCTAACAGCTTTTCTTCTAGCAAGTCAATAAAGTGTAGTCAAATATGGTCAAAGTATACCCTTCAATCTGAGTAATATCTTGCATAATTTTTCAGGTGGGGAAAGTCATAAGGCTCTGCTACACATGATTTTGACCATGCAAACTTTAATTGTTGACACGCTGATGCAACTTGATACCTTTGGTAAGCTTTTGGTTCATGACTGTAGCCACCTCACTTTCCACATTGAAATTTATGATCTGCTCATCATTTCCCAATCAAAAAATTTCTCATTGTATACATAGCTAGCACACAGATGATGCCGGTCTTAGGCCTTAGTCATCTGAATGAGATACGTCACTGTTTTAATACACTAAAATAACTGGTGACAAAGCTGGCATGATAAAACCTGAGTCTGCCTGGAAGGGGTTGTGAGTGCCATCTGCCTGTTCTCAGCCAGGCCACTACAACTGCATGGTGCCCTGGAGGCTTGAGGTCAGCAAAAAAATCTTTTAAAATTAATCTTAGAAATAAGAAGCTTACCATTATTTAAGACAAGGATTTACTTACCCATCAGAACACCATGCTTTCCACCTAAACATTTGCATGAAAAGTATGTTCTGAATCCCCACTTCATTGATACCATTTTGATTTATTACCTTTTACACTTGCAAGTTACTATCCACTGGATCTCCCCTTTCTTACATGAGTTCAGATGTATGGTTCCCACCTGTGAATCTAAGAACAGCTATTATCGCTCTAAAGGGAAGTTTGCATTCTAAAACAATCAAACAACCTTCCTATGCTTATCCAAACCGAGTATTTACTTGAGGGAGTTACACCAGCACCTGTATTCCAGTGCACACTCTTCGGCTACAAGATTATGTTAGTCATCTTCCCATTTAGGGAAGCTTTAGGTCATTTTTCACAGACTGGTACCTACCATGCATCCTTTAATTTGGGAAATATCTCTTTTGACTTCAGAGGGAATTCTGCCCTGAATAAAAGCAGATCAGACCAGTAAAGTCTAGGAAATACGAAACACAACACTGAGGCTCCTATGAGTTCCCAATGTAGCACAGCATCTAGCATTAATTAGTACTGCCTGTGTAGTAGACCAAATAAAAATATCGAAACAAAAAAGTGGGGAATAAATTTAAATCAGTTATCAGACAATATTTATCCCTTTGGAACAAGACAAGTCTGTCAGCCACTGTATGTTATTCAACCCAACAGGAAAAGCTTTCATTGATTTCAGCTTATTCCCCTCACTTATTTTAGCAACAAAGTTTTACAATGTAATTTTTTAAAGTTGTATTTAGAAATCAAACAAAATGTTTGGACATTATTTTTGACTTCAGCTGAAAGTATTTCCGGTTTGGTAAACATAGTTCAACAATTTTCCATTTCCTCAAAATCTTTATTTCCCTTGGTAATTAAACTGGTTATCCACACATTTCTGCCCAACTCCAAGGTGTACCATCAACCCAAGTAACAGGCAGGTAGTTTTATTCTTGGAACACTAATGAATTTGAATAAGAAACATGATCAGAAAATGAAAGTCTTATTTAGTACAAAAAACAGTGCAGTGTTCCACTTGAAGGAGTTTACAGGCAGAACGTTCTGCTTCCTTGCAAGGAAAATGTACCTTGACTTTCTAAATATGCTTTTGTATCACAACATGATGAAACCAGTGAAACAAATCACACAGCCACGTACATGGTTTACCAATGTGTTTCTCAGTGCTACTGTCTTGCTTATGTTCAGTCAATTGGCTGTTGAGAACCATTGTGCTACAGATTCAACATTTTGTAATACTACTTCATGATTCTGCTAAACTGGAACAAGTAGAAGCCAAGAAAATTTCCTGCCTGGTTGTGGTGGTGCATCTTGCCCCCTTCCCTGGGCTATTCTACCATCTCAGGGATCTCTGTTTTGGCCTTGGCATTTGAGTGATGTGTGGAGTGGTGAAGTACCCCTTGGTTGTACCAACAACTCTTGCATGACTAAGGTGGGGAGTGGTACTGCCTGTACCAGGAACTCTTGTTGCCTGGGAAAAGTGGAGACAAAACCTATAAGCGGTCATCCTTTGGCAGCCTGAGTGGAATGGTACTGTTGTCACTGAAAAATGGCCAACTTGGATAACGGCGGGGATGGAATATTATGGATGACTAAAGCCAATCGTCTCCGACCCTATAAACAGCAGTCCAAGTGAGACCCTTTGAGCTCTCCTGAAGCTGGGCTGCAACCAGCATGTCCCTCTGGTTGGACACTGCTCAAAGCTTGCAAACTCCCAAGTTTGCAATACTAGGGCAACCGTCACTGAAAGGTGACAGTGGAGCCTGGGCTGATACCCCTGCTCCTCGAGGCTCAGCCCTTCACCCACTGAGAAATGCAAAGGCATCTGACGTATTTCACCAAACTCAAGGGGAACTTTTCATAGGTACACCTTTGTGCAATACCTATTTCTACACACCCGTCCCTTTGTGTTTGTGTGCAAGTGTGTGCATGTAAATTGATTTAGATACCTCATAACCAATACAGTATAAGTGTTACAATTTTGGATCCATAATTAAATCACTGTTATAATTGAAGTAAATTAAAATTGTTATAATTGAAGTAAATCTTATTGAATCACTTTTTAAATGTTAAATTAATTGATGATTAACTGCTACTACAATTTTGTGATCAACCTTAAACTGTAAATAGACCTTCACTCTCTATATGCCCTTAGATATAATCTGTTGTCCAAGTCTGAGACTAGGATTGGATCTAGCCACACCTAAGCTCTGTAGGGAGGTTAGAAAGCAAGGGGGCCCATTCTGAACCTGCCATTCTGAACCTCATGACTCAATGGAAGGGTATCCTTTACTTTTTTGTCCTACTCTTTACATCTTTTCCACTAGATATAAATCATTGGCCAAGTCTGAGACTAAGATTGGATCTAGTCACACCTAAATATTACCAAAGAGTTTAGAAAGCAAGAAGGTTCTCTCTAAACCTCGTGACTCAATGGTAGAGTCTCCCTTACCCTTATGTCTTTGATCCCTGTGTAAATCATTTTAGCTTAATTCTAACTTGATTTTTAATTTGGTTTCCTTTGTGTGTTCTATCCATATAACAAGTCATAGAGTGGACCTTGCCATCGAACTTTGTGAAGTCGCACTCCCACAAATTCATGTTAAAACCAGTTTGCTCATACCTTTGATGGTGATTCTTTAAGTGACAACATAAACTACTCATTTGTGACACCAGTTTAGAAATGGTGGTTGAGACAATGTAGTTGAAAGACTTTGGTGCTAGAAATTATTTCATTCTGATAACAAGCTTCGTTCTAAACCATAAAGAGCAGGCAGATGGAAACCAAGTTCTTGTTTTACCTGTTAGGGAGCATTAAGAGTGTTACAGACATATCTAAGAACCTGGCAGCTATGGAAAAAAGCAAAGAAACTAGGGGCCATGATAAGAGCATGGCTGCTGTGTTACTACTTACTCATAAAGGCTGAAAAGTCACAAGTGGGTGAAGACAGAAGATGAAGAAGCTAAAATACTTTTTTATTGTAGGTATTATTCCACACTCTAATTATAATGAATAAGGGAGTGCTTAAAGCTGCAAAGCAATGAGTGAAGTTCAGTGTTGACAAAACATCAGCATGTGAATCTCTAAATCTGTCAATGAAGGACATGGTAAGATACGAGCTATTGAATTGATTAAAATAAAAATAATAAAACTAAAAAAATGTGATTCAAAAATAAATCTGTGATAGTACTCAGTTTTATTACAATGTGCTTTTGATTAGACTTCTTGTGGCTCATGTCTTCTCCATAGCAGGTTCATTTGATTGGTTGGGGAGATTTTCATATAAACTGCAGGAAACTGTTTAGTTTCATTGCATGGATTTCATAGAATATTGGCAAGTAAGAATTCAGGAACGAGTGTTATATTTGGAGTAAGAAGACTCATTTTTACAGAGTTTACTCAAGGTCAGACTTTATAGACTGTGTCTTAAAACCCTATGCCCCAAAAGATGAATGACCAAAATTCTAATTTCTTTAACTAAAAGCTTTGTGATTCTTCAAATTAATTTTATCTCTCATACCCAAATTTACACAGATTTCTTCCCATTCTTTTCCTTTCCTTCCAGGATCAATTCCTGTTGCTCACCCACCTGGCCTTTCTATTGGTTTGTTTTTTCAAGATTCTTGTGGGACGTTTTCCTGGATGCTAATGAGCATCTCTATTCCTTTTTATTCTTAGATCAGTAGAGTGACCCTTGAATAAAACAAGTTGTACAATTCTGTAACAGTTTATACTCTCTCAACACTGGTTGTTACTTTTTACTGAAATTCCTGAATCATGGTTGATGTTTTTATTTTGTTTCATTCATTTATAGGCTCTAAACTGTTTAATCTGTCCAGAATAAGTCTCACCCTAAATTAAACCTGGATATTGCCTACATACCTTTGCAGACAGTTATGAACTATGAAGATGCATGTTAAGACATTAACTATACATAGTGATCTGCAAATTGCAGCCCAGCAAATTCCTGTGAGATCTTGTGGGTTTTAGTGGAAACTCAACAACTTCAGCTTGCTAAAATCTTAAAAAGAGCCACTACAACTAGATAATTAAACGGCTCTCATTGCCATAAAAAACACCTCCCTACTCTGTCTTTCTATAAGTAACACTCAAAAAGCTGTAGACTATTTTAAACTGTAGCTCTCTTTCTTCCATCTTGACTTTTCTTGCTTCTCAGCCTGAGCTGGAAACTCTTGGGACACCCTGTTTGCATGGTGTCACAGCGCAGGGTTCCAGAACTCAATACTAGAAACAACAGTGTTCCAGAATAACAAAACCCCATTGAAAATACTGTTCTTCCTCTGGCTCTGTGGTACACTTCCATTTCTCAAGCTATACCTTTCAATTACTAGTACACACCACAGTTACTACTTTGATGCTCTTTAGTACCGCCAGCAGTTAAAACCATCTTTGAGTAATACAGTGTACAAGAAGCATGCATAATTTCAATAGCTTGTGACGCATGAGTCAAGAGCTGTTGTAGGTCCTGGGAAAAACAAAATGAATGTTTATCCTCCCTTGCTCCTCACTGGCTTCCCTCAGGCATCACTCCCTTCCCCATCCGATGCCTCACCTCTTCCAGTTACCAGAGGTGCCTGCAGCCACCAGTGCCAGCTGGGCTTGCTGGGTTGCAGCAGGAAAGCTGTCCCAGCTACTGTGCCTGCAGTAGGTCTCACATATTGCTGTCATTATCTAACTATGGATAGGTATCCATTTCCAGTGGCGGGGATTCATATTCTACGGGAACATGTCTGTATGTGCTGTCTGAACAGCACATTCTGGGAAATTTTAGTAAACCAAAAGCCTGCATTTCCTCAGCAAGAAAAAACAGAAGGGAAAATGGCCACTTAACACCCAAGTAAGGATTCATCTTGAGACTTCATGCATCTGTGCACATAAATCACTACATAACTGGTGCACAGAGATAATAAAAAATATGACTTACAGTAAGTCTCATGTATCTATGTAATCCAGATTTTTATAAGTCACCAACAAGGGGATAGCTTCCAAGGAGTCCTGCTTTTGCAATGCTTGCTGTGACAGAAAATTCCTCTGTATCCCTTAAGGTCCTAATTTATGTTTAATAAGAAGTGTTTCCGAAGTCCAGAGCTCTGACCTGCCTTGAGGCTGTTTCCCGGGTGCAGGTTGTTTGTGACTGCACAGCTTTGCACTGCCAATCTTTTAGTGCTGTACACGGTAGTAGGTCTTTTTAGAGAGGATATTACCAGTTTTCTAACTGAGAATGAGAGGTAATTTCATGGGATGAGGACATCTAGCGACCCGATATGCATTTAAGTGCCTGGCTGTTCCCTCGCATGGCTGAGCCAGCTGGCCCGCCAGGTACAGCATCTTTTGAAGACCAGTGAAGAGGGGCACGCTTTGCTATGAAGTAGTAGTCTTGGGGTTTGGCTAAGCCAATATCCAAAACAGTGGCAGCCACTTGACCACTTAATTTTCAAATCAAGCTTTTTGAAATGAAACGTTGTATAGAATTAGTCATTATTGCTACGCTTCTCATCTACAGCTGTGCCATCTCCCAGTCTGTATTTTTCTGATATGAATGATCACTTACACAATTCTTGCAGAGCAGCTATTAAAATCCTGATAGGTTTAATCTCAAAGGCTTTCCGTTGAAGTACACAGCTGCTAGGCACAGCAGCATCTCTGAAATACACTGATAGTTCTTTTAAAATTGTTTTAAAAATACTTATTTTAAAAAAAATCTCCTGAAAGCATGGTTTATTACACCTCAGACTGATGAAAATTAGTTATTCAGCATTGTAACTCCCCTGAACTAGGTTTTATCACAGAAACACTGGAGATCTGATCCGTAACGGTCCATGACACACAACAGTCACTGTTCTTGAACTGCGTATCGCCTGGAGTCAAAAATGCCATTTTTCACTAATATAAAATAAATATCAGTAGCAAATACATGTGAAACCATGAACACGTCAATTTATACCATTTTCAGAGATACAAAAATATTACATTCATATTTTTAAAAATAAACCAGTTATATAAAATAGATGTTAAAAATATTAGAATAATTAAGGAAAACAGTCAACCAGTTAACTACTGAAAACAAAAAGTATATAGCAAAAGATGTTGGTTTACAGAGGACCTGTATGTTTTTATAGCTATAGAGAAAGTCCAGGAAGATATACATATGCTTGTATACACTTGTTCGTAATGCAGGGGCTAAACCCAGGTGCACTAGTAAATCTGTAGGTGTACTGTGAGCATACTCTTTTCCTACTGTACTAGCAGTATGATTAAAGTTCCTCATAAAATCTTTTTCCATGGTTGATCCAGAAGGATTATCTCAGAAGGTTATCATCAAAAATGCAGTTGCATTGAGGATTGATGAGGTTGCCCCCTTCAGTGAGGTGTATAACAGAGAAAAACCCCAGGTGGATGTAGCTTCTGATCTAGGCTTTTCTATGTTTGTGCATGGGAGAATATCTCTGTAGTTCCTATTATTAGCCACTGACAGACTGGATTTCTCCTGCACAATTTCAACTTGGAAAAAACCCTGCTAATGACCTACAGCTTTTCATGACTGTGTTTGCGCTGGATGGGTAACTGCCTGGGTTGAAGCTCTGTGTGTATATTACAGGCAAACGCCGATATAAGCGATACTCAAAGTTACAGGGCACATCCGGAAGGGCTAAAAAAATCTCTTCAAACCATGTTAAGAAATCACATCCCTAATTCTGGACTGAAACCCACCCATTAATACCACAACAAACACTAAACTCAGAATGGACTTTTTAAAGAATAGCTTATACGGGCAAATGCAATATAGTATGGAAATTCTAAGCCTGCTTTGACTTTGAGAGGGATCAGGCCTGTCCTGTGTAATCGTAGACTTGTTATGCTCTGTGGTGGCGTCCTCTCACCTCCCTCACTAATAGAAATATTCCTCAGAAGATCTGATTTGTCTGGGAAGGTAACAGCAGGTGACAGATGACAGCACAATGCACTACGCAAGGCAATTCTCCTTTTTATCTCACTGTCTTCCTCATTGCTGAAGTTACCCTAAGCTGTATAACCTCCTCTGTAAAGCCACTGCTTTCCCTGCCGGAACATGTTATCTAGGGATGGAAGAAGCAGCAGACATCCTCTCCAGACCTCCCCTGCGAGAGAGCTGGGGGGCTCTGCAGGTGCTGACCCAGAGCCAGGGACAGAGAATTTGGGGGAAGGCAAGTCACAGCAGGGCTGAGCCGGTGAGGATGCACAAGGAAGGACACAGCAGAGCGCAAAACTGATGCTCTTATGACACCATGGCAGCATTCACGACTAAATTTGTGAATTTGCATTGCCTACATTTACCACTATGATAAAATAAATTAGTCTGAGAGCCTATGAAAATGGAAAACTTTGGAGGATTTGGGTAGTAAAGTGAATAAGTATGAAGTAGTTTGATTTTCAACATGCTCTTTATCTGATGTTTTTATTGCTTTTAATTCCTGTCTTTATATTCAGAAACCTTCTATTTTCACTAATAGCAAAATTTTAACTGGAACAGAAAAATCCTTTGGACTTTATTTCAGGTCATACACTGATGAAGAATTAGGAAATATATGTTCAGTGGAAATAAAGGTAGGTTAAAAGGAACCATTTCTTTCACCTTATTGCAGAGCTTGAAGCAAGAATCTGAATATTCTTAGGGAAATAGATTGACTTCTCTGCTAGTGCTTATTATAGCATTTCCTCAGTTATTAATAATAGTATACAAAGCATGTGACCACCTTATCTATAGAGAAAATGACTTAATCTTCTTCCATTTTAGCCAACATAGCCCACTGAAGTTGGCAACAGCAAGAATACTGAGAACTTTTTAAGGAAAAATAACGCTGGGTGCCTTTCAGCCTGATTACCATAACCTCTTAGTATCCATTGTTTATTGAACTAAAAATTCAGTTTCCCCTGCACATGGGCAATTTCTTTCAGAGAGAGGGGAGGTTTCTTTGTCATGCAGAAAATTTTCATTCCAAACTTTTCTAAACAAAATGGTCATTGACATTGCTGTGATTATTAGTCAAGCTTCTGATTTCTAATATTTTCAAACTGACAGATTTATTTCTTCAAATAAAGAAAAATTCTTCTCAGAATAAAAATATATATCTTCCTTTTATTTCCTGATTCTGAAAATTACCAAATGCCAAGCTGTGGACAAAAGAAAATTGAAGACCCTTCAGGGTGACCTGAAGAACCACAGTGGTGAGGAATTGTGATATAGTTGTTTAGGCAATTTTGCTGCAGCTGCTTGGAACTAGAAAAATGAGAAATGAGTTTTCTGTTGCTAAATATAATGAATCCCCTTTCTGTGCTGTCACAAATCGTCAAAGTTCATTAATAAGAAGAAAGATGTAGTGAATGCACATATAAAGGGTAATATGAATACACATATTTAAAATGAAGAAATGCTGCATATTGCCACAGGAGGATTTTTTTTCTCTGCTTCAGTTATTGCATAATTCTGCTAGATAAGATGTTTCAAAATTAGCAGATATAGTGATGTAACACAACTGTATCTTCAGAGCGATTTGCTATTATTTGCAAAATTGGCTACATTTTCAAGTGCATAGATGCAGCTTAGTGGCTTCATTTCAGGATAACATTTAAGCCACATTTTATTTAAATCTGTGGGTATGCAAGGTTTAAATACCTTGATAAATAAAAAACTTCATCAATTATTAGTAACATAATTTACACTTTTAATTTTGCAAATGTATGAAATTCAGTATGGTTCAGCTTGAGTTTGAGGACAGCAATGGCTGTCATTTACTGTTTTGTGCAATATATGAATAAATGTACTGTCAGTAAGAGATGGTCAGATTTCTCTTTATGATTACGGTAAAATACTCGTAATAACCATTTCACTTGGAGTTACAATAAGAATAAAACTGGAGGAGCCCACCTCAGGCAAATTTTGATTTATCCTCAGACTTTAGCCTTGGCTTCTGCTAGTCAGACTGATCTGGGGATACAGCAGAGGTGACTGGAATCACCCAGGACCCTACGCTTGCATATTCCATAGAGCTCTTTCAACCCAGCAGATGTCCTGATGGACATTATGAGTTTACACTCGGGGTGAGCTCCCCTGCAATCCACAAGCCTTGCTGGCACAAGACCCAATTTACATTTCCCAGCTCTAGGAGAAAAAATTATACCTAAACTTTTCAGAATATATAAGTAGTATTTAGACATTTAGTAAAGGTAAGACTTCTGCAACCACAGAAATGAAGTATATGTCACACACTTTTACAGTCCTTGCTGGCAAGTGAAACATGGTGGATTTGTTTTGTACAAAACTGAAGGCACTGGAAGTCATCGAGCAACTTGAACACCTACTGTCACGGTAGAACAAGTGCTTCACGGTAATTCAAAGTATCCTACTGATTTGAAACCTGAAACTGCAAGCTCTGAAATAGAGGTAGCAGAGAAGTCTGGCCAGCTGGAGAAGTTACTCTTCATTCTTCTCTGGGTTAGAAGAACATTTACAATGCTCAGAACCCCCTCAGCCCCAAGCCTTGTATCACTGTATTCTGGCCACATTCACTCTTCCAGCAGACCCTACTCACAAAGTACCAGCTCTTGAGGTTCAAAGAAAACAGCTGCATGAGGACTTTTTTCTTTTTGAGCTGTTCTGCAGCCACAACCTCCACGGGAGGTTGTGTCCCTGTACTTAGCCTCTTCGCTTGCTACCCAAATACTCCACAACATTGAAGCTGTATTAAAGAGGACTTTCTTCTCTTCTCTCCTCTTCTCTCCTCTTCTCTCTCCCCCCTTCTTTGCAGTTGTCTCAGAAATGTCAAAAGCTACATTAGACCTGATGGCTGGATATACTTCAGCTCCAGACTTCCTTACTTAGCAGTCCTGAATTTGAGAGACAGACTAGAAAATTTCATACAATTTGAAGTTCTGAAAATTGAACTAGAAATGGAATATTTTTATACAATAATACATAGGAAATCTGCATTTCAGTTCTGCAATGAAAGGTAATTTCATCTTCCAGGAGTTTGCAGGAGCTCATTGCTGTTTATACCCATATTTGACCTTATAAGGATACTCTTTTAAGCAGACCTTAAGGCTTAGTTATCTAAATATTGTGCATGAAGTGAGAGCATGTATGTCAGGTATTGGTCACAGATAGCTAGCCATATCAGAAACTTCACATGAACAAATGCAGTTGCAAAGGTCTGAGAAAGGGAGATTGCCCAGTAAATCCCATTCAAGTCACCAGTAATTCACTAAAATTAACAGGGTTAAAAAGGAATGCAACCAGGATCTGATAAGGGTAAAGGATATGTTGTTAGAGTGAGAGGCTTCTGGGTGCTCCCTGAAGAGACCTCTAGTGAATAAAGAGCAGCAGGACTTCAATTTCTTTGGAAACCACAAAACTGAATTTAATTTTTTTAACCTATCTTGTAATCAGTCTGTGCCCTAAACAGATCACATATAATGTGTTCAAGGTAGCAGGAAAGGAGAAGTCAGGGCAGACTGTGCTGATCAGACACAGGGCATGGTCAGACAAGTGCACTGACCAGTGAAATATTGACACACGACTGTCCCTTTTAATCCCCTCACCCCTCTATTTTCCCCACACTTATTCCTCCCCAGATCACCTAAACCCCTCCTTTATCCCTGTTTTAGTTTCTCCCCTAAACATCCCATAAGAAGTCCAATGATTATGCTCTTCCAAAATGCTCTTTCCCTGCATCCCATCAAGTGTCCCACATCCCTAGGCAGCAGCCGCCCTTACTCCAGAAGGTGCTCCAAGTTTGCCTTACAGTGGTGGGTGTCACACCTGGACCCTGGGGCTGAGGCTGTCCTGAGACAGCCCTGCAAGTCCTCAGAGTTCTTCATTTGGATTCCTATGTGCCTTGTGCCGCCGTGCTTCTCTGGGCTTGTGGTGGTGGTGGCTTCTGCGATGGGCCTGGGAGCAGCCAGGGCAAGGTATTATTCAGGCTCCTCCAGCTGCCATTGTCTTTCTATGCTCCTTTGTGGGTGTGCACAGGAGCTTTTACCACATTACCTAAAAGGCAAGACATTTATATTTTGATTATATTCAGAATGGCTTATTAATATGATGTCTCAGTAATGTGGGTTTTTTTTAAGAAGTATCAAAATAGATGTTGAAATTTCCCTCACTGAAAAAAAAATAATTATGTTGAAGTCAAATAAAAGTTTATTCTTAATTTGTGAAAAATAAAAAAGAACTTTAGTTAAAGTATTCCACATTTCCTAAATGGACTATTTTTCTTTTTTCAGAATACCTTGTTCAAAACAAGTACCTTGGTTGGAAACACAGCAAATATGCAAGTCTGAAAAAAAACATTATATCCATTCCCCACACCCTCTGTTTTCCTTGGGGTTTTTTTTTTCTTTCAAGCAAGTAAATCAAGAGTAAGAATTGTTTACAGGACACTGCCTTCAGTATTTGGTGGGAGAAGACCTTGCAGCGTTCCCTGGGTGTAACCCATCTCGGCTGTGTGACAACCTCTAGTGAGGATGAGCATCTCCACCGGGGAACTTCCCGCAAGAGCAGCACAGCCTCTGTCAGCTGGATGGTCCCTGTGGAGTACAGCTGCTTTTGTAAGGCAGCAGGCAATCAAAGGGGGCACACCTGAGCATTTGCTGCTTCTGGGCTACTCCTACCTATTCAGTAAAAATTAATTAATTGGCTTGCCAGTTCCAGTACCCTTTTCCAGTTATACAAAACTGAATACAAGGAAGACCACACATTTCTCTACTACTGCACTAAATGTGCATCTCAGCACTTCTAGAACATAGAAGGCTTTCTAGGAGCAGGCATGTTTTATGCATACTTGTGCTATGCACTATACTCCTACAGATGGCTCAAAGGTCTTATCTAAATGATCTTGTAGACTGTATGTCTTCACTTGGAAACAGAAGCACAGTGAGAAATAAATTTGTGTTGCAAAGACAAGAGAAGGTGTTGGGATGGCCTGAAGCAATAACCCCAACTCTTCCCTGTAAATAGCAATGGTGCCAATGTAGTAGTAGCTGTTCAGAATATTAATATTAAAACGTAGAGAAGAGTTTTGCATAAGATTCAAAGGTAAAAAGTTAATAAATGATTTACACTGCCACACATTTAAATTATATTTCATGTTTCCTAGGGACACAACATAACTTGGATAACACTTACTAACAGATGACAAATTGTCTCCATAGTTTTATGGAACCTATGCTCTGCAAAATACTGTTCACTACCAGCAAAACCAGTGCTTAGCATAAACACTGATGGAAACACTTTTTTCTTCTTTTGGTCAAGGTTCTCATGTTAAACCATCCCAAATCAACACTGTTAAAAATGGAGCAAGTAGTATAAATGCATTATTATAAATATTAAAATCTCTACTCAATCTTGTGCCAAAAGGACATGCATGGAACACAGATTTTGTTTTATCTGCATTCTCATAGTAATGAACATTTAAACTCTTCTCATCAAGTATGATGTACCCCTGGGATACCACAAAAATGAGTTTCACATTGTAGAAACTACATCATCCAACTAATAAACTACCTTACTCAGGACTGCCAGGTTGTATCTCACTTCAGCTGGCATGATAAAGTGAAGAAATATACTGACTTTTTAAACAGAAAATCTTAGTAACAGTTAAATATTGCACAGACCTTGGCCAGATTTTTGGGGTTTTTTTACTTGTTATCAGAAAGTGGTTTATTTCACTTGCCAATTATCATAAAATCACCTCCAGATTACCTGAAGGCTCTGTAGCATCTTTCCTCTGCTGTCTCAACTGAACATGGAAGATCCCTTCAAGACCTGGGGTTACTTCTGCTGGGCCGACAGGCTGACACTCTTAGCTGCACCCAGAGTATAATGTGGTCTTTTACAAGTGAAAGGCAATGCGTGGGCAGAAGTAGTTTCTTATAGGAGCAGTCAGTCTCAGGAGGAACAAGATTGATGGCTGCTATTAACAGCAAAGATAAACCCAAGGCAAGGTGCCAAGTGTTTTACAACTCACATGACATGTATTTGGCAGCCCTATCCCAAGGGCCACCTGAGAGCTCATATATCTTGCTGGGCTGTGGGCAGATACCTGCAGTTCTCCTGCCACACATCCCCAGTGGACAGAGTTTTTGAACAGGTAACATTTTGTCTTTGCTTGCTTGCATTGTCCTGCAAAAAACAACCCAGGAGCCAATTGTAATTTCAGGCTGGGAGACAACTGACATGAAGTGAATGGGGGAAGAAAATGGTAAAACAAATAAAATTATCCCAAGTTTAGTTATGCTACAGGCTAATATTTAAGAGGGTAGGCAGAAGTGTTACATTCCTTCAATAACAGGTGTGTATGCATTAAAACCGCCTGATCTAGTAAGCAGTTGTGCAAGACCTTAAGGCTGGGCAGGAGCTGTTGTTTGTTTTGAAAGAGTGGTGTACCACTCAGGGAAACTTGAGAGTCCTATTTATCTCTTTATTTATTTGTTTGTTTAAATATTATTTATTGTTTATATATTATTTATTGCTTATTACTTATTATTTATTTATTGTTAAGTGTTTATTTTCCATGGTCCTAAAGTCTAACCTGTTCTTGAGAAGCCTAGCGCTATGCAATTCCTTTTCTCCTGATCATGAACTATGCTCCTATGATGAAACACCAAACAGTTCTTTGTTGTCAACCATGACAAAACCACTCATAGCTTATATACTGAGTGTTGAACTCCTGTGATAAACTTTTCTGTTCACAATCAATCTATGGGATAAGCAAGCCTGTGGAACGTGCTGCAAGTTTCAAAAAAAAAAAAAAGGAATCCAACTCTTTCACTGCTTAGAGTCCTCCTCAAAGTATAAAAAGCCTGACATAAGCAATAGCTACCACAAAATTCATTGCACAGACATACAACTACTGAATTATATGTTTGTATAACATGAAACACTACGTCAGTAAGCTCTAATCGTGAAGCACAACAAGCCACTCCAATCAACATGATATAAACGAAGAAAACTACACTATCCCCATGCAATCACGGTAAGAAATTTCTCAGAAGTAGAACGCAACAAATGCTTACAACTATCTTCCCCAGAACTTAAATTCAAGGAGTATAATCTTGCTGTATAAAAAAATGATAACCATTGGAGTCAAATATGTAAATGGTGAAGAACTGGAACATGACAGGTGCAAGAAGCCATGGACAAATGAGTCAGCCCTCAAGAATTTCTGCTTATTCTGTATGTTAAACCCTAAACCTCATCTATTCTTGCAAGTGAAAAAGTATTTAGTATAGTATTAACGTGCCTTTGTTTCATGTCCCAGAAGATGGCAGTAGTCCCACAATATTTCATGGATATGCAGCTGCTCTCCAGACTGGCTGTGGTTTTTTTACAGCTAACTTTCTCTCTTTTACCACTTAAGGAGAAATATATTAATTAGCGTTACTTTGGTGCTGACATACAGTTTGTACCTGATTTTTTTCTGCCACCTATTCACTGTTTGGTTTTAATTTTAACTAAAATGAAGATAAAACCAATGCCTTATTAAAGGTTATCTAAAAAGACATGTAATACTATGTATTTTCTACTTGACTTTGTAGAGATATTAAAATCTGTTCTGTCTCAGATTGGAAAGCAGAAGTTTGTCCTGCCAGTTCAAGCTTGAGCTAAGGTGTTTTAAGCCAGATAGTTAAAGCAGTTTAATTGCAGCCCAGAGCAATGAGGAAGCTTAACCATCCGGGCAAATGTTATCTGTGCTTGCTGTTGCGGTACAGAGGAAAGCTCTTTTATTTTCGTGTTTGTGTTGCTAATTTTGAATTTCATTAGAAATCTGCTATTTGGCATTTTCTTAGACCCCGCAACGTAGAATTGTAACAGAGTAAGAGCGTTAGCTTCTCCTATTGAGAAAGGCCTATGATACCGTGTTTGCAGAAGAAACTGAAGATATGAAGCTTCAGAACCTGACACCAGATGGCAACTGCAGAGATGGTATCTGTGTATCCATCTAGGCAGCGTCATCATATTTTGGAGATCACCGGTGTGGCTTGAGGTTTAGCATGACTACAAATCCCATACGAAAGAACACGAACATGGATGGATTCCTTCCAACAGACACTGCTGGCTGCATTTATGGCCTCTTGCTTACTGTATAAGTTCCTGAGTTGCGTATGCATTAGTAAGCTCAAAATACTTCATCTGGTGTGTCAAAACCTCAATGATACCTGCCTGTGTATGTTCCACTGAGGCTATGCCCTCCCTCTTTGTGTGCATTTTCTCAGTACTTTACACAAGAAAGATTAGAGTTTGTTTGGGAATTTTGGATCTGGCTTGATTAAAAGTAATACATTATTCTAACACCGTTTTCAGCATTTCTGAAGTTCAGTTTCTCCTGAAGTGTCTTTCAGAGTTTCTACTTTCTGGTTTTTTACTCTAGGAGTCAGCAGTTCATTGCATTGTGATTAATACATTTTTTCCCCTGCTTGCTGTGTGAACTGTAGAGTGCATTAGAGCTATTTTGAGATCAATAGATGAATTGTAAAGCAGCATTTGTGAAATTACCATGGCAAAATCCTAGCAAGTTCTTCCTTGACTGCTTCTCCTCCTCTTTCTCTGTTCTCTGAACTCAGTCAAGTTCCCATTGTGATTACTTGAGACTACTTCAAGGGTGAGTACAGAATGATTTAATAAAACAATAATCTCTTTTGACCTTGTTTCTGAGGGAAAAAGAAAAATGTATTCAGAATAATTTCAAATCCTTCCCCTGTACTTCAGCTGCCAGGAGCTGAATACATCTTCATTATCATTGGAAAAATGACTGAAAGGCACAATTTTCCTCTCCAAATCCTCTTGAAAATCTGCTATGGTACTGAACTACAATGAGGATGATACAAGGCATTAAAGATTTGTGCAAAATCATGAGGACCCCTTTGAGAGCCCAGTTTCAAAAGTCTAAAAGCTTCAGGACCCTAAATTATTACCAATGGGTGAGGATGGTCTGGTGGAAGATGAGTTTGCACGCTGCGCCTATGGCAATCTATAATTAACTTCATTAATCACCATTTTTAAAGTAAGCCCCAAACTTAAATGATTTGGGATCAGAAGACGATGGTGACTTGTTTAACTGGGACTTGAAACCACCTGCAGTGCAGCTGAAAGTGGCCCAGTGGCTCTGGCATGAAGAGAGCTGCTGCAAGTGTGAGGCAGCAGTTTAGACAACAGTAAGGGCATTGCCTCCTACCACAGAGCTGCGTAAGAAAGAAAGGAGTACAACAAGACCGCAGCAAGGGAAAAACATTTAAGTGTTCACCCGTGTATTTAGAAGAATTAGTGAAGGTTTTACAGCAGGATCGGACTTTTGGTCTAGTCATTTCTATGTCGTGCTGCTCTACAGCAGAAGAGACCGCTGAAGGCCAGATTCCCACCCACCAGCCTGTTTTCAGGCAGAGTGAAGTTCAGCTCCGACAGACCTGGCAGCAGAAAGGATGAACAGAGTCAGGCTGTGACCTCAGCAAATACAGAGCCAGAGCATAAAGCCCTTGTTCCCAGCGGTGAACGTATACGTACATTACCCACTGCACTGTGCCCCAGTGCAGGGTGGGTGGTGCAAGTAATAAAACAACATGGTTTCTTATGTGTTTGCTGCTAATGTAATAGGTGAATAATAGCCAAAGTTCTCTTTGCTTCCTCATGTCAGAAAAAGGAATCTATCCTTTTGTGAAGATGCAGGGAGTGACAGACCAGTTTTGGTTTCCGGGAAGGTTATGGAGAAAATCTTCCTGGAAGTCATATACAAATACAAGAAGTAAAATAAAGTGATTTGGAATATCCAGGCACTAAAGGCAAGTTGGATCTGACCAGCCTGATGCCCTTCTATGAAGAAGTGACTGGTTCTGTTGACTAGAGGACAGGGATGGCTGTTTCCTCACTTTGACTATACTAAGACTATACAGTTTTACACAATAAACTTCTGAAATACAGTTTTGATAGGTGGATGAAAAATTGGCTGGCCTGCCAAGATCCAAGGGTTGTGACCAGTGACATCCCTCTGTGGTTAGTACTGGCATCAGTACTTTAAACATCTTTATTAAGAACCTGGACAAAGGCATGTAGCACAACCTCAGAATAGTCACATATACCAAACTGCAGGCAGCAGTTGATGGGCAGGTGAGCAAGGCTGATGTATAAAGAGAGAAATCTCAAAAGCTAACGCAAGGTTCTGCATCTCGGATAGACTAAACCCACGCAACAGAATTGGCTGGGGATAGCTGGCTGGAAAGCAATTTCACAGAAGAGGTCCTGGCTGACAGCAAGTTGAATGTGAGCCAAGTATGCCCTTGCAGCAACAAAAGCCAGCTGCATCCTGGGCTGCGCCAGCAAGAGCATAGCCCTTGCTGCTTGCTAGCTTGCTGCTAGCCTTTGCGATCACTTCCCAAGAGGGGAAGTGGTTCTTCCCCTCTATTAGGCATCTGAGGCCACCTCTGAAGGACTGTCTCCAGTTTAGGCTCCTCAGACCAAGAAAAACATTGATACTCTGGAGTAAGTCCAGTAGGTAAGTGCATTTGATATGACTCCTATGCAATTTCGTTTTTATCTAAAATAAACAGATTCTGTAGAAGTGCAACAGAGGTGACTTTGAAACCCTGTGGGAATTGACAAGCTAACACCTACCTTTGAATCTAGTTCTACAGTAAGGGAAGAATTCTCAGCTGTTTTTAATCATCCTGTAACACATAGAGACTCCAGCATTCTCTATTGAACACCTAGGTCTTATTATTTTTATTGAAAATTCAAGTACGGTCAAGATTACACCAGCCAGGTCAGTAAGGAAATACGGGGAGTCTTAGTTCCATCTCCAGAGCAGGAGTTCAGGGTTTGAAGGTGAAGACCCACACATGAATATGAGCACAGTGCAAGGACAGGGGGAAAGAGAGGCACGTGGTGAAAGCAAGATGCTTTCAGCAACAGCAAGGCGGAGGGCACGCCGTGCCTGTTAGAGTCAAACACCGTGTTGCTGTCTGAAGATTAAGGCAATGGCACAGTCATAACTAAAAGCAAAATATTTGCAATACACACTTGGGAAGAAATTATAGCTATTTACAGTGATAGCTATTATTAAATGCTTTAGTACACATCAACTCAAATTTCTCAAGCGTGCCTACAAGAACCCAGCATTGTGTTTTGTAAATGTGGCAGTTTGGTAAAATGGTTGCGATTGGACTGCCTTGGCTTGTGAAGGCGGGGTGGGGGGGCTGACAGAGGCTTTGTGAAACTCCCATGGGCAAACTAATCTCGCTTGCGTATGCTGGTACCTTAGTGCTATTTGCTCATCTGAAGCAATTTTCACATTCTTGCCAGCCATTCCATTGAGGTGTAACAGAATCCTAAATGAGAAATGGAAAAATAGAAATACAGAAAACATTTTCCTAATAAAGAAACCAAACTTGTAGTGAAAGAACATGCACTTTGTTTAAACAAAGCTATTTTTTTACTTTAGGAAAGAATAGCTTAAATTAACACCCAACATATATTATGAAAAATTACACTTTTCATATGAAGACAGCAAGAATAAAACATTCATACTATACATGATCTGTAAGGACTTATGGTGGTACTAGTTATATCTTGGCAGTGCTAACCAGGATACACTGAAGGCTATGGAAGAGAAGTACAGTCTCATGGCAGCCTGCTGTCCTGAGATGCCTAGCTGAGAGACCTGACTGACAACAGAAACTGATGGAGCCCAGGGCTGTATATAGATTTAGAGACTGAAATGACAACTGTTATTTTCATATTCCTTCATCAATTTCAGGGCCACATCTAGGATCTCCTTTAAAAAATCTCTTTGTTGGTTTCTGTCCTGGTTTTGGTTGGGATGGAGTTAACTTTCTTCTTAGTAGCTGGTACAGTGCCGTGTTTTGGCTCTGATGTGAGAGCAATGTTGATAACACGCTGATGGTTTTTCGGTTGTTGCTGAGTGATGTTTATACCAAGTCCAGGACTTTTAGGTTTCTCGGGCCCTGCCAGTGAGAGGGCTGGGGGGGCACAAGAGCCTGGGAAGGGACACAGGCAGGACAGGTGACCTGAACCAGCCAAAGGGATATTCCATACCATGGGCCATCATGCTTGGTATATGAGCTGAGGGGGTTAGCTGGGGGTGGGGGGATCATTGCTCAGGGACTGGCTGGGCATCGGTCAGTGGGTGGTGAGCAGCTGTACTGTGCATCACTTGTTTTCCTTTGCCCTTTTCCTTTGGATTTTATCCTTTTCCCCACCTTTCTGTTATAACCGTTGTTGTCGTTGCTATTATTATTGTTATTGTTCTTATCTTTTTATTCTGTTCAAAGTATTGAATTGTTCTTATTGGAACCCTGGAGTTTTACATTCCCTTCCGATTCTCCCCCCACCCCTCCGGGTGGGGGGCAGCGATTGAGCGGCTGCGTGGGGCTGGGTTGGCAGCCGGGGTTAAACCACAACAGTTTCACAAGGAGCCTTGAACCCCCTCCTGGAAGGCTCAGGGGGACAAACTCAAGACTGGGGGAGCCTCCTAGCATGCTCTGAAGGTTACCTGTAAGAACTGAATGGAATGTAAAACCTGGAAAAAAAGGTAGAAACAGATAGTTTCTGTACCTGAAAACTCAGTCCTTACTCACAATCAGTTAGGAGGAAGTCCAATAACAATGTTTGTCATTTTTAGTGTGTAAAAATAGATTAGCACAATGTTTTCTTTCTAAAACAAATACTTCTTGATTACTTGATTATTTAAGCAAGATTCTGGCCCAGATATGTGCAGAGAGTGGTTTAAAAAGGGTGCCCAAAAGAAAGGTTTATATAAAGCTAAAGGCAACCTCTGCTATGTTCTGGCATCTCAGCATTTTTAGGCTATTTATGATGTTGGGGGTCTGACTAGCAGGTTCTAAGGCTTGAACGTGGCAGCATGGAACAAAGCAATCTGAATTTGTGTTTGGGGCTGAAACCAGAATTTCAAATTTTAGTCCTATGGTATTTATCTAATTTCTCTTTGACTCAGTGTCATTTGGAGAACTTGGTGTGAATAAGAAACAACCGATCAAAATCTGTTTTTAACATATGCTTTCAGCTTCTCCCTTCATTTCATAACTTCCCGTAATACTCCTGTCGTTGTTTAACCCCAGCTGGCAACTAAGCCCCACACAGCTGCTTGCTCACTTCCCCCTGGTGGGATGTGGGAGTCAGAAGGGTAAAAGTGAGAAAACTCGTGGGCTGAGCTAAAGACAGTTCAATAGGCAAAGCAAAAGCCGCGCACACAAGCAAAGCAAACCAAGGAATTCATCCACCACTTCCCATCGGCAGGCAGGTGTTCAGCCACCCCCAGGAGGACAGGGCTCCATCGTGCTTAAGGGCTACTTGGGAAGACAAATGCCATAACTCTGAACATCCCCCCTTCCTTCTTCTTCCCCCAGCTCATATACCAAGCATGATGGCCCCTGGTATGGAATATCCCTTTGGCTGGTTCAGGTCACCTGTCCTGCCTGTGTCCCCTCCCAGTTTCCTGTGCCTATCCAGCTCTCTCGCTGACAGGGTCTGAGAAACTTAAAAGTCCTGGACTTGGTGTAAACATCACCCAGCAACAACCAAAACCATCCCTGTGCTATCAGCGTTGTTCTCACACCAAATCCAAAACACAGCACTGCACAGAACAAAATTAACTCTATCTCTGCTGAAACCAGGACAACTGCCTAGGGCTTTTTTGAGAGCCCTGATTCCTAAAATCTATATTAGGGGTGATAAACATTAAATACCAATGCTATTTCCTTCCTAGCACTCAATTCTTTCCCTTCAATGAGCTAGCATCAGTGACAAGTGACAAACCATATTCCTTTTCAAGCACATTCACAATAGTGCTACAGAAAGTTAGGAAAACTCTTTTCCTTTTTCACTTTCAGCAATATGTAGTTAATTTAGAGGCAAAAATGCCCAATTTAAACCCCCATGCTTTCCCATCTTGCCCTGGATGCTCTCTTTGATCTTGTAGAATAGCCTTCACAAAGCAGTGAACTAAGATAATCCTGTGCTGGAGTTGAATTTACGTTTATGTTCTGGTAATAAGCACGTGTACCTTTTACACATTTCATACATGCTGGGGTTAACAATTACAATTTTTTGTTTTCTATAAACAAGAACCTGCCAAGGGAATGCTTCTTTCTCACCCTTCCCCTCACACTCCCAGATGCAATACATATTTATAGCACTGAAACAAAAATTATGCGTGAATCCATGTCAGGTGTAGAAATCAAAGTGAGTTAGATCGGCCACAAATCTGAAGGGGTTGAAGGTCTCTGCTTAACAGCTACTCCAAACCAGCTGTTTGCACACGGGTGCATGGGCATTTGTACCAGGAGAAGATTTTTGTTAAGGAAAGTGCACGCAAATGGATCTGAAACTCACTGACAGATGTCCTTCAAAACTATTTCCATTTTCCTTTTCTGAAAGAAATTTTCACAGTGCCTGCCAAATTGCTGCAGGTAAATGTTTCTCTCAAACCATTTTATCTTTGCATTCACTCCGCTTGAGAAAATGGAGTAAGGCTGACTCATATAATCTATACTCTCTCAAGAATTTGTTCTCCACATTCCTACCTAATTAAAGCAGCAAAGTAGGTTTAAAGGTGAGGAAAAAGGGGGGATTATCTGGGACTTTGGTCAAGGCAAGTTATCAAATAGCAGCTAGGACATGGGAAAAGGATATTTAATAACCTTGAGGCAGCCATTCCTTAATGCCACCTGGAATGTGGATTTCAGTTTTCTTAGCAGTGGTTCGAGGGAAGCACAGTGTAGGACTGGATCTGTCACGATAAACCATGCAATATTTTTTTTCTGCGAAGTGACATCACAGCAGACTGATGTTTTCAGAAACTCATGAGGTTATATTAGCTGTATAATACATGCTCAAAGCAAACCCGTAAGTATTAATAGTCAGCTGATACTTGGAATTGGTCAGACTAGGAAACAAAATGTTCCCTAAAGAATACACTATAAAGCGTCGTTGCAAGCCTGCTGCTGGACAGTGCTGTTGTGAAAACACTGCAGACACATCGGGGCACTGGACCTCAAACCTGAATTGTCATTTCCTTCTAATCCTGACTTGGCTACATGGCTCTTCATAAATCATTTCACCTCCATTTCCCCCACTGTCTACATTAACTACAGAAGTTGTAAATTTTCTTTTAAGTGAAGGAGCTCATTAGAAGGAAGATACACTTCTTCTCTAAATTTTTATAGAAAGACATGCAGCTGATGAAGCTGTCACCATTGATGGGAATTAACTATTTTATGGTGACAAACAACAGAGAGAGTGAAGTGAGAAAAGAGCCAAGAGAGGACCTGAAAGGGATGACAAGCATTTTTTATTTGACACCATGCCTTTGATTTGATGAGACTCCTTACAAGCTTCTGTTTCAAGGTGCACTTGTGTGAGTTATGGGAATGATGCTTCAGTTTCAGGCTGGATCAGTTACTGAGCAGCGTTGATCAAAACACAGGAAAATGATGGGAGCTGGTATCCATCAAGGCTAACAGCAGTCCTTTTTGCTTATCACCAGCTCTGTTCCTTCTGACTATCTTCTAGCTTGCAGGTAACACAAATGGGAATCCTGGACCTGTAACCAGAATCCTCAGGCGCACTCATTTTTGTTATCTTTTATTTTCATTCTTTTATCTCAATTGTGCTTAATAGCAACAAAACTTCTCATTTTACCTGCATTTACAACTACGGAAACAAATATTTCAGAAATGTCTCTGCATTTGGGTGTTTCAACAGTGCAATTCTAATATGGTCCCCTGAACTGATCCAAGTTAGAGACACTGCTTTGAAATTGTATAAAATGCAGCAAGCTCCTGGTACAACAGATTGCCAAAAAAGCCTAAAGTGATTTTGTGCGTACCCAGCAATTTATATCTAATACACTAAATGGTAGAATTTGGCAAGGGGGAGAGGGTATAGGTATAAAACTGGATGCTGCCCAGTTAAGTTTATGAGGCTGCATTTTTCTAACTTCCCCCACTCTGGAAGGATCCCTCAGATGTCTCAGCTGTGTCCTGGCACCAAGTACTGTCAGCACCTCTGCACATCAGCTCCTGAGTTAGCTTGAGGCTGAGCTAGATGTGCGCTTCAGATTCAGTCCTTCCTCCACGTGGTCGCTTCAAATGCATCCCAAATGTAGCAAACCCTGGTTAAAGCAGGGGACCAGCCCTTCTGGGCCCCCCTAAATCTTTCTGTGGCCAGTCACAAGGCTGATGCTGTACTCGCCTAGCAGCTCTGCAGGGAGTTTGGAGTTTGGTAGCATGTACCCACAAAAGTCAGGTGATAACTGGGACGCTCGGCAAAGCCCAGCCTCAAGCCAAGGCTTCTTCAGTCCAGAAGGACTTTGTGAACCTCCCAAGCCCAGCCCCTGCGCAGAGATTTGGGCTTCCCTCAAAAGTGGGATGCCAGGCTTAAGCTCTGCCTTTAGTGAGCAATTATTTACTGTTACTTACAAAAAACTCCTGCATCCTCAGACTTACTTTGAGTTTGTCATTGTAGCTCTGTAGGTTTGAATATCTGGGAAAGATTGTCAGTATTAGGGGGAAGTCTGTGCAAGAGAACAGAAATTAGATTTATTTTGATTCAGGATATAAACAGAATTTGAAAACCTCATTTAAAAGCAACAAAGTAGGATATAAATCAGTGGGTTTGTAGGGGCATGGCACTAGTCAAATGATATCCACTGCACAGTGGGAAGGGCTTTCTTGGCAAAGAAGTCTTCTTAAAAATTAAGGGGCCAAGGAGAGGCAAGAGACATCTTAGCAATGTTTTACGCTTTGATTTAAGTTTAGAAGTTATTTTTTCAAAGGTCACCTTTCCTCAAATGCAAGGTTTCAGTCTAGCCTAGACTAATTCATGTACCATTGCCTGAAATCAGAGATTTATTGGCTTTCACTATGTCAAAAAGACATCTGCAATTTTTCTGCTTAAAGTATCTTTATGCATGCACTGTTGGCTGGGCTTTTTATTTGTTTGATTTTCTAAGTGACAGTCACTCAAAAAATTCTATAATAGACATATCACCATACCTATAGTCTTAAATTTTGTCTAATATCATCTCTCTCAATTATTCTACATCTTATTAAGAAGGACATTTCCTCTTAAGAACTTGGGAGTCACTGAACATCCAGATAAGGAGAACAGGTTTTTTTGTCTACACACTTTAATTACTTTTTATAAATTACACCATTAACAGAATAAATATATGTCCAAAACTATATCTTTCAAAAAAATAGCAGGTACATGATATGTTATATATCTGTAAATTTACATCTGCTTCATAGTAGGTAGTTGTCTCCATATAATGTGCTTTTGCAACACAGGGCAATACAGTATTTGGATACCAAATATTCACTATTCAGACCTGTTATCCAGTATAGCATTATTGGTGTGAATGTGGATACTTTAGAAAATGTTTACAAGCTATTAAAGTAAGTTCTAGCTAACTCACTAAGACACTAGAACCAAACACACCAGAAGAATGAACATGGAAGTCAGCACATTTCAATTAATTTCCTGATTAACAACCTCAAAAAACAAAAAATCCTTTTAACCACAGTTATGCACTCTCCTTACTATGTAGGAAAATAATTTAATTTCAAGGGGCCTTACACAGAACAGAAATGTCCTTATATGTTCCTGCATGGATCTGCATCCAGGATTGTGTAAAGCAAATGGTGGCCCTAGTCTTCTCTTCAAGAATGGGATGTGCTACAGGTGTGCCAGGACTTCCTTCTCACAGCTTAGAAACAAAAACAGAGCAATAAAAAAAGATCACAGCAATGCTCTCTAGAGATGTCCTGAAGCTGTAAACTGAACAGAAACCAGGGAATCAGTTTTTAGAAGAGGCAAGGTATGATTTAGTGTTCTGCCCATGTTAACAAGATAGGGCACAAGAGAAGCATTCATCTTTGGTCTTGTTGGGAGGGTGAATGTATTTCATTTAGATGAAGTTTACAGAGCATTTTTTGGTATTGTACATTGAAAATAAATCAAAAGTTATTAGATCATATGGTTATCTTTTAAGATTTCTCTAATATTGATTTTAGAAACTTTAATGCTTCTATTTAACTCAGTTAGGAATATTGACCTTAATGTAATAGACTTTAGTCATTATGCTAGGATGAATATGGTATCAGATAGAAAGTGCTCCAACTAGCTGTATCAGTAAAGCCACATTTTAACAATGAAAGATGCAAATCCCCTTAATGGAAAGATGTACGATATTATTGCTGCAGTGCTTTGAAACGATGTAATATAGTCTAGATTGCTCTTGTCTTAAATATTCTGTGATTCGTTATGGGTTTCATGAAATCTTTTCATTAGGCGTTTCATCATAATGTGGTTTGTGTGCGTTTCAAAGAAAGGTAAGGAATAAAATGAATATTAAAATGAATAATTGGATTCATTAAGGAATAGGTCAAATAAATTTGATATCAGAAATATAGTCTGCCTATTATGATGGAAATAAAACTGAAATTGGGTAAAATCCTGCCCTTATATGAGACAATGGCAAAGTTCCCTTTCTGTTCTGAAATAAACAGACTAAATTCTACTTTCATTAACCAGGGCAAGAAGGTGTAGAAACTGGGATTTTGGTGGAATTATTAGGCATTTATCAATGTTAATCAGAGTAGAATTTGGCTTAATAGCTCCATGCTACTTTGGAGAATGCCTACACTTAATGTTTTTAGTATCTTCTTTTTGCATCTTCCTATACAGCTCCAGCAGTGTCTTCAGAGTAGTAGAATGAAGATTGTTAATAGGGTTTTAGTATATTATAAATAACAAAATATAAATCTGGAATCTGGAAATGGAAACGTAATGAAATGTGTATTTGGATTCATTGTGCCCTGTCATGGTAATGAGTTAGGAAAAACAAAATGGAAAGAAAATCATCCTAGTAAGTAGCAAAGAGGAGATGCAGTTTGGCTCCATTTATGAAGTGCAGGAAAACTGGCATGGAGAATAAAGGAGACTCCCAAAGGGGTCACATGAAACAATGACGATGTGGTATCCAGAAATCTCTTTGTAGCAATGCCTCTAAGTAGTCAAGCTAAAAACATGGTATTTTTTCTTCAAATATTATGTAAGGTTTAATTTCAATCAATAGATGTATGGTTATAAATCTGGATCTGTAGAAGCTGCGTATCTAAATGACAAGGGTGAGGAGTAATAGCTCCTTTTGCAGTGACATTAACATCAGCATGCCTGCCTTTGTCTTTTCCTTCGTCCACTTTATGAAACATACATCTTCCTTGTAAAATGTTCTCAAAGCTTACTTTCCCCCCCCTAATTAATTTTTTTTTTTTCTTAGAGGAGTTCAATCTCCCATGCCTGAGTCACTCTTTCTCCTTGCAATGCCTCCTACCCAGCCGGTGGAAACAACCAACCTCCCCAAGTTATCACATGCGTTTTGCAGGGTAATAACCTTTCACCAGACCTTTAACCTCAGCAGGGAATGTGAGCTTGTAATGGTCTAGGCCAAATTTTGAAATTAAGTGCTGTGGATAGGTAAGAAAGCAAGGGATGAGGACTCCTTACCAAATGGTTAAAGCACACCACGCAGCCTGGACAATAAACATGTCAAAGTTTTTTTCTGCTAGAAGTGAGCAGGGTTTCAACTGCTGTCCCGCGACTGGCTTTCTCATGGTGTAGGTGATGTCTATGGCCCTGAAGTCAGTGGAAGCTGACCAATAAGAGAAAATGGGAGTTAGATAAACATAGAAGATTTTTCCTGTGCCCAGCTGTAGATAAGAAGATGTACGTTTGTGCAGTGAGGGTAACTGACCATGGGGATATGGTGTATTCTCCACCCCTTCCAGTTTTCACATTAAGAAGAGAGATTTTAGGTGAGCTGTTCAGATGGTCTCTGAGTTCTCTCAGAAAACTACACAGCAGAGCTGGACATCCTTACCCATTTACCCACTACGCAATCTGTGTATGCTTTCAGTTGCTCAGGTAGGAAAGGTTTGTAGCAGTAATATCTTTAATTAATTTTATTTATATAGGTTGGAAGAAACAAAGGAGCTTTCAGCATATCAGCCTTTCTCCTGGCCTGAAAAAGACGTTTCCTGCTTCTGTTTTAGACCAGAAGAACAACATGTGCCCCGCTTCCCAGACCTCATCTATGGTTTTTTTCCAGGCTACGATAATACAATTTAAAAAAAGCTTTTCCTATATCTTTAGACCATCATAGTAACCACAGCATTGCTACCAATGCTGTCAGAGCAGTAGGAGCTTTTGAACCCAGACTAGCTGCAGAGGGCAGTATTAACTCGTCTTTTAAACTCCAAAGTGCCAAAGAATATCAATGTCCCTTGAAAATGCAAAATTGTATTTTACATGTAAATAACACAGGGCTTTGATAAGCAAATTCAGCATGTATTGCCAAGAGCAAATATGGGACAATTTCGTGATACATGATTTGCTGAAAAAGTACGTATCTGTATTGCATTAACTTTTTCAGATTCTAATAGATGGAATAAGATGCTTGGATTCCAAGTATGTATTTTGTTTATGCTTTATTATGACATGTTTTTTACACTATGAACAAAACCACAAAAGAAAGATTGGCAGGAAAACAAGTTTGACACTGTTCTTGTTTCTCCCTGGTGCATTTCAATTTAATAAGACTTACTGGGACTAGGAAATTATTCTCTTTCATGTGATGTTTATTTACATGGATATCCAGTTGTTAGCAGTAGTGAAGTTATTGTTCTCTTTATAATTCCTGGCACTATATGAAAATTTTTCAGGGAATAGGGCAAATGTGAATCTTTGGTCATGGACAGGTAGTCTTGTAAGCAACTTTCCAAGAGAAAGGGTTCAAAATGTTTCCCCCTTGTGTACAAAATAAGATCTGGATTTTTCTCATTTTCTAATGTTCATCCCAGAGCTCTCTAATAACACTTCCCCATTTGCAAATATCTGGTTTTATGGGTCTCAAAATTTTGTGGGAGCTCCACAGCAAGCTTTCAGTGCAGAAAAGGAACAATAATGCACACCCCATTCAGATAGGCACCTGCTGTGTTTCTCAGTCTCGCTCAGTAGGTCATTCTTTACTTCTCCAGGAGTTCTTCCAGACTCTTGCTGTAGTTTGGAGAGCTCAGTCTTCTGGTACTGTTTATTCAGTTTAATCTGACCTTGACTTCTCTGTTCTGTTACTGCCCGGCCCAGTGTGTAGACTAGGCATTCTCTGGTTAACATTATTAGAACATGGAGCTGCAAATTTTCCAGTGCCATACCTATGTGAATTTGATCTTCCATTTCAGTAAAATTGAATGTTTCTGCTTATGTCTGTACAGGGGGTGGTGTGTCTATACACATCATGGTCCACCTGAAAAAGCTCTGAAGCTCACTCCTGTGGTTGCTCATCTCTGTGGACTCAGAAGATGGCAAGAGTCTGATGGGAAACCACCTTTTCTTCTGAGGACACACCAGAACAGCTGCTTGCAGCTGCTATATCTACTCCATTTTTTAGTTTATGCTGTCCATTTGGAAAACCAGACACTGCATCTTGCCACTGAACTGCTGTTTAAGAAACATAAATTGTGCCAAGACAGATGGGTCTTCCCATCACAAGGAAAGTCTCCAGTTTTCCCTGTTTCACTTACAGCATGAAGTGGGATGTCTTTAGCCTATGGCAGTATTTATAGCCCCTCCCCATCTGCTTTTTCTAGTTCATGGAAAGTGTATATGTATACACACACACACACATATTCCTCCTAGCATTTATTTTAATAGAAAAGTTCACTGTATAAAATACATGAGGGTTAATATGTAGTTTTAATTAGAATTTATGCAAGTGGATGCTGACTGCCTGCTGTTACAACTATTTGTCCTCCATCCTGAATAATGTTTAGTCATGTCATAACAGCCAGCAGCATGTTGACTAACACTACTTCAGCCTGCATGTGGAGCAGAACCTGATTATATTGGTGCATCAAGATAGGCACGGGGATGGATTTATGTGACAGCCAGAAACTTCATTAATCTGTCACTGGGAAAGCGGCTCTGGCTTTTCTACTTTCTAAAGCTGTCGCATACCAGCTATTAAAGTGTAGACAACATGGAAGCTAAAATAATACAGGTGGCGGTACTATGGTATTTGTTGTAATTCTCAAAGCCTTTTGTCACAATGAATATAGAAAAAGATTTTAGGATCTGAGAGGATTAGCTTATTGGTTTTTAATAACAGATATGAGTATCTGAAATCTTGGACATAAGAATGAGGTAAGCCTTTATCAAAATGTTATGTATATAGATGATATATAGAAAAAGAAAGGTTATATAATTCCTGTTAATGCCATAACAGCATCACACTGCTGGGTATTCATGTTAGGTTTGAAGTGCATGAAAACCAGGTAAAGAACCTGTTTCAACACCAAGGGTCCTTATAGACATTTAAGGTGCTTTCAGAGTTAATATTTGATAACACCGTGACCCTGACATTATAAGGAAGATCTAAGTGCAATTTTTCTCAATAGAAAAAAGTATGTTCTGTGTTTCATTGGGTAAAATGGGATACTTTGCACATAGATAAGTGAATTGGATGGGTTATCAATTGAAAACTGCAAATTTGAGGTTTATATTCTGATAAAGGAATGGCTCTTTTGCTAAGAGCAGGTAGCTATTGTTCATTTGATCCATTTCCCACAAGGCCAGATACGCTCTAATCATGGTAACAAACTGTTAGAATAATGTTATCACCATAATGTTCTAACAAGCCGATAGCTGCAATGTTGTAAAAAGGAATGTATCTTGCTATTCCTACCGTACAGTCATGCCTGAAATGATTTTGCCCAGTTTTATGTGACTGCTTTGAAAGATGAACCTAATTAAGGACTGGCCGATCAAACAGCTGGCATAACTTGTGGCCAGAAGGAGCATCCTTCCACAGCTTCCCTGGCAATCAGCTCTGTGGTGGGTTGACCCTGACTGGATGCCAGGTGCCCAGCAAAGCTGCTCTGTCACTCCCCTCCTCAGCTGGACCAGGGAGAGAAAATGCAATGAAAGGCTCCTGGGTCGAGATTAGGACAGGGAGAGATCACTCAGCTGCTACCGTCACAGGCAGAACAGACTCGACTTGGGGAAAATTAATTTAATTTATTACCAATCAAATCAGAGTAGGATAATGAGAAAAAAACCCAAATCTTAAAAACACCTTCCCCCCACTCCTCTCTTCTTCCTGGGCTTAATTTCACTCTCAATTTCTCTACCTCCTCCCCTGTCCAGCAGCACGGGGTATCGGGAATGTGTGTTATGGTCAGTTCATCACACATTGTCTTTGCCACCCCCTCCTGAGAGGGAGGCTCCTCACACTCTTCCCCTGCTCCAGCGTGGGGTCCCTCCCACGGGACACAGTCCTCCATGAACTTCTCCAACGTGAGTCCTTCCCATGGGCTGCAGTTCTTCACAAACTGCTCCAGCGTGGGTCCCTCCCACAGGGTGCAGCTCTTCAGGAACAGACTGCTCCAGGGTGGGTTCCCCATGGGGTCACAGGTCCTGCCAGCAAACCTGCTCCAGCCTGGGCTCCTCTCTCCATGGGGTCCATAGCTCCTTCCAGGAGCCTGTTCCAGCTTGGGCTTCCCAGGGGTCACAGCTTCTTTTGGGCATCCCCCTGCTCCCGTGTGGGGTCCTCCATGGGCTGCAGGTGATATCTGCTCCCCCATTCACCTCCACAGGCTGCAGTGATATCTGCTCCACCACTAACCCCCACGGGCTGCAGGGGCACAGCCTGCCTCACCAGGGTCTTCACCTGGGGCTGCAGGGGAATCTCTGCTCTGGCACCTGGAGCATCTCCTCCCCCTTCTTCTTCACCAACCTTGGTGTCTAAATCTGCAGACTCACATACTCTTGCTCCTGTTTCAGGCTGCAGTTGCCATCATACAGGGTTTATTTCCCCTTAAATATGTTACCCCAGAGGTGCTACCACTGTCACTGATGGGCTCAGCCTTGGCCAGCAGCGGGTAGGTCTTGGGGCCGGCCAGCATTGGCTCCATCAGATATAGGGGAAGCTTCTGGCATCTTCTCTCAGAAGCCACCCTGTAGCCCTCCCACTACCAAAATCTTGCCACACAAACCAATACAAGCTCATACTTCAGAAATTTCCCAGCACCTTCCCTGCGAACTCCCTCTCCAACACCCACCTGCCCTGACCAGGCTGAGACCACTGGGGCTGTGGGAGCAGCAGGGTGACACCTCTTCAGGCAAGACCTGTCTGGGGGGTACAACACAGAGCTATTTAGGATCTTATTCTTTGAGGTGTATTGTCACTGTCACCACAGTAATCCAGCTACAATAAAGGTGTAAAATTCTGCCATGCATGGGCTGGGGTTTGCATTAAAAAAGGGGCAGTATGTTAAAGCAATTTTGCCAACACATTAATTAGTAGCCCTGGTGCTAATGGAGTGTGTATCGTGCTGATAAGGAGCAGGGTGAAGCAGGAGCAGTGTGAGGGGCCCTTCTCACTTATTTTTTTTATGTTAACATCTCTTTCCCAGGGTGGTTAGTGAGTTTTGTCGGAGGCGGAGCCACACTGCAGCTGCATGGGAGTCTGGCTTCTCCATCGCTAGAAGAGGAAAGCAGATACCATGTTCGTATCAAACAACAGCTATGCACGTTGTTCTGCTCCAAAACCTACTCTGTGAGATAACACAGCAAAGCCTGTAAATCATTTCCCTTGTGGCATCGCTTGTCATTACCATTGCAATGAGATATACCTTTTGTCAATGGGAGTAGCATCAAACACTGAAGATTTTACTCCGATTCTATTCACTGCCCGCAACTCTATTGGCAAGATACACTTGGAGGATTTCAGGAGCGCTGGAGGGTCCACATAATCCTTGGAGATGAAATAAAATACCGTGTTCTTTGTAGATATGGTAACAGATTATTAAATAAAGCATATGAAGAAGAAATAGGCAAAGCATACAAAAAAATACTACTTGTATCTGGGTTGATCAAACATCTTACACTCCTGAACGGCCTGTTAGCTTGTATTTTTACAGCATGACTTCTGAGCCCAGAGCACATCTCAGTATCACCTGTGTGAGACAAACCTTTTAGAGTGCTCTTACTGCACTTCACAGGCCATTATAATCCATTAGGCAGCGTAAAAAGCCTAAGCACTGCTAAGTTGTACCCAGTCATGCCTCTCTGCTCCTTGGTTTATAACAAACCTGCAAATAGTTGCCACCTTCTTATTGCAGGCTTAAAGCAGAAATGCTGTGTTGGGAAAAAGGGCAGCTTGCTTGAGTTCAGTGTTTAGTGGGTGGATTTTCAGTGAAAAATAAATGGTTATAAACACATGCAGTATGTTTACTTCTGTTAACCTCCCTTTTTTCTTCTGGAAGTCTCCCCTCTCCCTTTTGTTGCTTTCTTTAAACAGGAGGGAACACTGCAAAACTGCACATATCTATTATTCCTAAGAGTTCTACATGCCTTGATTACCTGCTATGCAGTAATGATTTTCAGTATGTTTTAGCCATTTTTTTCTGAGGTCCAAGTGATCTATCCAAAGATGCTAAACAAACACGTCCTAGGCGATTTCAATCTATATTTTTAGCTACCAGGCTATTTGTCTCTGGATAGTACAGTTACATTTTTTTAAAATGAGTGTCTATGACACCAGAAAACATCAGGATGATATTAAAATGCAGAAGATTTTTGAGAAATAAATATATATTAGAAAGTCAATTTATTAATGAGTCATCAGCAATCTTCTGAAATGGATCATCACAATTTGCAATTCCACATAGACATCAGTTGTTTATGTTGAAACACAAAATAGGTACTTTTAAGTCCATTATGTGACCTCAGAATTGCTATGCAGAAGATAGATAAATCAATATATCGATATTAAAGAGTGTTAGTATCTAATATTTCAAATGACAAGCATGCCATGGCTGCATTACTGCTGTTCAAATGCCATAGGTAAGTAGGGATAATTGAATAAATGATTGCAGGTTTAATACTGTTAAGGAAAGATGGAATTAAGAAATTTCATCATTGGAAAGGTAAGACAAGAATGCTGCCACCTAGGAGTGCCAGGTCTCCCTATGGGCATTGCTTTAAATGTTGGAGTTGTGTAAGGAAGGGAAATGGAACACCTGCCTTGCCAGAAATGAATGCAAATTGAAGATCATTTGGAGAGGGGAGGAAACAATCAAGATGACAACAAGTTCAAATAAACACACCCGCTATGTAAAAACAACTCCAGTGCAAGCCCTTAATGTCTTCTGGTGTGTTGTTAAATCAATCGCATTGCACAGATGGTCACTTCAGATATGATGCAGCACGTCAGGATGTGACAAGGTATTTATTGCAGATGCAACAAGCCACAGCAGTGAGAGTGTAATAGCAATACATGAATAGAAGAGTATTCTCCAAAGTGATTCTGAATTTTGGGTCCTTCTCATTGCTTTCTTTTAGCTTGTAAGCCATGAGGGGAGGGGAAACAAAATATTGTAGCTGTAGCACTCTGTTGTTGACACATAACTGGATCTTTGCTACCACAAGAAGTAATTTCTGAGGTGTCTAAATGCTGATCTGTGGGACTGGATAGCACCATGGACATGAATGCAAAGTCAGAGAGCATTTTGGACACAGTTTAGCTTTATAGAGTTGAACGCTGAAGATCCACGGTAAGTCAGTACCTCATCCAGGTTTTTTTCCCGATTCCAGGAAATTAACTTTGAATTTATTTTACAGACACTGAAGAAGATAGTTTATAAATTATAACGTATATAACTGATAACAGGGAGAATTTACAGATATTTTATAGCCCTTGAGCAGCATGATAGGCTATATTCAGTATCCTTACTGGTGGTTGATCAGCTTTACCTCTGTCATTCTCCAGCGATCTGATGAACAGCCTGCATTCACTTGATCAGCTGGTATGGCAACAAAATGTGGCATTTTAGTTTACACTCGTTTTCTGTAGCAGGTGCTGCTATGAAGTATCCATATAACTGGAACCGTCAGTGGTTACTTCCTGTCATACAGGAGTAAAAAGCTCCAGGAATACAAAGGAAAAGCTGAATAATCTTATTTTCAACATTTTCATTGCTAAAACAAGCAGTAGGATTCAATGAATTAGTTGTAGTTATTGAAAGAAAAAGCACCAAAATGTAAAATAGGAGGAGAGGTAACCATATTTAGTGTGCCTGCTATACCACAAATCAGTATTCTTGTTCTGCATATTACTGATGATATTAAGACTTTAGGCATAAGCAAAGCAACACATCATAAATTTTTATATTCCTCATGATGTGGAAAATTCCCTTTATTAGTGCGTGCTTGATAACAAATATTTTAGTCAAGCTGCAGGTGAGTATAGGGACAAAGGACCACCCTTAGATGGTACTAATGATTGAATTTGACAGTAGAGGTAACCACGGTAGGAGGGAGCACTGTAATAGCAGAAGCAAGTCCAGCTGGCTATCCAAGAGAGACAGGCATGTGTGACATACTGCAATGCCTGAGAGCTTTGAAAACTCCCTTATAGATGTCAGCCTCAGCAGGAATTTAGAGCCCTTAAGCAGCCTAAAGTCAGTATAATATGTTACGGAAGGAAGACCATCATTTTACCCCTCAGCATGCAGTGTGTTGAGCATTTTTTAGGCAATAGTAATGTGCAGATCACTGATTACTCTGGGACCACATCATCAATGCGGCAGCAGCCAGTGCGGGAACACGATTTTCAAACATGGTCTTGTGCTTTACTAGCTGCAAATGCGTGTGCTGGTGCAAAGAGAAAGAAAAAGGAACTATAGCTCTAGTGTACGTATGCAGAAGCACATGATCGTTTGTCATGGTGATAGCAGCAGGCTCCACAACGGCAGCAGCTGGTTACCATTCACTCAGCCGAGCTCTTCAAATTGCCAGTGATCTGTTAGTGTTAATTATTCCCCAGGAAGGATGCGGTACGGGACTAGCAGGGCAACAGTGCTGCTGCTGCCGCTGCCAGTGCAAAGATATGAAGGTGGTGGCGGCAGCGGCAGCAGCAGCACAGGGAAACATCCTTGGTGGCCTAACCTTGGCCTTTGATGCTTGCCGCTCTTTAGAAAAAAAGGTTTCTCTTGTGTAATAATTTCACATGTAGCCAGGTGCCTCATGATGTCTAATGCTGGTAAGAGCATTCCTGCTAGCTGGGTACAGCTGACACGGGGCTGAAGTCTCAAAATGCCTTCACAGTTCGCTGCTGTTTTCAACACACTGCAACACTCCAGCAAACCTGACCTAGTTCTCGTGACGGCGGCGGCTGCTGATTCTCCCAGACTCTTCTTGCTGAGTGTGGCAAGAAACACAGGGGCTACGGGCTTAGCAACATCAGCCCCAGTTGCTTGCTGGTTTTGATTTTTGAAGGAAATGAAGGAAAGGGGTGACTAAATTGTTGCAGACATCAAACTTGGATCTCTCTCAGGCAGTAAATTATGAAGGTAAGCCATAAAATTCCAGTTCGAGTATCTTTCCTAAAATGACAGATAATCCAGGGATAGATCAAAACACAGATGAGTCCATTTTACAAAGGTGCTTCTGGTAGGTATCTAAACCAAGAAACTCACATCTCATATAAATGCCAGAGGTACTAGGTATCATATTTATAAGCAGTTACAGAGTCTTCAGCCATTTCCAGCTCACTTCCTTGAATTTTGTTCATAATTTCAAACCCTTGAGTCCTCCAGCAGAAACAAGCTGACAACGATGGAGACAGAAGCCAGGTTTTCCTTCCCAGTTTTGTGAATGATGGGCAACCCAAATGCAGCTGCTGCTGAGATTGGGATTAAAATTGTCTCCTCAGACTATTCTAAAGCCCAGGCCTCTGGACATTTTATTCCTCCTCAGGATATTTTACACAAATTCAAACACGGTAATAACATGCACAGAATGGAGTTGCAGGGGGATAAACCTAAGACAAACTGACAGAAGGGAGGTCTTGTTTTTGGGGAAGTCAAAAAAGAAATACCTAAAGGCGTGATTCTTTCCATTCAAAACTTAAAAAATAGCTAGTGGTGGTGGGAACAAACTCTTCTGAAAATCCCTCCTCTTTCTCAGTGCATCTGACATTCTAATGCTTTCTATGAACTTCTAAAATTAAGTTTGAAAATGCTGATTTAGATGTCTGAAGTCAGGCACTAAGCAATGGGATCAACCTCCTGAAGACCTTCATCTGACATAGAAGAGTAAACTACCACCATCTACTCCTACAAAATAGTTTTAAGCAATGAAAGTTGCCCAGCTGTCTCTGCTAGTTCACGTGTAGGTTGCTGCTCCTCTCCAGGTACCCCTTCTTTTCTGCTAGTGATTTCCACTATTTAGAAAGATGCTGCAGTATAGAGAACCATAAAAACTCCTTGCTGCCTAAATTAACATTTTAAATTTTCTTGTCCTTTTCTTCTTCTATGCTCCTGTTTTGTGCAAGGTTGTAAGCTCTCGCCTTAGGTAAGGGTGACTGTTCCCTTCAAACATTCACATCTATCTACCTGGACTTCCCCACACTATCTTAACTCTCTACCTCCTTCCCTCTATGATACACTCACTACCTTTCAACAGAAATACCATCCAATATGAAAAGCACAGAGTGCAGCACTCCTCCTTTTGTCCCTCCCTTTTCTCTCCTACATGTATCAGCACAATGCTCCTCCTTGCCTGGGATTTCCTGGACAGTTTCTCCTCTTGGGATTCAAATGCCAAGCCTGTGTATAGTTACTGCAAAAAGGAGCCCAAAACTCAATAAAAATTAACATGAGATGCTACTAGCCTGTCCTGTTTTCAGCTGTGATGGAGTTAATTACCTTCTCAGGAGCCAGTGTGGTGCTGTGTTTTGGCTTTGGTGTGAGACTTCCCAGTTCCTCAGGCCTTGTTAGCGAAAAGGCTGGAGGGGCACAAGGAATGGGGAGGGGACACAGCTGGGCCAGCCGACCCGAACTAGCCAAGGGGCTATTCCATACCATGGGACGGCATGCCGGGTATATATACCTGGGGGGCTGGCTGGGGCGGGCGGGTGGTTGCTGGGGCACAGGCTGGGCATCGGCTGGTGGGTGGTGGGTGGTTGCACTGTGCACCGTGTGTTCCTTTCTGCCTTTCCCTCTGGATGTTGTTCTTTCCCTTTTCATTATAACTGTTATTGTCATTGTTGTTATTATTCTTTCATTTTTATTCTGTTTCAACTATTAAATTGTTCTTATTGCAACCCTCCAGTTTTACATTCCTTTCCAACTCTCCTCCCCATCCTTCTGGGTGTGGGGGGAGCGAGCGAGCGTTGTGTGGTACTTAACTACCAGCCAGGGTTAAACCATGACATAGCCCTAGGAAAATATTTTTGTACAAATAAAAAATATTTAAAAGGGTAAAAAGCTCTAAAAGGTAGCTCAGAATTGAATAACAAACCCACAAAAGGAACAGGGAGGAGAACTAATCCATAGAGACTTCAGTCTCTCCCTAAATGAAACAGAAATGAAACAGAAAACCAGAATCAGAGCATATCCAAACTCAAAACACACCCAAAACTCATAATAATGGCCAACAAGAATGAAATAAAAACTATTCATAAAATTCATCAATGAGATGCATAAGTCAGAGGGAGTTAATTGTCACAAAGCATTTGTTTTAATAAAAATAAAGCCATTGTGTAGGGGCTTTCTCCATGTTCAGTCTTTCTTGTTCAAGCTTGTCATTTATTTTTCATAAATTTGGAGACACTCGTCTGGGAACAGGGATTGTTACCCTGCCACACTGCTGAAGATGCTTTTGCTATTCAAATTCCATGGTAAATATAAAAAGAACAATGAGATTCCTATACATAATTGCTGAATTTAGTATTCATGTTACTAGTTTTTAAAATACACAGAGGAGATAAGAAATTTGCCCTCATTCATCTATTATCCTAAGGACCCAGATTTATTTACTTTTAAGACAGTCACAGAGAGAAATAAGGAACAGCTATTTGCACAAAGTTTTGAATAAGCGAATAGATTCAGTTAATTTATATGCCAGGGCTTCAGTCTCACACTGCTATCTATTCCTGTCATCCCACAGAAACAACAGATTTGATGGTTGCCTGCCCCAGCAAAAAAGCCAGTTTTGACTCCCAACCAGTTTCATTTGTTCTGAAGTACCAAGGGAGGTGCTGGGCTGGGAGGCTCATCCTCAGAGGCTTGGTGACCAAAGCAACTCTCCCAGACTGCAGTTCAGAAGGATGTGCTAACGGTCAGTGACCCAGCAGAGACTTTGCCCAGCAGCAGATCACTTATTTGCTTTGGAAATCGATATCGTAATACTTGTTACCATTTTCAAATCACCTTCATTGTGAAATTTAAGTTTCTTTCTGTGCCCTCAGTGTATCACATTCTGGGTATGAACATGAAAGACATGTCTTTCAGCCAATCCAAGCTGGTCTAAAACCATGTTGCTGCCAAAGATCTCACACTTCCCCTGACCATGACTCTGAATTCCTGTATGATGCCATAGTCTCATGAGTTTGACCAGTTTATTAATCTGACTGAACACAAATCCTTTTTTTGTCTATAAAGTTTGCTTCCAGTCATTGCACAGCTACATCAAGTCTTTTAACTAATAGAAGAATAAATGTGGGAATGCAGGACTGAAGTGTGGGTGGGGGCACCAGCATCTCCTTCCCCCTCTTTGGTGGTACCATGCCCTTAGATTGGCTGGAAGGGAACAAGCCTGCTACCTCCAGTTCTGGTTTTGTTTAGTAAAAGGGTTACTATATGATGTTTTGCAATTGCAGTTAGCATTTAAACTATGTAAAATGAGACTCAAAGTCTGGTGTTTAGTTCAAACACTTCACTTTTAGAGTTTTGCTATTCCCCCTAGCAGTTTGCTGCATCACATTTCATTCTTTTTCTTCTTGCCATGTGAAATTGCCTTTTCATCTCTTCCACCCCTCAAATTCCTTCCACCTTTCCATTTCATCAGTGAAATCACCTTAGGTTTACTCTAAAATAATCTAGGAGTACTTAACAGACTGTGAATTGAAATTCAGGTCTCATGTGGTTCTGATTTTGCAGTGCAAATTATCCTGGAAAATGTGGCAGGAGACTGCAGAAACTGGAAATAGAAGGCAGTTGTTAGAAGAATCTGTGCTCAGGAGTATCACAATAATATATGGAGGAAACATACAACCAAGTTGAAAACAAAGAACAAATCAGTCCCATGGGCCAATCATTCAGCTGCAGTGGCTGTGCCGCACGTCGGGACAAATGTCTTTCATAAGAACATAATTTGACAGATCTTTGGAGGGCAAACCGTGTTACTGCTGCTGTAATGCCAGCAAATTCTCCTCCAGTCTGTCCCTCACAAGTGTGTTGTTCATTCCCACTCGCTCCAGCTGACGAACAGGTGGTCTTACAGAGAGGGTCACCATGTACTTTCTGTGAACGAGTGGACCAGCAGCTGAAAGCCCTGTGCATGTCTGTGCTTAGACCCATTGAACCCCTCCGGATGCTGTCTTAAAGCAGATACAAAAGATTTGGGAAAGGGGCCTCTCTGGATGCTGTCTTAAAAGAGATCAAAAAGAACTGGGAAAAGGCTATCCCTGACAAAGTAATTTGTGGATATGGCAGGTGATTGCTTCTGGATGAACACTTACAAGGTGTGAACAGTGTTATTGGGTAAAGGATTCGAAGGCAAGCAGGGAAGGATGCTGCAGTTTAAGGGCAGGAGACTGTTTGAGATGAGCCATGTGAGCGGTGAGCGTTGCAGCAGGACTCCTGGCTGACTTCACCAATATTTCTTCTGATTTCTGGGGGACCATATGATTGATGTCAAAGTCTGAACTGGCCCCATCCATGTCATTTTGCCTATCTCTGCCAATAGATGTGAACAAAATCAGCAGCTGCTATTATTCTCTTGTGTTGCCCCAGCTCTCACTAATGAAGCAGCCTGAGAGCAGCCCTTTCTGCTTCCCTGCCAGCTAATCCCCGGGCCGGGGTAACAGCCCTTGCCTTTCTCTTGGCCACATGCTGTAGTTCTCTATAATTTTAAGATGTTTAGAGGCTAGGACTACTTAATTTGCTCTCTAACCTTTTTATTTTGATTCCTCCTATGGGTTTTTTCTTCATGTGTCAAGCTCCTAAGAGAACAGCATTCAAAATGTGAAATGCGAAAGCACAGGGAGAGCTGCAATGGCACAACGTGCTACTCTCCTGCATGTAATCTGAATAACTTGTTAGCGGCAAAGTCCAGGGGTGAGTTTCAAATTTGCCATTCTTCCTTTTTGCAGAAACCCACTTATTCAAAACAAAGCCAGTTATTAGTTCGATGGCATTAAAGTAACCGGAGAACAGCTCCGGCTGTCTTTGGCTAAGTTCAAATGACCAGATACCCTGTTATTACACTGGCAGCTTCGGGGCCAAGTCTGAAAGTCCACTTGATTGATACAAAGACATCATAAGCATGCAGTTATCACAGAGCTATGATATATTTCAGTTATGTATCATATATGCTGATTTCTCCAGCATGGTCTGTTATTGCCAGAAACAGGAACTAGTGGTACAGTAGATACGTGACTACTGATGGGTGGGAAAAACAGCAGTATGTTTATTTTATGTTCATTTTGGTAAGTGTATCCCTGCTGATATTTTTTATTTGCAGAGTTTAAGAACTTGAGAAATTATGTTGGGAAAAAAAAAAAAAAAGACATCTCTGGCATAGCAACATCCATAAGCATCAGTACAGTTGGCTTATAGGAAGAGTAGGTAATTGTATATTTACCTGCAAAGAATTACAGTGTCATTCTGACAGCTATTTGTAGAACATTTGGAAATCAGCCATTCTTGCAATTACATGCCAGACAAGAAACAAAGATAGTAAATAGCATCAAGGAACATTACCTCTGAATTTATGTCTCTTCAAATCCACTGGATACAGAGTCAGGAGAGTCCTGCCATCTTTGCAGCCATTTTAATAGTTCTGAGGAGATCTAGCTATAATCTGTGCAAGCACAGACACAGATAAAAAAAGCAAGCAATGCAAGATCAGGTTCAGCAATTCTTCTCTCTAATCTTTCAGGGCTAATGTGTAGCTAGTTCTTGAATTAAACCAGCTTTGTATTAGTTGTATCTTTCTTTACTTAAGCATAATTGTGAGAGAAGGAGGCATAGATGCAGGAAGTTACATTAGGAGTTAAGTTAATACGGAATAAACCAATACCAGCTTACCATTGAGAAATTCTACTGTTCCGGTGAGAAAAAAATAAATAAATCATAGATTCACACTTTGAGGAATTTGTCCGTAATAATGCTGATTAATGCTTTCTATAAAAAATAATGAGATTTCTCACTAATTTTTTAAATTAATAATAAAGTAATTTATACATGCTTGGGCTTGGAAATACCATTTAATTACTTCTATTATAGTGACATATTAGTCATCACAAAGTAGTGTTATTTGAAATCAAGTTCTAAAGTTTTAGTTCCCTTCTTGACACTGCAAAAGAGCAAGCTGGCTGTACTAGGCAATTGTAATCCCAGTGGGGCCTGTTTACTGCTTGGGTAACTGTCATGTTCTTGCTTTCAGTTCTTTGCTTTCATTTTTAATATCAGAAATTATAGACTCTATCTGGTACAAATTTACAGTCACAGACTTCTGTTAACAGTCCTCTGACAATAAGCATCTCTCCATTGTCTTATTACTTTCTTTCAAATTATCTCATTAAGAGTCAGAGGGTTATTCACACCAGATAAAAAAGCATTGTAAAGCATGGCTGAACACTTACCGTCTTGCTCTGTCTACATGTCAAACATAAAACAGAAGCAAGAACTTTTGTGCTTAGTTCAAGTAAGCCAGAAAGTAAACCAGGATGGCAAGCTGGAACTGCTCCCATCAGGCACCTTTTAGGGAGGGATGGACAGAATCACCTCTTTCAAAAGGAGCAAGCTGGAAGCTTGGGCCAGCCCATCTCTGTGGCTGAGATGTGGTTGCACAATGTAGGACTTTAGCATATGAGCCTTCTGGTTAATATTTCCTACCTTTAAAAGGACTTTCCTACTTCCTTTAGGACCAGTTCTGAGTAAAGAAAGATTTTCATTTGGCACAGCTGAAATACAAAATGAAAGCAAAATAAACAAAAGTAAACAATATATGGAAATGTTCAAACCCATGAGAATCACCCTTTAAATACAAGATTCCTAAACTCAGGTTTCCACCTGCATGCCTGTAATTCAGTAAAAGTATGACAAAAATAATACAAAAATGAAAGTTGTCATTTCTCTGTATGCATTAGTTAAAAAAATGTGTTTGTAGTTGTTGTTACCTATCCAGGAGGTTTAAAGTACCTTTAAGAGTCTGTAAGCATGATCTTTCTAATATTGTTTTAAAATCTAGATGATGGAATAACCATATGGTTGTTTCTTTGTGAATTAATATATAAATAAATATAAAAGGAAGCAAAGAAAACTTAGGTACTGAAAATTGCTCTGAAGTAAGCCATTGCTGTGCTATTGAAACTTTTTACTGTTTGCACATACTAAATATTGATCCTAACAATTCTCCCTTACCTCCCCAGTCACTATGGAGTTACTAAGGCAAGTCCAAAGGAGTGGAAATAATCAAAAAAGGAAATTATAATTTTCTATTAGTTGCTGAAATAGGTTCAACTTTGTTATTATTTGTCTTTGAGGAAGATACATACCATTTATTTTCAGTCTTTCTTATTCAGAAGGTGTAAATATTTTGCCACTTTATAGACAGTCAGGAAAATTTCCTGTGAAATCACATAACACTGGATACATTTTCAAATACTCTTTTCAACACAGAGAAATATTTGTCAGTTAGATCATGGTAAAATTACTTATTTATCACTTAGAAATGTTGACATCCTGACACATTAAAGTTTTACTTCACTAATTGGTATAATTAAAATATCACGGTGAGGGAACTTAATTTGAAATGTCTCTGTGAGCTATATTAGCTGTGTATGCTTAGACTGAAAGTCACATAAAGGATTTATTCTGTACTGATCTAGTCTGAAATTAATTTTATATTGAAAGTACCTTGCAAGTGATTTATCCAGCAGAGTAGGGTAATCCTGTGTTGAAGTGGGTAATGTTTCTGCTTGAAAGCAGAAGGGTATGATAAGGATGCAGATCAGTTATAACAGCTAAAATACTAATTTTAACACACAAAAACCATTATACTATTACTAAGCAGAGATGTCAGGAAAATAATGAGCAAAATATCTTTAAAACTGTGAAAGCACATAGAGACCGTCTTTTTATAATGTTTCCTTTGCTGGCAAAGTCAGCTTGTGAAGTTTTTACTCCTCAGTCATCTCACCCCATCTTTCCCAACTCCTGCAGAAGCCCTTTCCCTGTCGGATATGCTGCTACAACCTTTTGTGGAACACTGTCATTGTGATGATGTCTATTAAAATAGTCAGTCCTTAAAAGGCAAGCTGTTATTTTCACCTGGCTTTCTACCAGTCTTTAGTACAAAAACCAGTTGAATTGGTGCAAATGAGGGACAGCAAAAGACAGTATAGGGGCAGGTGCAACAGAAAAATTAGGAATCTCTAAAAATGGCTTTTCTGCAAAAGAAAGCATGCCATGTAGCTGTAACTAACAGGTCATATTACCTTATCGATGGGGGACAGAATGACCTAGAACTACCTTTCACACAGTCTCTTTTCTCAGGGAGTAGCTCCGATGTTCAGCTGTAGGGATCAATGTCCCTGGTACAAGAGGAAAAGCAGGGCTCCTGAAGATGTCGCTTAAGCAGGTTGTGACCCTGTGTGCCTGTGACTCAAAGTGACAAGTCTCTGCCCTTCGTCAATGCCAGCCAGCAGAGCTACACAGCTGCAAATGGGGGAGCAAACACAGTGATGCTGCAGAAGTTTCTAGGCACTGAAGACACCTCATGAAACCTTGCAAATATCCTCATAGACCATGCTGGAGGACACTGCCGTATTTGCACTTGCACTCCAGACTAAATCCATGCTCTCCACTTTGCTTTCAAGTGAAAGCTAGGTTAGTTCTGCATGCATAATCGCATGCATTTGTTCTCATAAGTAAATAAAGTAGAATTATGAGGTTATATAGGTATGATTCTGAGGAAATTTCTGAGATGAGACAATTTCACAGGAGCTGCTATCAGTTTTGGTCACCACGGTCCTGCCCTCCCCAGCAACGCTTTCCCCTGCCATGCTTTCACTCTGCCCTTGTCACGCTAGCTCTAGCACTCAGCAGCCTGCAGTGAGCCATTTCAAATCATTAACCAAGCAGAAAACAATTCATTATTCTTTGTAGCTAGATTTACAGTGCTTAGAGATGGAAAAAGAATTGAAATGAGCTTCAGAGCTTCAAGCACAATACCTACAGTTTCGTCTCAACCATACCAGAAATCTAATTTTAAGCCATCCTTTATAGATCTGCAGAAAGCAACCCACGTCTCTATCTGATTTTAGCTGTTGACAGACTGCATTCCACAGCACTTGCAGAAACAGAGAGCCATTGTGAATACATGTTCCCTTCATAACCAAGCCCCCTCTAATTCAACACTGAATTTTCCAGCTGAACTGAAAACTTCATCACAGATACTCAACTTTCTTTCAGCACACAGATAAAATCACCAAGAGTCAGAGGCCAAAGAATTGATCTCTGCAGAGTATCACAAGAAATACAATCACTCAGTAATGATTCCTTATTTATAATTACTATTGGGACTTCTCATTTAATCTGTTCTAAATTCATCAGTGCCATGTTTATACTGTACCACCCTGGATAATTGCTCAAGACGTCACGCGATGATAAGTCCAATGCCCTAGAGGAACAAGTGTGCTGCATGAAAAATATTATCTTTATCAACCAAATTTACAATCTCATCAAGAAGTGACTCCACTAGCAGCAGAGAAAAAAAAAAAAAAAAAGACGAAAACTGTGAAAGCACATAGAGACTGTCCTTTTATCATATTTCCTTTGCTGGCAAAGGCAGCATGTGAAGTTTCTGTTCCTTAGTCTTTTCAGCGCCATCTTTCCTGACTCCTGCAACAGTCATTCTATCACTTTGTCCAGGGTCAATGCCATGGCTGTTGGACTAATCACCTTTTATATTATCTTACTCAATTTTGTTGACTAGTGGTGCAATGCTACTTTTCTGCCAGCTCAGGGAGCTTAGCCAGCTGCTGGATGAAGCCCTCTGGAGCTGCTGGTTTACAAATCTCTATCTTCATTGATCACCCTGTTCCGAGTGACAGTTTAGTTAACACATATTTATTCATCATTCTTCTTCAACAGGAATCGTTTGTTTGCTTTTTCTAAAATGCAGAACATAAACTTCCCTGAAAAATCTCTGAATTATTATTGAGATCTCCACAATACCTACCTAATGATGGGTTGATGCCACTTGTCCATTAATTTTTTTCTTAGTCACTGAAAATTTCTTTGTACTGACCTTAATGCTTCTGATGTATGCTTTGGTGTTTTTTTCTCTTTTTTCCTTCATTTATTGATTTTCTATCATTCTCTGCATATAATTCCCAGCTTTTGGTATCAGTGTACAAATTCTTCCATTTGAATAGTGTTGGTGGTCTTGTGGATAAGATTATGATAGCTGCTATGCAACATCAGCCTTACTTGAAGTTGAAAGCCCCACGTACAGTTCAGTATAGAACTGAACGTATAGTTCAGTTTCTCCTCACTTTGCCAGCAGTAAGATACCTCCAAACTGCCAACAAATTAATGAAAAATCAACAGCCAAGGTAAAGCAGAAAAACTAACTGCAGGGGTGATTGCCATCATAATCTCCTGCCCCAGAAGATCTATACATCATTACTCGTGCCACAGATGTGAGCAGAACTGCAGCCAGCATTCGTGCGTCAGACAGAGATCTGTAGGAAACTAGGCTCCCTTATCTCCTGTAGTCATGCATGAAATCTCCATAGTTTGTTCAAAAATTACTCCTACTTGATTCAGTCATAATTGCTTTCAACATTGTGAATTGGCCATGAAAAGCACTGAGAATTTGTATGACCCCCTGCCATGTTTACTAGAAAGTTGTTTATTTAAACCCTAGCAGCTCGGTTATTAAGCTAAACCAACATATGTATGTAATAAACACTTCTGTAAAATAAGCCAGATGAATCATCCTCAAGTGCCTTTATCTCTGCTGAATACTAAGGAAGCTTAGACAGCTAGCTTAGATAAGACACCTAATTTTTAGACAGCTAAAATTAGTGAGATGAATCTGGGCAAAAGGCATGGACTGGGTCACTGCTACATCCATTGTATGGGTCTGCGTATTTTAGCTTAATGACAAAACCCTCAGAGTCCTAAAACGGACTAACATGTTATGTATAGTCCTTTTCCACCTCTACTAACATGAGGTTCACTAGCTTGATAATTGTTAAACCTAGGCTAGAATCTAATAGCATGATTTGTGATGTCCATAAATCCTGGAATCCCCTGCAGGATTTATGAAAGCTTACAGATCCATCCCATACCCTTAACACCTATCGACATGCAAAGAAGCTCCGTACAAAAATAGAGAAAAAAACCCTAGCGTGCACAGTAGTGCTCTATCGTGAAGTGTAATATACAACATACCTTTCTTTGACTATGGAATCCAGAGAGGACTTAAAACCTGGTCTGGAAACAAACACTATAGGCACCAGAGAACAAAACTCGATGGAAACTGGTATTGTTCCTGCCTGTCTTGCAGTACCTGCCTTAACAAAAAAGAAATCCATTTATATGTATCAATGACATAGTTTGATCCAATCTGTTGTCAACTAGAAAAAAATACATGGATCACAGTAGGCTGTGAGATTTTACCTATCCTTGACCATAGACAAGCACTATCTATATATGTAGTATATAGTGTAGTAGTAGCATCCTTGTATATATGTGTGTGTGTGTAGGGGAGCAGTCATTCAGAACCAGGTGACAATGAGTCATTTGGATTATGTCCAAACCCACTGCATTTCTTTTTGTAAACCCAGGAGGCTAAATTTCCAATTACATAAACCAGGGAGGCTGTGACATTTTTGCCTTCCAGGGCCACTTCTGGATTTCCTTTTGAAAAATATAATGGCTTAGAGCACCAAGAAGATTTATGGATACATTTTAGTTGATTAGCTTGTATAGTACCAATTCATTGGATGCCTAAGTACCTAAGTAAGTATTATTTCTACTGTTATACATTTTGCTGTGATTTGTTCCTCTACACCACCCAGAGATTATTATTTTTTGAAATAGCACATTGATCAGCAAACAGTGTTTTTCATAACTACTTGTTTATACAACTAATTAATACTGCAAAGATTTAACTCATATAAATTTAACTCATAAGTAAAAAAGTGTGATTAATATTTTTCCTTTCTAAGTGGGTTAATAAGTTTTACAGGAAAGGGGAAAGCAAAGTGTCAGAAAAAATAATTTGAAGAAACTTAATTCCTACTCTTGATAAGAATCTGTCAACATGAGCAAGACAGGACTCAGTGAAAGACTTCCTAAAGTAGATAAATGAGTTACTGACCTTCTCCAGAATTTGAAAAATACTACTCTACTTGATGATTGTTCATCAAATTCTACTACACAGGACTTGCCCATAGTACAGTATTCCAGAAGAAACCAGTAAGAAATGCAACAAAAAGTAGAAATCAGAAGAAATATATAGCCTTCAAAACACAGGCAACAGTCAATTGTTCAAGCTATTTTTTTTTCAGGCCTCCTTAATTAGTGATTGGCTTATTATTCCATGGCATGTGAAAGTTTATATTCCTCATCAGTGTAATTTGGTACTGACTAATGTAACTGAATGCACTTATTAGCCATAGCAGAAACCAGTATTTAATTTACATTAATTGACATTACACCAACAGTACCTTAAATGTGTGTGCCAATATAATTTACTCTGCTGTTCAATCTCTTTTACACTGCCGTAGAGGTACAGAATGATATAATATATATGAAAATTTGATACTACCTAGCCTCAGCTATCTTGTAGGAAAGGTTATTGTAGGTAAGTAGTTCTATTTTAAACTTTCATATGTTTTTATTAGTTTGAAATATCTTCATGAAAATAAAAAGGAATGTCTAATTTATTCTTTAAATTCAACATAGAGTATCATTGATTTTTGAAAGGATGAGCCTCCTGCCGTTTCCCTCCTACCTGGCTCAATGACATTCACTTAGTTTTGCTGGGTTATTACTCGTCTGGGTTGGTATGTCGAATGGGCTCCCTCAGCAGTCAGACAAGTGTCAGCATCAGTGTAAGCAGGCTATTTCGGGTTGCTTTCCTTTCAACTCTTCTCACTCCTGCTACACTGACTGAGGGGACCAGAATTGCACCCTTCAAGATGTGGGCAAATAATAGATCCAAAAAATGGCATCATGCCCCTTTTTTTTTGTTATCTGTTCTCTGCCTGGGAATTACTAACATTTGATTTGCCTCTTTGACCCCTGTCAAACAGTGAGTAGACCTTTTCTTGGAATTATCATACCCCCAAATCCTTACTCTAAAAAATCAATAGACAGCTCAGAGCCCATTGATTAGCCTTTGGAGCCAGGTTTGTTGGGGTTTTTTTCTCCTATACATTTCACATTTATCCACAATGAATTTGGAGCCATTTTATTGCCCTGTGATTTACTCTTCTAAAGTTAATCTCAAATTCTTCATTGTCCTTATGATTCTGGATAACTGTGCATCATAATAAAACTTTTTTTACTTCACTACTCATTCCATTGCTCAGGTGTTTCACAGAGCTGTTAACCAGCAGATACATCAGGACAGGTCTGTGACATTTCACTGAAAGGCTGTTGGAAGTCCTGACCCCTCCCTCTCGCTCTCTGTTTCTTATCTTTTAGCCAACTATTTATCCATGCAAGAGCTCTCCCTTTTCTGCTATGGATACTCATTTTCCTTAAAGCTGTTGTGGCCAGTAGAATAGAATAGAATAGAATAGAATAGAATAGAATAGAATAGAAATAGAATCAAATCAAATTGAATTGAATCAAATCTAATCTAATCGAATCGAATTGAATCGTTGGAAGGGACTTAGAGTGATCATTTAGTTCAACTGCATGACCACTTCAGGGCTGACCAAAAGAGCATTTTCCAAATGCCTCTTAAACACATAAACAGGCGTGGGGTATCGAACACCTCTCTAGGAAGCTGGTTACTGTGTTTGACCACCCTCTCTGTAAAGAAATGCTTCCTAATGTCCAGTATAAACCTCTCTGCCCAGAACTTTTTTACAAACCTGTCTCAACTAAACTCACTCTTCCCCACATGCTTCTTGAATCTGAATTTCAAATATACCCAATACACTTACAGGATATCTTACAGAAAAAACAAAACAAAACAAACAAAAAAACCCAACCAAAAAACAAACTCCAAATACCATACACACACACAAAAATCTACCAAAAAATCATGTTGACTCTTCATATACAGGGGATCATATTTTTCAGGTATTTATTAATCTTGCTTTTCACTATATTTTCTCTATATTTTCCCAGCACAGATGTCAGGCTTGTGGGATTGTAATTCTTTAGATGAGGACTGGAAGCTGCTTTTGCCATGTACAAGGGTACACAGACCACCCTTCAAGATGTAGGTACTGAAACAGCTCTAAGCAAGAGATAAACCACCTGCATCAGCAATCCAAGTGCTTCATCCTTTAGTTGCCTTCAGACTTCCAGGTAAGATCAGTTTAGCCCAGGCAATTTGTTACCACTGATTTTGTTAAATTGCTCCGTAACCTCTTCTTGAGTCAGTTTGAGACAAATCCTCTAAAGAGTGCTCTGCAAAGAAGAGGTCTGATGTGGGAATGTGTTTATCTTCTCTGCAGTGACCTAATGCCATTCCAATCTCAGCTTTGTTCTTTCATAATTGAGCTGTAATGATATTTAGAAATTGCCTTTCCTACATCTCTAATAATTTTATGATATCTTCCTGGAAGCAAGCAACAAGAATTAAAGACTTGATCTATATGTTACTTTAACATTTTTGGTGCTTCCTTTATTCTTTTCTTAATGCAATAGTTGTTTGCTTCATTGCTTTAATTGAGCTGTCAAAAGTAAATGCCATATTTTTTTTGCTAATGGACATAGCCAGTCGCAAAAATCGCACAGTTGCTGTTTAATCTTCTGCCTGTTTCTGAACAAACAGGATTTGCCTTGATTGACATGGAGATCCCCTTTCCAAGCAAAAAGCTTTTACATTTCAGTGTTTCTGAGATTTAATCTTGATCAATGTTTTGCATGCTCTGAAGACCTTTGATATTTCCAGCTCTACTTGTTGGTCTAATGCAAGATACTATTTTTCCGCACAGCTGTCTTTATTTCAAGACATTTGTGGTACTCTGATGAAAGCCAGTAAATATTTCTCTTAGAACTACATGGTCAGAATAAAAGACACCATTGCCACTTGTGAATATAAAACATTTTGTCTGAAAAGTCAGTGAAATCCACCTCACTGAAATGTACCTGTCTGAAATTGACTGTCACTGTGATTTTTTTGTTTATTGCCTATTTTTCATATTTATAGCATCTTATTGGTAGCACGGAGTCTTTTCTTAGGGAAGATCTATTATTTCTTTTCCTTGGCATACACAGTAGTACACCTAGAAATTCAGAAGTCGTCAAAGAACTACTGTGTGTAACTAACCTGGACAACAACAGCAGCAAATGTAAACTTGTTAGGATTTTCTTTCAAATTGCTATATAGTAATGACTGAGATTTGCTTACCTGTGTGTGTGCCCTGTATTTCTCAAAAGAGGTCACTTGCCTTTTAGTGTGGTTACTTTTATTAATATTTCTCCTTAGAAGATTTAGCAGAAATTTGATAAGCAGGACTGTGTCAATGAAAGGTTTAAAAGTCTTTACAGCGTAACAGAAAGAGTGCTTTGATGATTTTTGATTTAATAACAGTAATAAAAAATTCTATCCAAGAAATAAATCTATTTTTCCCCCCTACTATCATTAATGATTTTTACCTTGATTAATGGAGGGCAAGAAAGAGGAGTAAGGACTGAAATGAGATCTTCAGTTGAAGAAGCCTCAGGCTGTCACAGGAGAAAGGGAGAACTTAATTAGCTAGCTATTATAAGGCAGAAAAGCAAATTTTATTTGAAACAAAAGGAATCAATTTAACAATACACTTTTTTTCTCTTAGGTAGTTAGAAGGTTATAAACTGAAAAAACCCGAACCTAAATAATTTGGAATTCTCAAATTGTGCAAGATTGAATTTCTCAAAGTTCCCCTTTCATTCTTAATGCCTTTATATATACCCTATTGAGCCAAAGCAAAGAAATATAGGAAAATATACAAATTAGTATATTTTTCGTGACCATCACCAAATAAATAGAAGCAAAAGCAGTTAAGAGTATTTTGTTAATTGCAAATGCAACCATGAAATGTAACATTATTGGAATTTTTACAAGGCAATAAGTTAAGGAAGCTGACTCAATAAGCTACTTGAGAAAAAACACTTCAAAGCATTGATTATTGGAAGATGAAGAGAAATCAAGAGGTCAGTAAATGGACTCAGCAAGTGAAAATTAAATTACATGTTTAATGTTAAATAGTAATATTTGTGTTGCTGTCTCAAGGTGATTTTTTGTTTTAATTTCCATATGTTGGCTAGATAGAGCTGTGCCCTTTGTTGCCATAGTACAAATACCTCTCTAGCAGTCTAAACCCAGGATTTTTTTAAAAAAATGTTTTTCTTTTGTTTCTTTCTCCATGTTTCACATCAGGGCCACTTAGCATGCCCAGAGGAAAAGGAGGTCAGGACACACCTGGAAAAGCTTTGAAAAAGTTTTTGTCCTGCCAGCTGATTCATTACATACATGTCTCATGTGATATTGTGACGGAGGAAGAAAATGCATGGGAGGAAGTTCTCATAACACAAAATACATTTTGAGACACAAAAAATGTGCCTCTCATAACTTTTCTAATGTAGACGGCAAACCTGCAGAGCTCTGAATGCTCCTGATTCTGGTCATGCACACGAAATAAGAAGCTTGGATGCATAGTCCCACAGTGCTCTCTGCACTGCACCACTTGCACTGATGTATACTTGCTGGTCTGCTGGCGTATACCAGCCCAGGGTTCATTTTCAGATATTTCCTTTACCTGTTATACAAAATTGGAGATAAGATAATTCACTTTTGTGATAAACTAGTGTTTGAGGGGTAGTGTAATGAAAAAAAGAAGACCTGATAGCAATCTGAAAACATTAGTAGGTATTTCTGTAACATTGCCACAAAACAGGCTGCACAAAGGAAAGTACAGATTCACTTCTTGTAACTGAAAGTCCCCACTGGTCCGTTATGATGCAACCACAACTAGCCAAATGAAAGAATTGAGATGTTATACCTTGAACTCACCCTGTAGGTTCGATCACTGATTTTTCTAATATTCTCCCATATATAGGAAAGAGCAGAGGTAGAATAAATTTTTCCATTTCCAGGTGTTTTATAAGCGTGTTCCAAGATGTTACTATTTTCTTTTGGCTTCAGTCCAGGTTGTACACACACATGCGCACAGACTCATAGACATTATGCTGAATCAAGTTTGAAAGCAATGTTTTAATCTTCAGAGTTTTCAAACTATCACTGAACTTGTTATGTAGTAAGTCTTACTGGGTACACTACATTTACTAGAGAGGACCAGGGAGCAAACATGAGGACCAGTTCCTAGTTAACACATGCTGCTTGCTCCCTGGCTCAGCTTTATAAAATTCCTACAACCTTTCTCTCCAGAAAAGCCTGGAAGCAGTTTTGAAGATACGCTTTTCTGCAGCAAGCACTTAGGTAGAGCATGGTAGATATGACTCCATCCTCTGCTACTGTCCTAGCAGTCTGTGCACCTCCAAGCACCCCCAGGTGCCCTCCAGCCACAACACACACGGTGCACAGCCTGCTATAGAAGTTTCAGCTAGTGAGATACAAGACCATCCTCTGAAATACTGTGAATTGAAGGAGAAAAAAAGAAGAAAGTAAAAACATAAAAGAGGCATTGAGAAATAACATAATGAAGGTGACGATACATATTTTCAAGGGACTTCTAGTATATACTAATATGCACTTTAGGTTTAAGTTGGGTATATAAGAGTTTTGTTGCTTTCTAGTTGGGTGTATAAGAATTTTTTTGCTGTACTTGCTGTAGCAAGTTTAACTGAGGGTGCTCCACTCCTATTAATTATAGTAGGAACACAACCACATTGCTTCTGTGATAAGATGCTGTCAGTTGTTACAATGGCGTATTATCCAAAACATGGATTTATTTAAAATAAATATGGATAATTAAGTGACAGAACTGGTAAGCAGAGATGCATCAGGGGTGAAAATTTCTACAAGTAAATCAAATAGAAGGAATGTCACACCAGCTTTATTTTAAGTTTTAACCAGTAACTACCACAGCCTTTAAATGTCAGGTTACTTTGCTTGCGTACACTAATGACAGAGGTCCATTTCCAGGTGCTTAGTTCTGCAATGTGCTTTTGGCTAGGCAGGCACTGTGTTGCCAGTGATCTGGTCTTCACTACTGTCCCAAGCAGGAGAGAATTCTCTACCTAAATCAGACCAAATACAAGTTAACATGAGAGGGAGATAGCTATCCTTGTAAGGCACACTGACAAGAATTTAGGCAGTGAAATCTATACTGTGATCAACATAGACATTTTAATCTAAAGGTATATTTTCTAATCTAACGTAAGTTTAAAATATGTCCTATTTCATCCAAGAATGAATTTCAGATAAGTGAGAGTAAAACAACCACTTCAAAGTACTGGTTGTAGGAACAGAAGAAAACAAAAGGAAATCAAAACCACAAGAGGAGCCCACACAGCTGGAATGTTTTTAATAATACCAAATGCCAAGGAAAACCAGCCTCAAGCAACAGAAAACAGGGCTCAGTTTGACCTCTCTTTGGAAAATGAGAGGTTGCACAGTTCAGGGCTCACAGCAACCTGACAGGGCACAAGAAATGCTGACAGGTACCTGTGTCTTGGGTTTGCCTTTCCTCTGGAAGTCATGGGGTCTCCTGGCAAGTCTGAAGCAGGATTCACGTCAGGGTCTGATCCTAGAGCACAGCTCCACTAAATCAAAGCTTATTTTTTTCTGCTTTCACCAATCAGCAGTTTAACTAAGGCAGAGGACTAGTACTGGGTCCATATTATTAATCTTGAATGTTTATATTCCCTCATAGTCTTCTTGGTGTCATTCCAGCATGGTTGTGTATTGGTAGAAGATGCATTATTGTTTTCCTGTAGACATTCTCAAGTCCATCAAAGATCTGATACATAATCTTCTCTGCCAAATTTAGTCATTTTTGATTTGCAGCCTTTCATGTTTAATTTTGGTCCCCATAATTATCCACTGTAAAGTAACCAGTCAGAGTTAAGACCCTCAAAATCACTTAATGTAAACTCAACATCTTACCATTGTACCTATTAAATATAAACCTATCTTAGAGCATGTTTAGCAGTGAAAAATAGAAGTTTCTTGTCCCTCTTCTCAGACCTATCTGTTTTATGAAATATTATATAGATATTAAAAAGTTCTTGGTTAAAATGTATTTCCCCCTGTTTATTGCCTTGTATCAGCATGGAAAGATATTCTTGAGTAGCCTTTATAGTCTTCTTTGCAGGACACCAAGGTCATGTAATACTTCAAACAGCGTATTGTCTCATGACTTGCACAGAGCCACAAGACTTATCAGAATTCATGTGGCTGAAAATGAGTAATGGGATTAAACCTTTCCCTCTGCGTTCCCACTGCTGGTTTTTGATTGTTACAGTGATGCATCACTCAGCATTCTATGATATAGTTTCAAAAAGAGCAAGAACCAATCTCACTGACATAAAATGAAAAGTATTTTCCCTGGTACTTCCATAATTTCCAGCAATGAAATCTCTTCACAACAGATTTTATCAGGATAATAAACTATATGTTAATGTTACCGATAGAAAAAAAGGATACAATCATAATAAAAAAAACCCAAACCCCCAAAATGGGCGATTGTAAGGGAAATAAAAGGGCAAGGAGCCCCAAAATCCAGTGGGGACCGATCATAATAGAACACTTACATAAATATTAAAGTTTACTTCAAATATTTGCTTCAGTGTAAGTATCTAGTAATTCAATTGTGTCTCATAAGGACCACAAGTTTTTCTTTTCTGCAAAACTTTATTAGCTTCTTCCTTAAAGGAACTGAAATGTTTGATCTTTTTCCCTCAAAAAATAATTTGTTGTCCATTTTGAAATTTTTTCTGCACTTAAGAGAATGTGTTTTCCTGACCATATGCTCAGCATTGTACAAGGACCAAAGAAACACCATACCTCGGTCAGGAAATGACTGTCTGCAAATACAGGTGGGATAGGAGATGCTTACGGTTAATGACTTGGAAGAACATTGCTCCAAAAACACATCCATGTCTGTCTTCTTACTTTTGTGAGGCTCTTAAAACCACATTGCAGGTGTTATTTTACAGTCTTGGGTGAAAACTCAAACACAAGATTGTATAACGGTTGGTCTCAATGATCTTAAATGTCTTTTCCAACCTAAATGATTTGATGATTCTGATATAACTACCAGAAGCTGTCAGAGGAATACACTTGTTTTTGTTCATCCAGAGCTATTTTCATATGTGAAGGTTTGTTAGAAGTAGAGAAAAAGATGCCACTACTAGTTCTTTGTGAAAATAAAAAGTTTGTTTGCCTTTGAATACGTCTTTCTTTGGGGAGCTAACATGCTTCTGCAAAGCTTACCAACTTCAGTCCACCAACGGAGGGCTATTCAATGAAAAGCTCTGGGCACTCTGAATCTTCTTATGAAATCCCAAGCCTATTGGACCTTGCTACTGCAAACAGTTTGGGGTACCGTCCTTCCTTTTGTGGTATGTTCAGTCTTCAAAAAGTGGTAGAAAAATATGAAGTGCAGGTATGACAACAGCATTTTCATCATGTTTCTAATTAGAGAGGCTGTTATTCCCTCCCTTTGGGGTCCACTGGCATTTTGACTGATTTTTGTTTGGGCCCAGATCCTCATCCCTTCAAAATCAACGAGCATTTCTCTGTTTTATACAAACCCTGCAGCATAAAATCTTTTGCCTTTCATTATCCTTTAACAGTAAGTCTGTCATGTTTCTAAATGTAATGACTGATATTTTAGGAATAAAGACACCAAAGAAATTTCCTGCTACCTGTCTAATGCAGGGCTCACTTCTATAAGTAGAGTTTTTGAAGTGCAAAGATCTAATGGGTGTGTTAATTTTAATATCCCTTTCTCTTTCCAGTTTTAAGATAAAGCCACATAAATACACTCTGAAACTCTAGAGCTCTTTTTGCTGTGTGCCATAAAACATATCTATAACAAAAGCATAGTGGGTTCAAAAATTGATGAAACACTTCAGAATTTTGGCATATTTTAAAGATTTTAAAAGACACAATACCATAAAGTGCACTGGGTTATGAAAACCTGTGTTATAAAAATTGCCAATTTCATCATTAATAAAAGTTTTATTGTTGAATCTGTTAAGGAATGTAGTTGAGAAAAGTTAATTCACGTATAATGTTGTATAAAAAAGGTAAGTTGAACATTTTTCTTTTAATTACCATATAATTACAAAAAAAAAAAAAAAAAAAAGGTGAGGAGAGTCTCCTTTGTGTTCTTAGGCCAGATCTGAAACCTTGTAAAGTGAATAAGGGCTGCAGTGAGCTTTGAATTAGACCTCTAAAGAGGAATTTTACTTCAATAATTGTTGAAAAATGCTGACTTTTTCATGTGACTTGCTTCTCTGTGCAGTCAGACACTGCTGACTGCAATAAAGAAAATAAGTTACTTATTTTCCTTGAAGGCTGAGTGGCACTGCACATGTATGTGTATATTCATGTCTTTAACTAAGAGAATAATTGAGTTTCCAAAGCTCTAATACTGATGTATAAAAAAGAGAAGATTTAGAATGTGTTGATATAAAACGTTGATATAAAATTTAAATGACTTCAGATGACATGGAATTAATGGAAGACAATAGAGACACCGCTCTACTGTTTTTTCCCTGTATCAGTTTTATAGAAATGAACCTTACATAAAACTATATTTCACTTTGATGAAAAAGGACCACAGTTTTTAACATTTTATTTTCTAAGCCAGAAGGCTTAGTGAAAACTTACCTGTTGCATCACTGGAAAAATAGAATATACTACTACTTAAATAGATACTTCTTTTCCTTCACTGCCTGAAAATCCTACAGAAGAATAAAGCTGAGGAGTCCTCTGTATTAAATATACTCTTGTGAAGCTGAGAGGCATTGAAAGATGCTGTTATTCTATTACAAAGACACAGAAAAGGAAGTCTGGATATAGCAGAGATTTAAAGAAACTCTCTTACTGCAAGTGTAGTGCTTATATGAGGCACTCTGGCATCCAGGATTCAGTCTTTAAAGGAACTGGGATGAGTAGGATTTGTGTATCTACACATAAATCTAGGCCCAGCCTGAGTTATCCAGGTCTAAATTTTGCTAGATTTTCAAATTATTTGTTTCCCTCAGTAAAAAGATCGATCTTCTTCATTAAAAAATAATTTTAAAAAGGTGTTTTAAAGTTTGACATTCTCTTAGCAAGGCAAACTAGGATAAAAGTTGCTGGGGTTTTTTTTCTTTCCTCAATTGTACTATATACTTTCTTCCCTAGTACTTTCTTTGCACCAAAATTGGATGATAAAAAAGACAAGCTTATAAACCTACATATGTCACAAAAAAGTGAGAGATTAGTATTTTTGAGGATAAGATTAGAGTTGGAACTACCTGAATATCATTTGAACTCAACAGGAGCTAGCATGATTTCCACAAATAAGTAGAAATAATCAGCAGCACAGATATAAATTGCAGAAAGATCAGGCAGACAGCATTTCTACAAAAACGAATCTGAAGAATGTACTGTATAACAATCTGATGTAGTATGTTTCAATGATAAAAAAGGTTAAGGGCTGTACCTGGAGGTTAGAATGCTATGAGAATGATGGGCATATTAGATGAAGGTAAAGCAGGTGATCTCTTAGACTCCTTTCTCACTTTATTACCTATGCTTTCCACAGAAGACTGTAGTAACTATATCTCATTTACAAATACTACTACCCATTCCTTACACTGACCTCTCCAGCGTATTATTTCTGCACTGCATGTCACGGTTCTCTTCAGCAGTGACACCATGAGCTAAGGAAGCACCGTCTTCCAGCTGCTGTCCTCTACAAAGCCAAAGGACTGGAGTCAAGGGAGATTTAATTAAACACTTACATGGCTATGGAGAATATTGAGGTTTATATTGTTTGCCTATTTTAAGTTGTTTTCTTTTTTAAATAAAGACGAGAAAACATTTGAAATATTCAGTAAGATGAGAACAAAATGGAAGCTCTTCTTGACTGTAGGGAAACTTTATAGGAACCAAAAATTACCTGAGAGACTTGTATGCCTGAACAACTTCCTCTAGCCAAGGAAAGTACTACAAATTTAGCTTCATTCTTTCTCTACAGATCTTGGAAATACTTGAAGATTATTTTTGAATGTGCATTATTTAACTCTTGTCTGTGCTATCCCTCATGTTTTGCCATATAGATTAAATTCTACCTTCTTCCCTTTACATTTCTGTAATTTGACATGTTATTTGCAGCATCTTGTCATTGTTTATTCTGAAATTTTTCCTACTTCTGAAAAAAGCCTTTTTTCCTTATACTATTCATTTATTCATCTAGGCTGTTTAGCAGTCGATAATTTTAATATAATGACAAGCAGTAAGGCTGGTGGTTTCCTCCAGGCGTTCAGGTTTCAAATGCAAAGACTGGTTTATACTTGACTGTGAATACAAATCTGACTTGAACAGGTTTTTTCCATATATTGCTATCTGTGTTTTGACTGCAAAGACATGAACACACAAAATTAAAATTCTGAGATGCTAAAAATCTTTGCAGGCAAAGCGCATGTATAACACTATAGTGAACAGCAGCACTATCACATTGCTCATTTCATGTCCTCTGTAGTTAAGTTCAAAACATTGTTCTGATTTTGTTGCAGTTTTCTATAGGCAGAAAAATGCAGATATTTGATTTTAAAATAAAAAAACTTCTTTGATTAAATTTTAATAATTAATAGGAAAATTTATCACAAATAGAATATGTATTTTAAAAATTGCCTAACCAATTCCTGCATTAAAAAGGAGGTATTCAGATAATGTTACAGAATTGTAGTTAGGACTGTGATTATCATAACCAATTAAGACATACAGTACAGCCTGCAAAACCATTTTTGAAGATTGACAACTCTGCATGATGTAAAAAAATAATGAGAATAGTCAGTCACTCAACACAAAGTACTTCAGTTTCATGTATTCCAAGGCATTTATTTCTTTATCTTCTTTTAAATAAATAGCATTTATTTAGCTATGGTAAATTTATATTATGATGCAAACCGACTTTGCATAGGCACCAGGACTTTGTAATAGGAAGTTTTGCATTTTATTCTTCTGCCACTGAGGAGGAGTCCTGAAATCATGTAACTGCTTCTGCTAACATTCTCAAAATGTATATCATGATTGCATATGAAGGCAAACGAATTGCCCTGAGATATCACACAGAATGCAGTCATTTTTTAATTGGTATGAAACTCTTTTGAAAGTCTTTATTAGGATCTACCCCGCAACGGTCTAAAAATACTGTAAAGCATTTAATGTTTAGTGTTCTTCCCTCATGTGTTCTGGTGCACTTCTAGACAAACTGCAAATCAGCCATAGAATTTTAGTAGAATTCAAACAAACCGGGCTGAGAGAAGACCTGCATGCATTCACTAAGGAATAGCTGCTCCACCTGCGCTACAAAGAAGTTTTATGTTAATACAGGGTGATTCAAATCATGCATTTGGCCTCAACATAAGAAATAGGAATAAAGAAACCAAATCTGCGAGTTGCTGGCCATATGCTTCTTACTGCTTTAGAACATAAAATACTCCCACCAAATCTAGGCTTTAAATTCCAATTCTTGCTTAAAAACAATTTTACTGCTAATTCTCTTGTCGTTTTTCTTTTTTAATGGAGCTGTAACTGCACACAGTAGTGCTCACAGTGAAGGCCTGAAATACATCTGACTGAGCACACAATCAGACTCATGCCACTGCCGTCTTCTGGAGTGGATTTTTAGTGCTCAGTCTGAAACAGCAAATAGGAGAACCTGAGTGTAAGTGTATGGTCTAAAACACTGCGTATAGTTTGGATTGTATTCTACTAAGTGTGGCTGCATTTTGTATGAGACCAAGAAACGCTACAGTCCCATGCTGTTTTCACAAAATGCCCTCTATGTAGCACAGCACTTCACAAATGTTTCACAAAGTCCCTGAGTGGTATTTGAAAAACAGCTGTCAGTATTGGAGCTGTTTATTTCAACAGTGCAGTTGTGTTCAAACTTAAAAGGGATGGTATTTCTACAGTTTTTGAGAATGCAACAGTTAAAATCAGATCTCTTTGGTTGGCTCAGTGAAGTCACAACAGAGGAAAAAAGCTACTCATGGAAACCGTCTTATGTCCTGAAAATTTTAAAATGTTGATGCACAAGAACATTATGATTTAATTACCATAGGAATTAATAAAAAGAGGTGATAATCACATCACAAAAAAACCCTCTCTAGTTTGAAGATAGGGACCTTTTTCTTTGAAGTCATAGCTAAGCTAATTTTAATTTATTCACTCTGATGCAAAACAATGCATGTAGATATTATATTCACTGTATTCTATCCTGAATCTGCACTGGCAACAACAAAAATATTGTAAGAACCTGTTGCACAGTATAAATATAGGAACTATACTGTGGTGGGAAGGAATTTTTTTAAAAAAGAAATTAAATAAACATAATCCTAAATAAAAACATACAACACATCATAATTTAAGTATATTTATATTATTTTTAATGTGCACATTGTAAATGTATATGTATTATATAGCACATAAATAAATGGTTTGAAATAAACCTTCATTGTTCTGAAAAATGTAGGTAGGTATAAATTACACTGCAGTGCAAAACCTTTATGTATCTGAGGGCTATATTTGAAATCTAAATATACATATGTTCACTGACAACCTAATCCCATTATGTTGGTTTGTGTGTAAATTTATTTATAATGAATCATAGGAGCCAACATAAAGAATTAATAAGAGATGTTATGGAAATATTTATCTTATTATCCAATCAGCCTTGTGGAGTTTGGCAAGTAATATGCTGATAAGTCTAAGTTCTGTAGCAGATAAAATTAATGGATGGTCCTGCAATATGAAAAATTCAGAAAAGGATTTAAATTCTTGCTTCAGCTCTAGTTATGGAACCAATTTTAGGATGCACTAGAGCAGTCTTAATGGAAGATAATGTTGAAGAAAGGAGACAAGCTAAACATTAATGTCATTCAAAAAGCAGGAAAGATGAGAAATGAAGTGAGTATGCTATTGATTATGTATTTACAGATAGAACTGGGTTGTGAAGCATGAATGTGACTTTTCCCCAAATTCACATCTTTTTGGAAGTGAGATTTTTGTTTCATTTTCCACCTAAATCTAATAATAACAAAACCATGCAGAAATCCTAAGAAAAAAGTGTAACTGTAAGGCAATAAGAAAATTTTGCCAGAAAGAAATTTGTCTTTCAGAAAACGTCTGAGTAAACAAAAAAGGAAAGCATTAGAAGCATTTTGCTCCTATGTACTATTACATCATAGAAAAAGCTAGTATTTGCTCATTCTGCATCATACTATGGCCATTGCCATGAGAATGGGTTTCCCACAACAGTAACTTATTGGTTATAATGGTTGTGTGAGATCACGTTGTAAAGTTCACAGGTTCCTGTGAACAGGCACTACTTTAAGAGATCAGTAGAGTGTACATTTGCCTGTGGATCAAGAGTGTTCTTGCCAGCTATATTCTGTCATGCTGCTTTCACACTCTGTGCCATATTTTTGTAATTTAGGATGTTTTTATTGCATGAGTTTCAGTGTGAATTGTACTCATAGTCTATTGCATCTTTGTGAGCTTGGGTTTTTTTTGCTTATTAATTTGTCCGGTTTGTTTTTCCTCTAATCTTTCATATGAATAGTAGGTTTTGTCAGTTCCACCATGTAGAACAATACCAATCACTTTAGTAGGGATTGTAGTCTTTCTCATTTTGAGAATGTATTTGTTTAGCTTTCACATGACGGAATTTCAAAACATCTTATTATCAAAAAAGGCACAGAAGAAAGCTTTTTTATTTACAACCTTGTTGGTTAACATTGTTATGTGGCAATGTTACTTAATGAGACAGCAATGAAATTCATATCGCATACATAACAAAATTTTCACTCTGAGATTTCTAATTAACCAAGAACCACTGATTTGTGGCACATTCCTCTTCAACAAACTTGAGAAGGTACAATTTGTTCTCTTTGCATGTTAGGATAGGGAAAAAAATGAGGAAAGTCTTACTCTGCTGATTTTATGAGAAGAAAACTATTGCTAAATGACCTGAGAAGTGACAAGTCATAAGAAATGACTGTGAAAACTGCAGCACTTCTTTCATTTTGTTCTCCACTGAAAGTGAGAGTTAACAGAATTAAAACCACCAAAATTTGTTTCAGAGGGGGAAAAATAGTAAGAAGGTAAAGAATAAAGTTGATAAAGTTGATGCTAGTAAGTTTAGAGAATTGGCTGAAGTGATCTCTGAGAACTTGTGAAACACAAGGTTGCAGAGGTGGAAATAATGGCTGTCTTTAAAGGGAAATGAGGAAGATCTGGAAGATGCTATGTATTATGCTACAATATCTGCAAAAATAATCCATTGAACTGTTTGTAAAGATATGGAAGAAAAACTAAAGAGTAATATTAAAATGAATGTACTTGACAAAACCCTCTCCGAATAACATCAAATCAATCAAATCTCCTCCGGTGACAGGGTAAAAGGCCTGAGGATGGATCGGAAGCTGTAGGTATGCATATCCAAACTCTGAATCAGGCTTTTGACATTTAATCAGATCTTCTCTGACAGAGTTTTTTGATATCAAAAAAGTAAGAATATAGGGTGGGTGCACGACTGGGAGGTGCTGCCCTGATGAACTGGATCAAGTGAATTTTTATGAAGTGAAGGGATTATCTTTGAGTTAGAACATGTAAAGGCTTCTGCATTTAAGCAGGAACAATCATCTGCTCAGAGACAGAACATGCAACAACTGTTCTGTGGAAGGGTTCTATGGAAGAGTAGTATCTTGCAAGCTGAGCATGCTTCAACATCATAATTTCTATCCATGATCATACTGCCGAGTGAAAGAGGCAGCCATCCAATGGACTCCTGCTCTAAAGCAGACAGCAGCAAGATAACAGTGTATTATATCCAGCTGTCAATACCACATTTCAAGTAACTGGTAGTGAAGAGATTTCAAAGTGAAAGCAAAAAGAATAATTGCAGGTCCATAAGTAGGCTCCACAAAAGAAGGCTGAAACACAACTGAGACTAGTTTCGAGATGAAAAATGGAGGGAATACTCCATGTTTGTTAAAAAAATCTCCCCCATGTACAAAGTGAGAAAGACAGAAGCAATGACTTAAATTTGGAGAAGGGATACTTAGGTTTTATGCTAAGAAAAGTTTTACAATATTGAGATTCTTTTAGCACCAGTGCTGACTGCATAGACTGTGATGTCAAGCAGTTTCTAATAGCAAGTCAAACAAAAAGACCTGAAATGACTTGAGTACAACTTAATGCTATGCTATAATAATATGATTTATTGTTAACTTCAGATCCTCTACTTTCACACACACACACACATACACACACAAAGATGGTGGATATTTTTAATAATTTAGAAAAAAAAGTAGTTCAACACCACAGACATTATTTTCATGACCCTGTTTTCCTTCTCCAATATGAAACCAATTTAGGCTACACAGCCTAAAATTGCAGATAATATGGTGCAATTAGTTAAACACTCATGAGGTGATTTTGAAACAAAAGACAAAGCGTTCCTCCCTAAGCCCCCCCTTCCCACCCCCGCCATGCTATACATAGATTTGAAGCAGCAGGTACATGGCTCAGCTGCTTGACAGTGCAGACTGGGCAAGCTAATGAGTTTTAGTATAGGAAATTTTTCAGTCTAATTGCCTTGTTTGGAGAATTTGTACAGAAGAACATCATTAATCCATGTTTCTCTGAACCAAGCTCTTTATAATCTTCTATAAACATTACCTCCCTCTACCAATTTCTTGGCTCATACTGACCGGCATTTGCTCTAATGAGAAATCATGAAAACCTGTACCTGAGCATCGGTGGTGCAAAGACAGGGGCTGCACAGCACACCAAGTACAGACACATGAAGGCTGCAGAGCTAAAAGGAATCTATCTGTGCACTAAACTGTTGATGCAGGTGCACTCATAGAGGTGACTGTTCCCCGAGGATGCTAGCCTCCTCCCATACCCATGTTTCACCTAATCAACACTAATTAATTTGAACCTCTCCATAACCTCATGAGCATTTTTTGCTGGCTGTTGCCAAACCTCTTAACCAGCTTTTGAGTCTCACTGTTAGGACTTAATGTTTCTTGTATTTAACTGAATTCTCTGCTGAGATATACACGTTTACATTTTTAGTACATCGAAAGCAAAAATGTCTTTTCTGCTTCTGAATTTGCACAGCGCTGATCTCAGCACTGGTACAGCACAATATTTGGTTAAAAGACCTCTCCCTACAGCTCTAGTAAGGCAGCACAGCTTTACAGCAACTGAGGAGCTTATTCCAAAGGAAGAATAAACCAGATCCCAGAAGAATAAGCTTCTATCCCAGCAAAGTGAGATATTAAAGCACCTTAGCGTCCAGTCACTCCAATGTTAATTTATTTCCCTTCTAAACTGCAGTTTCGTAACAGGATTTTCAGGAGATTTCTCCCCTCACATTAGAGATTAAAGATGACCAGTGCTGATTTTCATGACACGCTCCCAAAACCAGAGGGAAGTTTTGCTTTTCTATCTTGCAGCTTTTTTACCATCGTATTTCCAAAGAGATAGAAAAGGGTTGTTTAAACTGAAAGATGATGTTACCAGCAGAACAAGGGGCAGAAACTGGCTGTGACTGAATTTAGGCTACAGATTGGAAAATGCTTTCCAATCATCATGCTGTGAGGTCCTAAAACAGCCTCTCAGTAGAAGGAAAGGAACACATTTCCTCCTTACTTGTAAAAAAGATTTCAGTAAGTTTGTGAATCTTATTATGCGAGGCAATTGCACTGACAGCAGGATTTTTTGTATCTTTGCTCTTACACTGAGTCTTCCAAAATGTGTTCCCAGGAGGGATCAGAAAGAGAGTTGAGCACATAAAGTTTTCCCTTTATACACCCCTCTGTCACCACTGCACTCCAACTCCTGCTGCTCAGTGATTTCCACAAAACTCCTGTGTGCACTGCAGGGGAAGTGATGGACTCTGCTAATTAAGAACTTTATTATGGAGTATGGTAACTTTCAGGTTTTTGAGATAAATTAGTTTCAAAATCCCATGTGTCCTTCAGTCTTAGTTTATTATCTACATCAGTACTATAGTGTCCTTTGTAAGCTATGAACATGAATGTCATAATTATTGGCCTGAACTAGCTAGATTTCAGAGGGTTTTTGTATTTTAATACTGCAAATAACACAGATATGCTAAGGCTGAATCACAGAATAAATATAAGTATGCTCAAGCAAGCAATGGCTCTCCTACAGATGTATTTAGAAATGCCTTCTTTTAAACTCAATTATGTGTTTTAATAGTAATAGTGATACAGAGGAAAACTACTATTTTAATTTTTTAACCAGCTTAATACATTTTCATACTCTTTCAAGCTATCTTAGTGCTAATGTCTAGAGCAAAAATCTCAGCAAATTTTTATATTATTTTAAAGATCAATAGTACTGTACATATGAGTGCTTTAAATCAGCCATTTTCTTAATTTATTCTACTATTTAGATTTCTTTTGTTCCCGATTTCTTTGCATCAATAAGATACACGTTTCCATGCTGAGCAAAATTTATGCATTTGAAGGCAACGTTTATCTTAGGAAAAGAGAAAAAAAAGCTTTGCTCATGATTCTTGGGGTTCTTCAAGAAGAGAATGCTTGGCAGAGCTGGGAATGTAACCGAGACTTTAAAAAAATAATTTCATTTTCAGAACAAAAATTAAGCATTTCTGTAGACAGTCAAATTTTTCCTATAATTGAAAATGCAAGAAACATGACACTGTGTAATAAAATGAGTGATTAAAAAGATCACATATTTCTTACTTAACAAAACAACAACAATATTTTATCATTTTCCTGTAAATACAGAAACAACTAAGGAGTCATATAAATTATCAGAAAGTAAACTGCAATACTAATTGGGAAACAACTAAGCCTTTGCAAATATTCATTGAGAAGGTTAACTACAAGTCTACTACCTTTCCGACTTCTTAAGTCACTGAGGTATGTATGCTATGCTGGCATGGCATGATGATAAGAAACAGGCAAGCAATTCCAATTTATATTATTTTAAAGCAAGTGATTCAGACAACATGTATACTAATCCTGCAGGCTGCTGCATTTGAAAACTCAGTTTCCCAGTGAAGAGGCAAGACGTATGGACACTGGCTGAAATTGATGTTACTGGATAAATAATGCTTCAGAATACCAACCTAGTTTTCTATGAACCTATTATTCTCAGGTGGTAAGATGAGCTACTGAGAAAATTACAAGAAGTTCAATCGCCAGATAAAGAGGAAACAGAAGAAGTGAAACAAACCATATTGCTTTATGCACTCTGAAACTTTGATAGAGTTGCATAACAGAATTAATGACCTGGTATGAAAATTTCAATTTCTCAAACATCGCAGGTGCTCTAACAGAACTGCACAGAGCTTTAAATATTAGATCTGTCTTCAAAAAATAAAAATAAGAACCTTACTTACTCTCATCTCTTTATCCTGGTACTGTGAACTTTTCTTATGACCCAATGAAATAGGGATGTTTACGTGTTTATCTGTAACATATTTTTGACTGTTTTTTCCACTGACAATAACCACCAGCAAGATCTTGCAAAGATAAATCAGGTAGAAACTGTACTTACCAACACAACACATTGCAGATAGGTTTTCTAGAATATATTCCACCTATTTTATGTTCTGATTCTGATTTGCATCAATTTCCAATCAGAGCATGAATCCAATGAGGTGGAGCCTAGATGCTGCACAAAATAAGATGAGAATGATACATAGTAAAGCAACAAAACAGAGCTAAAATTTGAAAAACTATCAAAGGACAATGCAGATACAGGTAAGGTCACAAAGTCCCTGCAAATGCACAAATAATTAACATAAAGATGTTGAACATTTGCAACTTAAACCTTTTGTTGCAGGAAGTTTTTACCTGTAACAGTGTTTTGGGGCCTTGAGGAAGAAGGAGAGGTTGAAGGGCTTTCTAGGAATGTTACAGAGCTGGTTTATTGAAGGGGTTTTGGCTTTTTTTAAAGGAAAATCATAAGACAATGTATTTCAGATACTGTTACATCATGCATCCATCATGCTCACATTTTGATGTTGCCTCTAGCACTTCTTTTCACAAACTGCAATGCCATTTTTCTCTTGGAACTCTGATTGTCTCTTCATTTTTCAAGTAAGCATTAGCTCATCAGCGCTATTTGTAGTCCCTTTTCTTTGCAAGAATAAACAGTTCCTCTGTTCTTTCTAATTTCAGGACAGAAAAAAAGCACTTTTTTTAAAAAAATGACTATTTGTACACCTGTAACATTGTGCCAGTTACTATTACTTCAGGATTTTGAAATCTCAGGGTCTTTGCTCTGGAGCCATTCCCTGAAAATCCTTCATGTTACTTAACATTTTGTTAATCATGCTAACATAATTACCAGAAAGTATTTTTTTCAGGCATTTCAGAACACTGAATACATGAAGAAGCCAATCTTTACTCAATCAGATGGACTCATAAACGGTTCTACTTCACCACAATGGTATTTAGAGGATATTAACTTGTTATGAACTACCCTACAGCAGTATTCACAATTAAAATGGAAATCCAGCTTTTAAAGATAATATTTGGAGTCTTCTCTGCCCCCCAAATTATATAGTTAGTAAGTATATATTAATTCCCCAAACTATACATTTCTACACTGTGTACAACATGCAATACATAAAGAAGAATTTAAAGAAGTAATTAATCTTTCCCCTGTAATCTTGGTGCATTTTTCTTGATGTTCTCAATGCTGGGAAAATTTCCAGTTTTAGAGACTCTTGTTAGGTGTTACAGAATTTAACCAAACAAGGAATGTTTTTATTAGTATTTTTAAATTAAATGTGTGCCTTTTAAATTGGATTTGGATGAAAAATACATTGAAAAAGCCATGTTTCCCTAATTTTGATTTTAAGACTAAAGTTGTTTGAAACAGTTATCCACAGAATAAGAAAAAAAAAAATCAAACTCTTTTGGAAGCTAGTGTTGAGAAACATTGTATTCCAAATCACCACTGATACTGATCTTTCTTAGAAATTATTACATTCTTTTCTAATAAATCTTTTTGCATGTAATTATGGGAAGAAATAAGTCATAGAGATAGGGCTACTTGCCATTTTGTCCTGGTTTTGGTTGGGATAGAGTAAGGTTTCTTCTTAGTAGCTGGTGCAGTGCTGTGTTTTTGTTTTAGTATGAGAATGTTGATAACACACTGTTGTTTTAGCTGTTGCTAAGTAGTGCTTAGTCTAAATCAAGGACTTTTCAAGTCTAAGAAGAGGTGCACAAGAAGCTGGGAGGGGACACAACCAGGACGGCTAAAGAGATATTCCATACCATTGAATGTCATGCTGAGTATATAAACTGGGGGGAGTTGGCCAGGAGCTGCTGATCACTGCTCGGGGACTGGCTGAGCATTGGTCAGCAGGTGGTGAGCAATTCTGTTGTGCTTCACTTGGTTTTCTCCTTGTGGGTTTAATTCCTCTCTCTCCCTCTCCTCTTCATTGCAATTAATATTGTTGTTGTTATTATTAATTATTATTATTTTTACTTTATTTAAAATAATTAAATTGTTCTTATCTCAACCCACGGGTTTTACCTTTTTCCACTTCTCCTAACCATCCCACTGGGGCAGGGAGCAGAGAAGCGAGTGAGCAGCTGTGTGGTACTTAGTTTCTGGCTGGGGTTAAGCCATGACACATTTTAAAAGCAAGATTACATTAATCACTTATTTCTGAATATGTATCTATGCTCTTTTAATTTTCTTGTTAAAGTAAAACAAATAAATAGTTTTTACATATGAGGAATTTAAAACATGACTTCTTGGAAAAGAATCACTATAGAGATGATAGAATCTGTATAAATCAGAGACACAATTTTTAATTATGATTAAACACAGCTATAACTAGATAGATAGTTCTGAAGGAGAAGTACTGTCTTCTTGCCTCTTTTTTTTAAAGAGCATAGCATTGTGGCCTTAAAAAAGTATTGAGAGAAGCATGTTTTTTCCCCAGTCCTAACAAAGTGTGCATTGAAATAGCAGAAATCTCAAGGGAATGACTGTACTTTTATGAGATATTTTTTTTTCCCAATCAATGTAATAGGATCTCAGAACCTCAGCTAATCTTTGTCAAGCACTACCACCTGAGCACATAATCTAGCAATATCTGCCTGGATATGAGAACAGCATGAATCTGAACAAAACCATTAGGCCCAGGTCAGACTTGAAGAGAAATACAATATTGAAGGAAAACTTAATCCAGAACTAAACTGCACATCTTTTTGTGTGTTTAACATTTGTAGTTCTTGAAAACCAAAAGTGCTTTTTTCCACATGCTAACAGCTTTTCAGTTTATGTCCTTAAACAGACACTTTTGTCTAAGGAAAAGCCTCTCTTTATCCACAGAGTGGTGAAGGCAGGAAAAGCATTCAAGTAACCCTTTTTTAAAACATCGTTTCTCCTTTTTTTTCCCAAAAAACTTTCTTTGCTAGGCTCCTGATTCTTCCAGTATCAGTGAGAGGCCTTTAGGCTAGACCTTCTGTGAGATCCGCTATGGCCTTTTGAATAGTCTTCTACAACATGGATAAAGTAATCCATTGCATTGAACAAATTAAAGAAAAACCTCTTCAATTTTCAGGAAGAAACAGGCTATACTTTTTTCACCTTCTTGCAAATGGACTTACACCGATTTTGGTTTTGTCCTCAGTGAAATGAAGTACTCATGCTGGAAAACCCCAGACATCATCTGGAAAACAAAAAGATCGCAGAATTTTCTCAGCAGACGTTTGAGCTTCTGCACGGAAGTTACCGTACTTTGTGAAGCGAGATATATCATTACATACCATGAGCATCTGAAAATATTAAGTATTCTAACTGCTCCAGTGTGAAGATCCAGCTGGAGATGCATATCAATATCCATGACGGGTTAACCCCAAACTGTGAGTGGGCATTGCTGCAGGCTGAGGGAAGTGAAGACCTGGCTCAGCTCTTGGCTCCCAAGGGCACTCAAGCTGAGACCTGTCACAGGTGCACAGGTATTGTACTGCCTGTTTATCTGTCCTGTTGATTTATCTTTTCCCCCCTTGCATATCTAAGCAACATGCCTGTAAGTTGGGAGGATCCCATAATGTTTCCCGGGTTGCTGGCCGAGCAAGTGTTTTGTAGGGGTTCCTAAAATTTGAACCTGGCTTTTGTTGTTGTCATTCAAATGCTACAGAAGAGTTGAATTAATACTTCAGGGCTTTAGAACTACTTTCTTTAACTGCCTTTTTTCCTCTTTCCCTATTTTCTCTGCTAGGGTTCCCTTATCTTCCCATTGAAGTTGATAAAATTAAATTGATTTTATCTGTACCAGCTCAGACTCCCAGTGAACATGAATAAAGCTCAGACTTCATACATTCTCATCACACTTTTTAATATCATTCATGAAAAATAAACTTTTTTCTGGATTCACACAAATACCTCCGCCCACCAAGGTACTATTACTGAATCCATCAATTAATTTACCTGCTCAGTGACTTAAAGTTAAGCACAAAAGAAGGAGCATATATGAGAGGCAGAAAGATCATAAACTTCTATGAAAGATCATGGAATTCACAACTCTAGCATACAGTGAAATAACAGTATTGATATATGCTATTATCTATATTTATGCTAGCTTGTGGCATTTAGAGTTATGAGTACACTGTGTTTTCTAAGTATTTATTTCATTAAATTATTGTCATAATTTTGTAAAAATGAAACTTGCCTGTAAGACAGACCAGATACAGTGAGCAATAAATAATCTTTCCTGCCAAAACTAAGAAGGCCCAAGGGAATGGCTTTCTGGACTAAGCTCTAGCAAAGAGAAGTGTTTCTCTAAGGGAAAAAAGACCCCGCAGTGCAAAATAAAAAAAAAATCCTAGGAAGCTGGTCTGAAGAAAGCCATCCCAGACAAGAAGATGAGATTGCCTCATGATTTAACACAAAGTGAAGTTTATGCAGGTTTGAGCAGAAGACAAATACTCTGTGATAAATTGTATCTCCTAATACTCCTCCCAGAAATAAGTTCAAAAGGATCTTTCCTGTAAGTGAATGTAGCTCTATTCAAGCTGCAAGCCAATAATCAGTTCATTTAGTGTTAAGGCTGTTGATACTCTATGGGAAACACATTAAAACTAAAGATTTCTCATTTAAATGCAATAAAGCTTTGTATACAATTATTTAAAAATATTTAACAAATAAATACTTAGTGTAAAAGTAAAACAAATATTTTTGCACCTTCCTCACTCTTATGTGCTCTTACATGTCAAAAAGAGTTGATTTTCAAGCAGTTTGGATAAAGTAAAATCAGGTGAGAATTATCATGCATAAAAGAAAGGTTTATCAAATGTACAGAGCATCTCTTTTAGAACTCACACTTATAAATAGTAAATCAATTGGAGGTGCAACACTGACATGCATTAAAGCATCATCTGCATACTTTTCCACAGAAATAGAATGGACTTATTTCACTTAAAGAGAAGGCACAGAGGTTTAGTTTTTGCTATCCTGTTCCAGGACAATCGATCAACATTTACACTGCACATGCCATCCACAGTCCAGCGGAGGTGTTTGAAAGAATTCTGATGTAAAAACTCAACTAGTCAAAGTTGGTGAAAAAAATTGGCCTTAAATGGCCAGATACTTTACTATTTGTCCTAATACATATCAAGAATATCGTAACACAGAACATTTTGAATAAAAAACACTGACTATCCTCGTATGAAATTCTGATGGATAGATCCATTAAGTTACTGCACACTTCACCTAAGCCTCTGCATCAATCCAATTTACAGGTAGCTGATGATGCCATGTTACATTACTGCAAGGTTCTAATAAAATGTGTGAGGACTGTTCACTCACGGGTAAAAGAAGCCCCTCTAGAACCTGCTTCTGAATTGTGCTGCTTTTGGGAACATGCAGACTGGGTCTGCATCAAGGTGCATCAACTAGGAAAAAAAAAAAAAGAAAAAAGAAAAAAGGAACACTCCAGCCTAGATGGAAAGGACGAAATGACCATGTCCTCCAAAAGTTGAAGGTCTTGATATCATCACATAAACCATTAAAACACCTTTCTTCAATTGGTCTATCATTATGCTGAAGACTTAAATGTTTCAAAATATTCTCTGGGGCTCGTTGGTGTCCCTCCACCTTGCCCTGCCCTGGTTCCTTGGGATCCTGGGGCAGCTCCTGGCTGTGTTTGGGGTCTGTCTCCTGGGGGCCCAGCTGCACCCACTGGCTCCCTGCTGGTGCTGGAGCCATCACTGCCTCTTTCAGGGCTAGGCAGGGCGCTGGGGACATCTGGCTCTCTTTTGGGAGAGCCAGGGACTCCCAGGTGAGCACCTCCTGCTCCTGCCAGGGCCCAGGAGCCCACCTCAGCCCCCTGAGGCCATCAGCCCCAGCCCCAGCGATGCTGCAGAGGGGCCGGTCTCCAGCCCCCCCAGCCCTGCCCTGCCCGGACATGGGCCCCCACGCCAGACCCACCCGTGGGCCCACGTCCCGGCTCTGTCTCAGCCCATCCCCATGCCCAGGGAGGTGCCCGATGCCTGGGGCTGGGGCTGCCCAGTGCTCCCTGGCTGCCCTGCTCCTGGCAGGGGCAGTGGGATGGGTGTCCTGGCTGGGAGGGAGCTCCATGGGGAGCCCTCACTTCTTGGGGCGTCCCAGCCCCAGGGAGCCATCTTACCCATGGTGCCCTGGTGCACACTATGGTTGCTTAAAACCAGGCTCTGCCACCCAATACAACATAGATTATTGTAGAGAGATAAGCACGTTATCAAAGATCTAATGATTGACTAAAGCAAGATGGAAAACAGACGGCAGCCGCACTCTGCAGCTCCCTGGTGAGAGTGGCCTGCTTACCTGGCTTCTTCACTAGCGAAACCTGAAACAACAGTCACAACTAGAAGTAAGGCTCTTGGGGAGAACTGCAGTAGCTCGTTACGTGAAAGACTGCCGTTTTAAAATAAATTCAGTATTATAATAGGAGTGAATTAACATACTATAAGACTAAGCTTCATGTGTAGTCCGTTGAGCTGAAGCACGGGATGTAAGATCATGGTACTTCTGAAGAACATCTGTGTTGTCTCTGTTCTAACTCAACACCCCTAGTAATTTATGTCAGCTTTTTACTGATGGACACTACATACAGCGGGGACTTCTGAACTGAGAAACCCTGAGAATTATGAAGCTGACTAAAATAAGGCATTGAAGCTATGAAAAAAGGTTTTGATTATGTTTTTGCCTGTAGGACAGTGTTGTTCCCTTCCCAACTATTACTTAATGTCAAGGGTAGTAAAAGCATTGCAAGTTGACAATGAGCTACATCAGTAATTAAAATACTTATACAATATGAGCCCCAGTTAATCATAAAAGAAAATAATTATTTTTCCATGGAATTATAAGACAGAGCAATAAATATTTCACACTTTGGTCTAATTTCTCACAGGTATAGCTCAGGTTTCTCTCCTAGTTAAAGTTCCCAGTGCAATCCATTAGAAGATTAGGTTCTGACTGCAAGACTAAGATTTTTGAACCTGAGGAGAAAAAGAAAAAACTACTGGTTTCCTTTAATGAAATGTATTTTTTTTTCCTTTATATAGTAGCAGCTGAAACTGCAACAACAATAATGGAAATTTACTGTATATATACAGGGGTACTAGACTTCTATTCTTTTTCTTCTGTTCAAGGAAAGAATTGTTTAGAATTACAAACTCACTGATAATATGCCATTTCCCTACACGTCAGGGAATTCTGATAATCTTTCACATGTTAGAAAAAGCATGTGCTCTAACCCAGTTTGGGACAGCTTCATGTTTTTATAGCAGGATTTATTTGTAAGCAGAAAAATCAAAATATGCAGCTTGATATTGCTTTGTTTTAGTACTTAATGATTTCATATCAAAGGTTTGACCTTGTCAATGAATTTTCTTCATAAGGCTCAGTAGGGCTTGGAAGATGCTAAGGATCAACAATATGTAATTTTGTAAAAGCTGCAATTGTTACCTTAGCACTGAACTCAAACAATTGGTCCTGTCAATGAATGTTGGCTCAATTTCTCATCTTAGATTTTGCATCTGATTTTTAAGGCTGTCCTAAACGTCATTGTTCTCATTTATGTTATACAGCATCTCCTATGAGTTGTGTGTTGGCTACAGAGTAGAATGTGCTAAATTCACATCTTGAGCTCAAAAGTTTGTCAGCTCCGTCTTTCCTAGGATGGTAAGGGAGGAACTCATCTAAATGAGTTCTAGCAAACTTGTGCATGAAAGGGCAGAAAAAACAGAGAAAATGCCCTGAAAAGTTTTCATTCTGCCATGAAGCATTTGGGAACGTACAATGTTAAAATCAAAGAAGTTTTTATCATCTAAGACTTCCTATTGCTGCATGCCTTCAAATTATTGAGATGCCTTAGATCACTTCCTGTGTCACCTTCTCATACTGCTTACTCTCAGATTACTAAAGGAACTGTAACCCTTAGAAAGATGTAACTTCAGCTGTAACCCTCTACATATTAGTTTGTTGGCTAATCCATGTCATTAAGGCCTCTGTTTCTCAATGAACTCTTCTCTACACAGATCCCCAAGTCCTTAGGAGAAGGGGGATATGCCAAGCAGACCCTTGTGCGGGACTGGGTATGAGTTTTTCTAGTTTCAAAATCAAGTATCTAGCTTACAACTAAAATAAATTTTGTTAACCATCTGCCTTATAGGTGTGCGATTTTTTGTGCTACAAACTATTTATATAGAGGAGTTGTTATACATATGTACATTGTTATGTCACACTTCCTTACTTAAGTGACTCTTGACTTCAATGTTGGAACAAAAATTCGACACCAGACCTAAGGATTATTGAGCTGTCTAAGTCTGAGACTTACAGCTACATAACTATTATTACATTTCATGTTAAAGTTCAGGTTATCTAGGGCTTTTCACTGGGAAATGGAAAAAGAATAAATCCCCAGTTCACTATGATATGGATACTCCTTTATCAACCATCCCTAACTTGCTAGGGTTGTCTTTCTCTGTGTAAAATTTATGGGTATTTCTTCTTTAATAACATTAGCTATATAATCTCTCTTTTATATATGCTGAGCCACAGTTTTAGAAAAGCAAGGGGTACTGGAGTTGGGTAGTTACCCAGTGTTTCATCAAGGGATGACCACATTCTCAAGGAAAGATTCAAGGAAGACTTGCTGAAGGCTACAAATGACTGTATAAATAGAATATTTTAAAATAATTAATTTTTAGGTGCACGATGAATTATCATAAGGAAAAGAAATATTGCCTATTGCCTGTAACAAAAAGATTAGCAGGGCACTTCGCTCAGTCAATGCAAGACAAATCTGTTTGGGATACTGCTACACAACAAGCACACATTTATATAAATACCCTGAGGAAATTATGGGAAAAATTCAAATCCTTGATGACAATTGGTATTGAAGGGAAAATGGATTGGTCTGTCTTTTTTGGGTATAAAACATGTTAAACATTCCAAATAATAATTGCCATGGTGCCTAAAAAATCATTGCCTGCAAAGCTCTGAAACAATGCTTTTGGATGTGATTTTCTAGGTAAGTTTTGTAACTGGTAAGAAAGTAAATTCAACAAATCTTGTCTAAGGAAACAAAGCCGATTTTCCTTGCTTAAGTAGCATGAAAGCTTATTACATTGTAACCCTTATAAAAGCATTTTCAAACTTCGAACATGATTGATTAGGCTGGCTTGGAAGATGCACAACAGGCAACAGACAGATACTTCTACATGCATGCTTATTTCTACAATACATCTATTATTCCAAAATCTTTAAAATTTATGCTCATTTGTTTTCCCATAATTACAGCCAAAATAATAAAATGTTATTTTTTGAAAAAAAAAATTTGATTAAAAGCAGACCAGTGCTGAGAGGCTTTAAAAGACGTAATTACTCTGCATGAAACCAGTAGTAACTTCCTTCCACAGAGTGACATCCACTGAAAGGACCAGAAGAGAGATGCATGGAACTTCTGACATTAGCCATATGCTCTCTTCCACTGAAATGAGGACCCTAATACTCTGCGATAAGAAGGGCTGAGTAGTCATACATACAAATGATTTACTGGCATACTTACAGAAGTAGAAACTTCAATGATCTCCTTGATGAAAATCACTGAGAGATTCAGCAGAATATCTCCATAGCGGATTAACTTTAATAAATTAGAGGTAATGCATTGTGGATTTGTAGTATCTCCAGAGTGTCTTTATGTTAGATTATTAAGTTAGCTTCAGAGCAAGTAACAGAGTAATGATATGAAATCTCCTGGGACACTGAGGAAGATACACCTGGCACCTGGCTTCAATCTAGACTGTTGTCAAGGAAGACCAAGTCCACTTTTTTCTGTAACTAATTGCCTGGCTTTTATAAAATGTCCCTCAAAAAAAGGTTATAATGTCTTAAAAAATGATATGCAGTGGTAATTCCAGAGGAAGATGTATGTCAGAGTAAAAGACCTTAATTTGATTCTGAGAAGATTAATTCATAAGATCAGACAATGATAGGATAAAACTGTATTAATAGTAAATTAGTATTTTTTTTAAAAAAGAGAATGTTTTGATTTAAGAGATTATCTGTTAAAACAATTTTGACAACTGTCCAAATGTTTTTGTCATTACATTAAGCATTTTTTCCTACCTGCTAAATCTAGCTTTAATTACATATTTTAGTAAACAAACAGATTTTTGGGGCACTAAGTTTTTGATTTCTTTTCAGACCTTATTTAGAAGTCCGACTTCTGTTGCTGTGGTAGTTTAAGCCCGGCTGGCAACTAAGCCCCACACAGCCACTCACTCATTCCCCCCTGGTGAGATGGGGGAAAGAATCAGAAGGGTAAAAGTGAGAGAACTCATGGGCTGAGGTAAAGACAGTTCAATAGGCAAAGCAAAAGCCGCGCACACAAGCAAAGCAAAACAAGGAATTCATCCACCACTTCCCATCAGCAGGCAGGTGTTCAGCCACCCCCAGGAGGGCAGGGCTCCATCGTGCTTAAGGGCTACTTGGGAAGACAAAATGCTGTAACTCTGAACATCCTCCCTTCTTCTTCCCCCAGCTTTTAATGCTGAGCATGATGTCATATGGTACGGAATATCCCTTTGGTCAGTTGGGGTCAGCTGTCCCAGCTGTGTCCCCTCACAAATTCTTGTGTACCCCCAGCCTGCTTGCTGGTGGGGTGGGGTGAGGAGCAGAAAAGGCCTTGGCTCTGGGTAAGTGCTGCTCAGCAATGATGAAAAAATCTCTGAATTATCAACAGTGTTTCCAGCACAAGTCCAAAACACAGCCCCATACCAGCTACTATGAAGAAAATTAACTCAGCCAAAACCAGCCCAGTTGCTCACAGGACCATACAATCCCAAAGCTGTCTGCATGTTTCTGAACTTAATGAGGCTGGCGTTCCATGATGAGCTCAGCCAACACTGAGGTCTGCTCGGACTCCTTTTCTTTCTTGGTTGTCCTGTGAAGTCTTTACACAAGTACTAGGTCAGATCAGCTTGCTGAGACCTGGCTCGATGAAGATGTAGCTGTTTTTGGCAGGGGTCCGGACAGCCTGCTCAGTTAGTTTTCAGTTACAAAACTCTCAAGAATTGAAAGGGATGAAAAAAAAGAAAGATCAGAGTATGTGACAGCAGGATGGGGGTGATTTTTATCAGTAACAGCTGATCATGAAAGTGTATCCTCTTTCATGGGAATTTACTCTCTATGGGGAACAGGACTTTATATAACAAGTCCAGCTCTGAATCATGTTCATTGTTATGAGCCTTTCCTGATCTCAAAACATTGGCAATTTACACTAGCAAATTAAATAAGAAATCAAACAGAGCAAAAATTTAGAAGTGGTAACTAAGACTGAATGTATAAAGTAGAAGGGGAAAAGAATTAAAGGGTCAAAAATAATATCCCAACTAGACAAAACATAATAGAAAGGTTATTTTTTTATATATAGAACCTGAAATAAATTATTTCACTTTTCCTTAACTGTAAAACATTTTCTATGTGATAAGGATAAATGCAGTAAATTCTACTCATAACAGGTTATCAGAGGAATGCGTTACTTTTACACCCCCCCACATCATTTACTTTCAAATAATTCCCCAAAATTTAATTTGCTTCCACTTACAGTGTATGGCAGTCTTTTCAGCATTCTAGCATGCTCGTGGTTCATGAGTCACACAGACTAAAACATGATAAGAAGCAGGTCTAAAAGATTAAATTTGAGTAATTAAATTAATGCACTGTAATTACAACTCTGACCTTAAAAATCCAGCAAATTATTCATACTCCTTGATTTTTATGTTGAAGACAGTGTCCTAGTATCAAAGTCCATCATATGTTAACTTTCATTATAAGCATAATTAATGACAGTCATATCGCTGAAGATCAAGTTGACAGGAAATTGCCTGCATCAGCTGAGCTTGAATTGCCTTTGAAGATATGACCAGCTTAGCCATGCTTTTCTTCTAATGATATTTTTCATCATTCTTATTATTGTTGCTTCAAGCAGAGACTGGAATCTTCTCTGTATCAGCACAAGAATGAGCAATGAAGGAAAAGAAGAAAAAGAGACAGAAGTTAGGCTGTATCCGATGATATTAAAAAGGCATTGCATATTCCTGAGAAACTCTGCAATGGCACCCTCAAGCATACTGAGGTATCCTCTGGACACCCCAGCCAAGAACACACACATCTGTCTCTAGACAGCAGCACCTAAGGCTTGGGTGGATGGTTCAAGTTGGCTGCCATCCTAACTGTCCCACACATTGGGCTGACCACGAGTTTTGTTCAATGGCCTCCTAGCATTCACTTGTTGCCATGCTCTTCTTTAAGCAAGCAATCTGCTCAATATGCATTTGCTGCAGTTTCTCGGCTTTAGCTGTGACATACATTCAGAGGTGATGACTACAATTATTGAGATGCCCAAGCTCTACCTACTTCCTCCCTGAGATGATTAGGCCAAGTAGACCATGCATTCATTTCCTTGACCCCCTACTGCAATCCTGTAATATGAGGTGTTTTAGCTAGCTTGTCTGAGAGGCCTGATATTTGCAATGGCATAGAATGGCCTGTAGCAATGATATTTCCTTCTATATAATCTGTAGTTAAATACCCAAGATTTCTGCTAGAGAAATAAGAAGATTCTACATACAGCCAAAACTAAAAAAACCTCACAAACAAACAAAAATCCCAGCATATGTATAAGTGCAAAGATTCCCCTTATGCTTCAGAAAGTCCCAGAGAAACAGGGATTTATCTCATTTCTAGTCATACTTCACCAGCCAGTTTTTGATAGCAGACCCAGGTCAGTCCCTTTTCTGTTAGTTCTCAAATGCAGCTCTTGTTTTATCATAGCCACCTCAACAGCTGGTCTGCGTGGCTCTGGCTCAGAATGGTATCTTGTGTCAGATGTTTGGTCAAAGTCTAATTTCTTCAAGAGGCAGGTAGGCTGCACAGTGAGGAGGTGCTCAGGCTGAACTGGCCCAAGCTGGTATATGCTTGGCTGTCTTGCTGAGTTTCCAGCCCGACACACCTGGTTCTTACTGTGTCTACACAGTACATCTGACCCAGTTTGTGACAGGACGAGATACCCTTGTCTCTCCTGGAGAGGGACAGAGCAGAAGGATGGAAAAGGGGTGTACCTAGGACTTCCCACACACCTCTACCCGTCCCCATGTGCCCCACAAACAGAGCTTGTGTGCTCCCAACCTCCCAACCCCTAAACCTTCACTCACAGTTTCCCAACAGATTTCTGCTCATGTAGTTGCTGGTGTTTGAGCAGACATAAAAAGTCCCTTCAATGGATCCTGAGATGCTGGCAGCTGTACAACAGCACAGGGTGGGTCTTTCATGTTACTGGTGGTGTGAACTGTGAAAGAAGTCCTTCCTTTATTTCCTCAGCTTCTCCTGGCTGAGACTGTGGATAATAAGGCTTGACACAACAATATCAAAGGGTGAGGACAGACTACTAATTCTGACATGAAACTATCATGGATTACCAGAACATAGGTGAAAACCTCTATAAATCACACTGCAATCTTTACGTTAGCAAAGCGTTTACAATTCTTGTAGGCCACCATCAAGCTTTTCAGTTATAACTTGAACTTCTTTCCAAGATCAGCAAAGCCACCCTCTAGCCATCTCTGGTGACATAATGCTGCATTAGCACAAAATTAACCCTAAATTACCCTTTAAATCTACTGACAAGATTTCCTTAGCAAAGGCCCAGATGGATCATTAACACACAGAGCTGTAGACTATTTATACAAATAATGGGTGGGCTACTTTTGATGCCCTTTTAGATAGGGGATAGTAAAGCAGGGATTGGTTGGGTTTTGGTTTCAGGGGAAGCTACAAAAGTATAGGAGTGATGGGGTACCTTCAATGGGCTATGAGAAAGGCTGGTGTAGATCAGCATGTCAGATAGTAAAATACAACTTCTCAGCAGCCGTTTCTCTGCATTGGAGTTTCCCTGCCTAAAGAGCCAGAGTATAACTCTGAGCTGTCAGTGAGCAACTGGGCAATACACACAGGATTAGTTGCAGCCAAAGTTTTAAAGTTCCTTTCTTATAGCTTTTAACCCTAGAAAGGTGATGGAACAGCTCATCTTGGAGGTCATCTCTAAGGATGTGAAGGAAAAGAGGGTTATCAGGAGTTAGCAACATGGATTCATCAAGGCAAAATCATGCCTGACCAACCTAACAGCCTTCTACGATGGAATGACTGGCTGGGTAGATGAGGGGAGAGCGGTGGATATTGTCTACCTTAACCTCAGCAAGGCTGTTGGCACCGTCTCCCATAAGATCCCCATAGGTAAGCTCAGGCAGTGTGGGTCAGATGAGCAGTGGGGTGGATGGAGAACTGGCTGATGGCAGAGCTCAGGGGGTTGTGATCAGCAGCGCAGAGTCCAGCTGGAGGCCTGTAGCTTGTGGTGTTCCCCAGGGGCCAGTACTGGGTCCAGTCCTGTTCAACCTATTCATCACTGACCTGGACGAAGGGGCAGAGTGTGCCCTCAGCGAGTTTGCTGATGGTACAAACCTGGGAGCAGGGGCTGACACACCAGGCGGCTGCGCTGCCATTCAGGCAGACCCGGGCAGGCTGGAGAGCTGGGCGGAGAGGGACCTCATGAAGTTCAACAAAGGCACGTGCAGGGTCCTGCACCTGGGGAGGGACAACCCCACGCACCAGCACAGGCTGGGGCTGACCTGCTGGGAGGCAGCTCTACAGAGAAGGACCTGGGAGTGCTGGTGGGCAGCACGTTGCCCATGAGCCAGCAGGGTGCCCTGGTGGCCAGGGAGGCCAACAGGATCCTGGGGGGCATTAGGAGGAGGGTGGCCAGCGGGTGGAGGGAGGTGATCCTGCCCCTCTGCTCTGCCCTGCTGAGGCCCCATCTGGAGTGCTGTGTCCAGTGCTGGGCTGCCCAGTTCAAGAGAGACAGGGAACTACTGGGGAGGGTCCAGCAGAAGGCTGCAAAGATGATGAGGGGACTGGAGCATCTCCCTGATGAGGAAAGGCTGAAAGAGCTGGGCCTGTTTAGCCTGCAGAAGAGAAGACTGAGAGGGGATCTTATCAATGTCTACAAATATCTTAAGGGTGAGTGTCAGGAGGACGGGCCGGGCTCTTTCCAGCGGTGCCCAGTGACAGGACAGGGGGGCACAGTGCAACAGGCACAAACCAAAACACTGGAAGTTCCACCTGAATATGAGGAAATACTTGTTTAGCCTGAGGGTGACGGAGCTCTGGAATGGGCTGCCCAGGGAGGCTGCAGAATCTCCTTCTCTGGAGACATTCACAACCCACGTGGACATGATCCTGTGCAACCTGCTCTGGGTGGATCTGCTTTAGTAGGGGGCTGGACTAGATGATCTCCAGAGGTCCTTCCAGCCCTGACCATTCTGTGATTCTGTGATTCTGTGATTTGTGTAGGCACAACTTATAGAATATAATTATCATCGTAGTTATGTCACAGTATACAAATAAGTGAGGTCCATGTATGAACATACAATTATTTGAGTCAAAAACTGACCTTTTTTACAATACATTGTCAGTTTGAATCTAATAAATCATGAGTTGTGCCTAGTGAAGAAGTTTCTATAGCAGTGAGCTACAGTACCCTTCAGGCATTTTTCACTTCTGTAAAATGCATTTTATAAATGATGTCGTTTCCCTTGCAGTAGAACTGCTTAAATTCTACTGATAAAATTAACTATTTTCCTCCATTACTTATTCTTATTACTTGAGGTTGCCAAAGTTCTCTGGCAATAACAAAATAATTATGCTATTATTAAATATAAGTATGCCTTTATTAAATAATTACGCTAATATTATTTACTACTCTGTTTGGACAGAAACAACAATAGACCACAGTACATTTTTCATTTGCTAAAAAGTTAAATACATCTCAGTCATAAAAGGATTTATTTTATTGTACTTCTAGAATTATTTTTAAACTTGGAGTTCTGAAAGAAGATTAGAAAAATGGATTCTGAGATTCGAATACTGGCAAGAAAGTTTGTAAGAATTTGTGAATCTCTTTTCCCAGTGATATCCTACCATTTCAGTCTCCCTCATTAAGACTTTGCATATAAAATAAAGTACCGTGGGGAAAAATAGATACTGAAGAAAATGTCTTTAATCTTGAAAGTAAGCCTATTTAAATGTAATGCCTGCATTTATTATCATTTGTTGAATAACCATATAAACATGAGATGCTTATATTCTACTATGAATTTAAACTTTAAAAAATCTAGTGTTTCAAAATATTCTAATGAGACAGGAATAGTTCCTCAGCTCTCTACTTCATGTCTAAACGTACAGCTTAAGATTTGCCAGATCTATGTATTCCTCAGGGAAGAAAAGAGAAAAACTTCTCAGTTTTGCCATGTAAGAGAGGACTTTTGGTTAACTTTCAAAATCCATTCTTCTTACATTTCTGTATAAATTTTAAAATCACTAAAGATAGAAAATAGATAAAATAGATAATTTTTTATAGAAATATAAAATATAAATATATACAGAAATATAAAATAGAAATATAAAATAGAATATTTTATAGAAATATAAAATAGAAAAAAAGATAAAAAAGATAAAAGAATTCATAACTGTAAAATATGAGATGTCAACAGATCCAGTAGTTTATCCAGTTTGTAATTTTTACTTTTTGTAGGAGTGTGAATCCAGAGAGAGTAGATTTTTTTCCATACCCACACATACCTACCTTCATACTTCTGACTAGTTTGAGTCTATCATATATTTCAACATTTTCTCATGTATTGCTTGTGTTAAATATGGCCTTTTCAGGTTCTGAGGATCAAAATGCTTATGAAACACATCATATTTGTGTTAGATATTAAGAGACATCCACTTGATTCTGACTACCAAGCTGGTCGTTAGCTATTCCTTACTAGGAGTAACTACTACTATGAGTGAACTTTGCTTCTCAACTTGACCCCAAGTCATGCTTATTTCTTTATTTAACACAATAATTCTATTTATACATGTATATACCTATATATATATATACACCTATATATATATATACACACCTATATATACACACACACATATATATATACACCTATATATATATATACCCATATACATATACATACATACATACATACATACATACATACATGCATACATACATACATACATACATATATATATATACTCTGATGGGGAAATGAAATGCAATCTTTTCAAGGACAATGTGTGGCCGAGTAATTTAGCCAGACTAAAGGATATATAAAGTCATTTGTAGCCATCACATTGATCATAGTACCTTTCCAGCAATGAACACTTTGAAATGATGGATCTGTTATGGTCCTGATTAGTCAACTGACTGAAGTCTGAGTTTTGCAAAACATCCTCTGTTTTTTAGAATGTGACTATTTTTCTCAAACTAGACACACAGAAACACTGCTGCTATTTTCAAATGCAACAAAGGTAAAAGGTAAAATCTAAAGGCTGACTTGCAGCAACAGTAGCGGCCACAAGATTTTGATCAGTGGGATGAAGTCTTGAAGGAAGGGAATAAACATTAGAAAAAGACACACAGAAATTAAAGATCAGATGCCCAAATGCTTTTGGTTCAAAACAATACTATGTATCTTTCTGTATTTGTAAATTCTTCTCAGAAAGTTAGGACCCTAAAGCCCACTGAGGGCAAAATCTGCTGCCTAAATCCCACTAAATGTAACCTGTCTAAACAACTTTAAAAATACCTATTGTGATTGGCTTACTTCAATAACAGGAACACTTAGGGAAATCTGGACCTCAAAAGATTGCAGGAATTATTCTGTGTGCATGGTTGACTATAGATGGAAAGAAAGACTTGATATGCTTAAAGTTACAAAAACAAATAAGCACACTGTAAGAAAAAGTCACTATTCCCACATCTTTTAGTGCCTAAAGGAATACAGTTAGGAGCGGTGCAGCAGGGCCACTCTTCAATGCAGCTGATGTCTGTCAATCAGGTTTGCTCCCACTGCTTTCAGAAGGCAAGTTGAGGATTTTTTGAAGACAAAAACCTGATATTCAAGAGCCTACTGAAAACCTGTCAGCACTAAAAATATATTTTCATGCGAGAGGTACTGGATCACATTCATTTCTGTCATAACTCCAATCAGTAAGTCACCTTAGGATGAGTTTAGGCTGCCCATAAAGAAAGATATATACCACCAGACAGGGTCAGTTAACTAAGACAATCTTATTTAATTTTTTAAAAAAATTAAATAATGACAAAAGTAGACTATTTCCTTTAATAAACTGAGATTTCATAATGGTTATGGTTCCAGTTAGATTGAAAGTAAAATCTGAATAGGGGTTTTGTTTTTCTTTATTTTCAAAACTAGAATATGTTACCATCAGTGCTCAGTTTATAGCCTCAAGAGAAAATAAGAAATCCCTAAAAAATTGAATTACTTATTGAATTACGTACCCTCTATTTATATTAATTAGAACAGAACACTTTAAAGAGTTACACTTCAGTCAATAAAATAGTACCAAATGTAATTGGAAACAAGACAAATGAAAACATTTAATTAAGAGAAATCTGAACTGCTTACAGCCACCCAAAGGCTAGTGAACCACACTGTGCTTATAAGAAAACCAAAAATTATGGCTGCCCATAAGATAATAATAAAGCCATGTTAAAACAAATCCTGGTAAATACTCCATTGCTGAAAAAGATTTACAAGTTTGTGTAAAGAGGTATTTTTAACCTGTAGCCTGCTAGATTCCTGAAAGAATAAGGCAAAGGAAGCAAGGGATTTTTGTGTCCATATATATATTCATATCCCAAGAAATACCGGCTTATTTGGCCCAGTCTTTCAACATTTGGGTGGGCAGTCAAGAGTAAACACTTCTGGAGACAGTCATGAAGCTCTGATGTGGAGTTCTAATTCAATAAGGGCAGAACAAACATGGACCTTACAGTTGGCTGATCGTGTTAAGGTAGGAGGATGAAGAAAGTGGAGGGAAATAGGTTCTTAAGCTAAAGAGACTGAAAGCTGTTAGTGCCTCCCTCATCACTATCCATGCTACTCGAGTAGCTCCTGCCTGGGAAAACAAGACCAAGCCTTCGGAAAGGCTATCGGAGACAAAGGAAATTTCTTCTTGAAATTCTTTATCACTCTTTCTCAGCCATTTCCGCTCTGACAGCAGTTACCTTGGAATTTTCTTTTTTTGGGTTCATAACTTTTCTACTACAGTGCAGTTGGAAAAAGGTGGTTTTCCTCAGTAGAAAGTAGTAGAAGCCCTCTCCTGTTACTGGTTTTTTTCTGCCTTTTCATATAATGTCACATTATTGAGACAATTCTAAGAGTCCTGGGAGGTAGCAGATCCAGTTCCTTAAAGAATAAAGGAAATTTTTCACTTTTCAAAGAGCGTGAAACAAAATGGAAGTAGAACCAGCCTGCTAAGTCATCAGGCTGACTCAGTGCTGAAAGTAGCCCATATATTCTCTTTTTAATTTTAGAACTCCAGGAAGCAGTTATACCTGACTGTGCAGAGGCAGGAACTTGTTCCTGAAAAATGTTCCTTGCCATGCTGCTTGCTACATGTTTGTTATTGCCAGCAGCAGTGATGCCTTCTGTGAGGTACTTAATATCACTCTGCAAGAAAATAATTACAGGATTTTAGTTGTACTGAATCTGGTCCTCAAGAAAGACTGATGGTGTTGCACGTGCATTTCTAGACAGAATTTCCCCACTCTGTTTTTCTGCTGTAGCAGTTTAGAGAGTATCTGTTGGTTTAGAAACAAATCGTATTGAAAGTCACCCTCCAGTTTTAATGATCTCATATTATATACCCACAGTACCATTATAAGTGCATGGGAAAATATTAAATACTTAGACTGATATTACTGTTTTTTCAAATCTAAGTATTTTTAACCACAGAAAATGCAAAATGCATACAGAGTCAATCTGTATCTAAGTGTTTCTCTTGTAACTCTTCTAACTCAAGATATGTTATGCAAAGGAAGTAGCACTCTGATTTTCTTGGGATCTGAACGTAAAAACAAAATAGGTGGAAAAAGCACAGACTACAGACACATACACACATAGACATTTACACTTTTCTTGAAATGAAGCTGAAAGCCCCAGTTCTGTCCCAGTCCATCCTTGATGCCCAAGATATGTTTCCATGATAGTTCATGAAGTGGATCACGGTAGAAAAATAGTTTTACCGTGAAGAGGCTATTGAGCAATTTCTTTTGAAGGCTTTCAAGGAAAAAGAGGTTTTGTTATTTATGCATACAAGACTTGATTGCATTCACTTTATCAGCTGCTATGCAAAAAAATGTGTATTTTAATAGTAAATCACTTGCAATGGGCAAGAAAGATTCTATACGCATAACAATGTTGAAGTAAAATATATCATTGGACTAATAATACAGACATAACAATTATTTCTGCTCATCAAACCTCTTATACTAAAGAGCGACCATTTGCTTTTCCTTTCCTGTGATGATATTCAGTTTAGCTGACCTGTTTAATCAGTGAGTAGAAAGGACAGAAAATCTGGTCTATGTTAATTTTAAATATGTAAACATTTACAAACAATTACAGCTAATATTCTATAATGATACTGCTGTAATAATGCTTTACATAATCATAGGCATATTTTCCCCTATCCCAGCATAATCTCTTCTTTTTAATTTTTTTTCATAAAAATGGATCTATCTTAGTATTTCTCAGTGGCAGGTACTGTTCACAATCAGACAAAAAGGTGGTTTTTTTTTATCTAACCAACTGTCATTATCTATAGGTATGATCACCTACTTCTGAACTACCTACTTTTTCCTCCTTCTATAGGATAGGACAGAAAAAGAAACACTAGGACATAATTTATCTAATCTTAAGGTTAACATTTAGAATTAATCAGATGAATGCTATAGAACAGCTCATTTTTCCTCCTCTGGGTATGAAGGGAGCTCAGCCTACCTAATTCAAATGAGGAACTATGTGTTGTTGGTTCTGAGCTTAACACGGTGAATACTATAGCAGGTGTCCCCAGCTGGATTAAAATTCCCTTAGTGTCCCAGTCAGGATCTAGTCCTTAGGTGTTTTGTATTGCCACTCCAAATTAATTTAAGGTTTTTTGATTTTGACAGAAAGTCTCTTACAGTTCCACAGAGATAGAGCGGCATTTAATAAATAAGAATAGACTGTCAAACAGGTGGTTGGTGTTCATCTAGAAGCACGAAGGAAGTAAGTTCCTCAGTTCTGTTTGAATATTCACTTGAATGCTTAATAAAATATACGTATCCCATTACATACATCTCTGTGTCCCAATCAAATGTTATTCACGATGAAAGAATCATGGACAGTGTTTAGCAAAAGTTCTGGTGAATTGCCTGAGCTTACAAATTTCTTTGAAAAGCCCATAATTAAGCAATACTCTTAAAAGAGGTTATTGGTCATGCATTTTATGCATATTATTATTATCCTTTACTTTCAAGACATAAATCTATTCTACAGTATACATTTGAAATGTAAAGGTTGTAACTGTTGGCTTTGGCAGATATAGAAAATAAGGATTAGTTGCAGAATGAGATAACAACCTTGGAAGACAAAGAGTAAAAAATCATTTTCAGCAAAAGATTGTACAATTTACTGCTCCTGTTCAAATCATATTAGCTCATCTTCAATTTATCACGGGTTGTACAGGATGGACATAATGACTTGACAATTATGTAATTTTCTGTCATGACACTGCACCTATTTTGCTTTTGACTATATGAAATGACCTAACACAATCAATTTGATAAATCCCCTCACAGGGCAAGCAACATGCTGCGATGTTCTGAGAATATTTTGGCATCTGTTGAAAGCCCTCCCAATCCAGGCTACCATGAAGTTAGGCTAAATTTAGTGATTGCCAGTTCCTCATTCTACAGTAAGTAAACTAGCTGGCAAGCTGCAGAAGTTCCCCTGCATTCAGAAGAAGCACACCTAGTTCTTGCTTTCCTTCCATAGATGCTGAATTACCATGACAGCTTGGCTACTGAGTTGGTGTGACAACCATCAATGTTTTCAATCGTCCTTCACAGTGCAAATGTACATTTCTAATTAACACGAAGCAATACACTTTCTCTGATTAATTTATTTTTTGTTATAATTTAATTTAATTTAATTTTAATGAGTAGCAAGGGAATACATGTCTATGTATTTAGACATCTAAATTTTTTTAACTTTGTGTAAATAGTGATCTCTATTCAGTTGACTCCAACTAGGAGCATCCAACAAAAACATTTTCCTCTTCTACTTTCTAAGTTTCTGAATGTTTCCATTTGGCCCTAAGGTATTATCAATGCAGATTATGAATATGTAAATAATGAAGCACCTGTAATTATAAGAATTGGTATCTTTAGTTTTCACAGATCAGATGCAATACCTGCATAAAAATCATTAAAGTTGCTGCTATCCTTTATGCAATGTCAGTCATTTCTATGAATAATAGCATTTTACTTTCTTCTTATACTTTATTCAGAGTTTATACTTTTCTTTCACTTTCCATATTTCATCTCTTGTGAGCTTACCTGTCATCCTCCATATTCTTGTGCCTATCACTCTGTAGGTTTCACTGTGATAAAGTCTTTTCCCACATCAACACTTCTGAATTTTTCATTCCTACAAATCCCTTTTCTGTGGCTTCCAAAAACCCCATATCTCTGGTACATGCAGAAGAGTGCAGTTCTTCCTTTCAGTTCTCTACTGCCTCAAATCAATGCAAAAGTACTACCTTATGCTGTTGAAATGTCTGCTAGCAATTAAAATTGAAATGATTCTATGACGAAAATCCTCAAAAGACCAGAGATTTGTGCTCTTGGCATAAACCTGGAAGATGAGGTTCAGGCTCTTACTTTACTACAGCTCCAAGATATCATGGTGAACAAGTCAAATGCTGCCACATCCTTTAAAAGATACACAGGCATACTGCTTATTGTCTTGGAAATGCTTACGTCTTCATTGTTAGCAAATTGTCACCCGCCAAAATAATTTCTGACCCATTATTTAGTTACTAGAGTGCTCATAGCCAAACCTATGTCAAAGCTAAAATAACCCAAAGAGAGATTTTGAGACTGAGTAGACATCCGTCCCACAGCTAGGCACAGTGCACACCAAATCTATGTACTTTATATGCACTTCATATACTCTCACTAAAGACAAACTATTACAATCTACAGAAGCGATTTCATGAAAAGAAAATCTGAAAGCATAGAGAAATCTGGACAAGCATCAAACAGATATTGAGTCTGAGACAAGAGATAGCTTTCCCAGTGGGCTTGGGGGTGCTTAAGCAATCTGACAAGACTGGTTCAAGGATCCTCAGAAAATGTAGTGCTTTTTTACTTTTGTCTTTGGTTTGTGGGTTGTTGTTTTTTTTCCTCAAAGAAAAGACTCTGAGAGGCTTCTAAGTCACACAGTAGGGACTGGACCACAGGATGGTGAGATTGCCACAGCTGCACACAGAAGCAGCCAGCTGAACACTGAGCCTCACTCCACTTCTGCCTCTGCCGGCTGCCTGGTCCCTCCAAGACACCACAGCAATGCCAGAACCTGTCCCTCAGCATCCTTTCTTTTTTCCCCAACTAATTTCAAAGATTTTCGTCAGACTTGCAAATTACTTACTGATGTCTCCGTCATGCTATCATTGTGAATATGTTGTTTACCTTTGACGCAGCTCTTTAACTGTGTGAGAAAGTATGTTGCTGTCCTGACACCCTATCTATGCAGATGAATCTGTTGAGTGGTATGTAGTCAAATTATTTTAGTTTTTTGCAAAAATCTGTCTGTGTGACCAGAGGTTGTAAGAGAAACAGCATAAGACATAAAAGTATATGGCGTCACTGTTAGCGTCTCCTTTGTCATGGTCTCTCTTTTTTTGTACACACTTTTATACCAAGTGGTGTGCAGTATCCCTCCCAATTTGTAAAGCCTATGAACAGAAGCAAGTCCATTCATCAAATTATTTATTCTAAGGAGCTTTGTTGAAGAACTCATAACATATTTTCAAGCATCTTTTTTCTGTTAACAGTATGAAAGCTGCCATTACCAAACTTACTATAGAAAAAGCTTGCTGAAAGCTGATTTACCAGGATCTCTATTTAATTGCAATATCTTATTACATGTAGATGGCACCACCCTTCCTCCAGAGAGAAGGTTATAAAGCTAACTCTGCAGAAGAGTCATGCTTAATGAGCCTGGACTTTTGCCACTTTGCTGTGTATGATTTCTCCATTAAATACAGCAATAGCATAAATACGTATTTCTCTTGAAGAGCGGTGGAAATAAATTTCCACAGTAGTTACAGCTGGCTTAGCTTACTTGTTTCTTTGCTTTTGACTCAACAGGGCTTCCAACTTCCTCTCACAGATATTTACAGGAGAAAGCGAAGCCTCCAGATGGGCTACAATTACTAGAAATGGGCAGGTGTTTTTGTAACAGAATCAGAACTAGTTGGATTTACCTCTGCAGTTCCAGAAGCACTCTGTTAAATAACCTTATTTAACCTACAGTATTTCCTGAAGACTGAGACTGAAAGGAAAACAACTCACAGGTTCAGAAAAAGGCTTTTAATTCAACTTAGTGTTGGCTGCATGGACTAATAGGTATGCGTGGGAAATGACGCAGCAATTGCATAGGGAGCAGTCTGGAAGCAGGCACCTGAATGTGCCCGATGGTGATGCAGTGCTTTGTGCTACAGCCTCCTTGCCCCTGAACTTGGTTCATCATCAGCCTAGGGAGGGGGCAAAGCTGATTTTTCATTAGCTGTACGCCACCTGCATCACAGCTCCAGCCCTGGCTCTCATCAGTGGAACCAGGGGAATCTTAGCCAGTTCTAATTTACATTCATTTGCAACATCCCCCCTGTGAACATTTTCCTGATGGAGAATAACTGGAAAACAGCAGGACTGGACTGTACTCTAGCCTTTTCCCAGCATCCACCCCAAGCTGGAGACCATGTTTGCAGCCCCCCTGACAGGTCTACACCCAGGGAGGAATTCACAAAACTATAGCCCATCTTCAGCTCAGGGGTGCTGTCATCAACACACTTAGGGATGTAGAAATTGCCACATCAAATCAGAATAATGGACTGTCTAGTACAACATCCTGAGGCCAGTCACAAATGCTTCAGAGAAAAATGTTTAAAAAGTGGTAGACAAATGTGGAATAATCTGCTGTGAGAGAAGTTTTTCTAATCTTTGTGGAAAATTAGGTATTACACATTATTTTGCACAATATGCACATTGGCTTACCTGCTAATTAATCTTGTCTTACAAATGTCAAGCAGAGGGGAACTAATACGAAAAACCAAATGAGTAACAGGATAATGTCCAAGAGGAAAGGCTGGCATAGGGAATATCAAGGGTTCTTAATGAAGCTGTCACTGACAAACCCTAGTCTGGAGCACACTCAGATGGCAGCGCTCAGTCTTTCTTGCCCAAACTTAGGATCAAATTATGTATCAGACTTGAAAAATAATGATTTCAAAGGATGGGAAGGGAATTTGATTGAGAGGCTTGTCAGTAACGCTTACAAGTTTAACACAGAGCAAAAAGCACCCCTGAGAACATGTTTATGAAATTTCTCTAAGATTTATGGGAACACCTGACTGTGGAGAGGTTTGCAGTCTCCAGTGTTTGGGGTGGGCTGCAGAAGTTTTTAGATGTATCAATATTGCAAAATGTTTGCATGTTTGTTTCAGCTCCAGTTTACATTGTGCCTCTGTTTCTCATGTTTTCTTGTAAGGTAATTCACCACTGGTGACAGAACCACTGTGGTTGCAGTAGTGCAATATAACAGGTTTCAAATCCAATTCAAATAAAGCAGGAAGGCTTTAATTCATGGTATGGCAACATCTGGAAACACATAGTGAAAGTGATACATTTTCCTGGTTACTAACTGACATGCCCAAGATTTTGCCATTTTTCTATGCACAAACTAATCCCACGTGCAGGCCATTTCTAATTTTGTGAATAAAAGGCTGAGGAGGATTAGTATTGGTCACAAATTCAGTAGGAAGACCCCATTTCAGGTCTTAGAAAGCAGTAACAAACTGCTCCATCTGCTTTCCTGTCCATGTAGTATTATCATTCACTATGAATCTTCACAGAAAATATAATCTTAAAGCAAAAACACTTGCTTGCTGCAGAAAGGGATTTTACCACATCTTATTTTGGCTTCCCGTAAGCAAGCCCCAATCCTGTAGTAGCCTTACCTACTGGATTCCTATGGGACATGGCAGTGAGGCCCCATAGGACGTTGCCTTCATCATGCCACACTGCTGGGCACTTCACCTCCTCTGGGCACTGCTGGCTGTCCTCTGTAATTGGGGACCTTCCAGCTGCAGTACTGGAGCTTGGGCTGTTAGTTGAATCCAGTTTGCATAGGATTACTGCAGATGTGGGGAAGATGTGGGGAATTACCCATCCCCTTCCCAGCTCTCCTCTGGCAAGCCTGGGTAGCCATGCGAAGCAGACCCAGATGGATGGAATTTCAGCACAGAATACAAATCTTCTGGTGATCCAGCTGCACACTTGATGTTAACCCACACTGAAATATGGGCTACTGCTTCTATATCCATCTTGTCCCTGCCTCCACCTGCAAGGGTGGCATAAAGCAGCTGGTTCCGACTCTGAATATTTCTTACTCACTTACATGCTTGTAAAGAAGAGTTATATGGAGCAAACAGACACAAAGCACTTATTTTTCCTTATTAGCATTAGCAGTTGTGACTCTGGATGTGCAGAATCACTTTTCAAGGGGTTGTTGCATGCAATCATGACACATTTGCTTACTATTTCACTGTTACACTCTAATTTAAAATTCTGGAATGGTTGGTTCTTTCAGCGTCAGCTACAAATTAAACAATTGTGTCCTACGTATGCCCCAATAGCACAACTCAATAGCCTGGAGAAAAAGAAGCTTTCATTATTGACGCAGGGAAAAAAAATAATACAGTTGGCACTAAATGGTATCCTGCAAGCCATGTTTCAGCCCAGAGCAAATTTGAATGGCTAATTTTATGTCACAACAACAACAACAAAAACCTCAAACTGATGTAAATTAGCTACAAGTACGTGAACTGTACCTGCAGTCATAGTACTACAAATTACATCGTCAATTAGCTAATCTTAATTTGTTACCATATAGAAAATTGATTTTAATTGTATTTTTCTTGGCTTTTTTGATACATTTTATTTGAACAGAAACTCTTTATGTTCTCAGTGTTCAATATAGTGTCTATTCTCGGAGCAGGTTGGGGTAGGATGCACTGTAAGAGAACTCACACTTACTGTGTGTCTTTTGAATATAAAAATCCTCTTACGCTATTAAAAATACAGAAAATCAAGACAAATAAAAAGGTTTCCTCTAGAGATAGTAACATGATTTAACATCATGTACGGATTATCTCATAACAAGCAAAAAAAGTGTGTTTTTAAGTGTGCTAGCTCTATCTAGTTCCGTCAACCCAGCCAAAAGCCTCACCGAAAGAAAATTTTCAATCTAGCTACAGAGTATACTCCACAAGATTTCTCTGCCCTCTCCTCCCAAGAAAAACTGAACCAAGGCACCTGAAAAACTCTTTATCTTGCATACATGTAAATTTTCTTAAGGCTACAAAAGCTGTTGTCTTTACAGCCTTAGAGCCTTTTCTGTGCTAAGGCGGGACTGAACTGGTTGTTGCTGATCAACTTCCATGAAGCCAAAATTTCTGTACGAAGTATATCCTTCCTGACATGTCAGAACTGTGCACAGAAACCTGGAGCACAACTTGTCTGAATAAAGTGAGCTTTCTGACATAGATATTTATTAAGTTCTCCTTTGGTAAAGTCTCTCACAGATATATGTACGCTCCCAGCTCGTCATGTACTGTGTTCTAAAGAACTGTGGCTGGTACTTGATACATATGTTGGTGTAGTTATTATTATTATTATTATCATTATTATTATGATTATTATTTTGCAACAACAAAAAACCCCAAAAAACCATGCTAACAACCCTTTTTCAAGTTAGTTGACTTAAAAACAATTGGTCGATGCTGTAATGAGTTATCATATGTGCTTCACTGTTCCCATAGCAACCTGTTAGAGGATAAAGCAAAGGCTGCCAGGGATAAAATCTCTGCAGGCCAGGATGCTGCAACACATTGCTGAACGTACCTAGCAGGCTCAGAGGGACAGAGTAGGCTGAAGAACATTCTCAGCATATCCTGGATTGAAGAGCACTGTGGGAAATGTGATATACTTCACAGGAAGCCCTTCACAAAAATATCAGAACATCAGTGCTACCAGGCAAATAGCAGGAGCAGCGGTAACTTCATGGGCATTTTTCTGAGACCTCCAGGAGACGGAGGTTTAGTGCTGCATAGATGTTATAGGATGGTGAATGCCAAAGCATTGATGTTGAAAGGCACAGATCCATTCAAGACCAAAAAGTCCGTGTAACCCAAAATACCAGAGAATTCTGGCATCTAAAGCTAGTCACTAGGACTTACCAGGACCTGTCTGTCTACAGATTTTTCAAGGTGTGGAGCATCTGCAGAAAGAATTGTAGTTTATTCAGCATGCCTACCATTAACAGCCTAAACATGCGGTTAGGTACGAACTCCAAGCAGCAAGGTTGGTTTGGTTAAGACATATCTAACTGTTAAACTGCTGTTTCAGCACAGCAGACTCATCTATAGTCAGCTTTGCTGCAAGCAGAAGCTTTGGCTAGCTGGTAGGAAAAGCAAACTCTGGGTGGCTTTGGGTTTTTTTTTTCCTTTTTTTAACTGATAATTTAAATAGAAAAAAATTATGTCTGATTAAAAATAAAGAAACAGTTGTTTATGAGGAAAAATGGACTATCTTACAGAATCATAGACACATCTGCATTCTTTCTCTCTCATCCTCTTTGGAATATGCTTCTTTATTCCTGAAGATGTTTCGTTTTATATTATTTTACTCCATCTAATACAAAAATGTTGTTGAAGGCACTGTTCATAAACAGGTGTCTGAGCCTGTGTCACAAACAGGATGCAATTGCTAGCAGCAGTAAAGCAGCAGGTGATAGTAGACCACACTGAGATGGTTATAAAACTGATACTAATTTCCACTAAAAAATGCAGCATTGGAGCAAAATTTTAGTTCTCTCTTACTGCATTACTATGAGAAGTAACACTGTATTAGCTAACTGGTGAGACAAATATAGATGGCTGTAAAAATGGAAGATAATTAAACAAAGCTAAACATAGAAATACAAAGAATACATTAAAAAAAGACAAATGGCAGAGAATGACATGAAAATAGAGGAGACTGAACATGAAAGAAGTGTTAAGACCACTCATAAATTTCACAGAAAAGATGCCCTTCATAATTGTAGAAGTTTTATATTTTGGAATTCATTTTGAAGTATTTTGCCTGTGAAGGCAGTAAATATTGTAACATTTCATAGCACAGCCATTATGGAAGATTAGTGAAAAAAAAATGGGTTCTCATAATCTTTTTTCATCTGAACTTCTAAGTTTGTCTTACAGTAACTTTCTACCTTACTGGCTTAATGCCCTTGTTCAGCACCCAAACTGCAGTGTTAATTAGCCTGTATTTGGAAACTCCTAAATTTAACTGAAGTTGAAGACAACAATACAAAATAAACTTCTAGTACAGCAAAGTTACAGAACTGGATTTGCTTTCTTGCTTACTATGTATGTTTAATGTAGATATTTTGATACAGACTTTCAGAACAAATATTTGTGCATAATATATATGACACTGTACACAAATATGGTATAACATTCAGGCCTTTTTGAATGGTTTTGCTCTATCACTGTAAATTTTATTCAACAAATACAACCTTCATGTCCTCACACACTTCATGACTACAGATTCAGTTCTACTCAAACTAAATATATTCATTCATAATATGCCCAACATTGTGAGTAGTAATGATCCCTAATGTTGACAACCTATAGTTGACCTTTCTGCTCTAATAATAAAAATATGACATAAAGCATATTTTTTACCTTGGTGAAGCAATGGAGTGAAAGAAGTGTAATATCCAGCAGGGCTTTTATGGCTGGTTCATAACCCCCCCTGCCTTTTATAAGAAATCTGACTAAGGACAACATAATAGTTTGTGTCTTGAGAAACATTTTTGTGCCTGAAATAGGAATAGGCTTGCTGGGACCTTAATGTCACTGGAAATCCAACATGAATTTCTGGAAAAAACAAAGAACATTTTTTTTCTTTTAAATGCTATTGAAAATTCACATGTGGGGAAAGACTCTGTGGCATAATTTAAGAATCCTCACTGAAGATATTCTTGATGACAAACTGTTGCACTGATTTTTTTCTGGTTTAATTTATAGCTGATTTGGACAAATAAGTTGTGATATATATATGTGTCATCATATATGAACTATATCAATCATTACAGCATATATAATTAATGTAACTTCAAGGTTGCCAAACTAGATTGGACTTTGTACTCCCTTCACATGAATAAGAGGAATTAGATCAAATGAAAGAAGAAAAAACTTTTTATGTGGTGATCCTGAAAGGAAGGGAAACAAAAGCAACTACATTCAGCAAATATGTTCTATTTCCCTGGTTTAACTCTTGCTGATTCAACTGGTGGCACTTACATGAAAGATACTAAGCTTTGGCTCCAGCATTCAAAGTGGTCACAACACCCAAAAGAAAAAAAAAAAAAGTCAGGAAAGAACATTTAATTCTTTTAATTTCACTCACAAGAGCAGGAGCTTGGAGTTAAAATTGGAGTTAAAAGTCAGAAAGATTTCATTTTGCAAAATGTGTTCCTTCCCCCTCCACCTTGGGTGTGAATCTGGGTGATACTGTTCAGACTATAAGGGCTTCCCAGCATTTTCAGTGTGGAGTCACACCACCTACTTCAGATCACAGCTTGGGCTTGAACCAAAAGAAAAAAAAAAATTAACAATCCAGGTAAGGGGAAAAGCTTTTTATAACTATGATTTTTTTTTTTAGGTCAACAGTCTTGGAGGAACGTGCAAGGTGACACTTAAGCCACATCCACAAATGACTTCTCACCAGCTGCATTCCCCGTGAAGGGTGTAACAGCACCCTTGCTGTTAGTTGTCCTCAGAGAAGCCGCTGTCTTTCCACTGTTAGGCACAGCCTTTCGTTCAAAACATGGCTCTGGTTACAATAACCCGATGTGTCTGAGACCTTCTCACACATGAAGTATAAGTGCAAATTTGGCATCAGAACAGACTGTACAGGTTGTCAAGACGAAGAACAAAACCACTTCTGTAGACACACCCCCCTCCCCAATTTATAATCCTCATCTGCAGTGCCACTGGTTTGGCTTTTCACTGGCCCATCTCAGCTTTGGTTTCAGAGGTGTGCTCACTGCCCGTCATCCTGCCCAGTTCTTCCCTTTTTATCCACAGCTGTCTTTATGTTTGAGTCCTTCCTTCTTTCTCTGAGGCAAGCAACCTCCTCTCGGTTTTCCGCTCTTCTCAGACTTCACTTCTGGGTAGGTTTCAGCCATCCACCTTTGATATAATCTTCTCCTCCTCGTTTCCTGTCTCATCACTAGCAGTATAAAAGCAAAATAAAGTCACTCAGACAAGACACATTTAAAACTAAAAAGCTACAGTCATACTTGCTATGTGCTGCATTATATTGATTGAACTTGGAGGAGTGTATTTTTAAAGGCACACAGGTGGTAGCTGGCCAGTCCTCTGTGACCTTCTTCGCTAGTGGGGTGGTTTTGAATACTGTCATCCACTTATTGCTATGGCAATGAATATTCCTCTTTCAAAAGTGGTATATTGTTAATAGCAGATAATAATACATTCAGGTAGCTGCTTCCCTGCCTCCTCAAAGTGCTCTCTAAGATGTCACTCATGACATGCCTAAAATGTCACTGTTATTGAAATACTTAAGGACATTGTGATATTTTTTGGTACCTGTATTACAAGAGTTAAATAGAAACTATCATGAGTAACTTGAATAAATCATAGACCTTTCTTTGATGTTTTGATTTAATTTTGTTGGTCTTACCTGTTGCATGAAAAACCAGTATTACACGCTGCAAAAGTGATCACTGTGCAAAAATCTTTTCAGGCACACTGCAGCCCCTCTTACTGTTTGTATATTATCCCAGTAAAAATGCACAATAGACCCATGGCAGTGTTAGACTTTTTAAATGTAGACAGTACCAAAATGGTGGGATGCTCATGCTACCAATGTCTCACCCTCAGGGCAACACAAGCCCTATGCCTGTTTGCAAACAGCCCTGCACCAGCACTGCTACTGCCCCTGCACCTTTCTCTCCCCAAAGCAGGGTCTACTAGTAACACTGCCTGCAGAGCTGCTATTCCTCCCAGCAGTGGGTTGAAAGCAAGCCATGATCCCTCCCTTCTCTGAAAGCAGGGCTCCTTCTTTCCAGGTGCCAGAAGAAAAAAGGGGTACAACGAGTGGTGAGGGATGGGGTTGTCCCCACACCTCCCACAGGCAGGGTGTAGGAAGTCCTGCACTCCAGAAGACCAAGAGAGAAGGTCACCACCTCATACAGCATTTTCTGCCACACAAAGGTTCTCCAGATCAGATTTCAGCTGACCCTGGAAAAATCAGATGCCTGGATGAAAGAATGAAGGATAATCACCCCCAATTACTAATATTTATCTAATAATCTAATAATAGATTGTAAGTCTAATAGTTACTGTCTAAGTCTAATATTTACTGACATTAGTTCAGGGAGATAAGGTGCAGTTACCTCAATGTCTCAGTATTCCTTTATCTTCAAGATTTCTCACTGGGATGTTTCCCAAAAGTTATACCTACAGGTATTTGAAACATATAACAAGGCAAATGAGAGGGAATGGCAATAATAAAATGTTACAACAAAGCCACTGAATTTGCTATTGTATTTAGCTTTTGGGGATTGTAAGGCTTGCACTCCAGGACTGTAATTAGTCAGCAGTAACCCTTCACGACATTGTATTCTATTTCACTGAGTTCTGCCATCAAAATACCCATGCAGACCTGGAGAAGAATCGCATCAGTGTTAGCAGGCAGTCTCACTGTGAGACTTTGATTGGAAAGCAGTCAAATTGCACCATGTTTGTAACGTATTAATGAAATAAATGTTACGATGTTGTTAATGCTCTAAACCCTGTTTCTGCATAAAGATGATCTAGTAATATAAAGCATCATACTATAGATGATGAAATGTTCTCTTTTTTTGTATGTACCGTCAATCTCTCAGAAATAATTATAGTTCTGAAAACGATAGGGTAGCCCTTGTTCTAGGCTCTCCTCAGGATTTTCCTCAGGCAGTTTTCTTTCTATTGTCAGCTCTGTAGTAGTAGTTCAATGTTTTTCCTTCACATTCAAGTTCAGTTTAGATTCAAAACAACCCCTTTGATTTGCACAGGGATAAGATGATAAAGGTTTGCACAGTACCTGATTTTTTTTTGCCTGCTGTCTGTAACTGCTATAGGGATTTATGGCTTTAAGCTTTTAGCACAGTTTGGTAGAGGATATCATATTAAAAAAAAAAAGTCTCAAATAACAATACTGCTACTAGCACCTTTTTGGTTGTTTGTTTAATTTGTCTTTCAAATGGATATATGTGAATTCGGTGTTGTTTCAACCAATTCATATCTACCACTGAACTAAGAAATAAGTTTTGAAAGATATTATGGAGTCAAAATGGAAGATTCCCAAGGGAATGCCCAAGATGTGATGGTATATTCTTATTTTACATTAAAGCATTTAGAGAATTTCAGCAAAAGATATAATTTCATTTTTTTCCAGAGCACTACTGTATGAAGATCTGAAACTACTCACTGATGAAAATAATAGAAAAGAAACTAAGGAGAGGATAACCCAAAATAACATGCAATAGGCAGTCTTAAGAATCAATAGACTGATTGAATCATTGCAATACAGCTGAGCTACTGGAAGCCTTGGGGGGGGAAAAAAAAAAAGTAACCTGCTTTCACTGAATGGATACAGAACATGATGCTCTAGCACTGCTTAAAAGCAATTGCCTCCTACCTAGGCTTACCACCTAAGCCTGTCTTTTGCAATCTAGATAAGGGAGCAAGAAAATCAGATTGCTTACACTGGTTATGTCTAAACTCACCCAGATTTCTTTGACTGTAAGAAACCTTGCCAAGTATAGTTTGTTACAGCTTACAATGAAGTACTAGACAACACTAAATCATTGTGTCCAAATCATATCAAAATGCGGTGGCGCCTGCAAGCAGCCAGCTCTGAGCGAATTCTGGCGCAGCAGCTCAGCCTGCAAGAGGGCTGAGGCACCAAGCAAAGTGGCCTGGCGACACATCCTGCAGAACAGAAAATTACTGACATGCAGGAACAGCCAGGGCAGAAATCTTGTGTTCTTTCAGGTTTTTTAGAATTAGGTCATGGAAAGATCCTTATTTTCAGGCCTCCTTTAGCCATGCTTAAAATTTCTGTGTCATGATTAGAATCACCACACATAGTTCTTTTGTCTGAAGAGACCCTTGTTAAGTAAAGTTGTGAGACGTGGCTCAATGCTTTTGGTAATCAGGCAGTATGTTAGATTACCTCTTACACAAACTTTTTTTTGTTTCTATGTACATGAACTATAGTGATGTATAGCCTGAAGCCACTAATGGGAAAGAGTATGTTTGCATCATCAGAGAGAGTACATTAAGGAGCTATTGGATAAATGATTTAGAAATCATTAACAACACGTTGATCAAAGCTGTAGGCTGCATTTAGTTAAGAACATCCCTTAAAATGGGGCATTATTTAGGATTCCAAGAAAGTGGAGAGATCCTTAAAGGAATCCTTTTAGCCTCAGAGCAGATCCAGAGCCCAATCTTACAGTCACTGTTGTACTAATTAAAAAAAAATACTACCACTGCTATAAATCTTTGCTGTCTACAGAAACAAATAATCAAATTTGAACTGTTTGTAACTTACCAGAGTAACTGAACCAGCCTGTGCCCTCTACCTTTCCTTCAAGGACTCCTCAGGTATTAGCAGGTCTTCAGGTAGGATGGATCACTTTGGAGGAATACTCTTGGGCCAGGATTTTCTTTGGTTTCTGGGAAATAAGAGCGATACTACTACATTTGTGGAGATCAAGAGTGCCAGGGAAGGAAATGCAGAAAGTGGAGCCTGAAGAAAGAGGCTCTGTTTCTCTGCAGCAAACTGCTTAGATGAGAATGAAAAACTTCACTAGGTCATAGGGAGGTGGAAGTTAGAGCAAAACCAGGCTTCAATGCAAGCCCTAATTTAATACAGCTGAGATTTGGAAAGCTTTGGCCTGAAGACTTGCTCATAGCATCTTCTAACCATCTTTCCTGTTTCATCTTCATTATATTCTTTTGTAGAAAATAATATAACTGGCATGTGACAACACAGTATTTTCAAACTGATGAATACAATTGACACAAGAAACATCTGTGCTGAAATCTGTGATGAGATTACTACGTGCCAACAAACCTAATGGAAAGCACAAGGCAATCGCCAAGCCTATCAGCATTTTACCTGAATGGCTGATCTTTGCATAACCACCCACGCAGCAAACCTAACGTCACAGCTGGCCCAAACCCTTCTAACAAAATCGTGAAAGGAACAATTAAGAGGATATCACAAATAGTCGCCTAACCAGGCTGAGCAGCTATTAGCCAATCAACATCTTAACATTCAATCTTTGTCACGTAATAAACACTGCCTATATGCAAAAGTGAGATTGCAGGCTTTATGAAGTGACACATTTTTTCTTTATATCTCTCATTTACTTAATGACCTCGCAAATTGAAAAAATTTAAAGAAATAGTTATCACAAAATCAACTGAGATAAACAACGAGCAGCAAAACCTTACATCCCAATCTTAAATCCTTTTTCTTAATTTTCTGTAAGATTGTTAGCAGTTTATTAGTTTTTATTGCTCCAGAGGCATCTGTCACTTCTTAGTTTTGACTGGGACAGAAGTCTCAAAACACCAACTGGAAGCAACCAACCAGATTCTTCCCACTTTACACAGGTTTTAAACAGAACGACAATGAGGATAATTAAATTTGTAGACACAAATATACACAAAGAAAGGGATTTTGACCTTTTATTCACAGAGCTCCTATTAAATTGTGACAGAACTATTTCCTCCTGTGCAAAGTCCAGCCTTTGGGAAAATTGATAGGGGAAATTATAAATGCTGTAAGAATTTTTATTGTTAAAATTATAATTATGTAACACACTTGTAAAAATATTCTGAAGACAGTTTATCAGCAAACCTATTCCATTAATCAGAACAATCCACTGTGTGTATCTGTGTATATTTATACATATATATACATATATTTTGTGTCTGTTCAGTGTAGATTATTACATTAAGCTATATTAATAAAATATCCAGCTCCCCTGTTCTTTTCACCTTATCCTTAGAGCTTAGAAGTTTCAACAGCTTTTTGGTTTTCTTCAGCTCCAAAATCTCTGAACCTTTCAGTGCTCCTGATTCTTCAATATAAGTGCCACACCTTCCTTTCTGCCTTGATAGGACTAACAGAGTCTGTAAATCAGAATCTGTACTGGAGACTGATTACAACTGAAGCTATGAAATCAAGATCATGGCTTTACGATAGACATCAATAATGGTCTATAGCTGATTTATACTTCATTATTATTGCTCCTGTTCGTAATGCATTGTGAAGAAAGAAGCATTAAATCAATGGGTATTTGCCTGAATATGGAGAAAATAAAAATTTAGTAAAGATCTCATATGTGGCTGTATATAAAATTACATTAAATAAATCCACACACTTTTAAGATATCAGTTGTTTTGTGATTTCTTTGGCAGGATTTTACTGGCTATTTTTTCTTATTTTAGTAAGTGCTACTTAGAATAATAAAATACTTCAAGCACAATCATATTTTTCTGCATTTCCATTTAGTTAGCTAAATAAATGAAATTATTGACATTTCAATAATGAAATGGTAGCCTGAAAAATATAAACTGAATTCTCTATGACCTTGGTAACATCAAAGTAGTATCACATAAGTTGCATATTAAACTGTATGAAAACACACTACACTGCATGTTACAAGGCCAGCTTGGAGTTGATTGGTATCTGTTTCCTGACTTGATTTGATTCAGTCAGTTTCAGAAGTGGACAATCAGTTAACACTGATAGCATTAAAAATTATCAATCTACTCTATTCTAATAAGGCATGACCAAATACATATAATTTAAAGTCCAATAAATTTCTTGCCTGATAAACTGAAGATTCATCTTTATGTTCCTAAAGAATTCAGGATTGATGGGGAATGGATAGGGCTCACCTGATCAAAAATCCCCAGTCTGTTTCACTGTCCTTACTAATTCCCCAAATAATTCTGAATTACTTGCAAAGTTTCGCTCTTCATCTTCAGTATCTTCACAGAATTTTCCCACATTACTTATATGAACTGTTTTCTCTTCCCCTGACAGCTACATCCCACTGAAACAGTCAAACTGTTACCCTCAAGAGTGAATCTTGGGACAAAGATAATTTTGTTCATAACTGATACAGCAATTTTCATCTATTTCCAGGTGATGCCCCATTCTTTTCAGTTACAGTGACTTCAATATATGGTGAAGCCTTCCTATCCTATCAGACTCCAGCAGAATCACACAAATAAGGAAGGTGTTACTGCAGGTCAGTGAAAAATACATCTTAAAATCACAATCACAGAGTGACTTTCAGATATCTTGGCATTAGCAGAATTGCAACTATTGTGAAAAGATGGATAGATGTATAGTATGGTTGATATAATGCAGTACTGTACCTTCTTCCTTCTCTATGTATACCTGACTTACAGACATACACAGCTTTCTTAACATTCAATTGCTTACTACAATAACTTCAAATAATATTTAAGATTACCCCTTTGGTAAAATAAAGTACCTGTTTAGAAACAGGCTAAAATATCCTCACAGTCTTCATAGTCTGTTGAATGAAGTCAAACCTGTTGTTGTTATGAGGTTTGTTTATATTTCAGAAAATTCTGCTTAATGGTAAAAATACATAATAGGTGATAGAATTAGGTGTTATAATTTTTGCTGCCAGAAGTTGTAGGCTACTGTGTTGCCTATGAACAGCAATGCTCATTTTACAACATCCATAGTCATGATATATTGTATAAATAAATTCTTTACTATTACAGCCTGCTCATTTCTACTTCTAATTTTTGTTTTCCTTATGTTTCTCTGGTGTATCACTTGTGGGGAAAATAATAATGATTCACATCATAACAATTTATTAACTTATTATACAGTACATGTAATGGTAAAAATCAATATTTAACTTCAAGGAAAACGATGACCTCAGTTTAGCACAACAATTTGTGTTTAATAAAATCGGTAAGGCTTAATTACTTATTAGGTTTAAAAATGCACACGGCTATGCTGCTGAATTGAAATCTAATTTTGTTACATTATTCATTTTATGTCTTCGTGAAAATACAGTATCATAAGTCAACTATTGTGTCTCAGTGCATATATTTTTACTGATGTCAGAACGGGGAAAGACAGAAACAATAAAGTGCTATAGAGCAATTTAGAGAAGACTGATATGAATTAAGTTTATCTCGCCTCCCTTTAGTTACTGCTCTTCATATGCTTTACATGTTCTTCAGTCTGTGGAGCAGTGCTTCACAGTAAGCCTCATCCACTCAAGTAACAGAGAGTGAATACAGTAACCCCATCTCCTGTTTTTTGTCCCCAGTCTTTGCAATATAAAGGGCAATCAGCAGTCAGATGCAATACAAAGGGCAATTTGAACTTCCTCCAGTTGTCATCTTGCTTCCTGGAGAAATTAACATCTAGGGAAATTTAAACTCCATTCTTCTAATCAGTTCTGGGTTTTTTGTTTTTCCCTTTTTATTTCTGGTAGCATGCTGTGGCTGGTGACCCATCAGAATTTACAGTCTTTATCAAGCAGGATTAAAGCTAGGCAGCGTGTTTATCTGCACAGTGCCAGCCAGTCACGTCCTTAATCTCGTTATGCAAGCAGTTAAAAACATGGCCATTTCCAGTGACCTCATGGAGGTATGCCTCCAAGAGACCCAGCTTGGGCAAGGGGGGTTCTTTTGCATCATATGATGCCATCGTGGTCACGGGGAAATATTGATGCTGTATTGATGCTATGGCTATGTCCTCTCCTAAGTCTTGAAAGGGTCTCTGCTGAGCCCCAGCTGATCGCAGCTCCCCAGAGGTCAGCTGTGACGGAGTATCAGCCATTCCATTCTGCCACACAATTTAATACAGAGCAGGCTACAAACTGAGATTACAGATTAGTTTAGATGGGTGACAGCTCTCTGTTAATTTAACAAAGGCAGTGATACTGGGAAATGTTTCTATGTCTCATTTGTTTCAGACAATATTTTATTATACAATACATGGGCTTATAGGGCCAGATTTATTGTTCTTTTTAATGCTTAAAGATGCAGGCAGATTTATAGCTGACTTTTCTCAACTGCTTTAATAGATTGCACTGTTTCTATCAAACAGAAAAAGTACTTCAGCGCTTTGGGAAACACCAGTAAGGGTTTGCCTACTTTTAGGGATGTAAACCACTACAGGCACAAGGGATATTGTGGGGAAGTAGGAAGTGCTTATGCAAGCGTGGCAGATACACAAGTAACTCCTTGAGTGGATAAAAAAGAGTGATAAAAGAAGATCCCTGCTTATTTGGCATCAATTCATAGTTCATCAGTGTCTGATCTGATAATCTTTTGTTGATATTCTCCATAATATTTTTTATTCTTCAGTTTGAATAATAATATTGAACGGAGTTAGCATACATTGGATTTTCTGGAAAACTGCAGTTTGTTTGTTTTGTTGTTTTTTTATACCCCCATACATTTCTGTTTAAAATCCATAGAGTGGTTCATGGTCCACAGCATATATATCATAGTTCTTACAAACACAGTTGCTCATTTAGAGTTTCATAGACCTAACAATGAATGTACAAGAAAAGAAACCTGATGTCAAATGCATAACATCAGAAAGCAGAAAGTATAATGACTTATTTTTAACAATCTACGTTTTTACAAAATTTCACAAGGAAATTACAATTGTCATCTTGCATTCAGCACCACATTCTCCCACTAAAAGTTATGACTTGGTAGGGAATGTTACTTCTGTGCATAGTCAATATCTTTGCTTTAGAATAAGTAGATTTATTCTTCATTTACAATAATATAGAGAATAGTAAAAGACATGTCAGTTTTAAAATACTACAGGAAAAACCTCCATGGGCAGCAAAATTACTGGCTCTAAAACCAAGAACTGGCATCAAATTAATTTTCTTCTGTCTAGTTCTTTCTTTTTCAACTATAAGGAAAATTCATCATTGTGTTTACATTTTGATTGCTTCCCTTTTTAAAAAAATATCAAGAAATACAAACAAATAATCAAACTAAAAAAATCTTCAGCCTCTTGTCTGCATTCATATACAACACCACTAGCTATAGAAAAGATTACAGTACTGTTCTGGCATTTACAGCATGTCACATGGTATATATGGCTAAATGTAATAGGATATTTTGCAAATATTCTGTAAGGAGAATGTGAGAGAGGTATAAAAATGTTATGATTTGCAATGGTGGAACATGGTCCTCATCAAATTCTTTTTGTGAGCTGGAAGTTCATAATTCCTTTTCACTACTTAAGGCCACTGAAAAGAATTAATTTGCATATGTAGATTTAAATAGATTGATTTCACTCTGTTTAAAAATTCATGACAAAAAGTTCTGGAATTTTCCATTTATGCAGACTAAGATTTCCCCACACTATGCATCTGGTAAAAAGAAAAGCAGTGAACTAAGTGTTAAAAGCCAAGAGTGAATTTCACAAGGTAAAAGTGTAAAGAGGTGGTTAAAAAGTTTAAAAAATGGGGGGAGGAAGGGAAGGAAAAAATATGCTTATGAATACTGAAATCCTTTTATCTAAACTGATATACCTGATTTTAGAATACCCTTTACAGAGTGAAGTACCTTAGACTCTGAAGTATCTATGGGGTAAGGATGGTTGGTATGCACTGGGTGAGAGAAGAGCTAAATGCTGCTGGAAGTCTGACCAGCTCCCTGTTCCATGAATGTGACACCACTACCAATACCAGCCAATTCCAAAGGGAGAGAAATAAAGACCACTTAATAATTTTTTCATCACTGAGTAAGCTCCTAGTGACTTGACATGCTATAACTAAACCATGGTCTGTCTATATTTAACCCCCACTTATGAATTAAAACGATGATGGTTTTGCTGCTATGATGATAAAAAAGTAGTCATACTCTACTGAATGTGATATAGATGACTGTCACTTAGATAATTCTGCAAGAAACAATTTTCTATTGTATTTCACTGAGGGTGTTCAACAACTTTCCGTCACTGAATGAATGTTACTCATGATTCCAGACCAAAGAGCATGTCCGGATAAAATCAGCTCAATCATATTGTTAGGAAGGAAAAACTTAGATGCCATATTAGCACATGCACAATGTTTGGCTCAGAGTCTGCTATTACAAAATCCTTTACGCCGTGGGCTAATGGATTAGCTTCTACAGCAAAGAGCTTGGCTGACACTTCTTGCAAGGCATAACGAACAATATAAGATGCCTGCTAAACAGTAATAGACATCTTTTGAAAAGAAGAACCCCACTCTAACACTGTTGTACCATGAGTTTGAAATAGGTTGAATTTGAAGCAAAGTCTTCTTTGTACCAATTCCTTAAAGTTTAACTAAGGATCTTTAAAATAAAGTGTAGGAATCTCCATAACTGGACCCAAAGACACTGATTGTGTTGAAAGAGATGCCTGAGACCAGATGTCAAGGGGGTTACATATGCATATCCACACAAACGTTAAGTACTACTGAGGATTTTTTAAAGCTAAACAGAGATAGCTTTTAAAGATTTTGTACAAACTCTTATAATCAGATGCTTAGCTCTGCCTACAGTATTTCATGCTGTTTAAGTGTTTTCATTATCATGTTAAGAATTTTGTCGTGCTTCATTTCCTAGCCTTTGAAGACAGAAGTATGGGACACCAGCCTTGGCATCTACACTCAGAAAAGTTCCCTGGCAAGTTTTAACACAGTCATTTCAGGCACCTTAGTAAGGATGGACCTCACAACAAAATAGTATTGTAATTCTAAAAAATCATAGTAATTATTGAAGTGCTCAAATATCTTGAAGGAAAGACTCAGAAAATTTAAATAATATAATATAATATAATATAATAAATAAAAAAGAGGGAAATAGCCCTCTTCTAGGGAAAATGCCATTCAATATTCCATATTCGGTATTCCATAAAGCTGTGAGTTATCAGAAGCCCTCTGAAAATCCTCCTTGCTGCATGCAACACAAATGATATGATTGCCAAGAGAATTTGAAAACATTGTTTTAAAGGTGGACGAGAAAAAAATCCCAGCTGGAATACCATACCACAAGAACAACAGAGCTTAAGAGTACTGCTGGAACAAAACCACGTTCTGTGTAAGATGTTCAGGATCCATGCACAGCAAATGTATCATCTGCTTTTGAACTGCCATCTGTCTCTGTTAGACCTTTGACACAAGGTACTGGAGACTCAAACACTTCTAGGCATTGTCAGGTGGAGAGGGAACAGTAAGGAAGAAGGGCAATGCTCCAACAAATGAAATCACATACAAAGCAAGAGAATGTGAGAAATGTAAACTGAGGCATTTTCTTTCACAATAACAGGACTGAGCATCACATGTAAATTTTAAATTTTTTTTTTACTCAACTGTTTCATATTTTGGTTCATACTTCCAAATATTTCAGTTACGAGTCAGATACTGGACTGGATATTACTGTGAGGGTTATGTACCTCCCTCAAGAAATGATCTCTGGTTTAATCTGAACTGACCAATTTACTTACTGTGGAAGGCCAAAGTTTATTTAAGTTTTACAAGTTAGACCTTTCCTGGTCATATTTAAAATCACTGCCAGATTAAATCTTTGGACAATAAATACCAATCTTTCAAAATAACACATATTCTATAAAATAACACAAAAATGTAAAAATGAGATCTTCCATATTTATATGTGAAAATAAGAAAAAGCCTGACCAAAATAGGTAAAAGATGGTACTTAGATTCCTGTTAGCTATTGCAATTTGTTTTATTTAAAGGAAAGACTTCCACACATTAAAGCTTATTTTTACACACCCTTTAAAGCAGGATTTACTTCACACAGATTTTGGTTGTTCTAATTAGAACAATTTTATGTCGTATTTTCTAAATGTTAATATTATATATAATGTTTGGAAACTTTTTTACTTCACTCTGGTGCTTACATAATTACAATCAGAATGTGTAATCCTGTTAACAGCATTCATTCTGCAAAGTTATTGACAAATATTACTTGCCATTATCTAAAAATATTTAACCCAAACAGCAAGCTGCTTATTTCCACTGTTTGCTTTCTGGGAAACATCAGTTTGCTTCCTTCTTCTTGTTCCTGACTGAAAGTACAGTATTTGTTTTAGATTCTGGGCTGCATCCTCAGGGGCATTACTAGCAGAGATAGAGATGCCATCATCCCACTCTACTAAGTGCTTGTCAGGCCACACCTGGAGTACAGTGTCCAGTTCTGGTCCTCGCAATTCAGAAAAGACATGGACTGATGGGAGAAGGTCCAAAGGAGGGCCATGAAGATGATCAAAAGGCTGCAGAACCTGCCTTATGAGGAAAGACTGGAGTTAGGTCTTTTCATCTGAAAAAAGAAGGCTCAAGGGGCGACATAATCACAGTATCGCAGTACTTAAAGGGCAGCTACAAAGAGGATGGAGCTTTCTTCACAAGGAACCACACAGAGAAGACAAGGGGCAACAGGTACAGGTTGCACCAGGAGAGGTTTCATCTTGACATAAACCAGATATATTTTACAGTGAGTACAACCATTCACTGCAACAACCACCTCAGGGACGTGGTAAGAGTCCTCATTGCTGGAGGTTTTCCAGATGCAATTGGACAAGGTGCTAGATGATCTCCTTTAGGCTCTCTTTCCCATGAAAGGCTGGACCAGATGATCTTTCAAGGTTGCTTCCAACCTGGGCTGGTCTATGATTGTATGGTTATAATTTAGATAGATTCACCTGACGTGACTAGTACAGGCTATGTTAGGAATCTTTCTAACATATCAAATCAGAAGAAAAGTCATAGTAAACAAATTTTAGATCTTCTGTAGGTAATAGAAAATAGCAAAGCTGGAGACTTCCTGGAGTAAGTGAGTTTTACAGCTGCACAGCCAGAATTGCAAAACCACCAGAGGGCAAAACCAGGGTAAGACCCTTTCATTTTGCAAACCTCTCTCAAAACAAGTAGCTTCAGGACTGAATTTACCCATCAGCAAAAAAAACCCAAAACCCACAAAACCCAACAATATAGAGTGCTGCACGTGGAGACAAGTGCTTCAGAGGGGATCCTCAGAGGTCTGAGGTGTGTAATCCACTAGGCTGGTAGTTAAACTGGGAAATCACAAATGCTCAGAAGAAAATTAGTGCTGGCCTACATATACAGTACAAGACCAAACTCTGCATGTGAAAACCAGGAAAACAGACAAAATAGGTGTACTGGATGGAGGTGCCCAGTGCTGGCAGCAGGGACCTGCTGGGGGCTCTGTGCGGAGTGGCTGGGGCTGCCCCGTGCCGGGCACCGATGGCTCCAGCTGGCCCCAGTGGCCCCAGCCCAGGGCACGGCCGAGGGGAGCTGGTGGTGTCGCTGAAGACGATTTCCCCAAGTACTTAAATATTCGCCTTCTTTGTTTCTTAATACCCAAATCAGTAAGTAAATTTATTGACAAGGAATCAAGTTAAATTCCCCAAATTGAGTCTGCTTTGCCTGTGACAATAGATAAAGCATAATTTTGTTTAAAGATCAGTTATTTGAATTATCTTGGCCTGAAAAATAGAGTAGATCTGAATTTCATTTTTGCCTCTAAAGGGAATTTGTCCTTAAATATGAGCAGCCTAGAACTGTCAAGTTTGTTATTAATGTCTTGCATTTTTATAGAGCTTTTCATATTGAAATATCCCAAAATATTTTATAAATTACAGCCTACTGGTCATCCAGCTTCCTGCCTGCTATTTACAGCATCTCCAGTAATAAAGGGTAAAAGAATAATTTTGGCAATGGAAATGACAGGCATATTTCATTTCACATAATCTTTTCATAAAAAAACCACACCAACAGCCTTCCAGGAACAAGAATTAATCAGTGGAAGATTACCCCTAATATCTTCTCAAAAAGAACATTTTGTGGAGTCAGTACATGTAGCAGCAGTAACAGGAGCTCTTTAGGGTGCGCTTCATGTGGTCCTGCCATGCAGACAGCTGGAGAGGAAGGAGCTCGTGTGGCAGCTTGAGCCTGGACGCTGGATAAAGGAAACCTCAGCCAGATGCCACGATGCTGAGGAACAACAAAAGGGGTTCAGACAACTTCCCTGTCAGTAAGTAGCCACCTCAGATGGCCCACCCATGCTGTGACAGGTGGCCTGGGAACTATTCCATGTGAACAATCAGGATCATTTCCCACTCAGACAAGGCATTAGATAGGGTGGTGGGTTGTTGTTGCCCTGTAGCATGCAATAGCTTCTCACATAGATTACCAATAGCCTTCTAAAACAATAGTTAGGTGAACATACAGCTTTGCTAACCTTTTGCAGAATGCTTTCTTCATCCACTAAACAGCAGTGACCCCCCCCTCTTTTTTTTTTAACTTCAGCCCAAGAGAAGAATAAGAACAAGATTTGCAGTTCTGGAAGAAACATAGTTCAGGCTAACATATTTATAATTAGGTCTATCTGTCTGAGAAAGTATAAATATTTCCATCTTTAGTCTATATTCAGAAACTATACAGTTTATAATCACACACTGTCATGCAAGGCAGAGCTTTTCATTGTAACAGGTTAAATATATATATATATATAAACTTGATTTTCTTTCACTGAAACTGCATATGATAGAAATTTTTTTGAACTCTGCACTGTTTCCTTCAGCATTTTGGGAGTAGTCATTACTCTTACATATTTGCCAGAACAAAAAACCCCCATATTTTTTGACAAATCTTTGATATGTCAGAATGAAGGTTTAACAGCTTGTGACTAGGGAGTTAAGAAACATTACAGTAAAGAAATTTCATTTTCAGGTTGGTTTTAAAAAGATCTGGTTTACTATGTTGTTTAGCATATGTCAAATAAAAGAATATATTCTGTTTCTTCTTCAGTTTTTCTACATATGAGAACCTGAGAGTAAAATTTTCAGGCAGTAGTACATGCAAATTTCAACCTTTGCCTATAGAAAAAGAAAAATGTAGAGGATTTTAGACAGAACATCTTCTTTTTCTGTTTGGCACTCTTTGTCTATTTAAAAGTAGAAAAAAGTGCAAAGCTATTGCATGAATAATTCATATTGAAGTCATCCTGGGACAGATTTACAGAAGCAGATTTTTCGTTATGTTCATGCTCTGAATGCAAACATAAATGCCCTTATGTGGAATATGGTCTTTGTATGCTCATTATACATTCAGTAGTTTCCAGAATATTCCCTGGCTGTGCTACTTAAAATTCTACAACCTAATGATTAAAAACACAGTCATGTGCAGTTCTATGCAAAAGATCATTATTTTACGTTCCTTTCATCCTCTGTTCATTAGATATGGGATATTTGCTACTTTTGCTTTAGCATTCCTCTCACCCCGCCACACAGGTTTTTGTCCTCAGCAGTTTTGTTAAAGTGTGACTGACAAAGGATGCTCAGGATGATGAAGAGCCTGTGACTAATAGAGATTTCTGGCAAAAAAGGAAAAACTGTGCCTATTCTCTGCTTTAAATGCCTAAATGCAGTGAGATGTCTCAATCAGGACCAGATTTATTTATTATATAACTGCTTCCCCTCTACAATAGTTCACATTCAGTTTTCAGGACACTTCTAAAGAGATTATTAGTAAGCCTAAAACTGGGAAGTTGCAGGAAAAGAGTGCTTCACACCCTCTTTGGTTTCCCCAGAACATTTGCTGCTGGTGACTGATGGATACTGTTTACTGATTGAAGTTATGTTACTTTTCTCACATCTGATCCTGATTTTCAAATAAATTATTAGCTTGTACATAGTACTGTAATCTTTTAGACAAGTTAATGCATTCCATCTACTGTTTTCAAATTATTTGTTTCCATTATCTGCTGATACTCAATTGTGGGAGGAAAAGACAGTCTTTGTCAAATACATCACCAGCTATTTTCTTCCTTGGTGATGAAACAGAATGGTGGAATAAGGAATTACTTTTGGTGAAGGAATAGCGAAAAACATTCTTCCAACCCCATTGGCATCCATATTAAAACCCCTTGGTTTTAGCATTGCTAATATTTTCAGCAGTGTTTCTGAGCATTCTGTTTGATTATTCGTAGTTATGACCACACAAACACAGAAAACCACAACTAGCTTACCCCTATACTCCTTCCTAACCAAGTGGCCGGCTTTCCCTGCTCACTATGCCAAAGCATGATTGTTCCATAGGGGTTGGTACTACTTCAGCTACTGTTAATTTTTAATGATTACACAGTGCCAGTATTTTTACAAACTCATTGCAAACACAGGTGGATACAGAAGCCCTTTACAGAAGTATCATACAGGTACAGATATAGCAAATATTTATGTCCAGTGTTAATTTACTCCAGCTTTCCTAGTCTTTTTCACAGTCTCTTTTTTTTTTCTCCATCTTGAATTGGTCAATGCCCTACCTCAGAATGAGGCCACAGGACACAAATAAAGAAAACAGTCTCAGGTAAAGTATTTGATGTGGAACAGGCTGCTGCAGTTCAAACATGTCACTGGAGAGACAGAGAAAAAGCCCATGAAAGTACACAGAATTAACTCACCAGAGAAGCTGCCTGCTAATCATGAAGTCATTAATTTTTTTCCCCAAAGATTTACAGCTAACAGTGTTTGGGAGGGGTTAGTTGGAGCAGCTAAGGGCAGAGGTTAGTTTGATCGGTCTTCCAAATTTCATTTAAAGCAAGAGAAGACCAGAGGGTCTTAGGAACAGTTGACTCATGCTTAAATATTTTTTGCAAAGTAATTTAGCTCTGAAAAAGCTCAGAAAAGAGCAGCTCAAATGTTCAAAGTCTGCAAGAATCACAAAGTCTTACAGGGGAGAGTGATTACCAGCTTTAGAAATAAGTGATTCTGTCTACCTGTAATGATACAGAAGCTACAGAAGGGAAGTAAGTCCGTAAGTCCATGGCTGCTCCTGCAATGTATTCCAAACGTCCTTTTTGATTCTTTGAAATGAAAGGTAAAATATGGCAGGTTTAGGTTTTTACTTTTCACTCTTACTGAAAGATAATACTTAGCTTTTCTAGTATATTCTTCTTTTATATACTTCAAGGTCTCTTTATTGCTGTGGAGTACTAAATTAGAAAATCTCTCAAATCTTCACTAATAAAGTAGTCATTGAGTGTCTCACAAAATAATCTGTGGGGCCGTTTATCATATATCCAAATTAAAGAAGGATATATGTCCTCCAAGAGAGGACAGGTGATGCACCTTATGCTTTCCTCATCTTACAAGGTCACGTATAAACCCTTACTGCATAGCAGCTGTTTACAGTCATGCTTTTCTAATAGTAGTTTCTTTATGTGCCATACATTTACTCACATCAGCCTCAGTGAATATCTCCTAAATAGCGTCACAGGTCGGGTTTCAGTCTTTTATGATGTGGTAATTCTATTAGATCATCATCCTTGCATTATTTCCTCCGCTTCTTTCACTACTGACATATTTTGTTTCTCCTACCAGTCAATTCCATTTTCAGGAGTCATCCTTCCATACGGCTAACTTCTCCAGTTTTCAAATGTCATTGGAAGTTTCTAAATTTTCTTAGACTATCCTACAAAACTCACAATTACCCTAAAAATAATTAAACTGTTCTCTGTCTCCTGTGAAGCATAACTTAGCCAAACTATATATTCTTTCATATTTTTCACTCTTCAGAAATTTCTTTCAACTTGCCAGTGACCTTGTATTTGGGTTCCATGGCTAGGTTTTGGTAACAGGGGGCCTACAGGGGTGGCTTCTGTGAGAAGATGCTACAAGTTTCCCCCATGTTCAATAGAGCCAATGCCAGCTGGCTGCAAGACAGACCTGCCACTGGCCAAGGCCAAGTGACAGTGGTAGCACCTCTGTGATAATGTATTTAAGAATGAGAAAAAAACTCTGCATGACAGCAACTGCAGCCTGAGAGAGGAGTGAGAATATGAGAAAGCAACAACTGCAGACACCCAGTTCAGTGCAGAAGGAGGGGGAGGAGATGCTCCAGGTGCTGGAGTAGAGATTCCCCTGCAGCCCCTGGGGAAAACCCTGGTGAGACAGGCTGTCCCCCTGCAGCCCATGAGGGTCCACGGTGGAGCAGATATGACCTGCAGCCCCTGGAGAACCCCACACGGGAGCAGGGGGATGCCCAAGGGAGGCTGTGACCCCTGGGAAGCCCGCGCTGGAGCAGGCTCCTGGCAGGAGCTGTGGCCCCATGGAGAGAGGAGCCCAGGCTGCAGCAGGTTTGCTGGCAGGACCTGTGACCCCATGGGGGACCCACCCTGGAGCAGTTTGTGCCTGAAGGGCTGCACCCCATGGGAGGGACCCATGTAAGAGAAGTTAATGGAGAACTGTCTCCCATGGGAGGGGCCCCATGCTGAAGCCTGGGAAGAAGGTAAGGGAGAGGAGAAGGTGTTTTAAGATTTGGTTGTATTTCTAATTATCCTATTCTGATTTGATTGGTAGTAAATTACATTAATTTTTGCCAAGCTAAGTCTGTTTTGCCTGTGATGGTAATTGGTGAGTGATCTTTCCTTGTCCTTTACCTTGACCCAGGAGCCTTTCATTGTATTTTCTCTCCCCAGTCCAGCTGAGGAGTGGAGTGACAGAGCAGCTTTTGTGGGTATCCGGCAGCCAGCCAGTGTCAACCCACCACAGACCTTCACTGATGCTTTCTGAAACGTCTCCCATTTCATTAAACCTCTTTTTTTTAGCAGTTAATTTGACTTTAGATATCTCAGTATTTGACTTTTAGTTGTAAAAGTCCCCATCTGTAATTAGCTTTCTATTCTTTGTCTTCAAGCAGCTGTGTTTGTACCATAAATCTCTACTGGCCATTATTCCTGCAGTAAGCCTGATGCATCGTGTGTAACTGACATTTATTCCAACACCTTCTCCTTTCCTTGCAATTAGCTTCCAGCTCTCCCTCGGTGAGTATCCACCATTGGTATTCTTCTCATTTCCCTGATTTAAAGAGAAAAGTTCATCAGATACTCTCTCTGGGCTGCTTCCCAGCACCCTGGGGTGAGCCTGTGGCAGTAAGCTAGGATGAGTGTGCCTTACACCCCCGGTTTGGATGCAGTAGCTCTCTCCACCATGAGGCAATGGCAGTTTTCTTCATAGAAACCTTTGGTTGCAAGTTTAATTATCTCGCTGCAGTAATCCCAGTCAGCTGTGCTTTGCCCCTGACATGTTCTCTCACCAGGGTCAGCAGCAAGGACTCCAGAGCCAAACAAAGATGCAGTTTGAGAATTTCAGGTGAAGAAACAAAGAATCGAGGCTCCCACAGCAAGTCTTAGATCTCCTCTCCTCCAAAAAATGTTTCTCTCCAAGCAACCAGGGTTTGTTTCCATTTTACTTGCTTTTTACAGGGTTCTTTTATCTGGTCTGCTTTAATAAGACTTGTTTCCCATAGCAGCTCCAAGAGCACAGCTGAAGTTTTCTACCAATTATGTTATTTAATACTTTTATCATACCAAAATCCTTTATTATGCCTGAGGTAAATGATAAATACAGTTTACTTTCTAAGGCATAGATAAAAAATTCGAAGTCTTTGCACAGACTTTGCTTAGATGATGCAATGTAACATCGATTTAATGTTATAATATTAATTATATACAAATTTGTTTAATATTTGACATGGTTCTTCCAATATCTGTTAAAGCATTTTCATATGACATGAGACAAAGCAGCAGAAGTTGGTATTTGCAGTTTCTCTTCTTGGATGTAATTCCAGGTACAACAGCAATCAGAGTAGAAAGAAGTAGGTTAATACTGCAAAAGGGGAAAAAAATCTGATGATACCAAGCAGAACCCTACTTGTTTCAGCCTTGACAGTAGATATTGAGAAAAAAAACTACATCCGTTTTTCTAAAAAATTCCCTGTTTTCACAGATGATTTATTGTTGATAGTGTATTAAATTACACCCCAGAGTTGTCCTTCCCCATCTGTGTACAGAAGCTCCCCAGGTAGACAAGCAGCATGTCCAGACTCCAGACAGAGAGAAGCGTAAGGACTGGGTGAGTTATGTAGGATTAAAAATACGCACAGTGTCCCACTGCCCAACAAAGGATAAGTATTTTCTCCAGAGCATGCTGTAGGAAGACTGTAACAAAACTAAACATATTTAGAGTCTCTCTTAGCACTCTGAGGATTTATTAAGCCTGAGACAGTTCTCAGCTGTGTGATCTATTGGGACAGTGCTGCTGCGGAGCAATGGAAAAGGATTGCTGGCAACAGCGAGCAGCCGAGACCAGAGGGATCCGGGGGTATTCAGGGCTCTGCTCCCAGACCCTCATCCCTCATTTCTCAAGCAAAACTCTGGACCTGAGCTGCTCGATCAAAGCAGCAACAGGTACCATTTTTCGTTATGGAAGTACTTCAGGTGATTTGATTACTCTTGGTCCTTCAGGAACTTTTCTTTTAAATGACAGGGAATAGTTTGTTTCAGTGAGAATAGTTTATTTCAAAGCTGGATCAAGGCCAGATCAAGATTCAGTAAATCTCTGAATCCTTTGCTAACGAGTTTCACAGTAACATTATGCCATTTAGAATAAAAAGAAAGAAAGAGTGGGGTTTTGGTGATTTGACTATGCCACCAGGAAGTTCTGATGTTAAATATTGGTATTGTTATTAGTTTTATTTACAACTGGAGTACTCTAATCTCAGTTCCAGCTGCTCAATATGATGACCAAATATTAATATCACAAAACAGTAAGGATAATTCAGCTCACCATATTACTCCAAGGAAGTATCTCTGGCTATCAATAAACAGTATTAAAATCCCCTCAAATGAATGCTAATAAAAATTCTGTTAAATTTGTTTATTACAGAGAAGAGACAGCTCATTTTTCTTTGTTGTATGCTTTCTATGTAGCTTTTTTTCTTCACGCTTTACAGTGATAAGACATCACTTGTTCCAAGTGATTAACATGAAGATAGTATCTCCAGGTATTAAATATAAAATATCTCTTATGTCATATAGGAGGGTCAGATTATCCAATTACCCATAAACATTGTTTTGGTTTCCATGGTTACTCAGGGGATGCTAGCATTTTTCTTCCACACCATTGGTTGCCAAGGCTACAACAAGTTGTTACAAAATACAGCAGTTACAAGTCCAGATTGCAGGGGTGTAGTCCTTCTGCATTAGGCAGCTACTTGTAGTAAATCTCACTTGATGCAGCACTGGAATCCTGAAAGCCTTCTCAGCAGCATTCTTCTTTGGGTTAACCAAGTTACTAGTTTGATATGAAAGGAGAAAATGCTCACTGCAGCTATCAAACATATAAAGTAGATGAGACTGGCATAGTTACATTGCCTGAAATAAAGCACTTGGATACCTCTGGCAAAAGATGGGAATGTGCTGATCCTAATTATGTTATTCTCAAATAGAATCCCAACCCAAATCAATGGAAATTGAATCAGAGCAGAATGTCTTCTACATTTCAGGCCAATATTACCTTATCAACAGGAATAATCTCATGCACCATAGAATAGCTACTTGTTAAAAAGAATTAAAAGTATTTGAAAATATTTGCTGCATTAATGTAAACCAACAAAAATGTCTATAAACACAAAAAGGGATAAAAGCAGTTGTGTGCTCAGCTAGGTTTGTGTTTTCCACCCACAAAACTTCAAAGACAATTTTATGCAGATGTTTCTACAGCTAAGTGTCTGAACTGCAGGCAGAATACATAGCTGAAGTAACTGAACTGTGTTCAAAAATGGAACCTTTAATGATCTACATCAGACTGCATGCAAAAAACAGATGCTAATTGTTTGTCATCTTTTACTTCAAAACATTAGAAAATAAAATTCTGTATGTTCATTAGAACAAGTGTTGTCTAAGACCTAAGATTTTCACTTATTTAATTGAAAGAATAAAAGAACAGCTGTACTTTTCAGACATATGTAACCCCATAAAAACAAATAACTTACTGAAAAGGAACCAATTCATATTGTGTAAAAACCAAAAAATTTCTGCAATGTGCTATAATACATGATATGGCTGTAGTACCTATAATATTTATTATTAAAAAGACAAAGCAAAATATAATGTATAACTACCCTCCGAATGGGCAGGAACATGACATACTGTTGTTATCTGAAATGACAGATCACATTTCCCAGGCATATTATGACTTTGAATAATCAAAAATAACTTACCTCCCGTGAAAGAGAAGATTGTCTTTTTTAAATGAATCTTCATATTTTGCCTTTACAAAAAGTTCTAGAAATGCTAAATATCAAGTACCTAAAATAAAATCCTGAGGTTTTTTTGTTGTCTCGAGATTTTTTTTTTGAATTGTGCTTGCTAATGGACGTCTCATTACCTCCTTTATAAGATACTTTTTTAAAATCTGACTGCACAGTCACCGTATTTTCAAACCCAGACAGGAAGTTTTTAGTCATTTCTTCACATTATTAACAACATATTGACAACAACATTTTCAAATGTACAGAATTATTAGAAAAAATAGAAATAACTTTCCTAATTTCTGAAACACACGCTATCCTCCTAAATTCAGATACAGATAATGTACAATTTTACCATTGCTTAGGAGCTTAATATAAGAACAATTTCCAGAGGCTGAGAATTTGCCTTTTAAAATATTACATTTCAGTTGTTAATTCTTGACCATTCTTATGCTAAGACATTACAGAATCTGTGAGAGAAGTCTCATTAGCTGCAGAACAAGAAAAGAGTTTAAAATATGATTATGTATTTATTTTTCTTCTGTCCAATTGCCTACTTTCCTTTTTTAAAACTTATTTCATTGACCCACTACAGAATTTGCATTCAGTTCATTAGTTGATTAAAAATCCCAGTAGCCAGCTAATTAAACAACTACATAAAAAGATCTGCAAATTTATAATCATAATACCTTATTTAGCACTGAATTCAATTTCAGTTGAAATTTAAGTAATAATTATATTCCATTATTTTTAGTTAACTGTAGTTGGGGACTGACTTCTTAAGCTACTGGTGTAGCCTGCAAACCTGAGGCATTAAAATAACATCTAGAATGCATTAGAAAGTTGCAAGCTTTATGCGGGTCCCCACGACCTTGAGCCAAGCAGAAAACATTCTGGCAACACTGTAGTGTTAATGTAAAATATAGAGCTAAATCTTTGGTATCTTTAGGATTGTCCAGGACGTGAAAATCAAATCTGGATGTTTAGCTGTGTTAGGGCTATGTTAGGATGCTTTTAAGTCCAGGATTTTGCTGTGTTCCATTATACAAGAGCTGTCTGAAACCAGCTTTGTAGAAGAGTTGGACTCTGATTCATAAAACACACTTCAGTGCATCAGAAAATAGCTGCATAAACAATACTGTAGATACTGCAACAGAGACAATATACTGCAAAAATTCAGCAACATGGTAGAAAATTGTATAAAGTGGGAAAATGCTGCACAGTGCGTGGTGTGGTTGTTCAGGAAATCAGACTTTTTTGATGCCTTTTTGCAGGCATTTCTTTGAAAATTCAACCTGCCTGTGCTCCCTATCAGCTACCAAGTTGTGTAAGTTCGCAGCTGTCAGGCTTTGTACCTTCTTACCAGTGGATGGTATGGAAACTAAGAGCTAACACCTGGTCAAAAGCAAGCTGCGTGTTCATGGGCTATAAATACATAGATACCATAATCAGCTTATGAACCCTGGGCCAAATATGTCTCAATGTCAGGTGCATATTGAGGCTATAACATATACTTTTCCCTAGCCATCTGTTTTTTGGAAACTATATGGGACAAGAAAGATACTGCACCCGCTGAACTTTTGTTTTGACTGCAGTTATGTAAGAAATATTTGAAATTTAATTTTAATAAGGATCTCTCCAACGTAAAGAATGGTTAGAATGAGTTACATGAAAGATTCTGCTCCAAATAAAATTACACTGTGAGATATAAAAACACTCGAAGCTCTGCCTGGCTAATCGCAAACAGCTTGGATTTCCTGTTCTGGGCATCTCTCCCTACAACTACAAACAGTATGGTGATATGGTTATAAAAACAGATCCTGGCGACATTGTTTCTTCTTTCAAAAACATCTACCTTCTCCGTATGCCAGCTGTCTCTTTCTTTTTGCAAGGGTGGCCTAGCAGGGTGGTATCTGGTTGAGTATCTATGCCTGCCTCCTTTTAGCCTGGATAGGAGCTCATGGAGCCAGCTGAGAAACCAGAAAGGCAGAAGGGACTGTCATTTCACTATAATTAAATATGTGCAAACTATGACAATGCGTTTTGTTCCTCTGTTTCCAGAGCTGACTTGTTTTCTGGCTTGCTTTTAGGAACTTTAAACCTGTGGGAATTAACTAGTGCAGGCAACAGAGATGAACTTCCACAAGTGAAAGACTGCTGCAGGGGTGGGAAGGGAAAATAGCCCCCACTCCAGCCCCTGCCAGTGCCACACATTCCCCCTACCCTCAGCTGCTTTGTGGCTTCAGTGCCTGCCCCGGAGGGTGCTAGCTCTCTGTCCTGCCCCCACAGCAGGCAGCGCACAGGCACTGCAGGTTCTCACCACTTACCCCTGCCCTCAGCTGCGCTGGGCATCATGTTCTGGCTGGTACTACCGTGCTTGGGTCATCATGCCGCTGGCGGAGCAATGGGCGCACAATCCTCCTCTGTGGCATTTCACCAGGCTCGGCCCCTGGCCCCTGGGGCACGGTCAGCTGGGGCGGGGGGACATCACCACAGTCCCGTAATGGTTGCCCATGCCCATGCCCTGCGGCCCTGGGGCTGTGCGCTGCTCTGCTGGTCATCACAGGTGAGCAAAAATGAGATCACTGACAACACTGGGATCTAGGAGAGAGTTAGTCAAAGGGAAGCAACTCTTGCTCTTAGATCCTGCTTCCCTCCTCACCTCACCAAGCAGCTCAGGCATAAAAAACCCCCACATTTAAACGTAGCTCTTCAGTATTTTTGTGCTTTTGAAGGGCCACCATGATATGACAACATATTAAAATATTGCCGTAATATTTTAAAGAAACTATTCTCAGCATGCCCAAAAATCTTCTCAGCAGTAATGCTGGGCTTAGAAACATCAGCATGAACTCTGATGAAAGCCAAAAAACTTACCATTTGATTTATTCAGTCATGTTCCCAAATAACTGAAAGCTCATAAAATCCTACGATACATATTGCTTTTTATGGCAAACTCTCAAACATACCAGCAGGAGAGAGAGTATTTGGGGTGGGTGTTTGGTGTTGTTGTTTTTTTTTTAATTATTTTGAAATGTTTTTGTCTTTCATTTCAAAAAAGAGAAGACTTGGTTTAGTTTTATCTGTATAAACTAAATGTGGTGTGCAGACTCCTATTTCATTTAAAGTCATGACAACAGACAGAGTTTATATCTCAATCTAAACATAACACAATTAGCTAGTTTTGCTTAAAACAACAGATTTTTTTTAAAGTTTTCCCTTTTCTTCCTAATAAAATCATGCTGTAAGCACCCGGCTTTTTCCATCATTATGAGCTCTGTACACTTCCAATGATTAACTATTTAAGCGAATGTTTGTTAAACCTCAATCCAGTAAAGTTTGCAAAGTGCTGCTTCTAGGATAGATGGACAAACAATGATTTAATAGCAAAAATGACATGTCAAACATAGAATTAATGAAAAGCAAACAATTAGAACATCAGCATTACTCAATACAATATGGTTTGTTTAGTCCATTAACATCTTAATCCAGCTAAAGGAAAATGGGTATCATTACAGTATAAAAACACAGGGGACTTACCTGCATAATAGCATTGACTTAGCACTGGTCAGCAAGCAAGTGTTCCTGCACACAGTACAACGTGGTGGCACTGCCAGGACAACCCACCTTCTGGCTCTAAAGCTAAGTATTTGTGCAGCACCTTCTCTTACCTGATAAAAATACAAACTTTATGTCTTACTCTTCTAAAAGCTGCAAGCTTTCAGGACAAGGGTATTTGATTCCTGGATTATCAGTTCTAGAATGTTTCACAGGTTTTTAGATTTAATGTAATTTTCCTCTTTTTATTTCCATATATATTTATAACTTCAAAATAATAATTTTGATGTTTTTTTAAGGCCTTATTTCAAATAGTTGGGCCTTGATTCTCTTGGGGAGACAGAATTTCCTATAGTTGTATAAGGGGAATAACAAATTCTTCTGGACACTGCTTGATGGATTTGTCTCTTCAAGGTACAAGTCTCTGAATGGCCAAAAACCCCCACTTTTTTTCTTTAGGTTCTGTGAACATACAAGTTGCACTTTCCTGACACATAAGAGCATTAAGATGGTTTTGCCTTTATACAAGCTTGAAACTATTTTTCCACTGGTGTGGGATACACTATGAGTAGATTGCAATGAGGAAATACAGTGCGTATATAGAATAACAGTTACGAGGGATCTTGAGATTTTAGATGGCTTTGCAGACATGAACATATATGGAACCAATTTATTATTGTTTATGCACTACTTTCCTCGACAAATATACGAAAAAAACAATCCAACTATGAATAAGCTGTTTGAAAAGTTATTTTCAAATTCTGTAGGCAAGATTGTATTTCTGCTTTGTTAAGCAAACCCACATTCCTGGATGCTTTCTGTGCCTTTTCCTGATATATATATAAAGACAAGGTGGCTGAGAATAGATTCTTTCACTGAGAGTACTATACAGTGTTGAATAGAAGAAATGCAAAACACATTTACACATCAAAATACCTTTGTACTTTGCACATTAATTATTTTGCAGTCATACTTCCTTTCATAGCCTCCTATGAAGTGAATCACTTTCTTCATAACTACTGGCTTACAAGATATGTTTCCTAAACTAATTATTTACTCCCAGAACAGTTTCAAGTCTGGCTTTGTATAGCACAATAAACCTACCAGAAAAAAAGGAAATAACATTATTTTATACTTTTATTATAGCCTATCATCTCCGCATATATAAGATTTGTGTCTACAGGTAGAAAATATTGAACAATCTAAAATATCTTAATGAGCCTGTAGCTGCATTTTCTTTTCAGATTTAGTCAATAAAAATCATCATCATCATCATCATCATCAACATTTACAATACCGATGGCTCGTCCTGATATAGTCATTTATCAGTAGTTTACCAGTGGCTGCTAATGACTGAAAAGCGGTCATTTTGTTGTCTCAGACATTATGACAGACAAACACTTATCTGTTTGGACATTCCATTAGTGGCTAGGTTTTGTAGTTGCACGCAGCTTGAATACTTCTTTGCCTATGGGTTCGGCCATGGTCAGAGACACTATGTCAATTTTCCACGGTCAAACCTGCTATACGGTCACTTATATAATATAACTACCTGCTTGGGAGGCTAAACAAGATTATGTCTTTCTCATTCCTAATTTCTAAATAAGTATGCAATCTGACCATTTGACAAAAAGCCCTAATCTACCCTTCTTTAAGTAGTCGGATTCATTTGAATGGAAGTAAGATTAGATGGTGAGTTTTTTTAAATTTATTTTTGTGTTTGTGGTAAACACAGTAAATTAACCATATGTCCTGTATTTACCTGCAAAAATAATTAATATTGTGTATGTTGAAAAGGATATCTGCTGAATTATTTTTAGCTGTATACATTGATTACCCTGTAAGAAAAGGCAAGAACTTTCCGGTACACATTAATCTAACATTTGCAGTCTAATCCTATTAACACAAATAAATTACATACAGTTGTCCAGGAACACACAGTGAGAGAGTGCTGAATCTAATAAAGCCTTCCAATACGCTGCTGCTGTGTACTGTGTTGCATCTTTGCATAAATGCGTCTGGTGTTAAAGAAACCTAGTACTGCAAATACCATCTTAGAAACAGTTCCCTTCACATCTGAGACTTTAATTAATTTGGTTACCTATTTAGTGGACAAAGAATATGAGAGTCAGTGTGGATCCCTTCTTTTTTTCTTTTTGTTTCCTACCTCCATTTACACATATTTCTATGATCTGCCTCACCTTCAGTATTGCCTTTCTAAATGTTAACACTTCTGGTTAGACACAGTATGTGTTTGTAACAGCAGCTAAGAAGCTTAGGCATTTACGTGTATATAAGAAATATATAGAAAATTTTTCAGTATGTAAGTGCAAGGAACACCATGGGTGATTCAAAAGTGCCTACTGCAACATACTTCTTACTATTTGGATGAAATTTAGCTGCCTCAAATCTTACGCGGTGCCTTTAAAACTACTTTTATACCACATATCATATCTTGAATGTAAAAAATAAAATTCTGATACATTACTAGGACAGAATGGAAAGTGTGAAGAGAATTGCTTGGATAGGCTGAAAAGGTGATAAAAAAATGACTGCATTGAACCCCGCATACAAGGAAATTATTTCTGGATGAGCTAGGGAATGTTAAACTCATGCAAGTGCCATTTGCTTTGCACCTTTTCTCTAAAGATAGAAGCTGTGCAATTGGATCTCATCAATATAGTTCTGTGGCAAAGAGCAAAAAAATAAGTTGTAAGGTCAGTTTCTGAGACATTTCAAACAACAGTCCCTTGGATTTTTTTCAGGACAGCCTTAAATTTTCCAGCTGAGTCTTACCTCAAGAAAAAATAACCAAAAGAAAAAAAAAATCATGGCAGAGTGATGAGAAGATTTTAAGGGTGATTTTATGGCCATCGACATGAAGAAATAGAATAATTTCAGGAAGGCTAGGAAGAAAACCAGTTGAGTTTGTACATCAGGAAATTAAATTTGATGAAGACTTTTCTTTTGTCAGGAGACATTGATCTTTAATTCTGGCACCTGTGAGCATTGCTTTGGTTGCCCTACTTCAAGGCACAATGCACAAGGCACTCCTCTGAGGAGTTTACAATACTCAAGAAAGCAAACAGGGACAGCCATCTAATGACTTCCTAAAGCAAAGTCATGTTGATTCATCCTGCACAGAAGGCCTCAAGTTCTAAACATATATTCATGGCCAGGAATTGTCTCTACTCCCATTAGAAGCATGTTGGAAAATGAACAAATACTTTTAGCTCTCCTTCCCCTGCCTGTCTCCAGGTTATAGCATAAAAGCTGAAGCTTATTGCCACTGACAATGCCATCCTGCCCCAAAGCAGGGTAACAGTAGCCCTCACATCACCTGAACCACAGACAAGCTGGTGTGGGCTCTATCAGCATTTAATACAAAGGAGGCAACTAAGCTTAAATGAGAAGCCTTTACTGGACAGCCACCCACTTCCCTGGGCATCTTAGTTGAAGGCAAAGGAATTAATCAAGACTCTCAGACTGGGCATTATAATTAACTTGTAGTCATCTTCTCCAGTGAAAAACTGAAACACTCTAAATGAAACAGGATCAATTTTTTAAAAAATTTTTTTTAAATGTTATTCAGAGCCAGGGAAAGTAAATACAGATCAGGAACCTGATTTCTTCTTTTTCTCACATCCCATGTTTCCTTTCTGTTGTCTTTTTAACCAGTAGTCTAAAGACTATATTTAAATACTACTAACTATTTCAGAAATTTAATTTTCTCCTTATCCTGATGATGTTCAATAGAAACAAAATGTATAAACTGTCAACAAGAACATTTTAAAGGAAACTAGGGTAGACAGACGAACTTGTTCCACAGATCATAGATAATCTCTCTTTCACCAGTTGTCAGAGATCATAAATTATATACCTCTCAGGCTCATGAATTCTTCCATTTTTAAAAAACAGTAAAAATATTCACTGTTATCAGTGTTTTCTCTAATATGAACTAGTTGTAGAAAATATTATCTAGGTCATTTAACTCTTCTTTTTCTTAAATTCTTTTAAAAGATTCCATGTATGTCAAATATCCCTTAACATACTGAATATTCTTCATATGTTATGCTTACTTAATAGTACTTCATATTTAATCCTTAAGCCATAGGTCATCCTAGACATGTTATTTAACTCATTTTGTCTTGTTCTTGTAGCAGTATTGGCTTATTCAGGTTTTTTCAGTTCTTAGCAAAATGGATTTCTCATGTATAACAGACTGGCCTGTAGCATATTCTGTTGTGAGAGAGACTAGTAACAGTTAAATTGGCATAGAGCCTCCCTCGGTGCTGGTAGCCTTATGTTTGCTCTTGAACTCAAACCCATTACAGAGATGTCCTAGGTCTAAGATGTTCAGTCCCTAATCATACTCTGTTTATCAATATTACCTTCTTAGTGAAGAAAAAATTCATTCGCTCCCCAAGTTTTCCACATACACAACTCAGACCACACTGCCAAGTACTAGAAGGCCAGGATCTTTCTCCACTTGCAATGCAGTAGATTAAATAATTTCAGAAAGAAGGATTCAAGCCAATAACTAAACTCAAAGGTTCTTTAGAGGTTGTGCTTTCTGCTGCTATCTATACTCAGTTCATACTGTAAGTGTAAAAATAAACATGTATTCATCTATCAGATCCAGACAACATTATTAGAATCATTACTGGTCATTTGCTGAACTTGGAAAGGAGAAACAAATTTCATTAATCCATTTTTTGGAACCACTGACCAGACAGCTTAAATGTCAATAGATGGAAATGTGTAATGTTAATTTTTGGAAGACCTTTTTAGGGGAAAATCCATAATGAACTAATGAAGGAAGTATTCAGCAAAGCTAATAATCTGGAACATGTTTCCAGTAGCTATAGGAGAAATTCAGAATTTCCCCATATTTAGCTCAGCAGTAGAGAGAAAAGGTTTCAGTAGAAAGACCTTTTCATAATTGGCTCAATAAGAACAGAATGTATTTTATAGTCAAACTTCTTAAGTAAGTTTTATTTCCTTCCATTGGAAATCTCTTAAGAATGAGATGGCAAAACAGATACCACACAAACATTTACAGGACCAGACAAAGTGAAAGACAATTTGTGGTAAACTAATGACACTGTGTCTAAGCCTGTTTTTAAAATACTACTACTGGGACAAAGGTAAAATCTGTTGGTGTTGTTTTACGAGCCATTTATACCTCCTCAGGTAGGAAACACTTTACATTAAATCCTGTACTAAGCCTTGCTGCATCTTTTTACATGATAATTAACTTCACTTCTTTATGATATGTGTAAAACTGATGTGGATTTTGACTTTCATGCCCTTTTTTTGGTAAATGGTAACCAAATTTTCAGTCAGCAACCTCATCAGTTTTCACGTGGCTTGTGGAGCAAACCACCACCTTAAAATCCTAAGTTTTATCTTGCTTTTCAGGTATTTTTAAATTTCATGGTAAATTTTAATCTAGCAATTAATCTAATAAATTTAATTAATTCATTAGTTAGATGAAGAGTCAGTTTCATAGCCTTATTTCTAGAAACAGAGAAAGTAGGTTTCACTAGATTATTTCAAGATGCTCTCCCAGAAAGAGTCCAGGACTTTGCTGGTATATTGTTACTGACCCTGGTAGAATTAGATGCAGTAGTACAAAGTACAAAACAACAAGCATACTCCCAATAATGTAAAAGATAAATATGTTTTGGGAAGCCAACTACTTAGGTAATCCTGGTGCATCAATTCATCTCTGTTACAGTCTGATATTTACAGTAGTAAAATCAAACATGAATCCAAAAAGGTAGCAACAGGTATTTGCATAGCAATTTTTGCACAAATAATTCTACTTATCACAGTTGTTACTCAGCTACTCCCAAAATTAACTTTGCTGATGCAAAAGTACTTCAAATCTTCCCTTATATTGACACAAAGGTGCAAAAATGTTTCAGTGACACATCTTTAGGAAATGCTGTTACCATGCTAAGTGCAAAACTTCATTGAAATGTCTCAGTTTGAGCATATAAAAATGGAAGCATCAAAATCATGGTCATTTTACAAAAATTTAGACTACCTATAAGGCAATGTAGACCAAGTCACCAGGCTTTTACATGGATTTTATTTTCTTCCTATTCAAGCTGAAGAAACTTTGTATTGGGAAATATTATTCAATTTGTATTCAAAAGAAAACTCCTTTTGAACACAATGAATTAAAAATCATTGATACAGCCTCTGGTCTTTAGGTTTGAGATTTAAATCTGTGCATAAAATATTTTATTTAAGAAAATTACTGTGTAGGATATTTAAAAATTATAAAAAAATCTGTGATAGAATGAAAAACATTCTTTTACTAGATAGTGAAACAAGGTATGAAAGATACATCAGCAGTACAATGCCAATATTGTAAGCAAGTATAAGCTAGGATTTTTCTTCAGGTTATATTGTATCAGTCAATTTGTCAAAAGATAGAGCTTCAGCAAAATACTTAAAGCAGAACCGTTCATAGCAGTTTGTGTTGTAAAGAAGACATCTGAAATATATAAAATCCTTATATTTTGCAAATATTTAAGTAGTTGTTCCCTTTTTGAAATGTGTTCCTATGCCAGACTATAAAGTTTCTATTGAAAAGAGTCACAGTGGGCTAGGAAAATAATTCAAAATTTCTTAGAAAATCCAGGGAGAGTCTACCGCTATTTGTCATTCTAATTTACTGGGGAAAAATATGAACGGTGGTCATGTGGCAATTATAGCAAAGACAACAGAATATATTTGCGCAAGACTGGTATTTGCAGTTATTCTAGGTTTCTGTGTAATTCGGGGGAAGGAAAATTTAAGCGACATCTCAAATTGTTTTTCAGAGAAAACTAATTGACTTTTTAGCATGAAGAAATTATTTTTAGCAAACACTTTATAGCACTGCCTTGAAGAAACATGAACTAAACAAAATTAAAATCACTAAACTGTCCCAAATAGTGTGAACAATTTTTTTTTGTGAAATCAAAACTTAAACCTGAGTAGCTTCTTTCTGAACTACCCAGTATTCTCAAAATAATTTGCATTATTTAATGTTTGAAAATTTTCATCTCATTGATTCAGTTAATATTTAACAATTTTAACGCCAGTGACATTAAAACTTTTTAGTTCTTGTGGATAAAAAAAGATTTGGGCTAGATCCTTCTTTTCTCTAACTTGCAGTGCTTTTTCCCATGTCCAGTAAAAGACAAAATATCTAGGACAAAAATCTTAGTTCTAGTTGGATACAATTTCCATCAATGGCTTGAAATTTCACTACATAATGAAATTATACAAAGTAATACAATTGGTACTGCTGCTTTATATGTCATATTGACACTGTCTTACGAAGACTTCAGCTAAGAATATGTCTACAATAAAACTTTAAAATTAAATAGTGATTATTGTTAAGAAAAGCATACTTAGAATATTAGATTGAAAAGAGATATGCCAGGGCTAGTTTTCAGGACACTATGGATAAAATCATAAGGAATTTGTTTTGTCAAGTGCTATCCTATCGAAGTTCAGAATAGGTGTAGTGGTGTAGTTCATATTCTGAGAAAGTCCTTTAAGTGCAAGATATATGTCTTACTGTGTGGATGAGATTAATGACACCAAGGCAAACTTATTTCCACTTGATGTGATTTTAGAGATACCTTTGAATAAATTGTTCCTTATGATCATCTGAACATTCAGATTGAAGATAATGAAGTCACTCAGTAAAAATCTGCCTAAATCTTGAAATCTTGAAAATTTAAATGGGCTTAATATTTTTCTGTACAAAGTCTCTATAAAAATTATTAATATAAATGTATAGTTCTTTTAAGTTTTATAAAAATCTCATAAATATTTTAATCAAAAATTAAATCAAATACTTCTTTGATGGAGGAAAGTTTTTTAGAATTGCAGTAGGTACTTGTGGCCAGATTCTGCTTCCAGTTTCATGAAAGGTTACTATAAATCTTAAGTGGGAACAAGAGGCTAGTTCACAAATTGAAGTTACTTCTTTCACATGGAATTCTTGTATTTGAGAACCCATAAAATGATACAATGCTTTAAAAAGAAGTAGATGTGAAGCACAATTCTGTCTAATGCCTTAAAAAGAGGATGTGAAGAATAATTCTGTCTCAGTGATTTTAAAGATTTTTGGTTTTGCATTAAGCATATTGAACCAAAGTAGGAAGTAAGGTGGAAAAGTGAATATAAAATTATATTTAATTAAACTTTAACAAAAATTGAAAAAGCGAACTAATGTGAAGACAAAAGACTGAAGCAGAATAACAGATAAAGTGGGACAGGATAATCAGGTACTGGAGTAAAATGCTTTATTGCATTTTCATATTGAAAAGGTTCCATTCAAATTAGTTTCTCTAAATACTTGGCAAGGGAACATATATTGGCCAATAGGATATTCACATTGTACAATAAAGGTAATACATCTTATTAATAACTTAAGACATTTAATACTGTGAAATTTAAATTTTCAAGTACTTGCATATTTATGATGTCAGAGGATAATTATAGGAGATCTTTGACCTATATTACAGTATATATGAAAGCTCTACGCTTGGTGACAAGAATGTCCTTTTTTCAGTACAGAGGAGAACATCTTTGTAATAAATAATTCCAACAATCCAACTTTTAACATTGTTCACAAAAATCAGAACATTAATGTATCTTAATTGTGCCAACAGTTCAACTTAGTTAAAAATAAGGTCAGCTAAGTAGTTAATTAGAACAATGTTCTACAGATTTAAAGTGGTATTTATACTGATGGCTGCCAAAGTTATGTACTTACAAAACAGAACTTAAGGCAGCCACTGGTATTCCAGGTACCGGTACTTGTAGTAATGTTCATCTAAGACAGGATATAATTCAGTGTATTCCAGTGTTCCAAATTCCTAACAGTTTACAGGAGTCTGTAATGATGCTGATCCTGCTTTTCCCTTGTTGCAGCTTTAAAATACCAAGTCATATACCACTGTTTCCAGCAGGTCAATGTCGTATATTTCAAATATGGCACTTTCCCTGCAGTCGATTATTTCACTTAGTCTTATGAAGATTCTTTCCGGAAATGCACAGTCCTTTTTCTGAAACACGACATTTTGGGGGGATTTTGGTTCTGAAAGAATAACACTAGTAATATGCATAATTTTTTGTATTATTTACCTTCACCTTCTGCTATCTGCTGGTTCAAGCTAGTTTCATACTATTGTTGGGTTTACAAGTTTCAAATGAAATTTATTATGGTAATCACTATATGTTCACAGAGGAAGAGACAGTTCCAGCCTCAGGTAACTTGTATTTCTTGAGTAAGAAAAACTAAGAATGTAAAAAGCATTTTCATGTAACAGGGGAGAATGTTGTCCACCTTTACAATAATTTCAGCCAACAACCTAGTTTCTTGTCCGTTACGTGAACAAAGGTACAGAAACAAGTTATGTCTTAAATTAGACTGAATTTACATTATTTTTATTTGCAAAGTGTGAGATCAAGCGGAGGAATAACCATGGAGATATCCAAGAAACACAAGAGCTGGATTAAATAATGTTTGCAGTTCAAAATAAAAAGTGTGGTTTGCTGAGTCACTCTTCTATTAGACATCTAACATGTTGCTAGTAAACAACATTGGGGAAATAACATTATTTGATTGAGATGAAGAAATAAAGGTCCATTTTTTTCTGAAAAAGTCAACGGTTTAAAGTACGTTTTTAATATTTTTTTTATGTTTCTAAATACGGACCTGATTTTGAAAAGTGCAGACTATCCATGTTTCAATGAAAGCATGCTGCTCTGTGGTGACTTTGAATTAGAAAATAACTTTTGATGAGTTACCACAAAAGAAAATGCTCATAAAGTTAGAAGTACAATGTGTTAAAGAATAACCCACACAGAAATGACCTGGTTTTCTAATTAATTTAAAATAATTGGGATTGCAAAAAATATATAATGAACTATCCACTCAGTGTTCAAATAATCAATATTTCTATTAAACAAATTTGGCCTTACTAGTCACTTCTGATCTGCTGTTAGCCTTTTACTTTTTTTAAAAGAAAGCAGATTCCCTTTTCACTTTTTTTCATACGTGCTAATATATTTAATACTTGTCAGAACTTTGACTTTACAGTTTAATTAGTAATTTTCCTTACAGCATTATCTAAGGTACATTTTCAAGGCTATTCATTAAAAATAACAATCAAATGTAGAATATTAAATATAACCTATCAGCTAACCCATTGGACTATCAGAAGTTAGTTAAGACACGTCTTTTATAGAGTGAAGCCTTCCTGGTTTCACTTGTAAAGATGTTATTTAACTACCTGCCTAACACATAAGCAATTATGGCCTTCACTAATCTAGTGTTAAAATTGAGGTTTCTGTTAAAATTCTCACATCTTGTCTTGCTCCAGCAACACTTGTTATTTTGCATATCAGACACTGACAAAAAAAAATAAAAAAAAAATCAGTAAAATCCTGACTGATAGAACTAGTAACTCAGACAGCCAGTCTATATATGCAGATCAGGTCAGCTTAGCAACAGCAAGTAATAATCAAGGGCATACACAGCCAGCCCATTTTACAGCATCGTGACCCAGTTTTTCAAGGATACAAATCATCTATCAAATAACCATTACATGCTGCAACATCACTATTAATCACGCACATTAAGGACTTCTCAAGCACTGTTCCCAGGACAGCGTTTGTTAGATCCCCAAGACCAACTCTTCAGTGTCCACCTAGAGACATGACTTGCTTGCTGGATGTTTGCTGTGGGAGTCATCAGTAAGGGTCAAAAGAACAGTCCTGAGATGCTCTGGGGAATGAGCTTTCCATAGAGTTATACTGATTTAACCAAAATGGTGAATCAAAACTTTGTGAATCAAAAATTCATTATTATTTAAAACTTAACATGTAAGCTAAATAAAAATACCAGCATAAAGACTGTTCAAGTTCAAAATGTCAGTTTTTACACCAGTTGTTGAACAGACAGGAGACAAAAAAACTTTCACCAGTAGTTGGTAAGGTAAAGAAACACTTTGATAAGCCCAGAGAAGCCCATGTAGTCAGACACATATAGGGAAACTTCAAGGTCTCTAGGGTTAGGAAAAAACATAAGATACAGTTCATACCACTCCTTTCACAATATGAGTAGTTTCCAAGTGTTGATGTGTTTGTTCTTTTATTTGCTTCCAGAGATGGTAGAAGTTAAGATACTGAGTAAAGTAAAAGAAAAGTGTCAGCTTGTCTGTGAAGAAAAAATGTTACAAGCTCATTTTTCCAGTTTGTACAGGCATACCAATCTTAGAGCCTGGTTTTCATTAGAAACTCCATCTGCCTACCTACAGCAGACACAAATAAATGCACAAGTTTAAACAGAAATGTAAAGTAAACCTAGTAGAAAACCAAACTTTAAAGCATAATCCTATAAAAAAAACCTACTGGCTGGATAAACCGAGCTATTTGAAAGTAAATGTCATGTTTCCAATGAGGTTCTTGTGTTCTTGTCATTCAAATAACATTGCAAAGGTCACTTTATTGAAATTTCATGTCTGAAAAATATATATGCATTTTTCTTGCTAGGTTTTAGAAACAGCCTTCCAGGCACCAAAATCAAGTTATCTTAAGGTCCCATGCTATCTAAGCAGTGCAACAAATAAAACTAACTGGAAATATGTTTTGTACTATTGTAAAATAAAATAAATATACAACAAATACTTTCAGTTGATAGCAAATTCAAGCCGTTGATGAACAGAGCAGTAAAAAGCAAATTCAAGCCGTTGATGAACAGAGCAGTAAAAATAATTCACACAGAAAAAATAATTCACATCAAAGGCATTCTCATTTTGAAGAGAACTATATCAATAAATAAGTAGGAGACTATAGATATAACGCACAGACTGAGGTCTGAAAATCCACAGATCGCAATACAATTTGTGGGGGGCACGATCTTACTTCTGTTCCTTTTTCAGGGTGAGAGTCAGCAACCTTGCTCCTTCTAGGCTTACCTTACCTCTGCGGTAGAAAAGAGGGAACATCACGCCTTCCAAACGGTAAAATGCTCTTAGTGATAAAAATACAGTTTTCAGCCTTTCTAGTGATGCAGCTCAGACTAAAGCCCAATGGCAAAGCTAAAATATTTTGAAGAAGTTCTTAGTCTGATGAACAGTACCTTTCACTCTGAGAGGAAAATTCAGATAAATGCAACATGCTACTCATCCAGGACCAACAGAAAAGTAAACACATCAAGATACTCACTGAGTATTTTCTCCCTGGTGTGGTGTTGTAGCCTAGACATTGAACTGGAGAACTGCGTGTTGAAGTGTGGTACTTGCTGCAAGACATTTGTGCACAGTAGGGCTTTCATAAGCCTAATAAGCCTTGCAGTTTTAAACAGATGCCATGCACACTGAGGAGCACTGCAGGATGGGTGACTACGTAACAAGAATGCTCCCAAAGAGCCTGTCTGAATAACTTCAGTGGAGGCTGAATGCTTAGTGACTGCAACAGCGTGTTAGTGGAGAAGAGGAAATCGCCTCCTTCTCATACCTTACCTTACTGGGGAGTAAAGGGGCCATTTGTATCCCTTCTGATGATGGATACCTGCCTTCTGAAGGAGTCATTTTGACAGACCCTGAAAAGAGCCACAGTTCTTCATCTTCAGCAAAGCCATCTGTCTGGATTTTGTGTGTTTTTTAAAAAACAAACATCCATTGCCTAGAAAGAGAGGTAAGGGAGAACACTTCAGTGTTGCCATGATTTTTAAAAATAAGTGATGGACCCGAACAATTTTCTATTGATAAATAAACCATGCAGATTAGTCTTCTGAAGAAGCCTGAGTATATTTAAAACAGGTATCTGAAGTCAGTTTAGCTTGAAAGTTAGATATGTTCAGAGTACATAGTCCTTAGCAGAGAAAGTCTCCTAGTCAGAGCATTTTGTGCCTGTTACACATGGTTTCAGTATTTTGGGGGAATCCTTCGGTGCCTCCATAGCAAAAGTTAAACATCTACCAAAGCACAGCAGTATTCACCAGGAAGAGAGATGGTTTTCTAAAAGTAAAAAACAATAGCAAATCATGTCTCTGAGCTCCAGATCTGAAGTTTGTACCTTCTGTCATGCAACAATACCCTACTATGACATTAGTATTTTTATTACTGTTTCCAAATGTAGTTTCATTCACCATCTCCAAGCTTCATGAGTTTCCAAAGGATACTATTTTCACCAGTCTTAGGGTGCTGTACACTCTGTCTTCCTTCATACTGACTTGTATCATCTACTTGTATGACCAGAAGAAAAGGGACTGAAATTCTTTCTGCATAGCTACGTATGCCTTTGATTCATGAGGCATTCTTACATTACTGCTGGAGTAAGAAAGGGCTTTCTAAACTGAGTGTTGAAATATGTAGGAATAAAAAGGATAATGTTTTAATTAAAGGATGTGAAACCCCAAAGTCTGTGCTTTTTATTGTTATCAGAAAGTATATCCCAGTGTTCAGTCATATAGATTAGACATTGCTTTATCAATATAAAGATAAATCAAATATATAGATATAAAAATACAGATTATGAAGCTTATACAGATATTTCTAGGAAGGGTGAGGAAGGAATTAGCTGGACAAAAACTAAAGAATATATAGAGATTTATAACTGACATTGGTTTTGATCAATTCCTAAAAAAGGAACCGTTAAAAAAGATGTATCAACTCCTAGTAAGTCAGAAGTGTTAGACAGATGGAATTTTTCCTAAAAACAGAGGTGTCTGGTACAAGTGTTTCTGTAGATTATTGATAGTGGAATTATCCTGTGCACTGCAGGGAGCCATGCTTAATTTTACAGAGCCGAAAGGAACTGTTTAATGTGTACTGCAGGTTCTCCACCTATATTGATGAGCATGCTGAGCTGAAAATGTAAGAAATTGTTCACTTTGGAACTAATCAAAACAACTTCCTCTCCCCCACCCTTCTGCTTTCCTTGTTCCCTTTCTTCTCTTGAGACTTTCGGTTCTTCTCTGTAAGAACTGACTGAAAGAATCCATTACCAGCTATTTCAGAAGAAATTGTGATACCACACAGGAAAAAAAGCTTTTAATACAAGAATATAGGCATTGGAAATTAGTTGTGCCAATATAAGCAAAACCCCAGTACTTCTGGTGTGGTAGAAATGTGTTGTCACAGGGACAACATCAGGAAAAAACAATGATAACACATTGCTGCCAGGTCTTTGATAAGTTTCATAGCTTCTCTCCACTGATCCACCATGGCAAATTATCATAATTCTCATAATAATATTATTATTATAATTTTGTCATTTATTTTTTCCTGATTCTTATCCAAATGGAAGAGTATGTGTGCAGTTCTAAATATTGGGTAAGATCCTATAATATTCAAACACAGAAATAAACTGGTAACCAGTGTTCTAGTTCTTGAAAAGGGGTAAGCTTTACTGTAATTGATGCCTAGAGTTAAAATAGGTAGCAACAATGAATATAAGGTATCAGACATAACTGTTAACTAGTAATCTGTATATTAATAGCCCCCTCAATTAATCACATAAATAAGTACATGATGAAACCCATTATAATAGGCAATGTTTACAATTAGGGTTAATTTCTGAACTAAAAGCCACTGAAAAAAATGCCCCACAAGTGGCCATAGAAGTACTCTGAACAGAAAGAGATTGTTAATTGCTTCATTCACTTAGCTTTAAATACAGTTCCATGTTTTATTAAAAAAAATAAAAAAGAAGAATAAGAATAGAATAGAATAGAATAGAATAGAATAGAATAGAATAGAATAGAATAGAATAGAATAGAATAGAATAGAATAGAATAGAATAGAATAGAATAGAATAGAATAGAATAGAATAGAATAGAATAAGGGAAACTAGCACAAGAGCAGTTTTGAATTTCATTGACAAGGCTTTTGAAGCTTCAAACAATCTTCAGATTATGGAGATGCCACACAGAAGTGTCTTACAATTTCCCTTGTTTTAATTTTGCATCTTCCTATTAAAGATCGACTGCAAGACCAGGGAGGGAAAAATAAAAATCAAACCAGTGCAAATTAAACAGTAACACCTGGGTGAAGCAAACTAGTCACTTCTTTCTTTTCGGGCTTTATATAACCAGCCAAAGGGGAAAAATACAATGTCAGAATGTATAGCAATAGAGAAACAGAAGTCTGTTTCCCTGATAAAATACCTTATTGTCTAATTTACAAGGAAATATATTTACAGCTGAAGAAATACATCCATAAATACCCAAGGTAATAGTATCCTTTGGTCATTTGCTGTGGCAAAGATCAGTTTCAGAAAAGCAAGCATTCCATTAAATTGATAGCTGTGTTTTCCTTTTTAAAATCTGATTAGAAAAAGAAGCAAAAATAAAACTGTGGTTGCCCATCCTTTGAAATACTACTTTTATAACAGATCCTGAAAAATGCTCCTGTTTCTGGGTGAAAAACAAATGCTGATAAATCTGAATTTCTCCACAGTGAAATTTCCCAAAGAGGCAGAGACAGACACATCACTGAGACAAACAGTAGGACTGTTCCCTGAGGTAGAAGATAAGAGACTGATGTGCACCTGACAGCCTGCAGTGTGGAGGAGACATGACTGAGAAGACTCCGTTTTGGAATACTTTTGATTTTGCTGTAAGCTCCACTACATACAGCAGTACATGCCTCTCTGTTTTTTCAGTGCCTACTGAGTGCTTCTGTGTTGGTCAGATGTGAGGATCTTACCCAGGGTCCCCTTGAAACCAGAAGTACAAAGGGGTCGGGAAAAAGGAGGTGGCCTTGTTGTTACTGTGAAAAATCATGGTTTTGTCTCCAGAAAGCTACTGTCTGGTTGTCTCATGGCTCTTCTTGTGCTGAGGAGGATGAATGTATGCAAAGTTTGACAGACTGACAGCTGATGGATTTATCACTTACTACTTTCTTTTATTCCCATTTCCAGCTTCATTATTATCACTCACCAAGGTGATATAGTTAGGCTATGAGCTCTTCAAAATAACTAACTTCTGTTACTTTTCCATGCACCAGATTCAAATAAAACCTCACTATTGTGGTAATACATATGACCTAAATAATCTGTCTCAGAGTCTGAACAAGTTTTTATTGTACTAATTATGTACTGCCTAACACTTTGAAGTAGATTCATCACTGAATGTAAATTCTGTAGCATTTAATAATTGAATGCAAAAAAAAAAAAAAAAAGAATTCCATCTAGCAATTTTTTTTCCCTATCAAAAACTTTACTTTTCAGCAGTCAATAGAATATTTTGGATACACCTGACAGTGCAGATAGACATTAAGGTGGGGGAGAGAGAGGGCAGTGCTAGCCACAAGAGCTATGCGGTCTATGTGAAACACACAGTAGCTTTTTCTGTAGCATGGCAGGAGATGTAAAATATTTAATATCTAATAGTGCTGTCTTGGTCCATCTGGCACAGGCACCTATGTACTCAGCAAAGCTTCAGGGAGACCCTTTTTAATGAATAACATAAATGATTACAGCGCTTCTATCATCATCCTTAACAAAGTACTTGCTTCCAGGTCAGACAGGCAGTCAGCTTGTTCAATGGGAAAAAAACTAGTACAGAGAAATTACCAAGCTATCTTCAGATCTGCACCTTCCTGTCATTTGTGCAGTCAAAATTCCTCTTAGCCCACTTCTGTAGCGTGAAGAAGAGAGACAGACAAACTAGACCCTTATATCTGGCAATCCTACTATCTGTGTATTTGGCATTTCCTGATTACAAAGGAACTGATATCACAAAAGGATTCAGCATAAAACCCATTTGCGATCTCTGTGGTCTCTCAGTAGAAAGATGGCTTGTCAAAACATGAGAGAAAAAGCCTAAAGTCTTTGGTGCCATGGAAACTGAACAATTAACAACTACTTCTTCTTACTTCAGCTGGAACTGCACTTGAGCCAGTCTTTTAGCAGAAAATTGTTAAAAACCTCCCTGTGGCTTAAGTAGTGGCGGGGTGGAGTGGGCAGAAAATACAGGAAAGAAGAGTTATTTGGGAAGCACAGAGCAGCGGTCAGAAGAAGCAGGGCAAATGACTCAGTAAAGGAGGGGAGCTCAGAAAGAATTTCAAGGCTAGAAAGATCAGCAAGCTGACACATAGCAGGGGTTTACATAACAGCTTTTGTTATGATGCAGGAGTGTATAGAAAAGGCAGGGACACAGGAGGAAGATGCTAGAACTATAACCAACCTTTTCTGCAAGGTGTTTTTCAGCAAAGGTCCCTGTCTTTTCCTTTGGCACAGTGCAATACTTTCAAGGAGCTCCTGTTCCACAGACCTCTGAAATAATAACAGGGCAGCAGCTTCCCACCAACGCTCATCAGCTCAGGACTCACTGACGAAGCTTCTGGGATTGCCTCTTTAAAGTAAACTAAACCAAGGCGTTTTCTGTTTTATTTGTCATCCCCAGCCCAGCCCCGTATTAAAGTTGAAGAGAGCCTGCAGCAGTACACAGCTCCATGACACAGGACCACCCTTGCAGCTTTTGAATACCTCTTGAACTTTATTAAGTCTGCACTGCTACAGTGCATGTTGAGGTTTGCATTTTCCTCAGTATTTTGGAGAATAAGAGAGCAATGCATCCCTAGTTTAATGCCCCTGTTTTTGATAATCTGTGATTTAGGGATCTCCAGAGAGCCAAAGACTGAACTGAAGATTCAGTAGCCTTTGCAGTTTGGACAAATACACCAAAGAAAAAGTAACATGCATTACAGAGTACATGGAAACCCCATCCAACCCTCAAGTCCCTGAGCTGAAAATAGGGTCAACATGCAAGACTATCAGAAGGAATTGCCATATAACTTGTCCTGATTCTTGTATTTTTTATTAGGCATTCACTTCTCGCCACTGCGGAAAATGGGTCCTAGGTTAAAGTTGCCTTGTGGTTTCAGGAAGAACAGTCAGGCTTCCAACCTCACCTTAGCCGCTGGTGCTGCTGGGGCATATGTTTGTTAGGCCAACCCACAAAAGCAAACATTTCCAAAACCATTTGTACCGATCAAGACACGATTGAGGAAATCTTTCAACTGTTCTAGCAGGCAACAGTTTGACAATTATTCTGGCTAATTAAAAAGCTTGTGATTGGTCAGGTAGGACTCAGGAAATTTTGTAAGCTTCTCCCTAGCTCCCACAGTTGCTACTAATTCAGGCTGCTTTCCACAGTACACCACAGGGAAAAATTCTATAATCAATATTTTAATTAAATGTTAGTTTTTAAAATCTCGGATTCTTCACATATAAAATTAATCATTGCCTAAATCTTTTGCTTTATTTAATCACTAGCCAAAATCTAAGTACTTGCATTTATAAAGAATAGTTTTTTTCCTTAGCTGTGAAATATGAAAGAACCGACAGCACAGATTTTTCTTCCTTCTTGTATTTTCTAGGTTTTCATTATCATGGGTGTCAGGCAAGCTGATAAACTCAATATCTTTTCTTCCTCCTCTGCTATCATAAAGGAAACATTTATCTCCGTGGACAAGATCATCTTCAAATCTATCTTATATAACTATTTTGTAGGAAGGCAGGAGACTGACAGATTCCAATTTATCTCTGCACAATAGTACCCCTATATTGCTATTCAGATATTCTAAATCTTTAAACTTATTTGCATGTTCAAACTAGTAAGTAATACATACTACTACAGAAATACCTTTCTCATTTTCAGGAAGCACTGGGCTTGCAAACACCTATTACTAGCTCTTCACTCTTCTGTTTAGCCTTACTGAATTAACGGAAACATGTATTCCTACTAGAGAGTTCAGTGCTCAGTGTTGACAATAAAAAGCTGTGGTTCATATCATATAAACAATAAATCATTATTTTAGATTCCCAGCTTAGCTAAAACAATTATATGTCTACATAACACAGCACAGTCCTCAGCCTTTGCCAACCCATTTAAACAGCCCATATGGATATGCTGCCTCCTTTTTTTGTAGGACTATCTCATTTGAAACTCATTCGGATGTTATTCCAGAGCTTTGCAATTTATAGCGTAGACATGCACTGGATATATTTCAATATATCTCTGTCACTATGCAACAAAATATTTAAACACACACTTAATTCCTAATAAATGTTTTATGAGCAGGCACTAAATGTCAGTAATTTTACAGGATTAAACTTCAAATTGTTTTTTATTGCATTCCATTGGAGCAAGTTAAAACTGCTGCCTTTACATATACAATTACTAGTGGAACTAGGCAACATTATGTTATCCTCTTAGCTGTCTGATAGGAAATGCGGTTACTTGTGAGTTAATGATATATTATTGTCTCATACTAGTAAAACAGCAATTACATCTATATTTTTCACAGCCAAGCTTAATCATAAGTACATCTGTCAAGATCTCAAAATACACTGAAGATCTCTTCTGCTTCATGTGTGACTTTTCTCAGTTCCTCCTTTCCATTCTGCTGCTCCTCGAGTGACATTTAAAAATTAACTTTCCTTTCCCCAGATCTATGTCTGAAAAGCAGTCAACTGGTCTTCCAAGCATCACACATGCTTTTTTGTACTAGCTGTTAATTTTAAAGATGCAGTGGTTTACAATTACTTTGACATTTACTCTAGAGGATTTGTGCTCCTGAATACATTCATGTAATTTATTTATCCCCAGTTATTTTTGAAACTCAGATAAAGGCAGAGCTTGATCGTTGCAAGTTATTGGCCTTGAGCATTTGCTAACTACTTTGAGTATCCCTGTGCTTCTTGCACTACTTCTGCTACTATGGCACTTTAGCCACCCCTGAATGCTTAATAATCTTCTATATGCCTTCAATGAGTTTAAATAAATAGATAGATAGACAGATAGATTAAAAAATAATCTATATGTATAAAATACATCAAGAATACACACATGTCAGTTGATGCCAGTACTTTTTTTCTCATCCAATGTAGGAGCAAGGTATGAGTATTTAGTCTGTCACAGTAACCTGACAAACCAAATTATGGACTATGATTGTTGGTATACTGACAGCTTGCCCTCAGGTAAGAATAAAGGCTGTGTCAGACCCTTACATCCTTTTGCAGACACAGATAAATGCAAAAACAGCTAGAGATGCTCTTGCTGGATGCTAAGGAACCCTTGGTCTGAATACCGCAAAAGGCACTGACTTGCCTAGATAGAAATGGATTGGAAATGAATGGAAATTGCTCCTTCTGCAGCACAGAGGACAGGCCAGTGAGATGGCATAGAACTGATTGTTGCTGGAGTTAAATGGGAATGAGATGGGCTAATTTCTTTTAGAATTTTAAGGTTTGAGGATAGAAGCAAAGCAGTCCTTTGAGATGAATAAGGGATAGATATATTTTATATCTAATGCAGACAAGGAAGGTAAGAAAAAATCATCATGAGCTAGGAAGCTTTAATGTTAATCATTGCCCTTTCTAGTGGACAATTCTAATACAGCTCCTAAATCTAATGAAAAGCTGTAATTTCACAACCACTTTACAATGACATAAAGCAGGCACAGCTGTCAAAAAAACCTGTCTGTATCTCCTGCCTGCAAGTGCTCACTCTGTCTCCTATGACCCCATGTTTCTACTGGCACAAGTTGCATTCAGGCAGCTATATGCTAAAGCTCGTGAAGAATCTGATTAAAGATATGTCAGTTTAAGGTGGCCAGGAAACTCCCATTACAGTTTTGACTGAGTGAGAGAGTCTGGCCAGCAAATACTAGAATTTATTGTATATGCATCTATAACAAGTTGTGAAGACTAAATCCTCTTGCTCTATCATACATTAGTGATCATAAAAAAATGCATGTCTATCATTTTTTTTTGGTGGTGTAAATCCATCTGTTCATCTCTGAAAGGCTCATTTTTTATTCTCTTCTGCAGTTGGTATATCTATGTATTTACTTATCATACTTTTCTGTAACTGCCAACACTCGCCATTCTGAAAATGAAAAAAATATCTGAGAAAAGCTTTTTCATAAAAGGTTTGAACTTCATAGGAAGTACAAGATATTTTCTCTGCTGTACATCCTCTTCTTCTACTTCACATATGTTCCTGGTAAAGGCTATTTACATTTTTTTCTTTCCTAGTTTGTCATTGTCTCTGTTCAAATAAGTAATCTCTAAAGAAGATTGACAAGAGGCATAAACTGGGGAGGTGCTATCAACATCAGCTGTAACAGGCAGATTTACAGCAGCTGTAAGCCTGTTCCATTATCATTACATATATTAAAAGTAGAATCTGATAAAGAAAGTGCTTCTATTTAAAATTTTATAAAGCAAATAATTTGCTAAAGAGCAACTGTTACTTTTACCTACAATCTGTCTGAGATTTCAAGATCATTTGATCACAGTCAACAGTGTCCTCATGCTTGCTTCAGAGCAAGAGTCACTGGTATTTTCTCAGAGGTTCTTCAAGTGGAAGAGAAAGGGAAAGAGGAGGCAAAAGTAGAACAGGCAGGCAAATAAAAATTGAAACTAGAAATACACAGACTAGCAAGAAGGAAGGTGGTGGTACATCCTTTGATTTCTTCAGACAAAGGTTGGTCTTTTGATTTCTTCAGATCAGGGTTGGATGCCCTTTCTCAAAGATTGATTTCACTGAGATAGAAAGTTATTTACCTCAACAGAAGAACATATGGATGCAATCCCAGTTTATACCATCAGCATACAGCTGCAACCACCTCACATCAGCTGGGAGCATAACTATACCTGTCACTGCTAATGTGCAAACTTTCTGCTCTTCTCCCGTTCCTGCCCTTTCCTTGAGAAACCTGTAGCTGAGGTGGGTGAAAGTCTATGATTAGTGTCATAAAGGAGATCTGTCAAAAGCAAATGATAGATCCCCTCCGATCTTAAAATGTATTTGTCTGCAATTAGCATTACCTTTTCTAACTGTACACAGTAACAAAGGTTATATTAAATAAAACCAATATTAAATGCTGTATCTAATATCAAATGCACAACTGTAGTCATTATGAAAATGCTGGTACTCTCCTTCTACCTATTAATAACTGTAGATTGATGTTAACAGTCTATCATTAAACAAAAATCCTCATTCCTTTGACAGGACCTCTCACTCTCACACAATAGAATAATAAAGAATAATTGGTTCTAATGGCATCCTGGCAAGGAAAGTCAGAAAACAAGGAACTCTGTCAAAACAAAACAGTTTCAAATATCAAAACTTCAACATCAACAGCTGAGGAATGAACCACATACAGAGATTTTTCAGTAAATATATCTAAAAACCTGACTTGTCTAGTCATAATTTACTATCATTTATTTTTAAAATTAGTTCTGTAGTGGTGGTCTTTTTCTTTTCTTAAGTGTTAACTGTTTTTTTGCAGGCTAATAGCTGTAATCTTGGATAGAGGCATGCAAAAATACAATGCAAAAACAGCACGGCATGCAAGCCAGCTATCTAATCGAGGATGCACCATTTTGTCCCTTCATGGACTACACACACAGCAACTGAAGTCACTAGAACCTGCATTAACATTAAGCTCATATAAAATACTATGCAAGCTTAGTGCATCATCAGGCTTTAAATATGCAATTTACAGGAGATTTGACTCTTACATCATTGGGATTCTTCTTTGTGAATTGCCATGTTGTTGGATCATCAATCAGGAGGATGAAGTCTCAACAGTGTTGGTGTGCAAAGCATAGGAACTTTAGACTGTTTCTTACTTAGTTAAGGTTTTTTATTACATCATGTTGTCTTAAGTTGCCATTGCTGTCAGTAGAACTTGCAGAGGTCTTTTTTGCTGTGAGTTTTTCTGGTTTGAGGCAATATTTCTATTTTATGTCTTCTGTTACGGCACTGCCTAACTGTTTGACTGTTACTGTTTACCTCTGGGCACCATTCAATCACTCAGCAACACAAGTTTGATCCCTGTTAGATGTGAACGTACAACTGCATATTTGTTGAAATGCTAGGGTACACAATATGGAGTTTATGTCAGCTTATATATTTCTCTGTGTTTTACACAGTTTGCAGAACCTTATCCAGCACAAAGCTTTCCAGTAACAAGTTAACTGTCAATTTTTTCTGAAGTCAAAAAAACATGTTTATATCAGATCAGTGCTTTGTACCATGAGGCTGTGACTTTCTGATCTTGGCCTATAAGCCTAACACCAGATTTTGTTATTAGATCCCATAGGTACCTCATCAGCTGGCCTCATTTATACTACTTTATGCTTACAATAACATGCAATATTCCGCATACCTCATTCCAGTTGCAACCAAAATTCATGAGATAAAATGTATATGCATAGCAATAGAAATTCAAACTACTGCTGTTATAAAAGAACAGATGAAAATGTGTTTTCACATGATGTGTAAGTCATCATTGCAGATAAACATGACACATTACAAAATAAATTATTATTATGTGCTCCATAGTAGAAAAATTGAATGGGTGACAACATATTGGCTCTCTAGAGCTCTAGCTCTATTAATAATATTAATTGTTATTTCTCACCCAAACTGGTAAAAGCTGAATAATACATGATCTTCTCATATTAACCTTATTTAACTTTTATTACTTCCTGTGTTCCTGCTAGCAAACAAACAAAAACACTGCAAAGATGATTAGGCAAATACTTCCCTCAGAAACATGCCCTTAGGCTGATCAAATGGATAGTGATATAATCCGGCATGTTTTGCAAAAACAGTTATCGTTTTACAATATCTCTGTATTTATAGACTATATGGGAAATACTTACTACCTTGTCCAGTATAGCATAATGTATTTGTGTATTACACGCTACGGTTATGAAAATAGTCTTATCTTATATATTCAACTCTTTTAAAATTATTCCTTAGCTCCTAATAGACAATGATTTATTTTGAAATTTCATAGGGAATAAATATATGTAACAGTCTGAGTACATCAGCCTTACCTGCTCTGTCCCCATTGCACAGGGTTTATATGACATTCCTCCATAGTTGTCCAGTCAGCTCCGTATCATCAGTACAAGTTAATTACAGGCTCTATCTTACAGTTAAAGCACTGATGAGTTTGTAAATAAAAATGCCAGTGATTTATTTCAGGGCCCCAAGTGCATCCACAGCCCTGCCTGTCCCTGCTCCCCCCGCCCCTGGGCTTCCCCCCACCTGCCAGGGCCCAGGAGCCCACCTCAGCCCCCTGAGGCCATCAGCCCCAGCCCCAGCGATGCTGCAGAGGGGCCGGTCTCCAGCCCCCCCAGCCCTGCCCTGCCCAGACATGGGCCCCCACGCCAGGCCCACCCGCGGGCCCATGGCGCAGCCCACCCTCAGCCTGGCCCTGTCCATGTGGCCCCGCCTGGCCATGGCTGACCGCTGGAGATGCTGCTGTTGCCCACCCCAGGCACACGGGAGGGGTCGGTGCCTAGCAGACAAGACGAAGATTTCCCTAAGGCCTCCTACACTGCTGTGCTGATACCAAGTCTCTCGCCCAAGAACCTTGGAGAAGCAACACTTTTCTCCAAGGGAGGAAGAAGGTGCCTTCGCATAAGCCCCAGGCCATGGCTTTAGCAGTGGCCTGGCAGGAGGAAAACCCCTTCAGCTGCACCCCCATGTATCTGAGTGCATCCAGCACAACAGACCTGAGGCAAACTCACAGCTGGAGAAGAAACCCTCCACACTAATGCAGACACATCTGCAGCAAAGTGTATGGGGCACCCAAATGTGTCAAGGAGGAGCTGCAAGGTGTAGCTTCTCCCTGCCATTCCCACCACATGCGGGGTGGTCTCAGCCTTAATGCTGTGCTTCGTGACTTTGCTCACCCATTCACATCAGAAGCTGGATACAACTCAGGTCAAAGCCTACACCAAATTCAACCAAATGGAGAAGCCCAAACCTGTCCAGACAATGGTCTGGCAGGAGGAGTATGAGCAGAAATCTCTGCTCAGTCCTTTAAGGCTGTGACTTTAACATGTTAATTAAAATGATGGTCTCAGCAGTACTCGCCTGATGAATGCTTTATGTCAATTGCTCATGGCTTTAGCACCAGACATTGCACAACTTTCTCTTAGGGTCCTTTTTTAGATGTTTCTGTGTGACAATTTACTCTCCAGCTAAAAAAACCCTAAGTGTTCATGACTGTAACATGGCACTCTCTTCCTAGGTTATTAGTTGTACTCCAATGCAAGTGAGAGAGCTAGCAGCGCTCTCACGCCATCCACCTAAAAAAGTCTGATTTAAAGGAAAAGGTCAACAAAATGACATTTTGAAATACTCCTGACCCCAGAGTTATTTAGTACTGCTTTCCTATTTGTTTTCTTTGATTACCAGATTATGTTTTAAATTGTCTCCTCTGGTTTTAGAGCTACTACAATTAGGATCATAGGAACCTTTGAACATTTATATTTGGCAGAAGTAAGCAGGTGTGTGTTAAGATTAAATACACAATATTTGGGAAAGCCAAAGATACATGTCAATTAGATTTAAGAAGGGAAGTGTCTGTTTAACTGTTCAAGGGTTTCACACAAAATGTCAGGAAATATTCTTGTAGACTACAGAATTCTTAGAAAGCCATGGAATTCTTTTTTCCACACTGGGCTGAGATTTTCACACAGAGATACTTTATTCCTCAAGCACTCTCCTTTCGACCCGAACTTCATCAATCCACAGCTGAGGACACAGATATTAATTTAAACAGATCCTGAATAAACACGTGCCTGGAAGAACACACATTCCCTAGCATCTACTTACTGAAGAGAGGAAGAGGACTATAACGATCAAAACAGGAATCCTCCGGATCAGGGAGAATGTACCTTATTAAAATTAATTCATGTAGATGAAGGAAATGGGTAACGTATTCCTCCAAGTCATTATTTCAGGCTTCAGCTGAACGTGGAGTATCTTGAATACTCCTTGGCTATCCGACTGTCAGGGAGGACATTGAGCCAGCAAATCTTTCATCTGAAATTCTTTTGACTAATGGCTCAAAGGAATGTAATGACTTTCAAAAAGAGTACGCTTGAGCTGTTGCCCATAAAGCCATATTTGGCATTACATAGAAGATAATTAGAGGTACCAGCCCTCCATAACACACCACTGTGTGTTTCTGGATGAAACAACTCACCAAGTTTCTATGGATCAACTACCAAGGCTTATCTCTTCTAAATAAGACTAAAATTCTGTAGAGTATTTAATCAGATTAAAAGGTAAATACTGAGAATACAAAAAGTCCAATTAATAATCTTTTTTCCACTTTTCCTTTGTCTTTGTACACAACTAAGGCAGAGGCGCTTTGTATGCAGCAAATGAAAGTGAGCAGCCAAATTCAGCAGGAAAACAGAAAAGGAGGGAGAAAAACTCAGGCATATAGTTTTTCCAGTGTGTAGGCACTGGCAGGGGTCAGGAGAAGACACAATGCTGAGGAGGGGAAACAGGAAAGGAACCAAACAAAACCCATTTTTTGCTTAGAGTTTGATTACTAGAAACAAGACACGATAGTAAACAATGACTACTTGATACTCCCATCTACAGCGCAGGTAAATCATCTGCCATTACTTCTAAGCTACCATGAAAGTTTCCCACTGTCTCCAGTGTACTCTGTTTATCTAAGAAGAAGATTAATGTGCCACCTTTATAAACTGTTTGGCATGGATGTACATTCACCAAGACTATGCCTCTTAACTCACAACCCTTACATTAAAAACCATGTATTGTTTTTTAAAAAATACCATGGCATGTTGAAATAACCTGTACATTTGGTAAGAGAACTCTGTGAAAAGACCATACTTTTTTGCTCTATCACAAATTTATTTAAATGTCAGAAATCTGACCTTTATCCTCATTCTTATCTCATTTTGAGTTTTCTCTTTAGCACTCCTCAAAGTATTTGTTTCCAAACTTATTTTTAGTCATCTTCTCTGACTCTGTCACTTAGCTGCTGAGTTTATGAATGTAAACAGTCAGCCTAGCAAACTGATAAATAACTTTGAATTTGGCAAAATGACTTGCTGAAGTATGAAGTAACAGTTGTACTGCTAATCCTTTCCCTTATTTCTTACCCCAACTTACTTAGCTTTGCAGGCACCGATTTAGGATGACTTTGGAGGAAAGTGGTTTTTTTTTCTCTAAAAGGACAGCATTAAGGACTGTGGAAACCTGCTTGTGGGTTTTAGGAGCACTACTCCAATAAAAATAACAAAATGTATTAGACACACTGTTCAGGATGTGCTATGAGCTAAGCCTGTACAGAAAAAATGCAAGGCACCCAAAAATTGTTAAGGCATGCCAAAAATAATGGGAGTGACAAAGTACTGGCCTGCATCACATAACTGTGAGAGAACTGTGACTAAGAGCCAAGTCCCCCACAGCTGCTGCATTAGAAGATGCCATTCCAGCACCTGGTGCATGAGATTGCCTGGGACTTCAGTAACAATCTCCAGCCAGAGCTCTGTCACCAGGAACATGGCAAGAAGGCAGTGAGACACATCTCATGGGTCTCTTAGAAGACAGCAACATCATGTCTCAGTTCCAACAAGTGACAGGTGATGTCATGGGGCTTATCATATCCAAGAACATCCAGGTCCCGGACCACTGCATTAGTTACACCACCATTTTCTTGCTGTTTTTCTCACACTGAAAGCAGTAAGAATTACAGAATGGTTTGGGTTGGAAGGGACCTTTAAAGTCCAACTCCCCTGCAATGAGCTGGGACATCTTCAACTAGATCAGGTTGTCCAGAGCCCCATCCAACCTGACCTCAAATGTTTCCAGAGATGGGGTATCTACAACTACAAAGAACACTATATTTAACATCAATAAAAGCAGATTTTTACAAACAACAAGCAGTTAAGATACAAAACAATCACAAAAGAATAAATTCTGAAGAAAGTTATACCAAAACAAGCTTTCAGAATGCAGTGAAAAAAATACCTGTTTTCAGTGATTTAACTAAAGCAGTCTTGCAACTGTAGTCACAGAGCTCTTAGAGGCAAAACCTTGTAACACAATCACATTCGCTAAAAACCTCATTAGAAGCAGTGAGGATTAAGCATGACCAAGTACAGTAAACAGACATACAGAGCTACATAATGTTTTAGACACCTACTCCAGCCTGCCTGTTCCTGGTTTAATGGAACAGAATGTCTCAGGGCTCCTAATGAGATGAGCTTGCAAAATGAGATGTTCTGGTGACATCTGTTTGGTGTCTCTGTGGAAACTTTATTTGACTTAGGCTGATGACTTGCATTTGGATAAACCGATAGTTTCTCTTGCTTACATAGCGTCAGAGCTGGTAACCACTTCAGCAGGACTTAGGGACAGATGTAGTCAAATGTGACTGATTTACTGCTGATACTACCTGTAAAAGTAGACTTTTAATATATATCAGACATGTAAATGACTAGTTCTGTAGAACTGTGATTTGTATTTTTATATATAAAAATGTAACTCATACAAGGGAAGGAGAGTAAGCAGAAATTACAAAGTAAAACCTGAAGCAATACTAAGATGAAATGTAGAAAACAGAGAGCAGAGAACAAATGTCCTCTGCTTTCTGCAACTAGACCAAAAAGTCTGATAAATATGTGTTGGCTGCCACTCTAAAAGGCTGTTGAATAATTCCTTAACTAAACTACTGGTGGTAACATGCAAGGGGATTTTTTTGAACAATCACTTTACCTGTTTTTTAGAATTAATTATGCTATATGTAGTGTGTATTAAACAATGTATTGGAATATTTGTGCATTGTCTAGACACTTCTGAATGTATCATTATTCCACAAATCCATGGCCTATAACAAATGAGATCATCCTTTTCTTTTCCTTTTTCTTTTCTCAGCAGTAGGAATTCCAAGGAACCCTGGGTATGAATTTAAGCCCTCAATTTTGTATTGTTAAAGAGATAGCAAATGGGGTCATGTCATAGTGATAGACATTGTAGTCAGATAAAAGTCAGATTTCATGACATCAAAAGCTTATCAGGAGATTTTCCTCTTCTTTAGAGCATACTTCATTTTCATTTTCTGTCTTTACAAGAACATTGTTCTGTAGCATGGAGAGAGGCGGCGGAAGCAGCAATTTGAACACTATTTTGCAGTGGGACAGGTAGTCAGATCCAATTTCCACTGAAATAATTTGAAAGACTCACTAATTTCCTGAGAAGCTAAATCAGATTTTTTTTAAAAAAAACAAAAAAAACAAAAAAAAAAAGGCAAAATAAGTGACAGTTCATAACAGAACAATGGCTGCTAGGAAAGTTTACTGACCTGCTAAATCACATAGTGATATATCCCAAAAAATTGCATACTGGAGAACTTTTCAACTGCCCAGTGATAGCTGGCATTCCCAGTATCCCATTACTTCTTTCAGTATCTTTTACTGTTACATACTCATGGTTTTATCTTTTGCTTTCCTTCAGCAAAGTCCAGATGATTAACTAAACAATAACTTTGATTTTGCTCAGGTGAAGTACATTTGAAGTTACAATAACACTTAGAATAATAAAATAGAATTTGGTCGATAGGAACAGTTTTTATTGTTTCATCCAATGAAAACAAGGGATGCCCTTGACTTAGTCATCTACGTAAATAAGCAGTAATAGACCAGTATCACCCTTATTTGCACCTTGTTAATTTACCATCTTGCATCTTAGAATGATGAGTAATACAATTCTTGGTTTTAGAAATAGTCTTAAAAATATTCCCCCTTTTTGTTCTCTCTCATGTGCACTAATTGTTGGAAGGATAAAAGTAATTTAAAAACAGTTTATTTTTCAGTAACAGTGGGGGGTCTTTTTACAGACTGGAAAAGCAAGACATGAACAGGCATTCAGTGCTATAAGCTCTACTTTGAATAATACACACTTTTTTAGAAATCTGAGTCACCAAGCAAATAATATGCTCCATTTGCATCTTTTTAGCCAAGCAGAATTAAATACAACAAATATCATTCATACATAAGAGGAAAAGGACTACAAGATTTAAGTCAAATTTAAAAACTAAAATAATGTGCAGAGCATAGTTCCTCCTAGAATAACTTCCTTCTTATCAGCCATGAAGTAGTCATTTTATTACCATGTTCTTTTACACTGGTGGAAGCGATTTCACTTAAAATCAGGTGAAAATCAGTATTTCACAATGAAAAGTGGGAAAGTTGTCTCAATAGTGTATTTAAGAGTGGGCAAATACTGTAAGATTCAGATTAGAAGTTGGAAATTCATTTTCTTCCATTTGTAATCAGCTAAAACATTGATAACATCACTGTCTTATAAAAAGAGGAACGAACTCCTGCCTTTACATATTAATGAAAAGTATTGAATAAATAATTTACAGGATTCTATTTCATTTGACATTGCAGAAAGCTTTTGGATGTGGCAAAATTAGCAAAACACCAAAAATAATGAGGTTTCTGTCATTACAAAACATCCTGAATACCCTCCTATTATTTCATCCATAGCAACATGGTCATGAGCCCTTTATCTGGACAATATTTTCTGTCCGTATTGATGGTATAGTTCCGCATTACTTCTAGCATAAGAATTTTTCCAGCCTGGGATCATAGTGTAAGTATTCTTTCCAAACAACTTTCATGTGTGAATACTGCAGATGAAAATTATGTCCATATTTGAACCTATTTGCTGTGTCTTATTTTCCACCAAGTATCATATCAAGTGTTACTTTGTTATTTCCCTGGATGTTTAATAGTGATTTATACATAAACTGTGCCTTGCAGGCAAGTGTCTACAAAACTGGAGGTAAAATAAACCTTTTATTTTAAGATTATCACAGGAGTTAAAAAGAATATGTAAGTCCTCATTCATATGAACGCAAGAACAGCTGAAAACACATCTCAGGATAACTCTGTAGAGTAACAGGGGACAATGTAACAGAAATATGATTCTGCAAGGTTTATTATAGACATGAAGAGATAAATACATGTACGAAATAATGACCCAAGTCCTTAAAAGTCTGCTTTTTCCTTATAGTGACAAATTGCCTACAAACTACTAAGTATTGCCTAGACAGAGGTTGAAAGTTGGAGCCCTAAATATATTCCATTCACAAACACTGATGACCTTCAACATTTACTCCCTCCTCCTACCCTTCCTTCTCCTCTGATGTTAATAATTAGGTATCACTTTTCATTTAGTGTATCAGGCCACATTATCAGGATACCCTTGAATCTATAGAAACACATTTTGTCTTTACAGACATAGGACTGTGGGACTAATTTATCTGAATAACTAGAACAAGACAAATTTCACCTGAAGTGGCAGATGGCAGAAGAGGGAGAAAAGATGTTGCCTGTGACAACTGTGATATTTCAGGATCACAGATTTCAGGGTTGAAAGTACAGAAGTGGTTTCCTTGAAGCTCAAAGTTCCCATTTAGGCTGCTTACTACAAAGGTCAAAACAGTCTCTTTGCTCCTTTCTTGTAGCACTGAGGGTGAAGGGAAAACAAACCAAAACACAACCCCCTGCTCTGTATATACTTTAGCAAGGAGTACCCAGCAGTCTTGAAAACAGCAGACCCACCATTCACACCAGCCTTCCCACCTTACAGCCCCGCAGGATGCCTTGCATGGCAGGTAGGCAAACTGGCAAGCAGCGTTATCAGTGGGATGAGATGCTGGCCTGACCACATAGCATGCTCGGCAAAGCCCAACTGCTAATAGCTGGTTAGGGGGACACCCCTCCAAAGTGATAGCAATAAAGTGATCAGAGCACTGTACAACTCTTGCAAGTGAGCAGGATTTGGGACAGGAGCAATTTTGAAGCTGTTATTCCTGAAAATCACACAGGACACCCAGAATTAGTCAGGTTTATCTACCACCTGACCTCTACAAATCTTCCCAAAATGTTGACTGCTCTATCAGAAAAACCATGGCAGATCATGTGTGTTCAGTGTAGCATTTAAGCTAAGCTGACATGAAAACACTGTCAGATCCTCTAGCTTGTACAGATTTCCAACACAGTTTCACATGTTGGTAAAAACTTTGACATTGACTTATGGAGTGGAACGCAATTACCACCAGGTGTTTCAGACTTGCCAGCAACTATCAGCCCATAGTTCTCATGAAAATGATAAATTGCTGTGCAGAAGTAATACAGAGTGATTACATTTAGAGTAATTATGGCAAAAAGTAATTAAGCAAAATGAGAAGAGCATGCAGCAACATTTTACTTCTTTTTCTAACGATGGCAAACCATATGCCAGAGATTTCAATTGAATTGTTTAATCATTGTAAGATCTTTTCAGGATGTAGTCCACTTGTTGAGTTATTCTATATACATCTTCAGATGATCCCATACAGACTGAATAAAAGCTCAGTTTTCTGATATTTTTCTTCATATCGGCATAGCTCTCATACTATTAATTACAGAAATGAGAGTAGCGATGCTAATATATTAAGGTCAGAAGGGGCCATTGTGATCATCAGGTCTAGATAGTTTGTAACATAAGCTGTGTTTTTTTCTTCATAGCAGTGCTACCACCCAGTCCATATTTTGAGATTTAAATACATAAAACCTTTTGAGAAACACCCAAATGTGATTTGAAGTAAGGCAAATATATTGCATTTGTTTATTAAGCATTCCAGGGCTATTCATACCCATGGCTGAATGACGAGACTTCCACTTCATTTACAGATTTAACTGCTATAGATTAATTTCACTATAGGGGACCCTGCAAACTCATTCACTCATTTAAGAGAGGCATAGAATCAGGTATTTGTCTGTATGGGTACAGAGCTTAACCATATCCTGCTGTATTGGGTTTGTGTGGCCAAGTTTTGGTAACAGGGGGGCTACAGGGGTGGCTTTTGTGAGAAGATGCCAGAAGCTTCCCCTATGCCTGATGGAGCCAATGCCGGCCATCTCCAAGACGGACCACAGGCAAACATCACCGATGGTGGTAGCGCCTCCGGGATAACATATTTAAGAAATAGGGGGGGAGGGAGGGGGGCGGGGGGGGGCGGGGCAAAATGACTGCGCAACAGCAATAGACCGAGAAAGGAGTGAGAATATGTGAGAGAAACAACTCTGCAGACATCAAGGTCACTGTAGAAGGAGGGGGAGGAGGTGCTCCAGGTGAAGACCCTGGTGAGACAGGCTGTCCCCCTGCAGCCCATGAGGGTCCACGGTGGAGCAGATATGACCTGCAGCCCCTGGAGAACCCCACACGGGAGCAGGGGGATGCCCAAGGGAGGCTGTGACCCCTGGGAAGCCCGCGCTGGAGCAGGCTCCTGGCAGGAGCTGTGGCCCCATGGAGAGAGGAGCCCAGGCTGCAGCAGGTTTGCTGGCAGGACCTGTGACCCCATGGGGGACCCACCCTGGAGCAGTTTGTGCCTGAAGGGCTGTACCCCGTGGGAGGGACTCACATTGGAGAAGTTCATGGAAAACTGTCTCCTGTGGGAGGGATCCCACGCTGGAGCAGGGGCAGAGTGAAGAGCCTCCCCCATGACGAAGAAGGAGCAGCAGAGACGATGACATGTGATGAACTGACCACAGCCCTCATTCCCCACCCCCCTGTGCTGCTGGCAGAGGCGGCAGAGCAAATTGCGAGTAAACTTCATCCCATGAAGAAGCGAGGGGTGAAGGGAAGGTGTTTTATAGATTTAGTTTTGATTTCTCATTATCCTACTCTGATTTGAATGGTAACAGATTTAACTAATTTCCCTGTGACGGTAGCCGCTGAGTGATCTCTCCCTGTCCCTATCTCAACCCAGGAGCCTTTCATTGTGTTTTCTCTCCCTGGTCCAGCTGAGGAGGGGAGTGACAGAGCAGTTTTGCTGGGCACCTGGCATCCAGCCAGGGTCAACCCATCACACCCTCTATGCTGAATTGCTAAGTTTTTAGCTTGGGTGTTTGGTTTTTTTAGGAACTTTGTCTCTGTGAAATCTCCCCCATTTGCAGTAGGGCTTCCAGTGACACAACCCCGGGTACCGCCATGCTCTCAATTCACAATTCCAGGAGTTACACAAGTCCTTCCAGTTACACAGGGCTGGAGGTTATGTTTAGTTAACTGGCAATTCCAGAATCATCATTTTCCAGTACAATACACTAATACATTCTTAAAGTTTCCTTCATGTTCTTCATTCCTAAATGTATGACTTTTTCATTTTACTATATTAAAACTACCGGTTTGTTTGTGCTAAAAATTGTGAGATTTGATGCAAAGGAACACTGCCATGCCATCATCTCATCTATAAATGTTGTATCTACAAGCCATCAGCAAGAATTTTGTATTTTCTTTCAGAATCTTCATATTAAACTTAACAAAATTGATAAATTCTCTATATGTATTGCTAGAAACATCTGTGTAGCTCAGATGATTTATTACTGAAGGGGAGATTTTATTTTTCTCAGCAAATTTTAAATATGGTTAGATGTTTATGAAGGATGAAATAACCATGCAATGGAAATAGTACAAAGTTTTCCAAGGGGAGACTGCTACACTTAAGGAAATATTTCTGTAAATTAGATGTTAATCTGCATCTAGGAAATCTATCTGGCCAAGGTGCACCAATGCATCTACAAATGTCAAGCACATATGCATATACAAATGATTAAGAACTGCACAGCAAAATTGATAAAGTGCACATAATTTTAAATCCATGCTGTAGCATTTACTTTTCTTTTTAAAAGTACTTTTCATTAGATGTAGAACTGATTGTATTCTGGTTTCATGCTCATTTATCTATTTTTACTACATTGAAATAGTCGTTACTCAATGTTAATGCAAATCAACGCACACAAATACGTACTGTTTGACTGCCTCCTTCCAAAAGTGGAGCCACATACAGGCTTTCATAAAATAGGTTTGGATTTCACATCACTGCAGAACTTTACTTCTTTCCAAATACATGGATATGGCCCTGTTTGTATGTCTCTTAAGCAACATGTAAATTACAGAGATTTAAATTGCACTTGAATAAGAAATATCAGTGAATTCCATCAATTTCAATTTACTTTTACCAGTCATGAATGAAATGGAAAAAAGAAATGTACCATGAATGAAAGGACCATGCCTCCTGCACTGAAATACTTGAAAATGAGAATGTTTTTTATATTCGTCAAATTTTCACAAAAGTATTTTCAACCCATAATGACATCTAACCATCAAACTCTATTGAGTTTTATCTACACTATTTCTTCTGGAAGTTTTCCTGAGGGGACTGCTTGTTTTTAAGTATTATGTAAACATTTTGTAAGAAAAGCAGTTTGCATTTTGTACTATAGAAATAAGCAGAGATGGTACAGATCTATTGAAAATATCACTTGAAATTTCATGCAAAGTACAGCATATCTTAAAACAACTTCACATTACTTTATATTCATTATACATTGAAGCAAACACAAAATTTTAATTTTCTGGTCTTCAACATTTGTACATGTAATGAATACATAACATTAACACAAGCTCTGTAAGCTAGAAGCTTTTCTTTTCTCTGCTTTTACCCTTTCCCAAAATACCACAAATATGAAGTTCAATGTGACACATTGTACTGGGAGGCAACCATGAATATAACCATGACTAAAATAATGCATTCACAACATATAAAAATAAAAAGATCCCTCACTTTCCCTATAATGTGGGATTTAAAGTAAAATTTACTTCACTGCAATATTAAATATACAAAGCTTAATGTTTATCTCTTGAAGACAGTGATATTATTTTTAAAAAATGAAGATATAATAGATTATGCAAATAAAGTTAAGGTTTTAATAAAGAGGTGCATGCATACAAAGTGAAAGTGAATACAAAGCTCAAAAGATCGTAACTTAGAATATGTCATTAAAAATTCCTATCTTGCCAAAAATTAAATGGCTTTGAAAATATGCTTTTTTTAATGTTTAAATTTAGAAAAAGACTTCAGAAGAATTTGTAAATAATCAACAGATCCAATTAATTTCATCATAAAAAAGATTGCAGGTGGAAATACTCAACTACAAAATTAAAGTTTGCTCCTTATACAGTCATAATCATTTTTTACATTTAATTTCAGCCAGTTTGGTCATATCTTTGTAATCTATTATAGCATATGATTTTGTTACCTACATTAGACATACGAAAAATAGTAGGTAATTCTACATTTTTTTTAACCTAAGAGAGAAATTTTAGGCAATTCTGAATGTTTACAATATTACTTATGCTATGAAGCTCAACATGGCCCTGCAGTGTGCACTCACAGCCCAGAAAGCCAACCATCCCCTGGGCTGCATCAAAAGAAACATGGCCAGGAGGTTGAGGGAGGTGATGCTCCCCCTGTACTCCATTCTCATGAGACCCTACCTGGAGCACTGCATTCAGCTCTGGGGGCCTCAGCATGAGGAGGACCTGGACCTGTTGGAGCTAGTCCAGAGGAGGGCCATGAAGATGATCAGAGGGCTGGAGCACCTCTCCTATGAAGACAGGCTGAAAGAGTTTGGGTTCCTCAGCCAGCAGAAGAGAAGGCTCTGGGGAGATCTATAGCAGCCATCCAGGACCTAAAGGGGGCCTGCAAGAAAGCTGGAGGACTTTTTCCCAGGGCATGCAGTGGTAGGACAAGGGGGAATGTCTTTAAACTGAAAGAGGGTAGATTTAAACTGGATTTTAGGAAGAAATTATTTACTGTGAGCGTAGTGAGGCACTGGCACAGGTTGCCCAGAGAAATTGTGAATGCCCCATCCCTGGAAGTGCTCAAGGCCAGGCTGGATGGGACTTTATGCAACCTGGTGTAGCAGAAGGTGTCCCCGCCCATGGCAGGGGGATTGGAACTAGATAATATTTGAATTCTCTTTCAATCCAAACCATTCCTTATAGAATTTCTAAAAATGTTTAGTACATACTTCTGACCAAAAACTGCAGTTTAATGACTCGCTCAAAAGCAGCCATTAGGCGTTAGCTTGACTTTCAACTAAAATGATTACCTTCTTCAAAATTAGTTAAATGGATGCAATAACCTGCAAAGTTAGCACAGCTGAACATGTTGGTGGGCAAATCCCATCATTTTTCAGGTGTTTGCACATGATGAACAGCTTGTTGGTTAAGTACCAATAATTTTTTTTTTTTTTTAATTTTGGTTATGGATCCTAAATCTGATTTATGTATAGCAGTTCACAGTGTGCATCTGGGTTCACACATTTACTGGAAATGTATTTTAGGCTTTTTTAGTTGAAGAAGAGCACTGCTGTAATCTTTTGTATCATACCTCAAACACTTACCCACAAGCAGGCAGTGCCAACAGTGCACAAAGAACCCTGATGGAATAAATTCTTGACCCCTATAAACATGAGTTTCAAAGTTCCACTGACACAGTGTTTTAATGAGATTTCTGCATCTTTTTAAGGCAGAAGTGTTAAAAACCAGAAAATCTAGCATATAAAATGCAAAATTGGCTAAAAACCTACATGTTTTATGTCTTAGTCTTAGTACAACCTCAGAAGATGGACAGAACTGAGCTCCTTTCCAAAGACAGCAAGAAAGGAGACCCTCTCATGTTAGCATCATGTACTCTGAGATGCCACCTCTCCATGGGTCTTACATCCACTTTGCAGAGAAAACTACGAAAAGGAAAAACTTCTACACTTCTCCACTGACACAGTTTTGAGATGGACTGAACAGCTCCTAATACTTGATCTGATGGGATACACTACTTCTGTCATCAATGTTGAAAGTGCATTGTATGTTTTAAACTTCAGGAGACAGCCATGAAGCAGCACAAAGAGGTAGCATTTTGCACTATACATACAACAAAATTTTAGGGGGTTTATAAAAAAAATGTGTGAGTAGCAAATGGCTTGTTTGGGTTCTCAAATTCTCTCAAATTTTGAGATGTATAATTTAAAAGAAATTAAAGAGAAATTTAAGTATTTTCTTAATTACACACACATATCTTGCTTTAGTTCAAGAGGAATTTGAGTAACCATTCCTGTTGCCTATTCTGTTTTGCACAGGATAGTATTTTTAAATTCATACAACAGGGTGGAATTCAGTGGGATTATTTATCTTTCCATGAAAGGAAAATTCAGCTCTAGATAGACAAAGCTTTATCTTCCCCTTTACTTCATGTACACTGAAATTAACCTTTCTTGTTAAAAAGATGTAAAAAGCATATTAGGCAAGTAAGCGAGGTGAAACTTTTGCTTTGCCCTCCGTCAGAAACAACAATCCCTGCCAACAAACTCAGAATATGAAAGCAGACATTCAGTTGTAAGGGATCATTAGTGCACATTCCCCAATTTCTGTCCCAGTTAGCCTTTTCTGTGGCACAACACCTTCCTGCCCAGCTGTCTGTCTGCTCAAGGGCTGACAGCAACATTCATACTGCTTTCACATTCACAACCTCCATGTCACAGCTGAGTACCTCAAAGTCACACTAGAGACACCGATCAACACAAGTGTGTTTTAGGTGGGAAACAGCCTTGGAGTGTCCGCTGTTTCTTAAGTTTCTCTGAAAAGTGAGGTGGAAGTGGTTTTGATACTCAACAAGAACCAGGTGGGGCCTTTCTAATTGTTGCTGCAGTCCCATCCCCCCCCCCCCCCCCTTAAAATTTCAAACAGATGTAGCTCTCTTATTGTCAAGCACCTGGGTTTAAAATTATGTACAATTAAGGAAAAAAAGCCTTTTCCAGATGAAAAAATAAACTCGTAATATTAACTTTACACAATTACATATTTATATTGTAATTTTATATTCAAAGTAATAAAACCACAATTTTTTAAAAAAGGAAAAAGTTGTAACTTTCAAAGCTTGTAGAATATTCTCATATGTTATAAATTCAGTTGAAGTCTGATAGTGCTTTAATAATTTGAGTGTTTAGTGGGTGATAATGATCTGAAAATTCAGAGGAACTTCAATATTGTTCTAGCCCAATCCTAACCCAGAAAATGGTTTTCTGCACCAGTAAACCCTTCTTCTCCAACTGAGGTGTTTCTGGGGGATTCCTAGCAGTATCATCAAACTGTCTCTTCATGCGAAAGAAATGACACAAACACCATGCATGCAATACCGTGTCTTCAATATTATTTTACTGTTTCCAAGCACACAACACTGACACATAAACGTAGACATTTTCATGTAAGCTAAACCTCCATAGCTGATGTCATTCCACCACTCTGAACAATTATTTTTTAAAAGCAAGTTTGTGGAGAAAAAAGAATCTGACAGAGCATCTGGCCAACTCGTACAAGGGTACAGGACTCTCTCAGCAAGTTTGCACATGATACCAAACCCAGGGGAGTGGTGGATATGTTGAAAAGCAGGTTAACCTTTCAGAGGACCCTTGATAAGCCAGAAGAATGGAAGTAACAGCTACCAAACACATGAAGTTCCACAAAGCCAAAAGCAGTCCTGAACCTTGGACTGGGACTGCAATTCTGCAGAAAGGACACAAGAGTGCTTGTACAGCAGAAATTAAACACGAGTCAGCAGTGTACCCTTGCAGCAATAAATTACTGTAACACTGGGCTTTATTAGCAAGAATCAGCCAGTGGGTCAAGGAATTAGTCTACTCAGTGCTTGTGAGGCTACATCTGGCACACGGCAGTTTTGAACACCCCAGTTCACCAGAGGGATGGAGTTGCTGGAGCAAAGCCAGTGGAAGGCCACTAATCTGGCCAGGAAGCTGGAGCACAACAGCTGAGGAGAGACTGAGAGTGATGTGTTGTTTCAGAAGAGAAGGCTGGGGGAAAAGTTAATTGCCATTTTAAATTACATATTAGAGAGAAGACTTAAGTACACAGAAGGCAACGGTCACAAGCTACAAGAGAAATCCCAGCTGGGGATAAGAAAAAATATTTAGTGAGGGTGGCTAGGCACTGGCACAGGTTGCCCCAAAAAAACTGTTGAATCACCATCCTTAGAAATTTTCAAATCTTGCCTAGACAAGGAAGCAACCCAACTATGAGGGTAGCCCTGCCTTGAGGGGATGTCCAGAGGTTCCTTCAACTTAATTTATTCTATGAGTCTAATGGTTATTAACAAAAATGGTAAAAGCATATCTTACTCCAGCTGACAATAATGTTCTCAAAGGACTGAGCGCCCTTCTGCTATTTCTTTAGTGGTTTACCACTTAAAGACATATTAAATACTTTTATAAAATTGCTGAAACTACTCACCCTATTTAAGAATTTGCAGAACTGGACTATGTACTCTATATACTTTGTACCGATTTAAATGTATCTTTCTGAATTTTTCCAATTTTGAGCTACACGATATCAAGCCCCTCTTACAACTTTTAAGGGCATGCTGTTTTCAAGTGCTTAAGCATTTCCCAGAGTTTTACAGAACATAGTATTTAAAAAAATGTATGTATATATTGCACACTTAAAACTGTATCTCCATCTCAAAGTCTATCAAGTTAGCAAAACATACACACACACACGCGCGCGCGTGCGCAACACATGAAGAAAAGCTTCCCTCAGACACAAATCCTCATTTTGGTACAAGTACACATAAGCCATAAACAAAACCTTACACAGTGTACACAAAAGTTCTGTGCATACAGTAAGGCAGCCATATGAAGTGGAAAAAAGTCCATCATTATTCAGGTTATTACATTAAAAAGACAGCTAAACAGATAAAATAAGCATTTCCTCCCTAAAGCAATTGCCTCAAGTTGTACACAGGTTATTTCAACTCCAAATGAGTTTATATTTGGAGTTTATATCAATTTATATTATATATATATACAAATACCAATTTATATTTGTATTTATATAGTGCCTATCACCACATCAATAAACACTCTTTGGAACCACTTTTGACAGCAGAGGTAAAAACAGGAGTCAGCCTGTTAGTACCTCAGCACTTCTGTTTCCAATCAATTTTTTTAAAAAATTAAAATTTTAAAATTTAAAAAAAAAGGCCACAAGACTTTGCTGCCAGCCTGCCTGGCTGGTGTTTAATACTGCTACTCCATCAGGGTTATGAATGGCAACAAATCAGAACCCATCTTTACTTTACAAAAAGAAAAGGCATTGTCAAAACAATCTGAAGAGAGAACAAAAGTTTTCCTCTCTAAAATTATAGTACTATGGTATTTATTATCTGTAAGATGGAAATTTTAGCCATCTCTTCACTTAGATGAAAGAAGACGACAAAGTTACTTGTCCATACCAACATTTCCTTCTTGTATGTTTGAATGTTTACACATCGTAGGCTTAGTCAGAATACAGGCATATCATCTCCAATATTTTTTACTCAATTATCTTTTAAAGGTCCAAGAGCTTCATTTGACAAAGTTATCTAAGATGCAAATGATCAGCCCAGTTTTCTTTCATACTAGTTTCACAGACTTTTGCTACAAATGCAACTTCAGTACATTAAATACCAATTAGCTTTATCAAGACAAATCCAGGATAAAGCTCATTGTGCTTTGTTTTCTAGGTGTTTAGTTCACTCAGATGAAGAGCCAACATCCAGGACAAAGTTCACACGTGTGTACAGTTGGTAGACGGTGGTGTATCTATCCGACTTTTGTTTTCCTTAGCGTCATTCAGAGGTGACTTGTTACCCGTCTGGCATTTGAAGACTTGTTTGTAGGCCTTCCTAAAATTTTCAGAGAGAAACGCGTATATAATCGGGTTCACAGAAGAATTGCTGTACGCCAGGCAGTGTGCAGTTACTCTGAAGAGGAAGGAGGCTTGAGTCAGTGGGAAAACTCCAAATTCAGCCCAGAGATGAATCACGTGATGCGGCAGCCAGGAGATGCCAAAAACCACAACCACCACCAACACAGTCTGTGCTGTCTGAGACAGGGAAAGGAAAACACAGATGTCTGATGAGCGCTTGAAGAATCAGCTTTCAACCTGCTTCAAAACCATTAGGGTGGGGGGGAAGGTACACTGAGAGATAACACACTTTGGAATATTTATGACTGATTTTACTCCATTACCCATATGGGCTTTATTTTGCACAGTGAACTACCCCAAGGAGCATTTTAGCCTGGAAAATGCCACAGTGAAAGGCAAATGTATGACTGCTTGAAGGTAACGGATGATCTTCCTGATACCCTACACAACAGCCTCAGCCTTTTCTGAGGTGAACATAAGCTTGTAGTAAAATCACAAGAACATGGGTCTTTGGGAAATGTCATCCAGATCTAATGATCTGTGCACAAGGCTTTCTGACCAAAATTTCAAGAGACATCTATTCTACATGAAGGCAGCTGGTGGAAAAGCTTAGAGCAGTCAGATGAATGCTTTGCTCAAGTGTCTATAAAAAGGAGCAGGGGCTTCTATGAAAGTCTCTCCTTCAAATGTAAAATTTCCACAGGTGGAGTCATACAACAACATTCTGGAATACAACTAGGGAAAAAAAGGGAAAAGTAAGGAGCTTGAAATTTCTGGTAATTGCACATTGTCAAAACCAATCTGGAGAGTAAAGCTCACCACCAAACACTGAACTGAGAAATGGAACACAAAATACCCTCAGCGCTGCCTCCTGACTCCACTTTCATTATTTATGAGAGGAAGATCCATCAAGTTCATTAGATCCATCCAGACAGCTACAGTATCAGTCAGCACAGACCCTTCAGGCACTGAAGGTATTCTGCCAGGGTACAGTGCAGTTTGACTGCCAATGTTTTCTTTAGCTTTCACTTACTTCAGAAACAGCACTTAGTACTTTGCAGTTGTTCAACTAATTAATATCTACTCCTCTAACAAGTACCTCTTTCAACTAAATCACTCTTCCAGTAGAAGCCTAATATTAATTCCAAAGCATATTATGTTATGGACTGTTTAATTACTATATTCACACTTTGCAACACAATTTTCAGATAACAGGCTCTTCTTCACAGGCAAAACTACACAGTGTAGTTTTGTAGTTTTCACATTGGCCACAGAGGAATAAATACTGCAGCACAGAGAATATCTAGACTTTTTTCCGGTTTATTGAACTTGGTCCATACTTGTTGACTTGATTAATGTTCATGACTTAACTTATAGAACAATATGGCTTAACCTATAGAAACTTACAGAAGAAAGAAGTTTGATTTCTGTGACAACAGACCAAAATAATTTATGATAGATACTGTTGTTGGTAAATAAAATCTCACAACAGAAACCAAAGGACATTATATCTGTAGTAAATATAATTTGTTTAGTCTCAAGGATCCATCTGTTCTCACAAGCCATTCCTCTACTTAGCCCTATGGAGTTTAAGTCGGTTGCACATACAAACAGCCACACAAATATCTGCTCTTTCAGGTCTCATCAGGGAGTATGTGCCAATAAGGAGGCATAAATTATTCTCTGATCCTTTCAATGTATTAATATTCCATCTGAAAACTGATTGTCTGGATCCCACATGCACAATTACTTCAGAAGAGGCACATTACTTTCTTAGTTCAACATTCTAAAAAAAATTACACCAGGAAAGTCACTGACTTTCAATAGACTGCACAGATGCACCTGAAAGCAGAGGATGACTGTGTGTTTCTTGTAACTATTTTACTTAGGTATTTCATATCTGTAGAATAAATAAATTTGCATTAGGAAACCTCACAATATCTGTTTTACCCCTTTATTCCTCCTAAGCCTAACTTCAGAGCTTACCTTTCCAAAATCATCACTATGGCTTGCAAACGAGGTAACATTAAAGGGCAGCTCTTGTTTACCTAATGGGAACTTGCTTACAGCTTTTCATCAGCAAATAAAACCCACCTGAAGTACGTGATGCTAATATTGATGTTTTATGACCAAAAAGCACAAAAAATAGCATTTAGGCACATTCGTATTTTTCATTAACTTTTTCCACACATAGAGCAAATTATTTTTAAGATTCTACTACTGAAATTTTCATAAAGGTTTGAATAAAGGTAGAAATGTGTAATTAAGCCTGAAATACATCCTTAACAGAACAGTAAAAGGAAAAGAAGAAAGATACTGCAACCAGAGAGAGACAGCACACTAGTGAAAGCAGAGATGGTTTTAAAAAACTTTGAGTTAGGCCTTAGGATCAGAAACTTATTTTCTAAGGCAAAAGTTTTGGCTACCTTTTTTTTTCCCCTTTGGTTACTGAACCCTGATACGTCCAGGCAGTCTTGGGCATATCTGTAATGTTTTTCCCTAAAGGTATGAAAGCTAGATCCTAGCCAGATCTGATTTTTAAGAATTAGCTTTTAGAGAAAATGCACAGATATTTCCAGTTCAAGAATTATTTAGATGAGAGTAGAGATAGCAACGTACATTTGTACGTTTGAAAATGTAGTTTGAAAACTACACCTTTGGCCTTGACGACATTAAGTGCAAAAGTATATATGTTAAGTATTTTATGGAATCAGGGCCATAATGCTTTTAATTCCAGGAATTAAAATCTATTGACTACGGCATTTTTCAAAAAAATAGAGAATGTATAAATAATAGATTACTTACTCCCTGTTGAGTTCATGTATATCTCATTTACATTGCAGACAGTCTGCATGCCCATATGGTAATAGTGATAAGATCAAATGAAGAGCTATAGCCTGAGGGGTTTTTCTGACTCCAAATGCATAAACTGAGAAGTTAGTCAAATGATTACTGTGGTCAAATCTGCTCAAAAATCAGAACCATATTATACTAACTGACAAATTCAATATATAAACACATCTTTCAAATATTGTTCTAAATTGTGAAGCTTATATTCTGCTTTAAAGACCTTTCATGATTCTGCTTGTAACCAGTATTTAACTTAAATCTTGAACGTAAGAGAAAAAATATTTTGTGGAAAATCAATAGAATTGCAGAATCATTGAAAGTCTCTTATTAATCTATCAGGAAGCACAATAAACCTGATTTTAAAGTCTTATCATATAAGCTAGAAATTCTTCACAAAATGTTAAAAATTCGGCTAGTTAATTAAATAAATAAATAAAAGATTTACAAGTTAGGGGGAAATGCCTATGAGGCACAAAACTCCATTTAATATTACAGACAGGTCGTCTCTCCCTGTCTAAATTTCAGATGCTGTGAAGTTCAAAATACGGGGATCTCAGGAAATGGCTTGATGCACTGCAGCGGAAAACTTGGATGAAAGAAGAGGTCAATCCTCCTAAGTTCAGAGAGACACAGAATACATCATTAAATACTTCATTTCAATTCCTTCTTTCCATTACATCTTTGGCAACAAGCAATGTAATACCAAATTAGCTTAGCCATAAAACTAAAATATAAACAAATAGATACTAGTAATGAAAGCAATCTACCTTTTTCTTGGACGCTTCTGACTTCTTTGACATGTTTTTCAATTTCTTGTGTAGATGATTAAGAACCTGAAAAGAATAATTTGCATCTTGTATTTCACCAGTTTCTAAAATTGAAACCCATGGTTTTTAAATAATGCTCTCCAGTACGGCGAGAGTTGCTTACAAAGATTACTGATCCAATTTACACATTTCAAAAGCGCACAGTATAAAAGCCAAAGGAATTACATATCTGCATCTGTGTGACTCAACAAATATGAAGCAGACCACAACTGAATTCTTACATAAAAATTCAGATGTATTACACAACAAATACATATCACAAATGAACAAGGCAACAAATGGAAACCTACCATGGACCTAGAATTAGTAATCATTCCTCTTCCATAAGAAGTCAATGCTTGTTAATTTAGAATGACCTTTACTGCATGTAACATAAAAAGTGTATGTTTTGAGTCAGAGCTTACTGAGTCACCTGCATAATTCACTTTCTTCAGATGAATGTTTGGTTAATATAATCAGGATGTTGGCGCTATCTGATCTTCAATAGAAGTTTAGGCTTTCAGAAATAATTTATACTAAAATGTATCTCACATGAGGTATGATCTTTCTCAACAATTTGATGGTACTTGTCACAAGCAACTTTTTCAAATATGTCTCAAAAAGGCTCACCATCCAAAAGCAGGGTCCAAATAACTATTTACACATAAGATTTTGGATAGTGGATGTGTAGAGGTCCATGCCCTAATTTATCTGCAGTCATTATTAACTGAACCTAATATATTCATGTGGCATGATTTGAAGGCATGGGGGGCATGGAATATGCTCTTCAGATGAATGTGTTTAACAATTTGTAAACCATACAGAATTTTAAAAAGGAGATGCTTAACTAAACTCGAGGGTTTAATTAAAATACAGTCTGAGGAATTTTTTAGATAGCGTGTCAGAGTGTAGCACTCAGTTAGATGACAACGATGATGCTGTTAGGTTGCACTTTACATAGCTGTAAGATGAACTGAGAACAATTTAATAGGTAAGATCATCCAGAATTAATAGGCAATATCATCCAGCATTAAAAGGATCATTTTTTAAGGAATATAACACTAAGTTTTAGGGCTCCTAAGGAGACTTCTTGAGGTGGTGAAAAGGTAGAAGTTAAAATTATCATATATAATCTGGGAACATTTTCCTCTGTTTTCCTAGGGATGAACAACTTTACTACTACTAGGACAGACACCAGACAAGACCACCTACAGACTTCATCCCACTCTGGCATTTGAGTCTTAGAAACACAGATAATGAATTAAAAGAATTAAGATGGCATTTCTGAGCAACCACAGCTCATCAGTGGATTCCACTTTTTAAGTGTCTGCTCTTAGCTACCAGTGAACCATAGACAACAACAAAAATTACTTGTAACCACTTAACACTGGAAGTGCAGTTCATTTGCCCTAACATGACTAACATGTTGGTGAGTAGAAAGGCTCAGCTCTGCATTCACTCCCTATTCTGAAACACTATCCAGGCTGCTACCAAGGCTAACCTAAGCTCAGGAAAGGCAGGACAAAAATAAATGTTTTTTTTCTGAAAATGTTCCATTTTGTTTTCAGCCCCTCTTTCTTCTCCAGGATGAAGCAGACCAGAAGGAAAGGACAGAAGAGCCCCTGAGGTCCAGCAGAAGATGAAGGAGATGATCCCCTGGCTCATACACTCTTTATGTTGACACCTGGCAGGTGACATCTGCTGTCATCGTGTACAAAACAGCTGAATTGCTTAGTCCATGGGTGAAAAAAAGTAAAACCAAAAAAGCACACGGGAGAAATACAGTGAAGTTCACTTCTCATCACTGTTGCTTCACCTATTGCATCCCCTTCACGTAACTTACACTGATGGGCTGTCTCTACTGGACCTTTGCAAATCTCATCACCTGCCACCCAGAGACTGCACTGTACTGTGATTTTTCCTTGCAGTCCAAAACTAAAGTCAGATAAACTCTGCCCAGAAATGAGAAATGCTAAATCCTCTTTTAAAGTTACAAGCATTTTTCTCTTTTGTTCTGAAACTTTTAGCACAACTTTTTGTGTTTAATCTCTCTCCATTTCAATGAAAGATGCAGCAGACAAAACTGTTAAATTGTATATTTGGAGGAAGGAGGGGGTGGGGGTGTGTGTGCTGTTGAAGATTTAGATGATAACCTCCAATGAATCCTTCTCAACTTCACCTCTTTCAGATTATATACATATTTCATTAAATAAGTGTCTGCAGTGAAAACATGCTGGCTCTATTGTGGCAGTGTACCAGATGGTATGCAAACCAGCAGCAAGAGAAATAGGCAGAATTTAATTACCTATCATCAGCAGTGGAACAGCACTCAGAGACCCACACAAAACACTGTGGAGGATATTAAGAGCCATGTCTATGCAAAGGCAAATCAAAGACACTTCTCCTCACTGCCTTGTTCAAACTATCTTTTCTCTGGGCCAATGAACAATCAATTGATCCTCTAACAAACACTGTCACTTCACTTGAATGAACAATAATTCTACATGAGCCTTTTAATTTGTCTCAGGTTACTTCTCTAAAGAAAACCTTGAAAAATATCCACTAATAGATTGGCACACACATTTTTAGCTCACGGAACGAAATACCCACCTTGCTGAAAAACAGGTCACAACCTGTTCTGGTAAGGTGTTAACTTTTTTTTTTAATTCAGCTGCGTAGGAAAATTAATTCTTTACATGAAACTTTTCTATGTCCAGCTTTCATGTACCTGTTGATCGGAGAACTTACTTAGCTCTCAGGGAAGGAATAGCTTTCCTGTTTTCTGGAGATGAGGGTGGGATGCTGTGAGAAGAAAGTTATCCTATTGTGAAAGAGGGTGTAAGGAGATTTGTGGGATCATAGAAGTATAAGAAGTTCCAGCCTGGTCCAGAATGTACTACCACTGACAGCTACCACGGAGCATTTGGGAGGCCCTGGATTTTGCTTACAGACTATCCATTTCTTCTCCTCCCCTCCCCCAGCACCCCCACCCTCCCCCAGGGTGTTTCAGGGATTACATTCAAGATGGTCTGAGAGCCCAGGCTGAGGGACTATGACCAAATCAAGTTGAGAAAGAGATTTTTCCAATAGGGAGAGAGAGAAATATAGCTTCAACTATCAGTGCCTACTCACATAAGTCTACCAAACATTGCAAATGTTTGAAGCCTGCACTGCTGCAAAGCATGTTTCCTGTCCGTCTGTATATAATCATCCCACTGAGTACGCCTTTGTTATCAGCCATTGAAAATCAGCAGGAAAGCCCGCACAAGGTCATTAATAAGAATGAACTGCTTTTTTAACAGCCATAATGTGACCATTCCAAACTATATTTTATAATATGAATCTGATTTAAATTCAAGTGCCATTGCCTGCAATCCATTTTATAAAGTAACGCTGCTACCTCTGTTGTCACAACAGATCCTTCACCCCCTTTCATCTAATAGTGTGTCGCTTATTTGTCATACCCTTTTTTTTTTTTCATTGTAGCTTCATAAAGGTTTCTCTTGCTGCTCAGCAAAATCTAAGATACAATATCTTAAGCCAATAACCATATAAGCTTGTATTTTACAATGTGTCTCCTACTTTGTATGGCTTACTTTATACCAAGGCTATAAATCATACATGACTTCTATTAATTCAGAATGCTCAGAATGATAGGTAATAATGGAAACATTCTTAAGGCAAAAAAAAAAAAAAACCAAACCCAAACAAAAACGAAAAACCAAAAACACTTATAACATTATACATCTATAAAAGAAAAAGGTTGCTAATGATTTTAGGTGTCCAGCCTAAAGGTTTGATTGACAGAGGCCTGACTTGCAAGGACTGAATTCTCATAATGGGGTACTCAAAAGCAGAGGTACCCAAAATGTGCTGTCACATTGCATTACCCTGGCAAATGTCAATTGTTAGAAGCTCATAGGAATCATTACTTTAAGAACACACTAGTGAGCAAATGTTGTAGCAGTGTTACTAAACATGTACAAAAAGTCAGTATTAAAAAATATGTCAAGTAATATGATAAACAATAAAAAACCAAGAATACAGGTTGTCTACAAGTACGCAACACTGTAACTCAACTATATGATCACTGCTCCTCTGGCTGGAGTGATAAGCTCCTTTTAAGAGTGGTTCTGTGGACTCATAAAAGCTAGTTTCCTAAGGATTTGTGATTTCCTGACTGTGTGCTCCCAGAAATATGTGTTTCCTCCATAAGTAGATGCTACATGAGACCTCTTCTCCCTATGGCTTGTCTGATGTATAACAGCTGGGTGCAAACTGACTCTCCTTAAAGGAGAGAGGATGGTGAAGACTCTCCCCCTTCTTCATTGACTCCTGTTTTCACAAACCTAGGGAAGTATAATTTCTTCTGATATTTTCACTTCTTTATCAAATTTGATTGAAACTGAACCAACATCATTTGTGAGACATCGGCAATGGGTAGCTGTATGCACAGGACACAGAGAATGATCTTGTAAATCTCTACCTTAAGAGCACATCACATGAGATTTCCAGTTCTGATTTTGTGGGAGGATGCTGTTTCCAAACACCTAGCACTATTTCAGCACTTCTGTAGGTTGTGACACTACTGCTATCCTCTGGGGAAAATACAAACCTTCCTAACGTAAGTTAAGACAAAATGAGAGACAGAAAGACCTCAGCTCCCTTAGTAGAGTGCCTAAAAAATTACTTTCAAAACTGAAAGTTCAGTTGCAATTTGCTTATAAAAAGGAACAGAACTGCTTTACAGGAGTCTGAAAAAGGTACTATATTCAAACAGAGAAATGAGTCGCCTTTGTCTTAATCTACTGTATCAGAAGGTTGCATTATTTAGCTGAGCCACAGTTCATGAAAACCAGTGAAGTCCATAAGAAATTAATGCATTTATTTCTATAATACTTCTGAGGCTATACATAGCAGGGACCCTCTAACTTCACATGCATTCAGATGCCAAATACTTGTACTTCATAGTACTTTAGTGACATCAGTAAAAGCTCACAGCAACCACTTTGCTTGAGACCCATGAGAGTAGCAATGGCTTCGACAGATCTAAAACTTCAGCTCATTTTCAACTACTATCATCCTTAATTTCTCCCTCACCCACCCTACGTGCCAAGATACTGCAGCTGGAGATTCTCTGACAGTGGCTCCTGAGGGCAGGAATGAGCCTTTACACTGCAGGGTACAAATACCACCTTGTACAATTCACAGGGGTTTTTTTGCTTCTCTGACACTGATGGGAATACCAGCTATCTCCTAAAACTCATCCCTTTAGGTTGGATCTTCCAGCCTGACACTGTGGCAAGCAGGATCACACATACAGGTTCAAAACACATCACCAAGCACGGGTGAGATCCTAACCTGGCAATAATTTAGGCACAACAATTCAGTTGTAACTTTGAGTGGCCTTGATTTTATGAACTTGTTCTGCGTATGTACTTCACATAGGATTGCTTTGTTGGTTTGGGGTTTTTGTGTTGTTTCTTTTTTTGCTACATATACATACTAATATTGAGAGATCTACTTCTGTAGTGGTGCTTTGTGATAACATGGTGTGTTCACTCTGCTTATATTTTTTTAAGCATATTTCCTTCCCTCACCCCCCCACCCCCCCTACTATGCAGGACTGCTGTAATTTTGAAATACAGGTTTTCAACCTTCTGTCTTACAATTAGACTTTGAAGGCTGGTACTTTATGCTGAAACTGAAGATGCTTTGGCTTTGAAAAATATAAGAATTCTTAATAACTGAAAAGTTCCCTCTTTCATATTCTGTATCATTGTCCCTGAAGTATGTAATGTTTTCTTAAAACTCTGATGATCTATGGCTACAGCAAGTTTCATCCCTCTCACAGCTCAGTCATATTCACCACTGTAGGGGAAATATCCATGTATTCACTCAGGGAAAACAGAATTCAGTTTATGTATGAAAATATGTATTTCTTCTCCATTTGCCAGGTTGGACTTGCTTCATTACAAACAGTAATTTAGAAATGTTGTCCTTTTGAGTTCTGCATAGCTTCGGTTTAGCAGAGTTGGATGCCATTCTAGCCTTAATTTGGACATCACAATTAAGCTGGTGTAATACATACAAAACTGAACGGAACACAAAATTATTTGTTCAAACTAAACACTTCATTACATCTATTGAACTTGCCAGTTAAAGAACTGACTTCTCAACACTTCAGCATTCCTTAATTGCAAGAGCAGACTTATCCTTTCAAGCGTAAATTACTGCCCAAGGAGAAATTCTGCTACTGAAGGTTGCTGGCACAGAAACAGGGGGATGTCCGCCTAACTCAGCACGTAGCAGCTGACGATCCAGATCCTGCTGAGCAGCAAGCAGTGGACCTTACGCTGAAGGCTGCAATTAATATTTACAGAAAAATGTGACAGTTTGCCTGAGCAGAAAAGTCCTGAAATACCCTTATTCAGGTCAGGCACCCGTACTTACTGCTTTTTGCTACCTGGGTCCTCATGCACTGGTCCCTAGCATCACCTGCCATCGCTGGAGTCAAAGGTAAATCTCTCATCCACTTTAACTGGGGCAAGACAGGGCTCACAGGGACCAGGCAGTGCAATACGCTTTTTGCTCTTAACATGTTAACCGGATTAGACTACACCGGTGGATTTGTGTCATTTTTAAGTGCACTGCATTTTAAAGAACCACACTGCTTTGTCTGAACAACTTGTTGCTGTGTTGTACTTTATTTAACTCCTCACACAGCACTGAAAGAAACTAAGAGAGTTGCGTTGACAGGGAAAGCAGCAACAGCATTGGGGCTCCTTAGCACTTTGCAAGAGGGAAATCTGGCAGAGGGACCCCAGTAACTGCCAGAACAACTCCCTTAACCACACTGTGCAATCTCTGTCCTGACCCATCTGTGCCACACATACACAGGTGTGCGTGTTCCAGTCACCCCTAGGCTACAAAACCTGCCCTCCACCCTCATGGCACAAACACCCCAGCCCTGTTGCCTCCTGACAGTACCATGTCCTTCCACATGGCCAGAGATGGCCCCACAGCTCATGGACACCTACCACCATTGCCCCCTCCATGCTTCCCCCCCCCCCATTCCTTTTACATAGCCTTCACCACAACCCACTTTGCCCCACCTTGGCATAGCAGAAGGAGATGAGCAGCAGTGGGAGCAGATACCCAAAGACGAACGTGCAAACCACATAGACCTTCTTGTGGCGTGGGTTGGGCCAGTGCTCCCAGCAAAAGGTCTGGTTGCTGGCCTCGCGGTGGAAGAGGCGCTGGTGGTGAGCCACAGGCGAGGCCATGGCGAAGGAGAGCGCCCAGATGAGCCCCACACCCAGCAGCGCGTTGCGGGAAACGCGCAAGGCCGAGGAGCGTCGGGAATGCACGATGGCCACATAGCGGTCCACAGACATGGCCGAGAGCGTGAAGATGCTCACCAGCATGGAGACAGTGAAGAAGTAATGGATGAACTTGCAGATGAAGGCGCCCAGCACCCAGGTGGGGAGCACGTAGACTGTGGACTGGAAGGGGATACAGAAGAGCAGGTAGGCCAGATCGGCGATGCTCAGGTTGAGGATGAAGATGTTGGTGGTGCTGCGGCGCTTGCCCGGCTTGCTCCTCGCCAGCACCGTGATCACCAGCGAGTTGCCCAGCACCCCCAGGGTGAAGATCAGACCGAAGACGATCAAGGTGATGAAGTTCTCGATGCCGATGCCGAAGAGGGGCTTCCCCTCCGCCTCCGGCAGCGCGGAGAGGTTGAACTCCCCGCGGGGCGGCTCTGCCCCACCTCGGGACCGGTTGAGGGGCGCCGCCGCGGGCTCCCCCACCTCCATCCTCCCTCTTAGCGCCGGCCAAAGTTTCCGCGGGCGGAAAGCGGAGCAGCCGCTCCCCGGCACCGCGGCCAGCGGGGGCGGCCGCCAGCACCGGGCGGCGGCGCGGCGGGAAGGGGGGAGGTGCCGGCCGCCCGCAGGGGCGCAGCCCGCGCCGCTGGGCGCGGAGGCGGCGCGGCAGCCCCGGCCGCTCCTGGCCGGGCAGCGCGCTCCGCCCGGCTGCCCCGGGCCGCCCGCCCCCGCCGGCCCCTCCGCCGGCTCCTCCGCCGGGGGCGGCGCTCCGGCCGCAACCGCGCACCCCCGCGCCGGGCCGGCCCCGCGGAGCGGCCGAGCCTCCGCGCCTCTCCGCGCTGGCGGCCGCGGGAGACCGAGCTCCGCGGGGGTGTCTCCTCGGGGAAAGGAGGCGCGGGGGGGTCCCCCCTTCTTCTCCCCTGCCGGCTTAGCTTGCCGTTGCCCCCGCAGGGCGGCCCGGGGCGGTGCGCCTGCAGGGAGCGGAGCTGAGCGGAGCCGAGCGGCCCCGGCCCCCACCTCAGAAAACTTCTGCTTTTTGCCTTCGCTCCTAGGGAGGCTCAGGCGTCGCGTCTTTCAGCACGGCCGGGGCGGCGCTAGGCAGCTCCGGCTGGGCTTAGAACTGTCTCGGAGGGACTGAAGCGAGCGAGCGCCCGCCTACCCCGCCTCAACAGGTGCCCGGCCGGCCGCAGGAGTGAGTCCGGGCTGAACACCGCCTCTGCGCACCGTCTTCACCTCCTTCGCGGGTTTTCATTAATCGTTCCGTTATATGGAGTAGCTCGCAGAACAAAAGGTGGCAGGCGTTGTTACTCCTTCCAAAAAAATAAAGGGAAAGAGAGTCTGGCCGCTTTTCACGCTGAAATCACGAAGCCCGTGTTTCAAAACCCCGCCGCTGCGCGCCGGCATCGCGGAGGGCTGGCGGCTCGGGGCCGGCAGCCGCAGGCAGCGCTGAGAGGTGCCGCGCTGAGAGCCGCTGAGCAGGCAGTCTTCCCAGAGCTGGACGAAATAGAAAACTTCCCCCAGAAGACGGGTGCCAGTTCATGCATCCACCCACGGACACATACACCTTGTGAGCGAAACAGAGTTGCCAGGGGGTCCCCAGCCGTTTGCTCTCAAATTGCCTCTCAGCTACAGCTGGTGATGTGTTTTCTCTCTCCTCCCTGGGGCTCTTGACTGCTCGTTGTTAGAGATCCCTCCGTGACACGGGGCAGGCGGGACCCGGCGGCGGACAGGCGGCTCCGCCGGGCACTGCCCGCCCCCCCGGCGCCGGGGCCGCGCTGCCGCGGGCGCTGCGGGACGCGCAGGGCTCTGCGGGCACGGCACGGGGGGGCACGCAGCTCCTCGGCTGCTTTGGCAGCCCACACTTTGACGGGTGTTTTTTCTGCCTTCCCTTTTGCTACTTACATCGAGGCATCTCAGCAGCTGCACATCAGCTGACCGGGGAGCTATTGAGTTGCTCAGATCTAGATTTTAATTCAATTTGTGTACGGCCTGGTCCGTTATGTCCAAAGGAACATGGGTAATGGGAGAGCACAATTCGGTTTCTATGGATCTGAGAAACTTTGATTTGGATTGTACTGTTTGCTATGTCTACTGCAACTCAGTTTAGAAGTTACAAATATTAAACAAACCAGTAAAGATTCCTAACAGATTTGTGGGGTTTTTTTTCTCAGGTGCATACCTTATGGTTTTGTTGACGTGTTTAATTGCCACGCAAATTTACTAATCTCTACTTCTGTAAGGGTTTTGAGAACAGACATTGTTAAACATTTCTAGACTGTATCAGATACCATGAATTATTTGGAAGTGCTGTAAGTACATTGTGAAAATGAATAGAGGGCTCTACAGATTTCCTGAGTGTTGCTGATGCCTGTGTTTGCCACTGTGAATTCCTTCAAATGATATGTATATGAGATACAAGAAATATTTGAATACCTCTGATGTTTTGCTTTTGAATCACGACTTGTTGCCAGACATCACTCTTTTCTAGGATGCCAAGAGTGCAATCCTAGCCTTCCTGAAGTTAATGCTAACATTGCATTGATCACAACTCTCCATCTAAAATGCTGCATTAGTCCTCATCACTTATGCTTCTGTTTTCTTAAGAAATACTGTCTTTTGAACAGTATAGCCTGGAAGGTGACCAAAGAATATTAGACTGGTTTACATACAAGTAAGCAAGAAAAGTGGGTACAGAAACATAATCATTTTTAAGGCAAAGCAATCTGAAAATCACATTAGTGATCTGGATGGGATGTTCACTCTGTTAGTTTCCTTTAGATGTTAATTGACATTTTTGCAGTTCAAGCTTTGCTTTTCTCTTAAGTATATATTGTAAAGTATATAGTTCTTGTAAGATTTCCCTGAGCATTAGGGCGGAAAAAATAACAGAGAATGCAACTGTATTGTAGCTTTTCTGTCAGGCCTACAGGCTTCGGCTTTTACATCAGCGAAGGAAAATTGACAGTACTCATGATTCCTGTTAAGGTTGCCGTAAAAAAACAGGTGCTGACATTTTTATCCACTGTTCTTGTTATCTAGACCGAGACTGTTATCTAGATTGCATGAAATCTAAAATTTTCATGCTACAGAAAGTTCCAACAGAAAAGTTGTTATGAGTTCAGTACAAATAATTATATACTTAAATACACAAATTAGTTGAAAAAGTAGGAGAAAAAAAATCAGTAAAAAACTTACATAACACTTTAAGAAAATAAATTTCATATCTTTGCAAAATAAATCTCTTAAGCACATGCCTCGCGCATTTCCTTGGGTCAGCTCCCAACACAGGCCAAGAAAGCAGTTGCCAAAGGCAGTGAACAGGCCAGTGCAAGTGAAAAGGCCAGGGCCCCACTGCCTAGGCCTGGAGACATTGGTCACCAGGGCAGCTTTTTGGGCAAAGAGACAAAATGGGTGCATAGGACAGCAGCCAGTGGAGGGTGGATGGAGCACCCTTCCCAGCAGTGGCTAATACCGCTGCCCTCCCCTCTACCCTGGTAGCAGCAGCAGCAGCAGCAGCAGCCTTGCCTTTCTCTCTAGGGAGCCACTCTGCACAGCCACTCAGAAAGGGCTTGTGTGTCAGCAACATCCTAGACTTCTCCTGACCCCAGTCTTCCCCGTCCAAGGGAAGCAAAATCCAACTTGTCCACATTGCTGAGGAGCCCAGAGATGGCTCCAAATACAACTATGGAAAAAAAACCGTATGAGGGCATCAACATTTTTCTGCAGTCCAAAAAGTGTGTAAATCACATGATTTTGATGGGTCTTAGAATATTGAGAATTTTTTATATGGATGCCTATGTAAGCAGAGATTTATAGTTTCTAGGAAAATGGTTCAACCATGCTTCTACAGCTGTGCAAAGGCCTTGTGCAGATATAGTAAAGAAAAACAGGCTTTTTGTAGACAAAAACTGCTAGCTCACTGTTTCTGTTAATTTTATATGGCAGACTGTCATCATATAATTTGTGAGGCAGGAAAAGGAAACCCTAAGGCAGATATAATAGTCTTGATTAGAATTACTATTAGAATTACCAACAGATCCTGAGCACTTTAAAGAAAATGTTTTCTATCTTACAGTTAAATAACCTGACAAAATTAACTTCAGTTACGAAGTTCTGGGGATGACTAGAAGGTTATTTTCTTTTGCAGGTTTGTACACTGTCCATCACTTCACTACTGTTATGACTTTGGCTGTGTCAGAATTTGAGGAAAGGACACTAAAATATAGACATAAAAATTACTAATTCAACACAGGAAAAACATTCCATAATTGCCATAGATTTTAACTCAAGGTCTTGCAGAAGTCAGTTTTCAGTGCTGCTGTCAGCTCTCTGGGTTTTGGTGAATCCTTTTTCCAGCTCCTGTCATTTTTCTGATAGAACAGAGACTGGGTTTGCGTTCAAGTAATAGTGAAATTTTTTTATTGTAGTGGGTAGAGACAGCTTAGGCTTGATTTTATTTGAGCCAGACTTTTCTTCTTTTGGTAACTACCTGAGTTGGTGCTTATTGATTTTAAGCACAGCTGTATGGTGTTTTAATTTGCTCTGGGAGAGGGCTTCGTTCATAGTCCAGATCATTAGACTGATTCTATTTTTCATTGTTCTGAGAGTTCATGGGTGGTTTTATTAGTCAGAGTTTACCAAATATATAGGTGAGGTTGTCTTCCCTTCCCTCATCTCCCAGGACTTGCTGGGTACATGCAAAATACCATGAAGGAGGGTTCTGCTGGAGGAGTTCCTAATGTAACTGCCCTGCAGCACAGAAGGCAAACAGGAATCAGGAAGAACAATTAATTATGTATAACCAATCTTCATAAATACCTATTTATCCTTAAAAATGCCACTGATGGAAACTGCACCACCTTTGTAGACACTGTTCTAGTGCTCAGATATCATTTGCAATTAGAAAGCTGTTTGCTATTGTTAACTTATGTTTCTAGTACAGCAATTTAAGCATGCTCCTTTCTGATCTGTGGATATAGAAAACAGTTTATTCTCTTTCCTTTTGCAGACACTTTTTAATATTTGAAGACTCGGCCCTTGCTGGAGGCAGTTCAGATTCACAGGTATCCACCTGGTAGAGGGACTTGAGTGAAAAATATTGATCCAAAATTCAAAGATTGACTATGTTTGTCCTCCTGGAAGGAAAACAGCAAGGCACCTTGATGTACAATGATCATTTTTAGTGAGTTCAGAGGATACAGGCTGTCCTAAAGAAGCACTGAAAGTAGACACAATGGTGGAGTATGCATATTGCATGTCTTTAGGTGTCCCACTTCTTTCAGTCCTGTGTACAGCCCGCTCTTTTGTGTCACCAGCACTAACACAGAGCAAGAAAATCTGTGGCTGCTTTCAGTCATCAAAACCCCACATGACATTATTTTTGAGGTGTTACACCCCAAAGACATGACCTGATAAAATCAACATGCAACGGGGGCAGTTTCATATTTAATTAACCACAGGGACAAACCCTGTGTATCTGTCAGAAGAGAAATTGTTCCTGTATTTTCTTTGGTATTCTTAATATATTGATTTTCTTTGAGTTTTAATTTGGCTTTGTGATGAAAAGGAAGACAAAGTAACTCATTTTGTCCGCTGGCTTCTTGCTATTCCTTTTCTTTTTCTTTCTTTTAAAAACATTCTGGAAGCCAGCCTTGAAACTTCTATTTTTGGATAAAAAGTACAATTTTTCCATGCTAATTATGCTCAGCTTCCGCTAATATCCCACTAAGTAAGTATCTAGAAATGCCAAAGTCAATCACAGCATCCGATCAGTAGATTATAGAATTTGCATAACTTTGTGAATCTATTTCTCTTTTTTAAACAGTATTTGACCCTTAGGTTCACTGAGGTTGAAATCTATCATTGATATCGTTTGTCTCAGCTGAAACCTTGTCAGTTTGTATCAGTTTTGTATCTGAGTCTTGACTTTTTATAAGAAGTCATGTATTAAACAAAACCCCAGCCTTTATTTACATATTCATTTAAGAATTTAATATTATAATATTGGTTAAAATGTAAACTTTTTAATTTTGTCATGTGAACTAGTTTTTGATTATTTTTTTAACGGAAAACGAAAGCACTGAAAAGAAACATAAAAGTATGGATACAGAAACTAAGGACTAAAATCAGTTTTCAATAACTTTGCAGTCTTATTTCTTGTATTGTTTTGTACATTTCTATTAAAGACTTTTAAAACAAAAATGTGCAAGAGATGCATACAGTCTGAATCCGTAGATCCTTTCATCTCTATGAGAACATGATGATGTTCGTTAAGCTGTTCCAGTCATGAAAGGATGACTTTTTTTCATGAAATATGCTCCTTTGCTATTCTTAACAAAAATACCATGTAGTAGGAGAGACTACTATCTATCAGTTGTATCTATCACTTGATTTCTGGGGATAGAATTAACTTTTCTGATTTTTTCAATGCAGAAAAAACAAACAATAGATGAAACATTTCTTTTGAGATGCAGGGAACCCAGAGTACTGCTGTTTAAACCATCAGCAGAGATTATCCAAATTGATACTAATGAGAAACTAAAATATTTCAGGGATTTTTTTTTATGAGATTACTGCATTTTTCCAATTGTTTTATATTGTGATCTTTTCTAAGAACAAGACGTTAGCAACTCTACAAGTTCTTTGCAGCACTGTAGAAAAACAAAATATGTGGCTCAAAGAGAGGCATAACATTATATAGTAACAAGTGGAGAGAATGGTTTTGTACTTCTACTGTGTTTGGATGAATCTGTGCTAGGCTCTTATAACATTAATTTCCTTGTAAAAATTAGGAAGGAAAATGTCAATGCTTGAAAGTTTTGCTGTGTTAGGTTATGGAAAAAAAAAATCAGCAAATTCACATTGCTCTCAGCTGCCTAACAATCACTAATCAACTTTAAAAACTGTGGACAACCTTATAAAGACTGACCTGGATCAACTGATACCAAACTAAATCATGGCTGCTTACATTGACTTAACAGTCATATAAATGGTTTATTTTTGTGTTTATTAGTAATCTCTAAACCAGAAAGTTTTCATGTTAAAAACTGTGTAATACATGTTATATTTTCTGCAACAGTTTGGTTGTATTTAAGTAAAGAATTTTTTTTAAGTTAATTTCCTTTTAAGTAAAAGGAAAGTAAAGAACAATGCACTGTTGTTAAGGACTTAAAATTAAGCAGAAATTCTCTGAAGGCATTGTATATAGACTTCTGGTTAGAGAAATTACATTCATAAGTTTATTTCAGTAAAACACGGTTTTGTGTCCATACACACAACCTTGACTGACGATCATAAACATCAGAAAGGGAGCCTATACATCAGCAGATTGTATACCTGCCCAGTGATGCATCATTAGCAGTGATGTATTGAGCTGCCCATAGGTGTTCCAGCAAAGTCATAATTTACCTGAGACCATCATTTATCCTAGGTACTTTGGAGAGCAGACAGCTTCTTCGTGTTGTAGACAAACTACTGTGAAATGTGTGAGGATGTCTTTAAAAGAATATGGATACTTTAAAAACTCACTTGAGTTACAGGCTATGGAGAACTTTGATCAATTTAATAATACATACTTTTTTTTTTTAATCCCCTGTCACCGGCAGCCACACTTTAAGACCAATTATAGCCTCAGGAATGCTTTTCCGAAAATTACATCTACAAAACGTCATGTTCTCAGCATTTGATCAAGTCAGGAAAGTTGGCATTTCCTATAAACGAAGAATTATCAGCAGGTACCGGGCTTCCCAGCCTTTTCATATAGCAACTGCCATGAAGTGTGTACAAAGTATACATATATGCATATGTTTACATCTATTTACCTATTTTATCTATCTATCTACCCATCCATACATCTATCTATGCATAAATATAATTTAATAGAAATATTTTATATATGCAGCCAGGCACATGGTTATGAGACTGTCTGGAGGGTTTTTTCTTGGAGTAATGAGCTGAAGAAATAGTATCTCAGGGATATTAATTGATAAAACCATTAACATTGAATAAAAAGTCTTTAAAGATATGAGAGCTGCTGAGCGTATAGGAGGGAACAGGCGTGGCCATTTTCCTGTGCTCAGACCCAGCAACAGTGAAAATATTTTACTTTTTGCACATTTCTGGCTAAGATAGAAGTCCTTCTGGTACTCCATATGCAATACAAGAAGTGTAAACACAAGAAGAACAAAAAGCTTCTACAATATTACATTCATGAGATAAGTATTTATCACTTAGAATGTTCATAAAAACACAGGTATTTATCACTCAATTTCTATTTTTCATTATTTCTGTACAGAGCTGTTTCTTGGAAATTACATACAGCTATTTTAACTATGAAAAGTTCTGAAGAGGCAATAAGTGTTAGAAACTTGACCTCAGTAAGGATTTATTTAGTCTTAATTCTGTTCATCTGCAAAGGTGATGCAGGTAAAACAGAGTTGTCAGGCATATGACCTGTGATCTGGGGCTGCCTTGTGCAACATTTCTTGTGGTGTTTTAATATTTCAAATCATTCTATCTCAATAAAAACAATTCAATTAGTAATATAAAAGTTTAAATACTGGTACTCTACTTTAAAAATTAGCTTATTTTTCTTGTGCCTTTATGGTGACTTTTCATTATATTGATTATGGAAAGATTTAAAAAAATCTTTTAGAAGTAAGTAGTAACATTAAAATTTGCTGGCTATTAGCTCAAAAGAGAGCTGTGTCTACTGAGATTTCAGCCAGAAATTCTCCCATGCTAATATGCAATATCCCCGGGATCAAACGAAAATCCACATCCACACTTGAGGCAGAAGAGATTGTCAGCAGAGAGAGAGCATGACACATCCAGAGTATCTGATAATTTTGCCTGAGTAAAGAGAGATACTAAAAGTCACTTAAATTATGGATTTAGATGTTCTATTTGGATCATTAACACGGATGTTATGGGATATTAACCTACTGGTTAGTTATATTATCTATTTCTCACATTGCAAACCACAAAAAGAATTTAAAGGAAAAAAAATCCTAATGGATTTTTCAAGTATTTTTAGCTTAGAAAGCATATTATGATCTAGATTACACAACAGTAGGCTACACAAAGCCTTACACTTTAATAAATGTATAGTTTCTCAATTATTACTGGAGCAAGAAGTGCTGATGAAATGCCATCAATTCGCGGTGTTGCCCGTGGCCCTAAGCGAAGCGATGTTTGTGTTCAGTAACCACCAGAGGGAGCGGGGTGAGACTGTAGAGAGGAAACGATATAGAAAAGTGGCAACGCAAAGATAGCGTTAAAAACAATCAGAAAAGGAAAGATCATCTTGCATTTTTGTTCCTATGCAAGAAGCTTTTATACAAACCGATGTTTCCATTGATTTCAGTAATGAAATCTGTGTGGCTGAATAGTTTCCTGACTGAAATCCTGCAAGAGGGAAATGAAGATTAAGTGATGCATCCTCATTTCTTTAAACCACATCTGTAGATTTATTTATTATTTTTTAAATTAAATAGTTAGTGGTGCTTTGTGTACACAGTAGCTAAAGTGCTTCCTTTTAAAAATTGATAATTTACCCTAACTTCTCATAAGGGCTGTCCTTAATTCAATATGTAAAATAAAGGCATTAGATTTAAAACCTCAAAAATGTGTTTTCTTCTTTTGGTACTGATAATACCCCTTTGATATCACAACAGTAACTGGAGAAACTAAGGTAGCATAGCTTTAGAAATGAAATTACAACATGCACAGGTGAAAACTTGTTTCCGAGTATAGTTTTCTAGTTTAACAAAGGTTTGATGTCAAAACCAACTGATGTATTGCATAGGACAACTGCTAAAATTTTAGTTCAGCCATGTTCTGCTCAGTAATTTCAGTAGTTGTCTGGATTGTAGCATAAAGATTACATGCAGTAAATTTGCAGACCCCCTATTGTCAACACATTCAAGAGCAGGCTTAGAAATTAAAAGGATTTGAGAAAAACTGAGTAGCAGTGGCACTTCCTTTGGGCAGGATAGCATCTGCACACATCCAGGTGAGGAGCAACAGGCGAGGAAGCGGTGCTGTAGAAAAAGAGCTCAGGATCGTGACAGATTTTAGGCTGGACCATGACTAAACAGCATGACATTATTACAAAAAGGGCAAATGCATACTGGAATATATAAATAAAACTGTCTCCTAAAATTCTTGCCCAAACCAAAACATTATTTGATTTTACTGTGCACTTTGTGAACTGCTGAAAATATATTAATAGAAGAAGTTAATTACTGAAAGCCTACTAGCTTATAAACTAGCTGAAACAGGAAGCAGAGGCTGCTTTATTTTGCTATAGTGACATGCATTGAAAGTAAAATTTGGGGTAACCAATTTTAAATGACTGCTAATATTGAAATATTTGCGAGAATAAAAGAAAAAAATATTTTTGCTTTTGGAATCACTTAAACCCAACACCTGTACTAAATTTGGAAGCTGAATTCTTGAGTTTTCATCAGCATATATGGGCATCTGTGGTTTGAAAACAGCATTTGCATGTGTAAAATAGGATTTACATTTCTACACGTAAATGGCAATGATCCACCATAATTTTCTTAGCCTTTTTGAAAGGCTCTTAGCCTAGATGAAATACGGGATTATAATTGGAATTAATGTTCCTTTTAAGAGATGATTTCTTCAGATCATGGTCTGAAGAATTCAGCAATGTCACTGGCAGCTTATCCAGATTCTCCTTTGTAAAAGCACGGGCTCACTTTCCAGCAAGTTTAGTTTTAACACTGCCTTATAAAATTAATGCTGTCCTTTTCTGTATTTTTATACAGGATAAAGTTAATCAAGTTTTTCCACTTCATCAGCTTGAAATACTTCTGCGGAAAATGAGAATTCTTTAACTTTCTTACTGTGTTATCATTAATTGTAGAAGTTGTACTGAAATATGTTTGTTTTTCTTGTTTCAACCACCTAGGATCGCAGTCTGGGTTAGTGTTAAATAATCTTTTAATTGCATGCTAGCTCATGCAATAAAATTGGTATTTGAGATAATTGCTTTAAGAATTTGAATATAATCCCAATTAACATCAGATCAAGTACTATTATAATTGTAGTTGTAGCTAATATCCCACAAGAGCATTCAGTGGTTTATGAGTGCATGTGCTGACGTTTTGACTGCTACTCAATAGCTGGACTCCATAAAGCTTGCAATGGTTGCATGGCATAAGAAATATGACTGCAGTTTACCAGAAGAATTGTACTTGTTTCCTCTCAGAGGTAAAAATTGGGTTTTTATGTGATACCATATCCTCTGTTCCCAACATCTGTTTCAATGTTTATACCTTATCCTCTGAAAAGTAAAGGTACGATACACAGTGTTACCTGTGCAAGTGTCTCTTTGGCAATTTCTCTGAGTGATAGTAGGTACTGAATAAAAAGTAATGAGCTGCAACAGGCCTTAAAAGTTGTAGAAAAGACACAGAGCTTCTGTTCGCTAAACCACCTGCTCTCTGTACAGCCTCTCCGATTCACACCTTGTTTCATGATGTGACAAGATCCAGTTCTAGAGAATGGCAGACTGGCACAGGAGCAGAATGGAACGAGCATTTCTCTGCAGTTGGAGCTCCTGTGCTTACGGTAAAAAATAGGAGGAAACAGTAGGAATTCGCTTTGTCTGCAGCTGCTGTTCCTGACCACATTTTCAAACTGCAAGATAGAAAGGAAAAAGCCAGGCCTATTTCATATATTAGCACTATCCCCTATGAGACCCTTGTATCACATATTGTATGTCTTCTTAAACAGGGCAGGCTGGACTGATTCTTCAGCTTTGATTAGATGTATTTGTAAGTTGGAAAAAGAAACCAGCTACCCTTAGGAAAACACTTACAACTAGAAGACTGAGAGAAGTAGACTCACTTCTTTCCATGGCAGTTTTTAATGCTACACTGAGGAAGTAATCAAATATTTTTTTTCTCCCTTGTCATTAGTAAATTCCCAGGAGTTTTTCAGTTGCTCAGATAAATTGCTGGCCAGAGACGTATGAATACCTAATGCAGAAAACAGTCACAATATGATTTTCCTTTCTGGACTTGATGGCAACAAGTGAAGTTACCTGTTTATCAGTTCCCTGCTCATGCTTGCAAGTTACCATTTTTCTAAAACCAAGCCAGCACAAAGAACAGTTTCCTAATCTGTTCCCACAAAGTCAAAGTGAGTCAATTAATAATAAGAATTCAAACCCTGAGCTCCAACTCAGACATGCAGCTGTTTGATCTTCCTAAACAATTGCCTCTTATCAGCAATTCTAAAAACTCTCCTGGGTTTTATTTGTCCTAAACCAGCAAATCTTTCAACTCTAAATTACTGTTAATATTCCTAACATTTTGACAAGTCTCCATGATCAAACAATACCTAATTACTTCACATGCTTAAGGAAATGCAAATATTCAACAGCTACTCAGAGTCATGTGGAAAATACCTGTACATGTAGCTACCTATATAGCTCCTATGAATAGGAATATCATAGGGTATCTACTGATTTCTGTAGGACTAGCAGAATAGCTAATCATGTGCTTAAGTAGTAGTACCACCAAAACCTCAGAGGACATTTTGTTAAAGCATTCCCAGGTCTAAAGCTAAATTACCAGCTCTTAACATCAAAAGGTTTCAATTCTCTTTTTCCTCTCCTTCCAGAAAATTGACTATAAATAGCATGCTATTACTACTCCCCCCAAAAAAAAGTTTCCTTTCAATCAGTACACTTCTATCACTAATGACACTTAAATCACTGGTACTGGAGTTCTTGCCTGCTTGGGAAGATTTATAAAAGCACATGTTGTCTTTCATGATTGGAAGAGCTAGAGCATTACAGCCCACTTCACAGATGAAGATTGTGCTAAGGTCCGTTCTTACAGCAGTAAGAATCGTTTGTCTGCATTGCATATGGCCTTATGACTTGCCAGAGAGAAAAAAAAACACACACCAAAAAATAAAAACAAAAATAAAAATAAAAAAAATGCAGAGCATAGAAATGTGACTAGAGGTTGAAGAGACCTGGGAACAATTCACTGATGATGGCTGTGAGCCCACTGCCTGAAAATCTTTCAACATAGGGAAACTTTAGGGTTGATTTACAAATTTAATCCAATGCAAATCCCTTTAATAATGCAGTCTGGTGACATTTCATTAAGACCTTTAGACATGAACATGAAATGGCAATAGAATAAATTTCAGTTAAATTTTAATTCCCCAAGACCATACAAACAATAGAAAATATATCTGTAAGGAAAGAAATAGCATCTCAAAAGTAATTTTGAGGGAAAATGGACAGAACTTCATTTAATGGAGCAATCTCCAGTTTATCAGTTATCCTGAACTTTTTTTGTAAGGTCTACACAGGAGATATTTCTTGTATAAATAAGCCACTGGTATTGCAAAAAAGGAAAGTAATTTGATTCTGCAGTATTGAAGTCAAAGGGAAAATTTTCCATCAAGTTGCTTGGAAAGAGAATGAAATGACAAATTTGCTTTATCATGTTTTCCACATTTTCTGCAAATAAGCCTAAGTAATAATAGACAAGGATGATGTTTTGTAGGACTGTTAAAGCTAATAGATTTGTAGTGACTGATCGTAATACCTGAGCTGCCATCTCTATGCTCAACTCAGGACATGCTGATCAAGAAAGACACAGTGTAATGAGATGTAATTTTCTGGAAAAAAAAATCTAATTTTAGGCTAATGTTTCTGTAATTATCTGTTTCTGGAGGGATTCCTTTTACTTGTATAAATAACACTGCTACACTGCTTCTCTGGGATAAAGCTTTTCTAATCACTGATTACTCAAAGGAGATTATGAATATGTTGGAAAAGAAGCATCATTGATTATGATTTCAAAGGCAATAATAAATTTGTGGGAAAAGCATCAAGAACTCTTAAAAAGGGAAGGAAAGGTGCTTAAAATTATTGATCCTATAATGATATTAAACACTTTACTGGTGTTACTTGGTGTAATGCAGGGATGTAAGAACAGACAGGAGTAAGGTCTGTAACGGCAGCAGATGGAATCAGGCTGTGAGCTGCAATGCTAGAGGCATGAGAAGCTGAGCTAAGAGGTGTAACAGCAGTCACAGTGACATCTACACTTTGGATTCTTTACACTACTTAAAACTGTCATGATCAGGATGAATTATACATGCTTTTGGAACAAGATCTTTTCAATTTGAAAAACCCACCTGCTTCTATATCAGTGACTGGCTGAGACATAGTAGTGGTTCATGAAGATCTAAACTGTGCTTTGCCTGTGGGCTACATACGTACCAGCTCATGCCAAGGAATCAGGACTAGCCCTGGTCCACAGGTTCGTTCATATGACATCTGTTGTTTCAAGAGTAGCATCCATATGCCTGCATTCCCCCTTAACACTGTGTATCTCATCGAGGCTATAAACAAAATGCACAGAAATAAAAGGTATTATGGAAATTACCATAATATTGTAGTTAATGCAAAACTTGACAGCATCTCAGTTTTAGATAATGAGTCAAATCCTATTTTCAGAGCAGTGCCAATCTACTGAATTAAATGCCAAACTGGCTACTAAAACTTGTGTTAGAAACATTCGTTCTCCTCACAAACTATGCAAAGAATAGCTTAAAAAACTTTTCTATTCACAAAGGTTATTAGAATTAATAGCCTAAGAAATACCCCCTAATTAATGTGCATGTGTGTGTCTGTCTTTGGCCATCTCCTGAGTCTGTGCATTTTCATCCAAGAATATGAGTCAATTTTTGGATAACACGAAGCTAAACATTGCCTTCTTTCCATGCAGGCCATACTATAGAACCATATTTCACTCTGAGACATCTGGATTCAAATTTTCTGAGTTTAATTTCTCTGTCAGACACACATCAAGAAAGAATTAGTTTCAAATCCACCAGACCTTAAAGTAATTAACTTGAGCAGAATTAGTACTACGGGTCCTTACAGAATTGTTAAAATCCCTGCACAATAAATTGTCTTTTATATTTTTTTAAAGGGTAATATTCCCTTGAACAACAATGAGGAACTAATCTGCTGGAAGGGTGAACCAATGAGTTTAAATGAAGTAAGAAACTGGATAAAGAATTATGTGCAAAGAACAGTCCTTGTAGCAGTGGAATGTAATGTATCCAAATAGCTTTGGATAAGGTTCTTTGCCCTAAAGTTATGGGCACAGTTCAGCCCCAGATTTAAGCCTGCATAAATTAGGCTCTGGAGATTTACTCCCAATAATTCTTGTCTAAATTCTTATTAAGGACAGCAGTGAAGGACATAGAAAACATATAAAGTAAGGCTGAATGCAAGAAAAGCCAGGGGTTCACTTAGGCTATATCTACGTTAGATCTGAATTTTTATCAAGAGTGTGATTTTGAAGCAAGTCCCTGGCTGACCCTTGTTCCTGTTCTTCAGTTCTTCCCACTCAGGGTGGGCCTGGGCTCTGCCTTCCAGCTGAGGCTGAGCTGGGGATATGATATGCTCCATAGTACACACCGTGTGCGGCAGCAGCTGATGGATATTCAGACTGGAGTGGGGTCAAGGTAAAACTGCTGGAAATGTGTGTATTGTAGAGTTTGGGTCCCCAGCACTAACTATTTGGTTTGACCAACCAGCTCCCTTTGTGCCATGCTACTTGGTCCCGTAACACAGCCAAAATGTAATTCTCGCCTGAAGGCAGGACGAAAACCATCATTTTAGAGCAGTAAGTAGTCAAAATCACAGTTTAAATAATTTGTTGAATTGGGCCAAAGTTAGGTCCCTTAGGATAAATGTGGGTACATGTTATACTAAGTAGAATAATTGCAGCAAGTTTTTGTTGCTGTGCTTGTTGTGAACAAGTATGCAGTCACTTAAGCCTTTGTTTACAGCTGATATTTCATTAGCCCATGTATCCCTCCTGAATGGCTTTGTTTGGGGTAATGAGTGTTACACTTGCAGTGGATCTGCCCTCATATCTCCTTTAGTGAGAGTAATGAGAAATAGTGAAATGAAAATTGAAAAATAAAGAAGCTTTTGCACAAATAATTTGTAACTTGCATCCTTATTCAGTTGATGACACTATTATTTGATGTGTAAAAATAACAGTAATCAGATATATCTAGCCCATTCCAGTCTTTTGTAATAAAAGCAGTTTCATAATAGTAATCTTAGAGTTCTGAAGTGGTAATTAGAGAGGAATTCATAAGAAAAACAGATTTGAGAAGTGCTTGCTTGAATCTCCCTATTAATCATCCCTGAAATTCACTTAGGAGTCTGGGCTAAAGAAACACATCTCAGTGGGAAATAATAGTGTTTAGCTTCTTGCATTGCTAGATTCACTTAATGAGTTATTAAAAGTCAAGACTTTTCATACCAAACTTTATTAATTACATACAATATAGATACAGCAAGAAACCCAGATACTATTTACTTTGAACTCATAATGGCTTGCAATAAGCTTACTTCTTCTCTGAAAAGTAATAATCAGCTGCAGCTGTGGGTCTGGGGTTTTTTTAAATGACAAATTTATTCCCTCTTTCCTTCACATGAATCATACAAATGCTGTAAAGATGCTTAGAAATAATGAACAGAATGGGAAATTATTCAAATTAACTTCTTTGTCAGCTATATAAAGAAATTCAAGTCTAGAAAGGACCTTTCTAGGTCAGTGTATTGCAGGCAATCACCGTGTAAAGATGACAGTCCTCTTAATGTCACGGAGCAGCAGGAATTTCATCATTATTGAAGTACTGCTTCTTTGAAAACACCCAATTTTATTTGCCTTTTGCTTAGTCCATGGTTTTCAGAGAATATTGATTGAAAAAAACCCCACCAAAACAAACAACAAACAAACACTTTTAATCTTAGATAACACTTAAAGAATCTAAACTTGCTGTATCAAATCAGTTCTGAGATTCTTTACCTGAACTTCGAAACTTCTGGTTTCATATAGTTATTTTCTTTACTAGCATTTTGGGGACAGAGAGCTGTTTCTGTAGGCATGTATGTGTATGCATGTACAGATGTACCCTTATTTTTCAGTCCAGGAACTGGAAATGTTTCAGATCACATTAAACACCATGACAGAAAAATGTTAATAAGGATAAGATGCTAGGCAGTATAAAATCAAATTCATGTAAAAATACCTTTCAGAAATAAATATGAGGAACCAACGGCCATGGAGGTCTGGCTGCTTTGCCAAGACTGCTGTCCAGAACTCAATCACCAAGTGAAAACTTCACTGAGTACTCACCTTACTTGGCAGCTGTTCACCAGAGTAGATATCACCTATCTAATTTTCCTGTTAATTAATAAAGCAATTCTACATTTTTATGACTTCAGTTTTAAAAATTCAGGACTTGGGAACTAAAATTTGATCAGTTCAGGCACCCAGTCTTTATTTGCAAGCCTCCCATTCATATGATTGTCCCAAATTCTCACATCATGTTGGTTTTCCTTCTCAAGGAATTTAAATACTGACCCTTGATAGGCATCCTTTGGATCCGAACAAAGGGCGGAATCAGCAGCAAAGGATGCCATTCTTTATACATCACCTCATTACTCATATGAGTCCATCTAACAGGTAAAGTGGGTTAGAAAAGCAAATATTTTAAAGACACATATTTAAAAGATCTTCACAGTAATTTATATGAATGGGAGTATTCTCATAAAGTACATCCACATGTACTAGTCTATGCTCTGTCAATCATTCTATTAATTTTGTAGGAATTAGTCATTACAAATACGGTAACCAGGTAAAGTTGCTTAAAAGCTCTTGCTGACTTGCTCACCTTGACAGAAAGAGATTAAAAGCAAATTCTGATGAAGATCTCCACGTACTTATGAGATCAATATATACTATTGAAATTTTAATGATACAGCACTTTTTTAAAGCTTGAGAATGACCTAATTTACGTGCCTTCAACCAGGAAATCTAAGCTCCATAAGTAAACAAAAGACAAAGATGAATTTAAGTACTCTAAAATGCCTTCCAGAGGTCAACTCTCTACTGACAACCAAGGACAACTAGACTACTCACCCATGTTATAGCTCTACAGCAAATGACGGTATGCACCATACTGAGAAGTAAAAACATAAATAGAAAAAGACACTCTCAAGTTCCCTGAGAGGCTGAAAACACTGTTCAATCCAATTGCTCTCACATACATCAAAAATCAGTGATGGTTTCTTGTAAACACACAGTCTACTGGAAAAATGACACACAAGTTATAATTAGAGTGTATTACATGGCTCGATTCCAGACTGCTTCCCTACTCTGTGTGTTTGCTTCCTGTGATGTGATATCTGAAAATTAACAGAGCCATCTTTGAGATTAATCTTCTTGCTTAATTTACCAGCAAAAATTATTTCTGGAGGGTAACTAAGAAGTAAAAAACCCAAATAATAATTAATTTTTATGACTGGAAGAACTCAGTCCCATCCTGACAATGTATATACGAAAAGAGTAAACTTTTCACTTTTTCAGTCAGCCCTAGCTGAGCTATACTGAGGTATATGGAAGATTTTTGAAGAAACCGCCAGTAAAGTGTTTGGAGCACTAAAAAAACAGGTAAAACATCCTCCAAGAAAATCCATGTTTAGCTCTTATTTTCTTTTTCTTTTTCCTTTTTTTATTTTATACACCCTTTCAGTTGTTAGCAGTCCCAGGGAACTTCATATTTTTGCTGATAAATGACTTCTGTTTTGTACACACCATTCTGATTTTCACACTATCCGAAATAATAGTATTCACATAATTGTCTACTTCCTAATAGATATCAGATTAAACTTAGTCTCCTAAGTTTCTAATACATGTACTCCTGCTCTGTTTATCCAATTTAGCTACATTGGCCCATATCCCACAAAAGACCAAAAGGTGACCTGGGGTTGGCCTTCTCATCAAGTGCATCTTCTTGCAAAGATAGTTGAGGAACGAAGGAGGGAAAGCTCGCCCTGGAGAATGTGGAATTGTGCAGGACTTGGGAATCTTTCTGGCAGGAAGAGGCAGCCCTGTGTTCGGTCCCAGCACTGTTCAGTTAGCAATGCTGAACTACGCTGATAATCTTTTGATCAACAAAATGTTTCCATACAAATGGGTGACCTCTACAACCAAGGTTTTAAAGCATTTCTTAAATAGCTACAAACTACTGACTCCAGTACTTTGGATACAAAGCTCGTTATCAACTTACTCCCAGGCTGTACTTGTTCAATTCTTTGAGAGAAGAGGCAAGAGCCCACTGAAGAGTCACGCTTCACTGTTTCAAACCAAGAAATTAGGATTTAATCAAATCCATGTGAAAATAAGCAGTAGCGTAAATTTACTTTCTGCTTCTCTGATGCATTACATGGGGTTTGTTCCAAAACATATTTAAAGAATTGGTAGTCTGTTACTTTTGGTTTAAACAGACAAAACAAGCTTCTTGAATTCCACATTAACTGATATTTTTTACATAGATGTCAACATAGTAGCAGTGAAAAAATGCTGTAGCCTTCTGTGCTCGCAGCTGGATTCTCATCAGACAATAAACAAATATTTTTTTCTGAAAGAAATTTCTGGGAGAGAGTTCTTGAAATTGAAGAGAAGGTGGATGTGACACGGGAGACTTTGGTATGAGTCCTTTTTCTGCTTTCTTTGCATTCAAACCCCAAGGAGACTATTTTGCCACTGATTAGCTGACTATCCACAAAGCTGGCAGTGAATCTTGATCCAAAGTTTTGAAAATGTTGTATTTGAAAGATGTTGAAAATTTGAGACCAGACTTCATGTTCCTAATTTTGTTTTTTACTCTGAGCTCTTTTGATAAATCTGATACATATTTTTTCCTTGGAAACTTCGAAGAGCACTACTCAGAAGACCAGCACATGAACCTGTTTTACTTAGCTAATGGAATCACTTGTCTGTGCTAAACAAGTGGAGTGCCTGTGTACTTTATCAAATTTTACAAGTTATTTTGCAAGATTTTTTTAATATAGAATCTATATATGTGCCTATATATAAAAAGAGAGAGAGAGCGCAAGAGCGCACACTATTTTTGAATGATACCAGATGTGTTTTAAGAGGCTGCTTGAATTTGAAAGCCAGGTTACCATGAATTGCCATTCATGAAATTAATTTTCCTGTTTATTCTATACTACTTTACATAAATGGTCTTCACTGTTTGCTTTTGTTCCTTCAGACATGCATGTATCTGTGCAGGTTGGAATCATAGTGACATTTACAGTATAATCGTCTATTTCCATATTCTTATTCTTCCATTTTTTTTCTCGCTGGGACTCGTTGAAAAACAGTAGAGTTCTATGGAGTTCCTTGAAGTTTCTTGGAACTTTCTTAAATATAAAATATATATAAAAAAAATAATCTGAGGCTTTTGTAAACCTACTGCCTCAAACAGTGAGAGTTTTGTGTTTTAAAACCTCTAAAAATCTCTTTATCAGGGAGTATATATGTTTCATCAGTTATGTCCATTGAATGGCACAAAGACATGACAAGAGACATCAAAGTCAGTATAACTCAGTGATATTTCTTTGGCAAGAAAAACTATGGGAGCTTTTCAGTTTATTGTCAAAAGTACAAACTTTCATTTGTAATTCAAGCATAACCTCATAACTTCAAGTGCTGTTTTTAACCTAGCTTTTTTTGCATAGCTATGCAATGTGTATCTCTGGAGTATAATGCAAAATTATATTTTTTCAGGTTAAAGCAATGCTGAAGAAAAAAAAAAATTGGAAGCCAAGACTTACAGTTATTTATAACAATTCATGCTTTAAAGAAGAGAAGTTGTGAGATTTCCTCAATCAGGAAGTATAATTGGAAGATTGCCTCAATTTGTCCTAGCCTTCACCTTGCAGTGTAGTAGAAAGCTGTTGAAAAACTATACCTCCCTTGTGTCTTGTTTTACAACTCTTGGCAGTAATATGAAAATAATTTGTGAAGTATGATCATGCATTTTCTATTTTATTCAAGCAAAACATTTGTGTATGTGTAAACATTGCTATGTGCATGTCTAATACTGGTGTCAGCTGTGGGTAACAATTCACCAACTGAAGCCCTGTGAGCAAATGTGTGATTACTACTCGAGAGCTCTGAGATCTGAACGGCAATTTGCAGAAGTCACTGGCCTTATTTCTTCTTTGTCATGGTGCTGCCTTCTGGCTCCACCAGTCCAGTTGTCTTTCACCTACCAAACTGAGAGCAAAACTAGACCAAAGGTGATATTTTGATGACATTCTTCCTCACCATACCATCTCCTCAGCTTTTAAAGAGTTACATTTTTTTAGAACTTGTACCTAAATTGCCTGTGCAGTTTCCAGTTTAAAGAATTTTTCATGAACATTAATTATATCAGCAGCAGTTGTGGTTGCAAAATACCAATTTCAGCTTGTTCTCATCTTGATAATTACTTTGCTCAGTCTTGTTTGTTGGGTTGCAATAATTGCATTATTAATATGCTTATGCTGATCCCTTATGCTGCTTAGTGAGCTGCCTTCTCTCCTCAGGCATGATTTATCTTAAAATCAATATATTGCCCTCAGACTGAAAAAGAGGAACTTCTTATTTGAAATTCAAATACAAAGTTCATGCTAACACACCTAGTGTTTTATGTCAAATTTGGAAAACTTTGGTACCAGTGAGTTAATTCCTCAGAGAAACTGCATATGCAGGAGTTGTCAGCCTTCTAAAATAACATGTGCACAAGCCAACTTATTTGTTCTTCTGAAAGTTTTGTCTTCATTTTCTAAACTTAAATAATAACTCAACTGAGATGAAGGTTGTTCTTGATTTTTTTTGGAGCAAGCTGCTCACGGGGTTTGCAAGCACAGGTTGCTCAGCACAACAAACCCAGCCGTCCAGCATAGGATTTTAGGGTTTGGCAACTAAACCTAACAGTCCCTCTTTATCCCAATGGTAAATTCAAAAGGAGTTGAAAACACAACAGATCTATGATGCCTGGAATTTCACGAGTCTGTTGTAACCAAAGCACTTGTGGCTGCCTTTCTGCTATACCTGGTCTGTGTGACAGCTCTAGATATGCTTGTGAGGTAGTAAGTGATTTGAGGACCAGGCAACTGGAAAGGGTTATTTTTCTAAAGAAGTACTTGACCTCCTTTTATAATCTTTGAAGTGGGCACTTAAGAAAAATATAGAACTATTGAGAAAATATTAATCATACCTATGAATGTCTATGTACTTTAGAATCTTGGTTCCTTTTAAGATCTGCTGACCTCCAAGGAAGTGGTCCTACTAAGTGTAGTGAGGTCTTGGGTCAGAGTTACCTAAGTAAGCATCTTCCCCTCTCGGTGTCATACTATGGAAATCAACAGACCTGCTCCCAGATAGCTGCTCACACAGATCCACTTAATCAAGCAGAGAGCTATTGGCAATACATTCCAACTAGGAGTACTTCAATTTTCTGGAATTATTTTGCCCTAGGTTTCTTAATCTTTTAATCTTACTTTCCTGGTAAAATGCAAGAGTGAGCTTTGGAAGTATAGTTAAAACAGTTTTACTGGGCCTGTTATGAAAAATTATTTATGGAGCAGGAGGAAGGGGGGAAGGGGAAGAGGAAAGAGAATGGTAAGGGGAAGGGAAAGGAAAAGGAAAAGGAAAAAAAGGATGGAGAGAGAGCTTGTAGGGATCCGTCTGCTGCATTTAAAATTGGTTAATGTGAGTCATCTTTTTAATCTCACTCCCTATGGAGAAGACATGATGTGAATGACCTGTAGAAGGACTGATTCTGTAACTAATACTATTTCATTTTTTAAAAATTACATTTATGTAATTTAAATTATTAAATTGCATTATATATTTTTAAAATTATATTATATATAAAGCATTATATTAGTTGATTTCTGCTCTGGGTCATGTAAGATACCAGAAATGGATCTTTCTGCTTATGCTTTTTAAAGTATGACAAGTTTATACAGTGATTCCTTTTATTAAATTTCTTTATGTATCTGAAGAAGGAAAAAGAGTCCAAAAAATAGCTTATATATCCTGTTACCACAGTTTTTCGAGTTCATCTGAACATTTCAGTCAGCTGCTAAAGAGACATGGAAAAGGCATAATAAAAATTTGTAGTTATTTTACTTAGTTGAATGTCCTTGAACATCAAAAATTGTGCAGTACTTTTGAAAGAGTTTTGTACAAGTTATTCATAGAAGATAAGATGGGTAACTTTATAGCTACTAAACAAACAAAACAAAAGTACTAGTGCATTTCTTCTTTATTAATTATCCATTTCTTTTAAATCTCCATGTTGCTAGAAAAGGGTTTTATATGATTCAGTTTAGAAAGACTGTTGAGCAAATCTCATCCCCTAGTTTGACTGAAAAATGTGTTGGTATAATACACCAACTCAATTTATTTTGAAAAGTATCTAGTCTACTAACTTGACAGCTCTCAGTGAAGTTCTATTGTTACATGTGGAAGCAGAATGAAGAAATTTTCCTGTATTTGACAGTCCAACATTTGGTGTCTCTCTGGGGCTTGGGCAAAGGAAAAGGAGACACTTAACCTGTAAAGTTAACTACTTTCCCCTACACTTGAATATTGGACCTCTTGTTAACTGATAATATAAATGGTTGTCATCCTTGTCTGGAAGCACAAAAAAGGGCTATGTAGAAAAAGAAAAAAAAAATGTCTTTTTGTAGGTAGAAGCAGACTAACTTCTGCAGACCGAGGAGCAGCTGCTATTGATTTTCCTTGTGAGTCTTTCTGAAATATAATTCAGGAGCAGTGGAAGCATTCTTAGTGAGTAGGAGAGGGAGGGGAAGATCCTAGCAGGAACTGTAGTGATGTTCTCTTTCAAAGCACGAGAGTGAAATGGCCTAAATGGAAGAGACAGTGACTTTTAGGACTTTTAGCAGTTTGATTTCTAGAAATTCAGAAAAATAATCATTATTGATACTGTTTAATTGACAGAACTATTCCAAAGAAGCTTAGTTACAACAAATTGCAGTTTCCTTGTTTAGACATTCACACAAATGCTGTGCTTTTGTCTATACTGAACAACTCTCCAAATCTTTGAAACAAAAGATGAAGCATGCAATTATGTATGTCATGGGTGTTTTTATCCTTATCTACTGACAGGAGTAAACTGTCAGCATCAAACAGCCTGAACACTCAGCATATCAAAAAAAGATCCCAAAACCAGTTTGATATCTGTGTATACTTCAGCCATTAATTCTGGATGTATCTCAGTTGTATGACATGCTGAAGGAACACTGTTAGAGATGTATTTTTCTGCAGCTTGATCACTTCAGAGTCAGCTCTGGTTTTCATCTCAAAATTCCCATGGCCACCTGCCTGCTTTATTTCCTTTTGAAATCAGAGCTGGGTCACGTGCCTAACTGCAGGTCAATAGGTTATCTGAACAGTTCCAGGTCTGACAGATAGATGACTTGTTTATCTAAAGGTATTGTCTAAGGTAGCCTTTGTCTTCAAAAGATGTAGCAATGCAAGTGTCAGACTGTACTTCCTCCTGCTGGTTTGTCTATGTCAAAAGTTTTATGTAAGTCAAGACAGCTATTACCAATGCTCACAGACAAAACATTTCTTTCTGGAAAAGTATTCCTGATGTATTTTAGCTGTGAACATTGTGCTATCACCTTCAAAGACAGATGGGATTTTCACTGCTTCCTTTCTACCAAGAAGCAAATATAGACGAAGACTAGAAGGGAGTGATACAGAAGTGTGGCAAGTTTATGGAGGAATTATGTTGCAGAAAAACCCAGGTAGCACATCTTAGCAAGACATTGCTTAAAGGTCCTTTCAAAAAAGGCTTTGAACAAAACCTTTGAAGATTTGAAGTAAAACTATGCAAATCTATTCTATTCATTATATAATGTAATAAACAAAAATACGGTTTCTGGACATCAGCTTTCCTTATGTTCCTATAAAAGGAACAGCAAAAAGGCCATGAGATTTCCCAGCAAGGGTGTGCTGGGTGAATTGTGCTGTACAGTCCTTCTTAGATGTGTTCAAGGAAAAAAACATCTTGTGCAACCTCCTACACTCGGAGTCTTCCTTATGAGAGATGACAGGATCTTTTATATGGTCCATGTTTTCATGGATTGCTGATGGCTGCCTGCGAGGATGCATGAGTGTCAAGACCAGCACTCTGCCTTCAGCCCTTAATGCACTGAAGTTAGGGCAAACTTTTTTAGTAGCTTCAGTGGTACACGGAACACCAGAAGCTTTGCTCAAAGTCTTTCACTCTTGCACCAAAACTTATCCATGGGTATCAAGCTAAAATTTTGCCCAGTGCCAAATTACCTGATGCTGAATTCTTTTTTCCTTCTCTGTATACTTGTCATCACACAACCAAGGCTGCAAAGTAATCCCTAAATCATATCATATTTTTCATTATTTCTATTGGTGTGTTTTTCCTACTACAGATCAAATCAGCAAGAAAAGAAGTCTTACCATGTACTATTCAACAGAGTGTACAAGGTAGCTGTTTCTCTGATAGCATCAGCTGCCTCGTGTTCAACAGTTGCAATTTCTTGTATAAAAAAAAATGAGTCTGAAAAAATTTTCCAACATGCTATTAATTAATATGCAATTGGTTAATTGCAGCACTATGTGAGCTGAAAAGTATTTAAGATGTAAAGCATGCAGGGATGATACTGTATTCTACAGATGTTCAAAGAAATTAGCTTTTGTAGAGGAAATGGCTTTATAAGGAACAGCACAGTTCTCATTCAAAATTGGAGTAATCTCATATGGTCTATGGCTCTTAATTTAATCTTGTTTATAACTTGAAATACCTGTAACAACTTGTTTTGTTTCCACAGAGCATTAAATCTTTGTCTTTTTTTTCCTTTGTTCATTGAAGATAACATTTGGGAAACAGTCAGAGGGTTTGTTCAAACCCTCAAGTACGTTAGAAGACTATACATTGATTGAAAGTGCCTGTAACAAAAACATTTCCTCTGAAGTCCTGATGGGAATTGCAGTAAAAGAAATCTTTTTTCTTTAGCTCCAGAGATATTATAAGGAAATCCATTGATAAATGATGGGGGACTTCTAAAAGAAATGTTACAAGATGAAGGATAATAAAATGGAAAACATTCTTCACACTAACATAATTTTTTTTTAAATGTTCTAACTGAAATAATAATTTTCACACAAACTAGCAGCCCTGGAATGTCTTTTTGTGTTCATATATATATGTGGATTGTCGTTTCTTTAGGAAGAATAATTTTTCTTTCAGAATGGCACTTAATGCTAGAAATAAACTCTTACTTTTAAAGCAAGCATCACTTAGTGCAATTACTATAACATTGTGAACCAGTAACATGTCATATGCCTGTATTATCTGGGAACTTCATGTTTCCAGAGCTATTTGCACCAAATTTTTTCTAGCTTTCAGGTGAAATCCCAGGGATTGGTCATGTTTGTTTGATAAAATAAGATTTCACTGTCTTACTTTCCTTTTGAATAAGGATAATATTTTTAACAGAATATTGTGGGGCTTAAGTTGGCTTTTCTATATAGTTATCCATGAATACTCTTTTTAAGGATTATTGGTATTAGAACCAGTTAAAAAACAATATTTTTTTTTCATAAAAAATTTAATGTCAATTTCTTTGTAAATGGAAGCAAAGCCAATTTTAAAAACACCTTTCTCACAAAAAGTATGACATATTTTCACCCAGTAGTTAAAAAAAATTAATTTAAAAAGAACCATTACACTTTTGATGTACTACTTTGTTATATTTCATACCATGCCATATTACCTACTGCTGTTCCAAATATCTTCATGAAAATTATACCATGTCATGCAATTCTACATGTCATCATTTAACATAAGAAAGTAATGAAATTTGTTTTGATAAAATTTTACAAGTTTTATAAAGCAAATACACTTTCATTCAACGAAGCACCATTTGTAATTTCTTTGTTGTTGTTTGTGGGAAATTTTGCCAAAACTGGTGTTATTTTTTTGCAGAAAATGACTTAATTGAAATGGCAAGTTCAGCCAAAGTCTGCTTGGAGAAGCTTTGCTGACAAGGTCAATTGCTATGCATGTTCTCTGACAGCATGGCTTGATGCTTTCCCCTCAGCTGCTGAGGGAAACACATGGTGCAGCACAGCAGGTCTGTGTGTATCTAGCAGATACGGAGTGTGTCAGGGCCCTGCAAGGCTGCTGATGGCAAGGCTGTTGCCCCTCTTTTATTTGTCAAATGCACAGTAAGTGCTATCATTTATAATGACCAACTGTTTATTTTATAATCCTTTTGCATCTTTTGCTACACAGTATTTGTATTTATTTAGCATGTGGCACCACAGCTCAAGGCTGAGTAAAGGTTGTTATTGCAGTTTAGCCGGTTTCCAAGCAAGGACGTCATGCTTTTTCCACATACTGAGCTTTGTTTGAAAGAAGTCAAGTGAATTCACACGTTCTGTAAGCACAAAGCACAAAGGCTAACATCCATTTTCAGAGTGTATCATCACAGAGAAGAACAACATGTTCTCTGTTTAATGTGACTCTACTGCTTGTACTAGAACATAAAACACTAAGTATTTCTTGGGAGCCAAAGCTCTATTAAAAGCATCATAAAGATAGCCCACATAATTTTATTCAAGTTACCAAGTATTTCAGGCATTACAAAAATCATTCAAGCTACAATGAAGATTATTTCTACATTGTTTAAAATCACCTGTTCCAGTTGTGAGTGAGGTTTGTAAGGCCTTTAGCTCCACAGATGTCACAGGAGGTGGATCAAGCTCCAGGTCTGTATCACATGAGACAGGAAACATCAAACAGGAGGGAGAAACTTTCCGCATCTGACACGACACATGCATGCAGGTTTATTCTGCAGAATAGTCACCTGCACATACCAGTGATAAAGAGAAATGGTGATGATTAATTTCTCTTCCAATAAAAAAATCGTTTCCCAGTGATTTTCCTAGAAGGTTTGCAAGACAGTTTATTTACAGCATCTGCTTTTGATGTTTATTTACTCCCAGGAAAGACAGAATTTTATCTAATGAAAGCAAATCTCCCATAGCTATGTTGAAGGGTTATGCACTGAATATTCCTGGGTAGTCTGCAGCCATAGCTTACAATCCTGAAATGGCCCACACAGAACAGTATTTTCTTACGCAGAATTCTTTCATCTGGGAATTTTTGGCCTGTTCCTAATGAAAGGGCAAATTCTTCCTGCCAGCTGCAAAATTATCCTCATTCCCAGGGTGATATAAACAGAGTGTCTCTTAGTATGTCTCCTTCAATAATGGAGAATAAAAGATTTGGTACAACATTAACTTCCCATTATTGCTCCTACTGCTGCCACAGTCTCTGCATTGCTTCTCTAATAAATCCCATGTGCAGTACAACTGCACTATTTCTTCTGCCTGAGAAATCCAATACCCCATGAATATGGGAAGGGTGGTGTTAGTATCAGTCAGTAGAAAAGTCTCTGATATCCTAGTGTTTTTCAACCTGCAAAAGTTCCCAGGTTTCTTTATTACTTAAAGAGGACATAGGAGTATTATATAGTCAAGAACAACATGCACCGAAGTGTGAAATTTGTATCTAAACCGGTGGACCCACAATTATTTTTGAGTCCTATGCTAAACCTGTGCCATGTCAGCATGAGTGTTTATGTGTTGATGTGCACAAACATATACTAGCCCTATATTTTGGTGGGTTTTTCTATATGTCAATAATAAGGCCATGCTCAGGCCAGGAAGGAGCTACAACATGTTCATCTATCATGGGTCAGTCCCAGTTCAGCCCAGATTTTTTTTTTTTTTTGTTAGTGTGCCCAGATGGGCTGTTGTATAGAGAACTGATGCAGAGAAGGAGAATGATGCTGAGCCAGACAAAGAGAATAGGGGTGGCTCTTGCCTTGGGAATAGTGGGGTCTAACCCAGCAGAACTTCATACATCTCACTGAAACCTTTAATCGTCATTCTGTCCTACTAGTAACAAGCATGTAGCAAAACAGAAGTTGTAACAAGGAGGAAACCTGCCTCAGCAAATGTAAGATGTCATAAGTTACAGTATGTACTAACATAGGTTTTTTGGTTTGGGTTGTTTGGTATTTTTTTCACTAGTGCTTCAATGCTTCATAGAGTTTTCACACATTTGCCCAAGTGCATAGTATCCTCTGTAGGGAACCTTCTGGCTATTCCCAAACTTTCAGAGATGAGCATGTGGCAATTCAGTCTTCATGTAAAAATTAGGGGCATATAGCAGAAAATTACAAGGTCTTTTACGAGGTAATGGCTATTTTCTCTGTTTTCTAAAGTGTAAAATCTAAGTCATCTTGTCTTCTTAGTATCATTGTGTTACTGTTAGGAATAACAATAACATACTGTTCCTGTTTTGTGCTGTGCTGTTCACTGAAATACCAGTTGTGTTACACATGCACGGATTTGTGCTTGTGCACAAATCTACTATTAAGTTTCCTGCTGAGACCTTCACCAGTCATAATGTGTTGGAGTTGCCACTGATGATGCTTCATACTAACTAGCCTCTAGTGAAACATCATTCTTTTCTTCTGTTAGAGTGGTTGATAGGAATATTTTTTTCATAGCCTCACTGAAAAACTTTTTTTTTTAGTTTTAGTTTTCTGTGTATACTATTTACACCTAAGAAGGTAACAAATCAGAAGGGCTAAAGTAAGGGCTGATGCCTACATCCAGTTTCTTAGTAGTTGCACACATCCTCTCATTGCCATCCTTCATGGTACAAAAGAGCAGGAGCAGGAAGTGTTCTGTTGGCAATCATATAATGAAGAAACCCAGCCCAGTATCAGGGAAATGGTCCAGTTTCTACACTGTAGCGGTGCAGATCAGCCGCTGCACCTATGTCATGGTTTAACCCCGGCCGGCAACCAAGCACCGCTCAGCCACTCGCTTGCTCCCCCTCACCCAGAGGAATGGGGAAGAGAATCAGAAAGGAATGTAAAACTCAAGGGTTGAGGTAAGAACAATTTAATAGGTGAAGAAAAAGCCAAGCATGCAAGCAAAGCAAAGCAAGAAATTCATTCACCACTTCCCATGGGCAGGCAGGTGTTTGGCCATCCCCAGGACAGCAGGGCTCCATCACGTGTAACAGTTACTCAGGAAGGCAAACTTTATAATGCCAGATGTGTCCCCCTTCCTTCTTCTTCCCCCAGTTTATATACTCAGCATGTCAGCATATGGTATGGAATATCCCTTTGGCTAGTTTGGGTCATCTGTCTTGGCTGTGCCCCCTCCCAATGTTCCGTGCCCCTCCAGCCCTCTTGCTGGCAGGCCCCAAGGAACCAAAGTATTTGACTTAGTATAAACATCACACAGCAACAACTAAAACCATCAGTGTGCTATCAACATTGTTCTCACACCAAATCCAAAACACAGCGACGCACCAGCTACTAAGAAGAAAATTAACTCTGTCCCAGCTGAAACCAGGACAACCTATAACGCAAGTACAAGGAACAATGAAAATGGCAGAAAGTCAGAGGAAAGGGAATACAGCCAGTGGGATTTCACATGGCAAATGTTACTAAATATGTGAGTTTAGTTGGCTGTGGTCATTACCCTCAGAGGCATTAATGGGTGACTTAGACTATACAGTGCCCTTCTGTCAATGGCAGATTGCAATTCAGCAACGTAGCCTTTATAGCAGACCGCAGAATAAAAGAAAAAGTATAACAAACATTAAGGAGAAAATGAAACACTTCAACAAACAGTGAGTGTTGTCCACAATGATCTCTTTTTTTCTGAACATGACAAAAATGTGTACCCAGAGACCCAGGCTTACGAGATGTCCAGTTTATTTTCTGTACAAGGATACTTACTACTTCTTGCCATAGCCTCTCCCTCATCCATCTGCCTCTTAGCCATCAGGACATACAGAGAGATACCATGTCATCAATTTGTAAAGTGCTGAAGTTCTAGCCTAGTGTTAATCACCCTTTACCTAAATTAGCAGACATTATAAGAGCCTTGTCTGTGACGGTTTTTCCCTCCAATAGTATTTGCTTTTGCTGACAACAATTATTTAAGCTGAATTTCTCCACTCAAGCATCCGTCTCAAGGGTAGAAGTTTGGGTAAGGGAAATTTCAGCCCAGGTGGTTAAGCTGCTTTTGAGAAGATGGAAACACTTGCTGTTAAAAATAAATCTGATCACCTCTCAGAATGGTGCCATTTCTATACCTGATCAGGAGATAAGAGGAAGATCTCTGGCCACTACAAGGCTTTCTGAACCCTAGTGACTTCACACTTGGAACAGGTACAGGCAATGAATAGGTTGATTTTACCTAAATCAAATGCATAAAAATTTCACGTTTTCATACCACAAGAGCTGACCCTGGCCTGTTCTACAAGTAGACTTGGTACGTGGCTTGAAGGGTCTTTTCTGGCATTCACTTAATCCAGCTCCTGTGCAAAATTAATTAAGAAATAAGAATAAAATAAGAATAAATAGATGTTCTGTCCTTTGCATTTGCAACTAAGTAACATGATTCCAACAGAAAATCACCTTACTCAAGAGGAAGTAGCAACAAGATGGTGGCACCAGTGGGCACCCGGGGGTGTCGCTGAGGGGGGGGGGGGGCACACTGAGACCCGCCGTGGGTGGTGGGCAGCAAGAAGGGGATGGAGAGACTGCAGCTCTGCAAGCAGAGGCACAGGCCATTGGGATCCCCATCGGGGCTTGTAAGGAAGGGATGAGGTGTGGGGACTGGGCTCTTCAGGCCTGCGACAGAGACTACCTCCTCCCACAGGGTCCCATGCCAGCACAGCTGGGTTGGGGCTGAGGTGGGAAACTCCTCACAGCTGTGGGGGCAGGACTGTGCCCCGGGCTGCCCGCAGGGGCTGAGCGCCAGCCCTGGAGTGACTGGGGGGCCAGTCCTGGAGCTAGGGGTGGGAAACATGGGCACTGCGGCACCAGGGTTTGGGTAGAAACACCGAGATGCCTCTGTGGGGGCAGCGACAGGATTTAAATGAGAAATGCTGAGGTAGAGCAGGTGTATCAGCAAGAACTGAGACATGATTTGTGTGAGAAACGTGGTGACCCCTCAGGAGGACACATCAAGGTGCCTCAGCAGTGACAGCCAGCCCCTGGTTTCCTCTTGTACCTTGTGTATACAGTGACTGTTGTCCTCGTCCTACTGTTCAGGTCTCTTCTTTTATGCTTCTTAATACTGCTCTCCAGATCTGGGGACCTTGTAAGCAGAGATGCTTAGCTTCACAGTTGTTTTCACTCCCACCAGCATTTCATTAGCTTAGGTGTCACCACTGTCCCCATCAGTCAGTCCCCAGTCCCACATCTAGTGGAGCTTTGCAGGCAGGACTTGAGCTTCCTCCTCCTGCTGTAGAAGACATGAGATTTTTGCTGTGAAAGAAAAGTAGGAGCTGACGAGTATAAAATTTCTTTAGTGGTGGCCTTGGCAAGAGTTAGATTTTACCCTGCTTCTACATATCAATGCTTACATTCTCATTCTACTGTACAATAGTTGGAAGACAACAGTTCTAGCTTTTCCCATCACAAAGTATTTGCTGTACAGTTACGTTATCAGGAATAAAGCACTGATTACTCAGTAAAATACTATGTCAATCTGCAAAGAATGCACTTCAAAATTCTGAGACCCAGTTCTGCTTTAACACATGCCAACAAAATTGCACCACACGTTCATGTTAACTTTGCACCAACCATTGGAGTGTTTCGGCGATTGCAGACCTAGCATGTTTTTGTTTCCCTGTACAGTTTATTGGCCTCCCGGCAGAAACGTGGAAGTCTTCATGCAGGAATTTTTAGATATGGAGTGTTATTGTAGGAGGAGTAATTTATTTTGTGATGGCTTCTCTTTGAGATGCAGTGGCAGGAAAGAAGGACACTAGTGGCAAGTGGTTATTTTTATAAGGGACAGTTCAGCACCACGTAGAAGGAAAAGTGGAGGATGCCTGAGCAGTGCAATGGGATAGCTGTGGAAAGCTAATGAGAAGGTGGGCTTCTGAAGGCAAGGAGCCTTCCAGACCTTCCCGGCTACCTCTGCCTCTTTTCTTCTGCAAACCAACCTGAGGGGATCAGTGCTGGAGTCTTTCCCACCACAACAAATAAACTGAAACAAGAGATTTAATAAAGAGGTGGGGAGGAGGAGTAGTAAACCTAAACTATATTCACCTGGGAGAAGGGTGGGGTCTTGAAACTGGGGGTAATCACACCAGAGCTGGATACCTGGGAAGAGAGGACTGGGTAGAGCATAGCTGCTAGTATGGTTGGGTTTTGTTTGGATGAGCTAAGCTGTAAATTATAATAAAGGTAGGAAGAGTGTAAATTTGATTTTACTGTAAATTAGAGCTGCATTTTTCAAGTTCAGAGTTAGCCTGGGTTCGTTGTTCAGGCCCCTTTTATTTAGTATCATGGTCAAGAGCCACTGTTAGCATAACAGCTAAACTGAAGTCTTTGCTTCGAGGCGGAAAATGTACCTAGGCACTAGTTTAAGAAAAGAAATCATGTTGATGGATTGCTGAACTTAGTATTTCTTTAAGTGCGTGAGGTCTTCAGTGCTTACTGACTAATAGATCCACAAACTTATTACTGTAAATCTGAAATAAAAGGAACTAGAAATAAAAGATAAAATAAAAGCACATAAGTAAGTGGTAAAATAATATATTATTTCTAGATTTTTGAAGCTGAGTAGTATTCCAGGTTTTTCTGCAGTCAGAGTGCCAAGTTGAAGTAGCATGGTAGTAGAAATGCTAAAAGAGATACAAGCTACTTGGGGCATAAGGAAGCTGACAATACTGGCCTGTTGCAAGGAATTGGTGGTTTGTGTAAGGAAGAAAACTACACTGACGGCATCTAGAACATGCAGGATATTGCTGTGCTGTCAAAGGTGATACACAGACATTATAAGCAATTTGCTATCAGTTTTAATGCTGATACTTTGATAACCGAAGTGAGAAATACTAAACCAGGTTCGAGTGTCAGCACAGACCTACTAACACTAGGTTACTTCTCTCCCTGCTTGGTCAAGGCATCTGTGGTATCCTTGAATTACCTGTCTGCAACTTTTTTGTTTAGAATCTCCCTGCTTTGTTCAATGAGTGTTTCTTAATACTAACACAAGTTATCTTGAAGGGAAATAATTTCTTTTGGAGTTAGAGAAAGTTTCTTTCTCTGGGAAGAGAAATGACTGCAGCTGTATAGTCACAGCTGTCTTGAATCACACAATTCCCCCAGCAAAGATAGAAGTCTGGCCTGTGTAATGATCTATAAAAAACATTAACATGTTCCTTGATTTCTGTGGAATTAGGGGACAGTCCTTGGGAGAATCAGCAGTGTCAGAAATAGGCAGATTTTTCAATGAGTAGCAGAGAAGTAGTATTGCTGGCCGTGCTCCTTTCCTAATTTTGTGTGAAAAGGGGGTTTTTTTGGTCTGTGCTTGTACATAGATCAGCCTGCATTCTCTGAGTTAAGGAAATCTGCTCAACTTCTTGGTTTACATTTTTACTATGTAGAATTATTTTGTGCCGTTGGTCTGTAAGGCTCAGTATCCCTCCTTTTACTGAGCTGTGAGTAGGATGTGAATATGAGATTTCTCCTGCCTACAGAAAGGAGCCCACAGAGCACCTCTTCATTAGCATTGGCCCTAACAAAGTACAAACAAATCCAAAGGGTTCAAAAGTCATTCAGCTAACACAGTGCAGTTAAAAAATGAACCAGTTAATGAAATTTTAAAGGTCTCATATGCCTAATTATTTGAAACTCTATCCTGCTTATAGACTGATACTGGAGGAAGTTGAACAAAGTTAATTAGCCTATATTTTGTAAGTCTGCTCAGTTTAATTCTCTTGCTGCATCCTGCTAGGTCAGAGTATTCAGAGGTTAATAATAAAAAAGCTTTGGAAAATTGTCTTGGCCAAGTGGCTGTACATCATGAGTAATTGCTCTTATACCCTTGCTGCATGTATTGTGAAGAGTAGATTTTGCTGTTAGAGGTGCAAGGGGACACTTACCAACATTGGTAAGGTCAGGAAATAGAAAGAACATTTTTTCTTGATTCAATTATTTAGAGAAAGCCACAATAAAGCCACAGGCTTCAGGTGGTACTCTGTTACTTGACTCACCTCAGACTCTTAAACTGAGGAGGTAGAGGTGCTTGCAATGACAGAATACCTATCAGGAGATGGCCCAGATCCTTGGGCCAGATCTGTGGTCCCAGATAGAATAATAGTGCTGAAATACTGGCTGAACAAGTCACAGGAGTGATTTCTCAGGGAAAATGGAGAGATCACAATTTGTATGCTTTACATATATGGTACTTGGAGCAGATAGCATATTTGGTAAAAAGAATTACTGTAAATCCAAAGTATGATCTTTTGGGGATCCAAAATCCATCTTTCTGTAGTACCAGGCTTCCAGGGACATGACTCCCGAATCAGAAACTTTCAGTAGCCTAAACAAGTAAGCTTACATTGTAAAAAGCCTGAAGCACCAGATAGGTTTGGTGCACATGGTTCGTCCATATTTCAGTTTTGTAAGTAAATGGTGTAGAGCTGTGCTTTTTCCAAACATGTATATCCATGCAGTGGGAGAGCTCCCCCAGACAACAGGTTCCCATGACCACACAGGTGTCACCAAATCCCTCTCTACTTTCCCACAGCAGCAAGCCAGGGGGCAGGAAGCTGTTGTTCTGTACCAGCAACATACGGCAGTTTCTGGACAAGTCCTTCACTCGCATGTTCTGTGTAAAGCCATGTTGTGCTTGCTTAAAATTTTTCTTTAACCCTGCTGGATAAAGAACTACACGTTTTACCAGTGATAGGTGGGTAGGGCCATGCTTTTACATCTCACCCAAAAGCCAAATAAAATTTGCTTTGGCCGATAGGACAATGTTTCCCATGGGACCAGCTGCTCAGAAGACAGCAGCCTTCCCCTCATGCAGCAGAAGGTTGTTCCTTCTCCTAACCTAACTTGCTTCTACCTCTCGCTTGCCCTTAACAGTGGCTGGCTATTCCAGATGCACAATGAAAACCAAAGCATCCTGCAGAAAGCTAAACCAATGGAAAAAATCCCTGATTTGCAATGCAACTTCATGCCCTGACAATATTGCACCAACTTCCAACTCTAGGGTCCAGTGGGGCAACTGCTTCTTGCAGGATGAAACACCCAGCACAGCAACTCCTGCAGTCTTTTTCATTAATACCAATGTTTTGTGCTGACTGTGCATCTGGCAACTCCGTGGGCTCTAGTGGAGCTGTGTTCTTTGTTCCAAGGAAATGTCCCTTCTGCTGTACATGCTTTTTATTTTCTTGTCAGATGGAAGTAGTTCCTACACGAGGGGCAATGGGGCTCCATTCCAACTGGAACTTTGCAGATCTCACTAAAACTTTTTCTGTCATTCTGTGTTAATGAACGTTGACATGCAGTGGCAACATAACACACTGTATGGAGGTAATGTGTAATTACAGAGATAACGTATAACAAGTTTTCATGTGTGTGTGTATATATAAATATAACTTTTCCTAATGCTTAAATGTGTCACAGAGTTCTCCTGCATTTCACTGCCTTCACTAGGGATTTTGCTATCCCCGAGCTTGCAGAAGGCAGGTGTATTGCAACTAGGGCTGATGAGGAAAAGGAACATGTGGGAGAAAGTCACAAGATGGCTGGTCTTTTACACATAAACAGCCTTTTTTTTTTCCTGTGTTCCAAAGCATAACAACTAATTAATTTAATTTGGTTAGTATTATCTTGATGATAAGTGACCCATACTGCTCTTATTTTCTATAATGTTCTCTCCAATCTCCATTATTTGCACACATATGCATGACTCTACTGCAAAAATGTATAAGATCAGGTAAAAAGTACTAGAACTGCTACCAGAGCAAATGAAATCTAGGCTGGCAAGGTGTTCAAATTTAAATTTTCTTGAAGTACTGATTAGTCTCACATTAAATTCCGGAAGTTAATTATTGTACTACATGCCTTTTGAGTGATGTACTGTATACAGAGAATAAGCATATCTTGGGGTCTGTGGTATGTTTTCTAAAAAAGTAAATATTGCATAGTACAATCTTTGGATCTGCATAATGTTACCAGAAACACCTGCAGATCTTCAGTTGCCTCTGATCTTACTACTTTCCTGACAGCTATAAACTGATGCCTCAAAATGCAACATTTACTGTAAGCAAAACATTTCTTCTCACCAAACAGAATTCCTCTGCTAGAGAAACAGTCCAGTGACAACAGTAGCAGTAAGCGAGGGTTTGTCCTGAAGAGGGAATGGAAATCATTCACAATTCTTGTTAAAGTTTCCAAGTCTCAAACCCCTACCGTGACCCTTCAGATATTAGTGGGATTTTCCCTTAAATCATCAAAAGTTCATGTCACTTGACTGAAACCTCTGAAGAGTTATTTTCCCTCTGCAGCTGACTCAAAAGCCAGAATGCAGTGAGAAGGTATCCACACTTCCACTGTTTTAACAATTTTTAAATCAGTTTCATGGTTTTAGGTGCTAGACAGGCAAGATTTGTTCTTTTTAGGATATTTGGGCTTCGCAATATTTTAATAATCAGAAAGCAGGTGCAGGCACAGTGCGATAGCCTGCTAGCCTTTCATCAGTACATGCTTGTATTTTTACACGTGGTTTGGAATGGCCACCAATGACTTCGGCTGGTTCAAGAACTGCTAATTCTGTAATGAGAAGAACAACTTGGATAAGTACTACCCAGTGGTGAGATGAAGTTTGCATACATATTCACAATAGATAACTTAAAGCTCTCTATTCTATTATGTACTGTAATCTAACATGACTTGTGTTATGCTTGTGTTTTCTGAGCCTCTTTCTTGCCTACTTTAATCAGAAGTGACATGTAGTTTCAGATATGATGTAGTGATGTGAACAGCTCCTGCTTCATGAAGCTGTTGTGTCGGTTGGCAAACAGAAAGGTTAAAGAGATTGCACTGCTTCACGATTAGTCCAGACTTTGAAAGGTTCCTATCTAGTCCCAGAACAAGAAGCTTTAAAGCATTGCATGCCATGCACAAGTCTGCTGAATCACTGGGCTGTCTCAGTCTGGTGAAACCATATACATCAGGTTTGTGATACAGGTGAAAGAATGAACAGAAGTTTGTACGTGGCTCTGTTACTTTCCAGAATATGTTAATTCACTGCTTTTAAATAAAAGGTGTTACACGTAGGAAAGCAAGTCTCCCTCTTTTGCCGACATCACCAGTTACTATTTCAGTCTCACAGTGCCAGTTCAGAGGCGCATCTCAGTGCACAGGCATTGCCTCCTGAGCGCAGCAGGAGCGTGTGTAACCCTATCAGCCAGGGGTTTGACTTTGCCTGGGAAATGTTCACGTGGTTGAAGCTCAGTAGCAGAGTCAGCTGGGTCTTGTCTGTGTCCTTACCTTCACCCTTTGTTCCTTGTACCAAAACACTGTGGCTTCTGACCAAAAAGACAAAATAGTAAAACTGACTTTTGGCATAACCCCATGTGACACAGTTATTTTGGAAGCAAAAGATTGTGGATTTGTTGTCACAGGTTTATTTTTGGTACTATAGCAGGTTGGGAAATAGCCATTAGCATTGTCAGAAGGATTATTTGACAAAGGCATGAAAAATATCTGGCCACCAGGCAATGAAGGTACCAGGAGAACCTGTAGAGAAGGAAAATCTCTGCAATCCAGACTGAATGGATCTACTGCTCTATAAACAAACCTTGACTACCTGATCTAAAGTTGTTTAAAGACACAAAAGCAGTGAAGAAAACCATGAAGATTTAAGACCATTCTATTCAATAATGGCTCTTAAGTGTGACTTCTTGCAACTTGTATCATTTTCAGGAATTTGAATACATTTTAATTTTATCTTGATGAATTCTGTTGGGCTAACCGTTATAATATTTGTTAACTAGAGGTTGGTTTAATTGAATCTAAGAAGAAACTGTGTCATTATATTAAATCTTTATCCATTGAAGTCAAGATTCTAGAAACACGTATAGAGAGGTTGCAACTGGTTTTAAGGGGTGGAATTAATGCTATGGGCTGAATCTTATGCAGGAGGTAAAACCAGATTATTGCAATAGTCATTGTCAGCCTTAGTCTTGAAAATTAGTCTTTCAGTCAATGTATAGTGAGACAGAGGTACAATTATATGTGAAAGGCAAGACATTAATTGGGCTGGAATTTGAAAATTCATCAACAAACCTTTAAAAATAATGCAGGTTGAACACATCCAGCAGATCAGAGGAAAACTGAAGTAGGATAAAACTGCTGAGTAAAGGTGCATACTAAAAGCTAGTTTTACAGTAAGTAGTTCAGTTCCCTGTAAGCAGTTCAAATGTTCTGAAGTTTGGTAGCACAGCTGCAACCATCCTCTGCAACACAAGGAAATGCACTTTCTGATACTTTCAGTCCCCATAAAAAGGTTGTTATTACATTGTCTAAACATTCCTTTGTGAGCAAAATGGATTCTGACCAGGCCACTGATTTGCAAGGTTCTAGGGAAAGGCAGCTAAAACCAAATGTATTTCAGAGGTTTGTCTTACATTTCAGAAGTGAAAGAACTCTTTCTACATTCAAGGGGAAGATGAGCAATAAGTATGGGAAGCCGAAGTATTTTCTGTATTTCTTTTATAACCTTTTTAAACTTATTTATCAGTGAGGATATCCTTTTCTTATCAGATGTAATGGCTAAAACTTGAAAACGTGAGAAGCAGATACCATGCACCATTGAAGAAGTCTAAATATACTTCAGTTCTGCTGATATAAATGGTGTTTATCTTCTGTGCTAGCAGCATAAAAAGATTGGTGGAAGAAAATGTTGGTTTATTTGAGAAGAAATTTTTATAGAATATATCAGGCCTGGATGTTCTATTAGATTAAATCTACAAATACCGTACTGTATATTCACACCCATAATTCAAGTGTAGACAGGCCTTTCTTCTAAATTCAGAGGCTGCTAGGTGCAGATGACAAACATGAAATAGTACAGTACTTGTTAAAAAATGTGAATGTGCTACTTCGAGGTAACATTATTTGACCTGCATGTGTTAGATAGCTGTTCTCTGATTTTTGAAACAAGTAAAAATTCATTCTGTGAACAAAAAGGCCTCTGTTACTTCCTGCTACTTCACTTGTCTGATCAAGTGAATTGTATTTGTCCGGTTTGGTATTGTGTTATATATAAGGTCCCAAAAATGTTGCAAATTTCATGCCATAGACGATTGCATCATTAATATAGTTCAAGCTGTAACTGTCATAAAGCCAATTTGTAGCTGCCATCCCTGTTGTGCATGACTGCAGTTATATTAATCTTGTCTCCGATTTCAGCAGTATAAACAGTTGTGGAATAAGAAGAGTTTTTATTTCTTGTAATCAAACATTAAGGCAAACTGCACTTCAGCTTTAGAAAATACAGGCTATGTAGTTACAGTGGGGCTTACAGTATCATCCTGCATTGAGGATAAGAGTTTTAATCTAAATTTAACACAGCTCACAGGGTAAGAGGTAGCCCTGGCCCAACCTGGGGCTGCACAGCAATGTCCATACCATGCATACTAACACTCAAGCTAAATTTTTGCATCTTTACTATCAAAACTCTGGGTGGATAACATTCATGCAGCTGACACTGGAATCCCTCTGGTTACCTTACTCCCTACCTTGTTGAGAGCTCCTTCTGACACAAACTGAGATCTATGTAAATGCAAAATCCCAAGAATAAATTCCTATAAGGGCGGAATCAAAATTTAAGGGACCGTCTTGCAGAAGAACTCTTTGCTTAAATCTAGATGCCATGCAACAGAGCTGCTTAAATCTTAATGCAGTAAAACCAAGTATGAAAACAAATCATATGTTCATATCCTCAAACTTAGAAAGTTTCCATTGGAAGAATGAGAATCTTCTTTTGTGCTGTAGGGGCACACATGCAAACTAATAATGTCATTGCAATACTGAAAAGCAAATGGAAAAGGCCTGCAACTTGTGATTTTAGGTCTATCTATAAGCTTTATTATAGTTCTTTCTCGCTTTTAGAAATGCAGGACTACAATTTTACATTCCTTGCTAAATTCTCTTATGCCCCTGCTCTACCAACAAACCCAAGAAGAACTTGGCTTTCTAGGCAAGAATATGACAATTATTAGATTTATTAGATTCTTTGAAACCAAGCTGCAGACATTTCAGACTGGGTATCTAATTGAATAGAAACTTCTGGTTTTAATTTTTGGCTGTATGTTTCTCTTCATGTATCAAGTGAGAGTAGTGGAACACTCTAGTGCCATGTTTACAAGCAGCCTAAAAGATTATGGGATTACGCAATTCTGTCTTCAGATCAGCATTTCTGCAGTTTAGGGTAAATATGATAAATAAGGCATAATAATTCATTACCTGCACATTGTGGGGAAAACAGAGCCAAAATACTTAATAGCTGTCTATCTATAAAATGCTACCCAGCTGTGTGCTGAATGAGGCAGGTGTCCCACTGAAGAATATTGTTCACTTCCACAGTTAAGAGAGTGGTGGCCCTTATCTTTGCATTTCTTAACTTTAGAAACGTTGACTTAATACCCTTCCTGTCTTTAGTTAGTTGGTTGCGTAAGTATTATGTATATTATGTATTCAAGTAATACTGAAGTTCTTGTAACGTGGTAAACAACAGTCAAGATAAACTTCACGTTTCCTTACTCAGCAGTCATAAAATAATGACTTCTTTCATGTCACCTAATAATGCTCCTAAAGGAAGACGTAAAAGGTAGAGGAAGGTTCATAAATGTCACAGGAAAGTTTAATAACTTTGCAGTGTTATAGCATTTTTCTATTTTTTTCCCTCTTTTTCTTCTTCCTGCTAACATTTCTTCAGACTCGGTCTTTCCTTCTTGTCCATCCTGTGCTGTCACTGCATTTCAGCACAGTTACTGCTGAAAATATGCATGAGAATGACTATTTCCAAATCCCTTTTTTATTTTGATATTACAATAAAAATATAATGAACTTGCAGCGAGTGATTCCAACATCAGAACTCTGATTTTCACTATGTAAAATGTACTCAAAAATGCCAAAACTTCACAAAAAATTTTAAAGGAAAATAAAGAAAATTTTAAAACTGTCCGAAAATCTATGCTGTACTAATATTTAGAAGGATGCTTTTCATTCTTACATTGCTATTTTTTAATTATTTTTTTTTTGTCAAGTTCTGTACTAAATCATTGCATTAATTCTGGCCAGTTAATTGCATATCTGCAATAAAATGGAAGAAAGTGTAAATCAGATGCAGTATGAATTACTAAGATAAAGTTAGTAATAGACATGCAAAGATGTATGTAAAATAAACTGTTATCTCTAGCAACAAGATCCTGAATTTTTTCTGTTCAAATTCAGAAGCAAGTGCAAGTATTGCTCTCAGGATTGAATTGTTACCCAAATTCTGAAAAAAAAAAAAATCTATGTAAAATTGCTCATATCCTAAAAAAATCAGTAATGTCTCTTTTATTAATTCTTGTTATGTTTTCAAGTAATTTCCTACTGTAAATTTAAATACTATACCATTCAGATGTGACAGCAATAACTGTTGTAACCTTCCCATAGATCAAAACTAAAAGTCTTATAACAGACAACTTGACAACATCATGAACATTTGTCATTAGTTTGTCAGCCAGGTTCCCCTCATTTCTGTGTTGTCATTGCTATACATTAAGTAGACTCATTCAATGCAGAGACAAAGGAAAAAGGTGTAGAGCTGCATGAATATTCTATTACTTGAAATTGTTTAAAGCTAATAAACAATTACCTCGCTTTAGAGGAATTTATGCCATATCTGCTAAAGATCATCATCTAACATATAATTAAATTGTCCTGTAAGTCTAATGTGTTAGCAATGCACAGTAGGTTTCCATGTTTTACACAGTTTATATTTGAATCTGTTCAATCTGCATAACACCGACAAGTTGCCACAGCGATGTCGGTTTTCCTGACATGGCAATGGCATGCCAAGGATAGTGCATGACCATCGGTGCAAGATAGAAAATTTGAGAGGATGAGACTTTAATAATGCCTGTATAGGTTGCTAGGGTTTTTTTCTTTTACTCAGGAAGAATAGTACCTTCACCACTGTTAAGCTGAGGTGCACCTTTCAGGATAGTGTGTACTAGCATTTTAATATTTTGCAGAACTGATGTTTCATTTGTCTTCATATGCCACCAAATAGCATAAAATTGTTTAAACCTTTGGAGAAAGGTTCAGTGGGTGTTTTGGATGGACAACGAGGTCCAGAAAAGGCATGCTGGCACTAGATGGCTCAGACAATAAAAGAATTATTTACTTTAAAGAAGAAGGAAAAAAAAAAAAGGAAGAAAAGGAAATATGTAAATATCTATAGCGGAAAAACAAGAAAGAATTTGAAAAACAGAGGATGTTACAAATAGTTAACAAGACATGGCCTTGGGAGAAGAAATAGACACCAGAAATACATCTAGGTGTGACATAACAAGATAAAGTCAAGGAGAACCAAATGGTTAATGAGACTAAACAGAAAATTAACTATGTGTGAAAGATCCTAATTAGCACACTAAAAGATCCACCCTCGAGCAAAGAAAGCAAGCAAGCCCCCCCCCCCCAACATGTGCTGTGAAAAAAAATAAATAAGCTGTACCTTTAAATGGAGATAAGGCTGGTAAGAACCAATGAGAATTAACTGAAACAACTCTTCAAAGTGTATAAGATGTTTTACTATGTGTTACGAGGTGTGCTAGCCAAAGCTACCACCTAGGACCCACCTCTGCGCAGGCATGCCATAAACAAATACCCGGCCTCTGCAGAACGCAGGTTCTGAATAACGCAGGGATGGTTCTGGAAGGCAGTGTGGAGTGGTAGGGAACTCGGGGACCTAGTGCCACAGCCGTGCTTCACAGCATTGCAAACTAATCCTTTTTTATGTCATTTGCCATTGCAGACATTTAAAACTGCAGTACTGATGTAGCAGGAGAAAATTGCTCATCATTTTTAATCTTGAAACAGAGGATTCATGAAAGAAATTTACTTCCTTGGCAGACATCAGGGATCTGTGAGGTTTCCGCTTGTGTTCCTCTTCCTTCCTGCTCAGACTGGGCCTTCTCAGCCTTTTCACAGGAATTACCCAAACGCTTTGGAGTTACATCTGCTAATGGAACATACATGCCTATGATGAAACCTACAGTCTCCCTAAGGTGTAACTCTGACAAGAACAATTGCTGAAGATTATTGTAGCAAAATGGTGTTGTCTTCACAATTCCTCCCTAAATCAGCTGTTGGGGGAAAGACCAGCAGGTCTCCAGGTTCTTCTGTCCAGAGGGTCCATGGTGAAAATTTATTGAATTGATTACTGTTTATGAAAAAGTCTTAGTCTTTAATTAAGAATCGTTTAACTTGGCCAGTGAGCTCAGGGAACTCAAGGACAACCTTAATGAGCAGGTGGTGTTTGCCTTGAGCCCCCGGAACAAGCACGGTATGAAGTAGGGCAGTGCAGACAATAAAGGCTGTGTGCAGCGGTGTCACGAGGGTAACCCCACCACACTCGGGCACCTGGCCAATGTCCCAGGTGTATGTGAACCTTATGAATCGTGAGATAGTGCACGCCTGCACTTAGCCAAAACTTAGAAGTTTTCATACAATAGGTGTGTAAACTATTTTGTTTTTCACTGAGTATAAAGGCGAGCAGGCTCCAGGACTGGGCCCTAAGCCTCACCAATGGGTGGACACACTGCGTAGGAATTTTCCCAGTTACCAAGAGACTCCTGGCACCAGCTGCAATGGGGCTTCCCAGCCAAAGTGTGGTCCTGGGTGAAGTTAAGGTGGCAATTGGTGGTGTATTCTTTTCTTAGTCTCTGTAACTCTTTGCAGTAATGATTTGATGCTTCGCTCCTATTGCTCTTTTATCATACTGTGCATAATAACAAGTACTATATCCTTTTATCATATTGCATGCTATTTTCCTTTATTATATCATAATAGGACAAATTGTATTTGTTCATCTATCTGATTTGGAATTCATTTTTGCTTGGTATCCAGTCAATCAGCAAAACAGGGTCCTCCTTTTTGTTATGGTTCGTTTAGTTTCCTGCTCTGGGGAAATGACTGACATTAAGGATAATGAATGTACTGACTCACACTTCTGTTAACAATTAAGTCATATTAAATATTCTCCCTCTGTGTGGGCAGAGGAAGCTGGGCCTCATTAAGGGTTCAGAAGGAAAGATCAATGTACTAATTAATGTGCTAGAAAATGAAAGCCAAGATCTCTGGATCTGATTTCAGGTTGTGTTCTAGCTGCAATATTTCATATGACACTTCTCCTAGATTTAGTCAGATTTCTTCCATTAGAAGACTGTTCATACTCACAAATTTGCATAGGATTTTCCATTGTTAAGTGTCAATATTAATAGCTCATATTCCTCCTAAGAAAAATAACTTCTGTCTGTTCATTACTGTGTATCATTGTCATGGCTCTAGTTAACTCAGTCAAAATTGAAGAAGAAACCCAGACAGAATTATTTCCCGTATTCTTGTAGTATTGTAGCCAAAATAGTGAAAAATGGAAATACTAAATTTATAGTGACTGTCTTTGTTCAGGAAAAGCTCATTATCATCTTTTGTGGCCCCCTAAATCATGGTAACTTAATAGGATAAGTAAGTTTGTAACTCCTGGCTCTGTAGCCAGACAAAAGCTGCTTTTTTTTATTACCAATTTTCAAAACCTTAAAAACATATATGCACGAAGATGCTATTTTTTGAACTGTGAAATTTCCTAACACATGATAAGTAATGCATGTATTAAGGATTGGGTTTGGATTTTGGATCCAGAAAATTATTGTTTATACAGGCAGCAAGAATACAGAAAGTTATGTGGCTATTAAAATCTACTATACTTAAAGCCTGGTGCATCTAAGCTATTATGTCAGGTAATTTTCAGTGTTGCAACAAGACCTTCTTCAAGATGGGCTATCTAACCCAGCTTGATTCATATTGTATTGTAAAAAAGTTTTCATCTTCCACTGAAACATTAGGAGGTGGGTAACAGAAAATACAGTAAAATACAGGCAATGGTAGGTGATCCAGCATTCCTCCTAGGTGCTCAGTTTATTTTCTGGTATTTGTTTTACATTCTGTCATTTTTCAGGGGTCAAATCACAGCCGACAGCTGCCAGCTAAAGGAACAAGAAAGGGTATCAGAAGCTACCTGGAGACTTTGCTGTATTCAGCCATTCTGTTGTTCAGCTTCTGTTGAGTGCTACTGACTTTGCTCCCTCTCCCCCAACCTTTCTATTTCTATGTTTCAATTGTTATCAAATACTGTTTTAATGCACAGGGTTTAACTTTCTGACTGGATAACGAATGATCAGAGTCCATAGAATATGGTAAATACAGTTGCCTTTCACTTGTTTTTGTTTGCTTGCTGTATCATCCATTTCTTGCCTTTCTATTATCTATTTAGATCATAAGTTCTTCCAGGCAAAGGCATTATATTTTTCCATATATTTGCTTGGTTCATTTTCTCTAGGTTCCCTTTAAATGCATTTTAACTGGTAATCCCCAACAAAAAAATTTATCGGTTGTACCTGTAGTTGTAACTTGTTTGTCAAATACTTAGTTTAATGTTTTTAGGAGTTTTTCCCTATGCATTTTTTTTTTGTCATATTAGAGAGTAACTGCTCAAACTGCTGCTTAGTCTTTGCAACCACTGACAGTCTGTCACGCCTTTTCAGATGTTGCTAAAATTCAATCTCATGTTTAATGATTCTCATTAGAAAAGGAATAATTTTTTAGATCCTTTAATTTAAAAGTACTTTGGCAAGAGCTGCTTATGACATACTTATTCATATTCTGTTCTCATTGATCATCTCTGAGTGACTGCAACTACCAGCAAATATTTTGGAACACATATAATTAATGAGAACCAGGAGAATGCTTGGTTAACTAAAAAATATGAAAGGAAGAATGAAATGTCCTCTGCTGAATAATACTCTTTAATCCAAGGAAAGGACAGCTGATGGGTCTGGATGGTGTTCACCTTACATAATTTAATTCCTTGCATTTGGAAGGGATCTTGCTTTTCGTGTTTGAGGCAGGAGGGGCAGAACATTTTGTTCTGTGGTGTGCCACTCAGGGTCCTTTCTTGTACTTGCTATCCGTTACAGTCAATTTTTTTTCCATCCTTCCCCTTCAACATTTCAGAGTATCACAAACAAGCAAGTAACCAAGGTCCTTGGTTGAAAAAATGGACACAAACTAGAAGTCTAAATTGTTCTGGATAAATTTCAGATGGAGAGAACTAAATTTCATACTGAGCCATTTTCTGTGTCTAAGTTGGACCAAGAGCCTCAGAAAATACACACCCATCCCTCTGTTCAGTAAAGGCAACTTGAGTTCTTACACTATTGTGTAAGGGGCCGGGGAAGGACATCCAGGCTGGCAGTGTCTCATGGTGCCACCCCATTACATTGCTGTTAAAAACAAATGTATTGTTTCAGCTTCTTCCCCACCAAGAGGAAAACACTGTGTGTAAACAAGACCAAGAAACTATTTGCATTGCTTGGGATGTTCCACTGCAGATAACTCTGGTGAAAAGGTGGGAGCACACGCAGGTGGGACCTGTGGTGGAATAGTATTATCTCTTCCAATGTTGCAGAAGAATTTATTTCTGCAATAACCTTATATTGGAGTGAAAGGGATATGTTAAATCATGGGTGAGTTTCCAGAGGAAGAAGAGATTTGGCCAGTATGCAACGTTTCTGTTGACACAAGTGGTCTTCTTTAAGGTTGTCTGTGCTTGCTTGTGTACCAGTCACACTGTGTTACTGGCAACAGCACAGAAGTGTAAACAGTTGAGGCAAGGTGAGCATTTTTTGACTTTGCTTCTTCTGTGCTCCGTTACATTAATATCTTATATTGATTTTAGTTTGATTAATGAGGCCACTTTTTGGATTTCCAGTATTTCACTGTTAGCTAGTCTACTAAGAGTGGTGAAGGCTGAACTTGTTATCACACATCTAAGAGGAAGTCTTAAGCTATTGAAGCAGATCATGACTCTCAGTGTAGTCATCACGTGCTTCAGAACAACATATTGGAAAAGTTTCCTAAAGTGAAAGTGTCAGAGTGCTGATTTGTTCCAAATCTTGTCCAGAAGGTTTGGCTAGAGCTTTGGTAACCTGCCACAGCTGGATGCCACTGGATGTAGTAATAGTAGTATGTTGACTACAGAAAGAAAAAAAAATAGATTAGGAGAAAGAAAAAAAATAGATTAGGATTATGCATATCTACCTAACAGAAAAAAAAAGACATTTTTTTTCTGTTGATCTATTTTGAAGACTAAAACCAGATGTTGTGCGCCAGACAGTAGAGAGTATACAATTTACGTGGGATAAATATCTTCAAAAAAAACCCAATACCTGTAATAGATCTTGCCTGTCATTTATTTCTTTACCTTTCCCTCCACTCTTCTAACAGTAGTATTGGAATTTTAAGAAAGAAATTCCATCACAGTTGTCAATAACTGCTCTCCACTAGCAGACTAGAGTTCTTCATGTAATAAGCATGCAGGCTTGCACTATCTTGTATTTTCCAGTTCATAAAGCATAAAGAATGGAGTGAGCTATTCTCTTATTGATGGCAGCTCCATGTCTTTCACTCTTCCATCTTCATAGATGCGCAAGCCACATACTAAGACAAAGATGCTAGTTTTTGACTGCTTTCTGGTGAAATGCATCTTTGCTCTATCCCTATTGTCTAGGACTTAAAATTAAGTGGGGAAACAATTTCTTGAAACCTCTTTAAATTTATCTGCTTTGTTCACAGAAAGTACTCAACCATATGCACTGTATGCTAAACATGGTGTAGGGATTGCTACCTCAGACTTGGATATTTCAGATGATGTAGCTTCAGGTGATATACAGGCAATCTAGCAATTGCCTTGGTCAATTTTGCTGTTTATGAAGATTGACTGACTCACGTTCCCTACACACACAGATTTGCTCAAGTTCCTTATTACACTTTAGCCAGTGTCCCACGGTGCCTTCTTCCTGATTTGAGGCATTAACCAACACTTAAGGATTATGTAAGGCATGATGTTTTCTCTTCACCACTGACCATGTCCCTCAGGGGCAATCTGCTTATAAAGAGACAGATGATTCTGTCTGTAAACTCATTTCTGTACAGAATATTATGCTTTTTTCAAGATCTGGGGACAGATATCAGTAGGCTGAAGGGAACTAATGAGGAATGGAGAAGCAGTTTAATAAAACACATAAAACAGATGAAGATGTGTTGTTTTCATGGTTTTAATTTTTCCCAAAATAGTTCTTGTGTAGTACTTTGATCTGTGAAATTTGGGTGAGATTAACTGAAGATTTCAGATGTGTGACCAGACTTTTTCCAAGTTGATAGACTGTTAGATCTGAGAGTTTTGTTTCAGTAAGATCCAGGTTTTCTGCAGCCACTGTCACAGATAGACTTTGTGGATTTAAGCGATTTCTTCTGTCTTTGCATCCATTTGCCTCTTCATTTGACTTGTCAACCTAGGCTAGCTTTTCTTCAGCATGATGGCCCTTACCTTGTTTTTTGGCTCTGCTGTTAAGACAAGCAAATATAATCTTGGCAGGATCTTGCAAGAAATGTTGTAATAATAATAATTAAAAATAAAATAACCAATATATACCTGGAGACAAAACATTGATTTAAATAATGATTACTTTGTTTTTATAAATTATTGTGGAACATAGAAACGTTAAAGAAAAAAACCTTTTCTTTTTGTTTCTGAGCATCAGAGACCTACACTAAAAGCCTATGCTTTCAGAGAGATACAGAAGTAAAGCTGAGTAAGAGGACAGAAGAGCAATTTCAGACTATGGACACCCATATCTGAAGATAAACACAAAGTGTAAATGTCAGATAAATACAGTAATTTTCCTATTTTGGTTTTGAATGAAACATCTTCTCCCCTCCCTTTGGAATTCATATCATTCCGCTGTTCAGAAAGGAGAAAACCCCTGAGGGAAGCAAGAGCAATGCACGGTAAAGCTTTAGGAAAGTAGCCTGCTGCATTGGAAGATGATATTGTAGGCTTACTGGTTCATGAAATGTTTATTCCTTTTCTCCTATATAGTTTTTCACTCAAAAGTTATTGAGCACCTTGTGGAGCATGTGGCTTTGTTCTATTTTTTAAAAGATTCTTTCAGCCTTTAATGTAGTGGAAACCAATAATGATACTGATGTTTTCCCTGCATGCCTCATATTTTACCATTGCTATCTCCTGATGTCTGTGGTATGAACCTTCCACCTGACTGGTGTGACTGAAATGTAGTCTGTTCTGTTACCCTCTGAGTATAGAAGCATGTACTATGGAGACAGTATTTTGTTGACATAACCCAGTATATAGATATTTTTAGATGAGCAACGTCACAGTCTTCCGGTTAGGTTAAATGCCACTCAAGCTCAATTATGGTAGAATGTAAATATAATCATTTATTCACAACAACCCAAACCATCACAGTTACAAATCATTACAAAATAAGATCTACATGCAGAAATGAAAGAAAAACTTGCCTAGTGTACTTTAAAAAAGGTTATGTAAGAAAAGTCTTTCTCCCTTATTCATGTAATACTATGTCTGTTTTGAGAAGTTATCATTTGGGCTTGGGTCTTTCCCTCCTGTCTCAGACTGCCTCTGCTTAGTAGTCTCCAGCTGAAACCTTGCTTGTTACAGCTTCTTTAACTTCCAACAGAGAAACACCCTCACAGTGCATCTTCAGGTAAGCTGACATCTCTGCCTGCTCCCCTTCCTACCCTTTGGTGGTGTGTTAGCTCCCCCCCGCTTCAGTCTTTCAAGGACACCCAGACAGACCTATTCTTTTGCTCCAAAACTCATGTTAATACATGCTTATGCAGGAGATAATCAGGCCATTCTTCTTAATGAAAACCAGAATTGTTTCCCCTCCTTCAATATGTGTATATTGCTTTGTTAGCCAAGGGGTTACTGCCTATATATAACTAGCTATCAGACAATACTTTCCTTCAGTGAGTAAAATTCTTTCCTCCTCTCTTTAGTGACTGCTTGCATTGTTTCAGTGTGGGATGTAGCTTTCACTGCACTTTATATTCTGTATCAATCTGTACATTAAAACCGTAGTTGAGATACTTACACCTAGGTGCTTGTCTGCATCCTACTGGCTGAGTACTGCCTGGACTGACAATGAGTTTTGGTGACTGATCTCCAACTTTCTGTGCCAAAGCATTCAATTGTACATACTAATGGTCTTAGGATAGCAAAGCTATAAGTGCAATTTGTTTTTTTAAGCATAAGAGCATGACTAGGAGATTAGGAGAGATTTAAGACTAACTTGTGCTTTTCAACACTATAACAATATAGTGACTTCTGTTCAGGTTAAAAAATATTGAAAACTTGAAATCTTCGTAAAAAGCTGCATTTTGAAGACTGGACAGACTGACTACCATCAAAACCACACTGAGCAGAGGTAATTCAATCTTGTATTTCAGATGTGGAAATGGTAGGTTTTCTCTGAGGTGATGCTGGTATTGTTGAATAACAGCTTAAGATAGGAAAACAGTGTTTGAGAGACAGAGCTGAAAGAATAATTTATACCAGGGACTCTGATGAACAGGAAGTGACATTAAACTTATCAAGTAGTTTCCATGATTTTCCAGTATTTGTTTAAGTATTCTAAGCAAATCTGGCTTGATCTTCTACCTAGTCAGTAGCATCTCAAAATTCATGCTTTTTGATGAGCCAGAAAACTGGTCACTGTGCAATCACTTGAGTATATACACTTACTAACCTTGATTCTTCCAAGCACCATTGATATCTAGCTTAGAACACGTGACAGAACCCACTGGAGTTGCTGTAAGGGTGTGTTTAAAGGTCTTTTGTGAGTAAAGATGGACAGAAATCTCATAGATCTGCTTTTCAGATATTGCGCCTTCTTTCCATCCTTCAAAAGTTAAAATACCCACGATTGTTTCAGCCCTCAAAGGGTTAAGAAGCACCAGAAGAAGCTTCATCTAGACAGTCTTTGCTTTTTTGGGGAACGTAAGTCCTCTACCTGAAGCATAATTTCTAGAAGAATTAAGCTCCTGACAGGATAAGTGGCTGAATGCAAATTTTAATTTTCTCCTGTCATTGCTGGGCAATCCACTATATATGCATAAGCCCTCCCAGCAGTGAAGAGAAAGGTTTGATTAATGGCTGGGTTTGTTAATTGCCTCTGTACCAGGGCTTTGACAAGGCTTAAAGAGCCCTATTCACTATTTCACTACCCTGAAAGGTCTCTTATCCAATATATATGCTGCCACAAAAATGAGTAACTGTACAAGCATTCCACTTTAGCCTTCTTTGCTCCTTGAGATACTTGTCCCAAACACTTATGACAGGAAGCCTCAACCAGTAATGTCTTTTTCTTCATGGGAACTCAACATAAACATAGAGAGAAATATGGAAAATTTAAGATGTTATATTTTTAAATTTGATTGAATGCATCCAGAAAGCATTGGCTATATTGACACAATTCCACTACCATCTTTTCATCTTATTCTGTACAAAGATCAAATTTAACAATTTCATGGATCTGGAGGAGGGAAAACAGTTTCATAATAGATAAAACTGATCTTCTGCATCAATATAGCTAATGGGCACATCAGGTACTAATTGTTATGCATGAACTTTGTGTGAGGCATCAAGATGATCACATTATCCTTTCCCAAATAATCTCTTTATTTCCTAATGACAGTTGTCTTCTTTTCGTTTAACAGTAGGAAAAATTATGGAAAATACCTGGTGTTTTTCCTCAATGAGACTCATTTTTCAAGAGCAAAAGGTAAATTACATTTTTTCTCAAATAAAAAAAAAATAATTTCAGAATATATCAAATTAAATGAGAATCTTCTATCTCTTGCCCCAGAAAAGTTTAACATCTACTCTTTTTACCTCTTTTCAGAGTAGTTCAATCTGAAGCCTGTTACAACTGAAAAGTTAATTATCAGCCTCAGCAGAAGCTAGACATTGAACCGGGCCACACAAGCTGGGGACTTAACTCAGAAATAGCCTTGAAATTGAATGACTGTGACAGTTTATGTGGAAGAAGACAGGTGGCAGTGCACATATATTAGATACTTTTCTAATATGGACAGACTACCCCACTTTTATAGACCTATTAGCACAGCACGTCTCTTGAGCAGTACATGCACATGTGTTAAAGGGTCTTGATAATACAGATCGTAGTACAAAAGGCAAATTCACCTATCCCAACACCTTATATAGTAAATAACTTTGCAACTAATGTCAGTGTTTTTTAATAGGAGTGCTTGTAAAAAAACTATATTTTTTTACACACCACATTAAGAAGTTGCAAGATTTAATCATAAAGTGAGATTTTTTCAAAGTACAGGCACGTAATAATGGTGCACTGTGTCACTAATTCTCAGTGTTACTGGATAAAGCAGAATTATTTATTGACTTTGTAATCTAATATTTAACACATGGATACAGAGAGAGAGAGAAATTTACAACATAGACTTTTCTTCCAAATTTAGTATTTTGCAAGAGAAATAATGCAGAATGTAAAATTGGAAAATATTAATCTATTATTGAAGAAACAGAAGACTTCATTAATAGACAGTGCTGAGTGAGAGACATGTAAAGTATCCATAAATATTAGTTGATGCTTGATATGTTTCATTTTAACCTAATATTTCACTTAAACAGAAGCCTTATGACAGAAGTTATCATTAAAATACTCTTCTCCCTACTTAATAAAATGGTTTCCAGCTTTTTTTGTAACTACTGTTATCATCCTGAATGAAATCTCTGACAGCAGGCTGGATGCCACACATAACAGAAAATTCAATTCCTCCCCCTGAAGAGCTTACACTCTGATTACGCTGACATTAAAATCAACGTAGATCTGTTCATTAACTTAAGGGAAAGGGACTGATTACATCGGCCCAGATTTAGAGTTAAGGATCACAGTCACATAGTGCTTTGAATAGGCAGCTTCAGTGCATCTAAGTGCAAGATGACATTCAGCAAGCTGTTCTTTGCAAGTGGAACACCCATCAAAGCACTTCTCTTCCCCCACTCAAAGATGCTTTCCACTGAAAAAGTGGGATGTTTTTCAGTGCTGCTCCCAGCACTCAGCACAAGTAGAAGAAAACACAAGATCTCAGTGAGGCTGGAGACATTCTGCTCAGCTTGTTAAGCCTTCAGAATCAGCAAAAGAGGCCCGATCGTGTAAGGAATCCTTTAATTTTTGCAGTTTAATTTCAACAAAGGAAGTGTGGAAACCTATTCTAGAAATACATTACTTCTTACATTTATTGACAGGTTTGAAAGACATGCATAAGATTTGCAAACAGCAATTTGAGTAATTTCTGTCTTGTTTGATGGGAAAAACAGGAGCTAACTAATAACTATGAACTAAATAGGTTTGCTCAATGTTAAAACAGATTTTTTCCCCCCATCCAGCTATAAATTAGATTGTATTGAAGCCCTTAGTTTGTGCCAAACCAGCAGTAAGTAGGCATTTTCATTAAAAATGTAGGTAGTACAGAATTCTTCAAAGATCTTCATGAACTACAATCCTGCAGCATAAGAAACAGATGTAGTCAAAAGGAAAAAAAAAAAACCACACGCTATAAGAGAAGTGTCCTAGCTGTAATAATGTTTATTAATGCCACGGTGAACTCAAGGCCTTTTTGTGTTAAATGCTGTTTTGAACAGGAAAGTAAAAGATGGTGACTATTAAAAAAGATTTTAATAGACAAGACAGCAGATGGACACAGGCAGATGGGAAGGAGTATAAGGAGGCAACAAATACTATCGGTCAGCTTGCCTGACAGTTCTCTCAGTACACCAAGAGCTTAACCACAGTCATGCTGCGGGTGGGTGTTTTTATTTGGGGAGGGGACTGTGTGTGGTTTTTGCATCGTTTGGTTTTTTTTTAATATATACATTATTGCAATTGAAGGCATTAAAGCAACTGGAAGGAGGATAAAGAGATAGCTCTGCAGATGTTTGCAGGGAGGATTAAGGGCACGGATAATCTCACAATGTCATCCCTACCTTGCCCTTTAAGGATTTGTGTCAGTTTTACCAGGTTATATACTCAATAAGCAAATAACTGCCTTCAGACCTTTTAACTTCATACTATAAACCTACCTTCATTTTGGTGAAGTTCAACTCTCCAAGAATTTTAATCTGAGATATTTGTAATGTGGGTGAGGTATATGTTACCTGTAAAACCAGATATTGTAATATATAGAGGTGTTCCATCTAAGGGTCTGTTATGGTATTAAATACGTGCCTGATTTAACTTGGATTGATGGGTCATTACTGTCATCAAAATCACATTTTCCCTTAATAGTCTTTCTACAGTAGAACACTTTAATATTCTTCACTCTGTAATATGTCCTTTCTGAAGACATCATTTTCTCATGCTGTGAAATACTGACACTTGATGTAAAAATTATGCACCAGCTATATTACTAATAAAAAATTACAACTATCTTCTGCTGTTCTGGATAGACTGGTGGTTCCACGACATGCTAATTTACAGTAATACTTTCACAAAACTTATCTTTCAACAAAGTTCAAAATAGAACAGTAAATCATGTTGATTTCCAAGTGTGGTGAATAAATTTTTTTTCTTATCATCTTAAAATGGCTATTTTAAAATTATTTTAGCGGTTTCTTATTGCATTCATTAATTCAAATATTGTTTAAAATATAACTAGAAAAACACTTTTTGTTTTGTTAACTTCTAAGATTTTTTTGAATTTTTCAGGTTTTCAATGAGCTTGATGGAAAATTGCGGAAGAGAAACCAGCCCATGGCCTACAATCACTCTTGTACCAAACCCAAAATTTAATGAAAGATATGCAATGGTTTATGACATGGGAAGGAAACATTACAGAAGGTAATCTGAAGACAACATATGTAGTGTTAGCATAGTAAGGATGACTGAAACTGAGCTATTTTCAGACAAAGACTTCCTTGGGATCAGGCTGAACCATAGATAAACCTGGTCTACAAAAAGCTTCTCACGTTGGCATTTTACTGGGATAGTTTCAGCCACTGGCAGCTGTTCAGCTGTGATTCATTTTTCCAATAATTTACAACTATCACTATATAATTATAAACTATAACTATAAATGTTGGCCTTCACAGGTTTATTAACTTACAAAGACTTTTCTGAACATATACACAGAACTGAATGCTCTGGGCTGAAACATCAAATTTTACTATTTTTATGAAATTATTAAAATATACTACAGTTTATGAATATACCCACGCTAATTCTAAACTCATTGACTCACTGAATTTGGCTGTTCCCCAGTGGAGGTGCTGATAGCAAATTTAAAAAATATCTTGATCTGTTTGTTTTCCAATTGCTTTGTTTCTTCTTGGAAATTCAGCTTTGTAATTCAGCCATCAATCAACTAGCATTTTTTTTCTCTTTTCCCTGTTAAGTATTTTTTTCCCTTGAAATGCCAAGTTTCTAGTTTACGTCATCTCTCTTGGTGATGCATCAAACTTCAGTCTTTCCACAGCTGGGTAAGCAGTACAACAACAGTATACTTCGCATTTTCTTCATTTTAGAAAAAGGGCATCCTTCTAAAACATTGAACACTAGATGTTTCATCCCAGTAACCAAAGACAGTACATAGTCAGTCATTTATGCAATATTTAAGTAGATAGTGTTGCTCCTTCAACATTGCTGTCACCCCTCTGCTTAACAGCATTCATTTACATACACAAACATCCTTGTTTTAGCTACAACTAGTACTGGAGCAGAGATAGCATAACTGTGCACAGTATTTTTTTTCCAATGCTTAGTCTTCACCTCATTTTGATTACCAGTTTTAAGAAAAATCTTCAAAAATCGGTTCTACTCAAGAAAAAAATGGTAGAAAGAAGACACTTAATCTGACAAATAGCTCCTTCAGCTAGTATAGCTAAAACCTTACCCTGGACTTGCATGAGAAATTTAACAAAAAGATTTCTTCCCAATATTTGATCTTACAGAAAACTTTGCCAGCTATTTGGGCCACTCAACATTGCCTCCGTACTGTCACAGCTGTAAGTACCAGTAGTAAGCTGGGGGCTCGCAGCATGGTTGCATTCCTTAATGCAGTGAGCACCACTGTGCCTTTTGATTAGTCCTCATCAGGATATTTTGAACTACCAAAAAGATCATTTGTGTCACTTTTATGGCATGCATGCCATCAGCACTGCAGATGTCAGAGTTTGAGAACTACAGAGGCATCAAGAAGCAGCCCCAGGGGAGATCATGGACTGTACCTGCGCATTGCTGCAGGCAGAACATGTCTGCGGCCACAGGAGCTCATTCTGGTACTTCACCCCATGCTTTTCAGTAGTGTTCCCCAACTCTAAACTCCTTTGCTGCAAACGAAATTACTGTCTTTCTGCCCTTACTTGTCCTGCTTAGAAAAATACTTTATACACAGGAGGATTTACAGGTTCACCCCCCAAGCTTCTCTGAGGAAGTGAATGGTGTAGTTGTACACCCCAGTCATTTCCTACAGTACTGCTGCCTATTCCCCATTTGTGTTAATACCTTTGTTCTCCCTTTCCTAAAGGCACTGCCCAGGAAAGTTTACAGTTTAATTTCTTCAAGTTTTTCATTTTCATTGTGTCCTATCAAATTACTTGCATCCTTTCTCAATTGGCATCCTCCACCTATTTTATGGGCATCCTTTTTATCTAGCTCATATTAAACAGGAAGGAATCCAGACATATAACTGTAGGGTGTGTCCCTGTTGAAACGCATCTGAGTCCCAAATCTTCCTTTGGTATCTACACATTCAATAATCCCCACTGATACCACACTGGATGTTGCTGAAGTGCACTGCTACTGCAGATCAGGTCATTTATGCAGGTGGCCTACAATGGACTAAAGAGCCCATTTTAAGCTCCTACTCTCAAAACCCCCTATTTAACTACTTGTGCCAATGACCATTATGTGAAGCAGTGGACATGTACAAATCGTAGTAGCTTATATGTAGAAGAAAACACCTCATTTAACTGGATTATGAAAAAAGTGAACTTGCATAAGCATAGCTCTTCCTCTTGCTCAGTCTGCAGTATAGAAAAGTTTAGGGTTTCTTCCTTGAAACAAATTTGCACCAACAAATACAGTCACTCTCTGCTTCACCAAGTCATAACTGTTAATTAGTCTCATAATATTAAAGTATTCTTAGCAAAAGCTGCAAAACTAGCTAATAATAAGTAAAGTTTTAAATTAGTCTATTTGTCAATGAACAGTAACAGTAGCTAAAAATCAGATACAGCTCATCTGACAAGATAAATCCAAGTAATCACTGGCAATTAATTATTTTTCCCACAGAATCAATTAACTCTGACCTATGAATTATTTTCATTGGCAATTATGCTCAAGCAAATCTTAATTCCATGGAATAGACACTAAGCCCTCTATCTTCTGTTACCTACTCAATTCAGTTGTCTCTGAATTAAGTGTTTTTTTTTAAATGTTTTATTTTCCTTCTCTTTTTTTGTGTTATATAACTTCTCTTTTTTAACTCTACCTCGTCTTACTGCCACCTTCCTTTGTACCACCCAGTTAATTTATTTTTTAATTTCCTATGTATTAATTTTTTTTCAGGGTAACTGTTAATGAAAATGAAGTTTTGTACTAGTAACTAGAGCTTATCAGGAATGGAGAAATTTACCAGGAATATGGTAGACTAGTGCTATCTCTGAGCTGCCTATTCATTTTCTTTCAAGAGGAAGCTTTAATATATAAGACAACTAAATATGAAGAAACTGTATGGTTTGCATCATGACAGAGATTATATAATCTCTTAAAAACTATACAATAGTATGTTTTGGGGAAAAGCTGGATACTTTCACTCCTGTTTCCAGACTGCATATATTTTTTTTTACAATACATTAATATCAAATATATTGTGAAATACCTGATAATTAGCAACAGAGAACATCATAGACACACCTTCAAGTATTGCTAGGTGGTCAACGCTACCCATTGGAAGACTCAGCTTTGACAATCTACCATTTTGCCAAATTTCCATTATTTGGGAAAAGAATTTATGTGGGCTATACCCTTAGACCACTCCAAAATATTTTTTGAACTATTTCTTATACTAGGATTGTACAGAAGGTTGTTTTCTGTATACAAAAACAAACAAGCAAACTTAGGTTTTGTGACATACATCTAAAAATCCACAAGGGTTAGTAGTATTTAGAATTTAGATCTACCATGCAGGTTAAAATGAGTATCTGGTAGCATTGGCCTATCATACCTTACATTTGTCTTGGCCTTGTCTTGGCCAAGAAATCAAAAGTTTGGCCTAGTCAGCTCCACAGTTGATCTGAGGTGAAGTTTTCAGTATTGGCTGTGGAGGCAAGATAGTAATTAACCTGCTCAAGCCCCTTTAAAACTTCCAGGATAGTCCTGTGTCATCTGAATGTTTGGAGGCCTTGGCTTCTCAAAGTTGAGTCTTGTTGCATTGTGACTGCAAAGAAAGCCTCCCGAAGACTGGTGTGTGGAAAAAAATCATACAAATAATAAGGGAATTGAAGACAATGCTATCCAATCTACCACTGTTCATGAAAACAAGGATTATTGAATATTATATCTGTTTTAACAGATTCAGACTTCTCCGTTGTTCTTATTTCCACAGCCTTTTTCATAGCCAGTCTAAATAGCAGTCTTTTATTATGGTTAAATTTATCAGGTGTATAAACCTGAAGCACTTTCTGATTGAGGTTTGAATCATCCTCCTATCCACCATCTCTGAATTTGCGATAAACTCTAGGATTAAGCAATGTGCAAAGGAATGAACTGCTACTGAAAGCCTCTTTCACTGCAGTGACACAAGACCCTGCCAGGGTATTGTATCTTCCTTTCCAAAAACAAACTTGCCAGGTGCAAATAATTTCCTTTTGTTGTACACCTTCAATTTGTTAACTTAAACACTCTACAAATGTAAAATTTGGGGGAGGGAATGTTACACATTGACAACTCCAGCTAAAGTCAGTAGCAGAACAAAGTTATGGGCAATTCATTAACAAGCATTGTAAGCATAGCTGATAGAATTCCCTCTTATTTACATTGCACTAGCTATTTAATCTGCTCCAGCTGAAAGAAAAGATAAGAGACTGGTTAGCACACTGCCATGTATGAGAGAGAAAAGTATTTCCCAGTGGAGAAAAAGAGAAGGCAGTGCAAGCAGGTACATGCCCTATAATTGTGCACTTTGCATAGATTTATACTGAAAACTGCTTGTTGTTTTCAAATCCCTCTAGACTATGCAAAACCAAACTAGAAAAAAAGGCATGATTTCCATGAAGCTGAAGCCCAGCTGCAAAATGTGATTGTTTTTGTAGTAGGAGAGGAAACAGTGAAAAGGGGAAGGCCCCAGTTCAGTTAGTAGAAATGTTTTCTGGTGTTTCTATGCTGATGCTGCCGCAGCTGTCTTCAGGCATTCTGGAGTATGTTTTACGTGTGCGACTGGTTGACTTCCTCTCATTGGAACCGCGCTGAACAGCAATAAAGCAGAGTTTTGTAGATGTCTGCCCACACAGGGACTGTAACTTCTCTCTTCAACAACAGCAGAAAACATAATGATGGCTACAATGTTTCAGATTTAAAGAATATGTTTTACTTAGTGTAAAACTGATCTGAGCACATATTAGATTCTCCTGTAAAGACACATCATATTTCATCTGCATTCCGTGGTTTAGTTTCAAAATGCCGTGAATTCAAGAGCCAGATGATCACAAATTTCATGTAATACAAATCTTAGACTTTTCAAATTTTCATTTCAAGAATTACACTGTAACAAACAAATTATATTGTCATATTATATCACATATTTTAATACATTGTTTATTTCCCTTATAAAAATGAATTTTTAAATTCAAATATAAGAATCTTATGATTATGTAAAGGATAACAAATAAGCTATTTCATTGTGCAAGCCAGGCAATCATTCTTACTGGTAAGTACACAAAATCCATTTTTATGTTCTAAAACCTGGTTTTTTCCAATTACTTTTTTTGGAAACTTTCAGCTGGAGACTTGTAATTCTTTTTTAAAAGAGAGCAAAAGCATTCTTCCTTTTTTTTATATGGAAAAATAAAAGGTCTTCCAAGTGGACAGCCCCACATGTAACATTTGTTTCCAAGTTCAGTGCAATAGGCAGTTGAGCTTTCATGCCTCTGGAATAAAGATGATTTATCCAAATGGCTCCCATAAACTGGCATTAGAAACAAATCAGCACTTCAACACACTACAGGTGCTGGATTCAGAAAATAGATATTGCAAATAGAGAGACAGACAGTCAGAACTTCCTCTGACACTGAGCTGCCCGAGGACTGCTAATTTAAAAACACTGAAACAGAGGAAGTGTGCTGGTCATCCCTCAGAGAAGCCTCAGTTCTGAAGAACATGCAGTGTAAGAGCCAAAGTGTAATATGTGGAAAAGGCAAAATGAGAACAGAGGTTTAAAGTAGGTAAAGTCCTGGATATATCCATTTCTGTCCCTCTTCAAGTTAGCTTTCCATCTGCCCACAGAAGCCTTTACCACACTGTATCATGGCTTAAGAAAAAAGGGATATACATGCATCATATGTATGTGTGCATGCATCTGTAAGTAATTAGCAAGAATACAGTCACTTTAATATGTGTAAGTGAAGAGGTATTTATACACAGACTTGTTTTCCATTTATTCATTTGTAAACTAACTGCACACATCAAGCATGTCTTCTCTACTGATTAAGTGCTAGTGAAAAACAGAAACATGCTTAATAGCACCTATACACACAAATATTTTCTACTAACTTTTCCATTAGTTGGAATGTTTGTGTCAGAAGAAGCCGAAGAGCAAAACCTCCTTTTTTGACCAATATTGCAGCAGAACATGGGATCTGTTTGAAATATCCTGTGAGATGATCAGTTTTACAGAAAACTGGGTTGTCAGAGGCAACGATTAGACAGAGATGAAAACCCTACAAAATGGAGAAAACGAGTTTTTAAGTCTGCTGTGTTCATCTTCACAGTCCTGTGCAACTACAACCATTTTTTGATCATTTTTTTAGCAAATAGGATATTGATGGTGTCATAAAAGTAATGCTAATCTCTTGAAAAATGCTTTAGAATTTGAAGATAAAATATTTAGGTAACAATTATGTACAACAATTCTTGTTTGATCATTGTTAGGTTATTTCTAGTCTAAAATGTAATATCACTCAGATCTTTAAATGCCAGTATTTCTGTAAACTATTTCTTTCTCATTCAGGCAAGGATATAACATACTATTTGCAAGGACTGTCAATATCTATTACATTGTCATTCATCCACTGCTGTCTTCATCCAGCAAGGAATCATAATTTACCAGGAGAAAGATTTTCTTTCCCATGAGTATTTACAATGAGGTCATATGCTTTAATACCCACAGGCAGTAAGAAACTATGAGTTCTGGCAAGATTTCTGGAGAGGATCTGTCCCCTTTTGGTTGAAGACCTCCTCGATTCTGAAGGTTCATTTAGAAAATAAGAATGCAGCTTTTTTAAGACTCAAAGGCTTCAGAAACAGTGGCTTTTTCAGTGCCCCTTTCATACATATTTGCTGAGGAAGGACATATTTTGAACCATTTTTTTAAATATTTGGCAGAGATCTACAGTTTAGCCACCACGACCATATCAGAAATTCTCTGCAACCAAGTCTGCTTTGGGATTCATCAGTTACTAACACATAGTTCCCAGTTTGTGAGACATCTCAGCACCTGCAGATAATGGTGTTCTGTTTGCCTACATACATAGTCTGAGATTACTCAGACAAGCACATTCTGAGATGATGCTCTTGGAGTCTTCTTGGAAGAAAAAGCATCAAGAACTCATTTTGATTCTGCTTATAAAAGTATAGTAAGCATTGTGTTGTTATTTTCAAGAATTCATACATAGTAAAAGCTTTTCTGAAATACAGCAATTTCATAAGTCTTTATAAGGAAGACTTGATTCTAAGACTTAAATGAAAGTTTTATCATCTGGAGTTCACTAAAGGTCCATTCATGAAAAATGTCACGAGTTCATAATTGGGTCTAGAGTATGTTTCCTCTGCAGGTAGGTCTTGCTGTTGTTAATCTTGCATCAGCAATCACTGCTGTCTGAATGATGGTTCCTCATTACAGCATTTTGCCGTTTGCCAGTTTCAGTTCTTGAGATTGAATAGCTGTTCTTAATTCAGTGGCATCCTGTGAATTTCAGTTAAATGATTCTTTGAGTTTGTATGACATTGGTCTGGTTACCCATGATGAGGCTTTCACACTCAAACCACAGTTTCCCTAATAAGTCTAACCTGTTGGCCAACCAGGTCAACTGTTTCTCATTAGGAATAATAAATAGCCAATTACAGTACAAAAGTACATATGAAATATTGTGCAAATTCTGCTTTCCTTCCATTCCCTTTCTCTGATTCGCATAAAGAAACACTTTATACTTGACTCATTTTTACTGGACAGTTAATTAATTGTCCAGCAATTTTTACTGGACAGTTAAATAAAAAAAATCAAGATCAATTTCCCTGTGTCATTTGTTTTCATACTGTTGTTCATTCAGGTAGAGCTCTTTACAGTGGCCCAAAGAGTAGGGGTGAAATAGTGTTTGTGTAATGTTTTAAAAAGAAGACAACATTTTTCTTTTCTCTAAGCAACAGGCAGCAAACAGAGGGAGAAATGATACTGGCTTTGCTGGCTTTGTAGACCTGAACTGGACACATTGCTGCTGAACATAAACACTTGCTTTCTTTGTGAAGAGTCTCCAGGAGCTGGCATTCATCAGTAGCAGAATTATAAGGGGCAAAGCAGAATGTCTACATTTCTAGGTACCAGTGCTGTCCAGTGATTCTAGTGTTTTTACAGAAGTTTAATTTTTTTGAGAATACATAAATGAATGTACTGACATCTGCCTACATATAAAAATCCTGAAACAATAAGGGAAGCTACATTGTTCAGCACATTGAAAGAGCTGATGCAGCTATGCCATATAATGCAGCTGTATGAAGGCAATAATATTTCCAATTCTTTTTTCCCCCACATACCTTATGGCCATTCACATTCTGCAGTTGTGACTCTCCTCACACCTTTAGGCCTCAAAACAGTAACTGTGCATAATTGTTTGTAGACACACACATACACAGAGGTATTTATATATATATATATAAAAATGTATAATTTATGTATCCACATCTGTATGCCAAGATATGTTCACAGTTTAAATATGTGACCTGCTGCCTGCAGGATAATTATTCTATCTCAAAGCTACACATAATATGAATAAAGTATGTAAACTTGGGGTTCTAGTCTCTTTAACATGATTTATTAATCTACATTCTGAGAGGGCAATCAGATGAGAATTTGCATCTAATTTTCCCCTGAGATTTTAAGCAAAAAAGGAAGAGATGACCACCTGAAGACTGAAAAAGTGTTGTCTTTTGAAGTTGATAAATATTGGTTTCTTTCTGTCACGCTTTGTATGAAAGTTACCATTTAAAAGTAAACACACACACAAAGCTTAACTATCAAACTCATTTAATGTGCTAATGTGCTCCTCAAATTTCCAAGAAAAGAAAGCGATCTCTTTTTGCCAGTGGAGTGTGAGGAAAGAGACTGATTCAAAGCAGTGTTTTCTGCATTCTTCATCTAAAATCTCCAGACTTTGAATTGCTCATAATGGCGATATTCCATTTATTCTTTTCCTCTGCAATACTTCCTTCCTTCTGTGATCTTTTTTAACTCACACTTCAGCATTTCATCTTCAGGTTTTAGCATGATGTACGGTAGGTAGTCTTCATACCTACAATAAAGACCCACACTACAAACTTGTCTCTTCCACCATAAAGAATTAATGGTAGGATGTTCCTTTCATAGGCTGGAAATATTTATCCAAATAACTGTTTAGCCATAAGAACATAGCATTTATAATCTGGCCCAAAATACTTTTCTGAAACCTCCTCCACCTTCAAAGATAAACAGCAACCCAAAAAAGACCATATGTATTGACGAAGTAATGGCTACCTGATGTAGTAACCCTCCATCTGTCGAGGTTTGAACATGAGATACACTTGACAGGTGCAACAGATAAACACAGTAATCACCAACGAACCTTCCAAATGAAGTGACTTCTTAAAAAAGCAGTCATCTATACATTTACTTCCTACTTTTGCGTTTTGGCCCTCATAAAAGCGAGCTGCCCCCCCGCCGCCCAGAATGTCCGATGAAATTCAAGAGACGGTTTCTCTTTGCTCTGAACCCCGAACAGCCCCTGCCCCGGGGTTCATGCTCTCAAACTTGCTCCCACGGAGGCGGCCGCAGTTCGCCTGCGTCTCACGCTAACGCGGTACCGAGTCGCGGGGCTGCGGGCGGCCGCTCCGTAGCCGCGGTTCCCGGTGGGACAGCGAGCTATGCCCCGGGGGGCGGGCTCTGCCCCGGCACGGCACGGGCGGCGGGTGCGTGGCTTTGGGTATATGTAGGAATATATTATATGTTATACAGGAAAGCTTTTCCTTCCCAGGAGTCGGGTGTCTTAACCCGCCCCAGGCCAAGTAATAGGGGCGAGCTACCGGCCCGCGGCAGGCAGGTTGCCACCGCTCGCCTCCGCTCGCCGGAGCCGTGGCCAAACCCGGCGCCCGTGGGCCAAACCCGCTCGCTTCCCTTACTCGGCAGGAGAGCGGTACCCGTCCGGCCCGGTAACGGGCTCTCGTGTCCCCCCTCGCCCTCGGGGGCCCCCGTCCTGCCGCCCCCGCCGGCGGGGTGCGGGGCAGGGCGGCTGCCCTCGCCGCTGCTGCTTCCTGGTGGGGGGCGGCTGCCGGGCGGCGCTGCAGCCGCCGGGGCGCACCTTCCGCGCAGGTACCGGGGGCCGCTGTGCTTTCACGGGGAGGGTCGGGGGCAGGAGAAAGCCAGGGAACAAACGGCACCGCGCCGACACCGAGCGGAGTCGGGGGAGCTCCGCGCTCGCCGGCGGGCGGAGGCAGCGCGGTGGGGCGGTGGCGGCCGGGACCCACGCGCGCTCCTCGCCGCGGGGGTTGTGTTCCCCCCCCCCCCCCGCTCCCGGCTCCGTCCCTGCCTCTCTCGGTGGGTGGCGGGGATCGGGGCGGGTGCTGCACTCTCGCACCCCGGCTGCCTCCGCTGCACGCAGCCCAGGAAGGACACGCCGGGTGCGTTGTGATTTACTGTTTTTATTATTTGGTGGTTTTTTCCCCCTTCTCTGCCGGCGGCTTCGCGGAGGGGAGCCGTGCGGGGAGGGGAGCGGGGCAGGCCGTGCGGGCCTGGCGGGCCTCCCCCCCCAGCGCCGCCGGCTCCGGGGCCGTGCACGCCCCGCACGCCGGGCTCCGCCGTGTTTGTTGTTGTTGTGCTCCGGGGAGGGAGGCGGTAGAGCCAGCGGCTCACCCGGGGCGGGGGCAGCGTTTCGACTCGCTTCTCTTCCTCTTCGCCGTGTGTGCCTCGCCTCCCCGCCGGCGGGACGGCCGCAGGGGGCTCGGCGAAGAGCGGGCGGCGCTGCGGGACACCTGGAGCAGGTGGCGCCAGCACGGACGGGCAGCGATAGGTAGCCCCTGGGCTCCCTTCTGCCCTTGATTCCGCCTCCGGGACAGGTAACTGCGGATAGGGCGAGCGGCGCTCGGGGCGGCCCGCCACCATCGGCGGGACAGCTGGGGAGGGGAAGGGGGGGCAGGGTAGAGCCGCCCGGCCCGGCCTCGCGGGGGGTCTCCTCCTCGTCGCCGCGGCGGAGGGGCGCGGGGCGCCCGGGGCGGCGCGTTACAGCCGGGGCGGTGCGGAGGGGCGGTGTGCGGCAGCGGCAGGCCCGCAGCGGGTACCGCGGGCTTCCGGTTTCACATCGTGGCCGTGCCCGGAGTTTTAAACAGAAACGGCCAACTTCTCCTTTTTCATTTTTCTTCGCCCCCCCCCGCCCCTTCTGTTTTTTACCTCATGGTGCGAAGAAGGCGGAGAGCTGGGGGAGCGGGGCAGGTGCTGCCCCGCCGCCCGGCTCCCGCCAGGCGTTCCCTTGGAAGTTGGTGTGAGGAAAGCGCGGCGCGCGCCCTGCGGGAACCGGGCGGCGGCTGCGGGGTGCCGCTGCGAGGCTTCCCGCCCCGGCTCCTGTCAGCGCCCCCGGGCCCGGCCTGCCCCGCGCCCCGCCGCCGGGGCCCGCCACCTGCGCCCCTCACCGGCCCGGCTCGGCTTGGAGCTGCCGTGCCGCTGGCGCCGTGTCACCGGCTGCGCGGGGCCGGGGGGGTGGCAGTGCTGACGGTGACCCGGGCAGTGTGCGGTGGGCTGAGGCGGCGGCAGTGCCAGGTCCTTCGTGTGCCCGTGGGGACTTCTGGAAAATCGCTGCACGATTTGTCTTGGGAAGAACGTAAACATGTATTTTTGTAATTTTAAGTAGGTCAGTCATGATAGTATTTCCTGTGGGCATCACATTTGTCCGTCGGTGTATCAGATGCTACGTTTGGGGTTTTTCCGTCAGTATATCAGAGGCTACTTTTGGGGTAATGTTGGTTTAAAAAAAATACATGCAGAAACTGTGAGAATAAAGGCTTTCTCGTTAAGAAGTTTCCCCCCTTTTCAGAATTGAGTCTGGGGTGGTCAGGAGCGACAGCATGTATATTTCACTGCTTTGTTTCTGTTAACCCCCCTAATTATTTTTGGAATGTTGAGATTAAGAAATATAATTTTGTGTCTGTGGAGTGCTGCTGGATCACAGATGCAGACAAGTTAACCTGTAGATTGAGGGGTGGTTATGTCTGAAGCCTTGAAATACCTGGCTGGAAGGATGATGAAGCTCCCTGTCAGTCAAGGTAAATAATAACAGAGTAAGAGAACAGTCCTCTTTTGTGTTAATGACTTGATTACTTTGGGCAGTTGAGTAGGAACCAGTTCTCTGAAGTCTTTAAATGGGCTTAGGGTAGTTAGTGGTAACTGGTTTGACTCTGTCAAAGCTCTTGGAGCTTCATGGATTGTATACTTTTTTGTGGTTTACATCAGCACTGCCTGTATGCATCCTGAATTATTCCAAGGAGCACCTATGAGAATATTAAAAACTCCATACCAGGATATACCAACATTTCTACTGGCAGCAGCCAAGAGCAGGTGCCTAGAGAGGACCACGATAGGGAAGGATTGCAGTGATGCTTCCCCAGAATACTCTCTCCAAGTAGCTATGGCTCAAGGATTCCCTTGGGTAGAAGCGCTCCCTTTGTGCTTGACAGACACAAAGATTGTTGATTTTTTTTATTTTGCTCTTACACGGTAGTTCTTGAAGCTATGTAGACTTTTACTAAGGTAATAGAAAGGTATCTGGGGACATACGTAACCAGGTGAAGAGTTTTACAGGTGTTAGTGATCACTAATAAGATGGTCAGAAGGAGATTTCTAGTTTGCGGAGGCTCGTGCATACATTAATTTTCCAAGCAATGTTCATGCACTATGCTCTGAGATAATCCACCTGAAATAAAGCTTGATATTTATAACATAACAAACAAAAAAAAAGGCAAAGAGTTGTTATGCTCTTCTAACGTATCCTAATGAAGTGGATTCAAATTCATTTTCACTGAGCTGGAAGAAAGGCATGAATAAGAAGTCATGTCTTGTCAGTTTCCCTGGATTTATAATAAGTAGAGAATTAAGAGTAGAAATTGAGAGTTTATGCCATACTGTGCAACTAAAGAATGTACACAAACTTTCAAAGCCCCTGTTTTACAATGATAATTACTATGATTAAGGTAGTGAATGTTATGGTCGTTATTGTAGTGATAAATTTTGGCCAACTACAGACCCTTTTCTTTGCGATAGAAATTGCAGCACATTACTTAAAAATAGTTTCGTATTTTTCGTTGCTAAATTGTGTGTGTTCATGAACATTCTCATGTCAGAATTGTTCTTGCATTAGATTTTATTCTCCAAAAGGTCAGCTCCCGTATGATACTTGGATTTCTAGCCAGCTAAGGCCTTAGATCCTTTTTAAAGACAAGTTTGTCAGAATTATAAAAATCATGGACTCAAAATACCCTGCACATGCAGAGAAGGATTAAATCTGTTTTCAAGGCATGACAACCACCAAAACATGACGTCAGTCACCCTGTGAATCAATGACATAATTGGGACATGCGTCCAGTTCTTTCCAGTTCTGAGAGTTTGAGAAGATGAATGTTAATGTTGTGTTGGATTACAAATGAAGGTACATGGAGTGGTAGTGGTAGGATCAGGCAAGAGATCAACCCATCCTAGGGGAATGACAGTGTTCTCTTTTGGTGTTGCCTTGAGAAACTTGGAATTTGGGAAATAGATGCTTGAGTCTCAGTACTGCTGAGCATGCACAAATTTCCTGTTCACTCTTTTTTTTGATGTTTTTATTCAGTACTCAATATAAATTACCCATATGGTTGAAATAGCCACTTCAGTTATTTATTCCATCAAATAGAACATATCATTATAGTTTAGGCTTTAATTACTCTGCTACGTGATTGTTAAGACTAAAGAAACACTTTCATTATAAACGGTTGAGAGAAGGCAGTTTAAACTGAAATCCACGTCTCATACTTACTTGCAGCATAAGTAGCAAAAGTTGTTAAGTGTTCAAAATGGTATGCTACCTGTTTTCTGTTAACTTCTTACCTGCGAAAAGGAATCGCTGTGAAAATAGATGAGTGCTCGTCTATTAGAACTTGGGCAGTTTGGTTCAGATTTTTATTTATCAGAACTACATTGATTTAATTGACATGAGAAAGTAACAAGTTTTGACAGTCAGCACAGTATATGGACTACTGTGCGTGAAATCTAGTATTCTTGGGCTAAAACACTGAAAGTGTAACCAGTGTTTAATGGGGAGAAGGCTGGAAAGTTTGCTGTTTAAGACTTTGGTGTTGCGTGCAGGTGGTTTGAAGTGTAAACTGCATCATGGATTAAAGAATAGCACAGTCTTCTGGATCATTGATAAAGTGCCCAGTCCTGTGGTGTTTAATTACCTGAATAATTTTTCTCTCAGGCAAGATGTCCCATTGAAGCTGTGATCTGTGTTTTCTGTGCTGAGGCTCTTACTTAAAGGACACCGGTGATGAAGAGCAGTAGGTCAGGAACTTCTAGATGCAGTTTTGAATATAGCCAGTTGGTAGTCTTTTGTAAAACAGATGTTTGTCTGATTTCTTTAAAATGCTCTGTTGAAGATGGAAAGGGAAAAAGCCATTACAGTTGTCCAGAATTGTTAGGTGCTTTTTTCCCAAGAAAAAATCAGTGGGACACTGTCATTTCTGAAGAAGCCTGAATTTATACATATTTTAAAAAGAAAGTTAACAATCAGTGGAAGAATAATCAGAAAAAGAATATGTACTTTAGAGCTTGACTGCTCGAATAACTTACACAACTGGAGTTTCAGACAGATAAAACTAGGCTCTGGTACTTTATTTGCATATTACTTGTGTTAATACCCATTTTCTGGGGCACCCAGCCTTCTGCACAAACTGCTTGATTTGGACCTAATTAGATAACCGGCATAAAATGAACAAGTTGATGTCTGAGAGACCGATCCAATTGCCAAAGGCAGTGGCTGACTTCAGTGGATATTACATTAGAGAGGTATTATTGTAGCCTTCAGTTGTACTTCTGGGTCTTGCTGTACTAATCAGTCTGCAGGCAGACTCTTCTCACCCCGATGAGAGGACACGCGAATGCTGCGTTCCAACTAAAGGAGCACAATATGGTGAAACTGACTAAGTTATAAATTAAAATGCCGACATTGTTATCTAGTTCTCTAGGGGGTTTGCCCACCTGAGAATTTAGAGAAAATGTTCTTAGGTATGCTAAGCATTGTAGAATTACCTGCGGTTGGAAAGAGTTGCATGAAATTTTATAGGTGGGTCTCACCCAGCGAGAGAATGATATTGTCTAATCTTACGTATTCCGTGACATTAAAGGCTATGTCACACTTAGTTTTAGATTTCTTTTTACTTAATAATCTCATTCTAACTTCTGTGGATTTTCTGTATTTGTTTCTCTGGTTAATTTCATGTAATAGTAGCACATGAAGAAAATTCTCTCTCCTACCATCTCATCACCACGCAAATATCAAATGTAATCCTGATTGAATCCTTGTGTCACGTGGCCTTTTGGGTAGTAGTAAATATATAGTAGTAAATAAACAGTCGTAAATAATTGTGAAGTTAGTTATGTCGATAATTAGAAACTTCATTAACTTCTGAAGAACAAATAGCACTTACTTAAATTTTCTGGCTTTGCCAGCTGTTTCCAAAGTTTGGGTTTTGTGTTTGGTTGTTGCTGGTTTGGGGTTTTTTTTAAAGAAATTTTCTTTTTGTCCAGGAAATATCAGTCACTCTCATCTCAGTTTTCTACGCCTCATCATCTCAGATGGTTGAAATGTTTGGAGAGACTGATCCTTTTGTAAAAGGTTGACCATCCTTGCTTTAACTTTTCTGCAGAGATTGACATACAACTTCCTACTGTTTTCTTTAAAGGATTCTGAATCTATTATGAACAATTTTATGCGGCTAAAAATTTGTGAATACCAGATACTTGTACAGTTCCTGACAACAGTGTTAGGATTTTAACGTTCTGGATTTCTCATATTAGGAAAAAAGCTTTATGCTTCTTAAAATGCTCAGTTAAAAATAATTGGAGAACTCTTTGGCTAATAGAAAGTGAGACTGTTCCTATGAGGATATTTGCATCAGTTGCAGTAACTGTGAAATCCCTGCACTGTTGCTTAGAATAGCTGTAAATCTTGGATGTATCCCAGGGAAGCCCACGCAAAGGGCAAGTGAGAGAAAACCAAAAAATAACAGGGAAGTTTTCAGCCAGGTTTTTTTCCTTCTGTCCTGAAGTGATTTGGAAGTAACTCACTAGGGAAGTTTAGTTTTCTAAATCTTTGCTGCACTATTGCTTTTTGTTTTCCCCTGAAGCTTTTGTAAGACCTTTCGAAGAGCAGAAGCAAGAAAAGTAATAAATCTGAGAAAATGGATCAAATCAGAGTTTATCTTTTGTTGTTGTTTTTTTAAATACACAGTGACTGAAGGTACAATAGTGATTATTTTTTTTAAATTTCAACAGTTTTTGATGAGTGTATCAGCTGTACTAGGTCTGTTTTGCACATTGGAAGGAAAGATTTTTTTTAAATCTTACTTTTTTGAATTTTGTTCCAACACTTGCAAAATTTATTAGTGTATAATTGCAATTCTTAGTATTTAGTTACTTAAACTTTTGGGAGAGCTTAAATATTTTGGAACGTTTAAAGTCAAGCCTTTCCAGATTGGTGAAATTAAGAACTGAGGTCATTTAGCATCTAACTGTTACAATTTGAAAGTGAGAGGGAAAGGAAAACCAAAGCAAATAAACATCAACATATATTCCTAAAATTAATTCAGGCATGTGGTGTATTTTTATACATTTACCTGGCATTACATTTGGCTACTGCTAAAGAGTTGAAATCTCTGGATCATAAGTGAAAATATGTGTGTTCTTAGATGCTTTCTTATTTAGAAGTCACAAAACTCAGGTAAAACAATGTAGTTGGACAAGTTACAGCTGTATTTGGAATTCAGACACTTGGAAAAAAAGGGCTTGGCAGCATGAGAGATCAGTACTAACAGACGCACATAAAGCTGTTCTGCAGAACATTTATGTATTGTTTACCCCGTATTACCTGGTCTTAATGTTTGCTTTTAATCCTTGACTTTCTGAAAGCAATTTTTCAAGAATACAGCAGACAGAACATTGTTGTCAAAGACACTGATAGGTGCATTGCACCTGGCTGCATTTTTCAGTTCTCTGGATTGTGATCTTGTGATTACATGCAAGACCATGAAAAATAATGGTTATATGCAATGGATTAGGTTTGTTCAAGGACTTGTATAGCACAACAGCAGCCTATCATCTCAATGGGAATATGTTTGTCCTCCAGAGATTCAGAAGGCCCTGAAATACAGCTATTCTGTAGTTGTCAGTGCCCTGCCAATTTTTTTGCAGTTATGAGTTGGGCCACGATAGCCTCCAGATTGGAAGGTAATTAAATATTCTGAGTATATATATATATATATATATATATTCTGTTGTGTCTAGGAATCTACTGTCAGCCCTTTTGGGGCATGGTATTGCTGAAGTGTGGTACGGTGAGAAGAGGCCAGCCATGAGGTAGGTTCACCTTTGGACATGAGGTGTTTCAGTAGTAAAACCATCACAGTAAAATCATAGTTTCCAATGTAACTGTAGCCTCAGGGCCCTAAGGACAGTTGTCATGTACCTTCTACTTAGTATTCACATTCCTAGTTTTCCTTCATAGATTTCAGACAGATGAATGGAAGTAAGGTAGAGTGACTTCAGGTTTGCAATACTTGTTGGGTGCATTAAGTAGTAGAGATGGTCTTTGCTGTCTCCTTAAATCTTCCTCAACAACCTAACAGTATCACTTTCACCTTGTCCACTACAACTGACCAAATCTCACAGATTCCTCGGGGTTTGCATAGGCTGAGTTAGTATCTTGAAGGTACAGCCTAGACTTGTTTTTTTAATGCAGCAATTCTGCAGATCCCAGTGACAGCTGTTATTGTCCTCTGGCCTTAAAATCTGTGCATAAACCTGAGTGTCACCAACATATCCCTAACTTACAGTCATTTTCTTCTGACTAATATATTTAATAACATCTATATTTAGAACTTCCGTTGGCTTCTCATAGTACCCACTCTCAGGAAGTGTTCTTGGAGTTCGTGACAAATTCCTTGAGTAACCGAGACTCTCAGCTCATCTTAAAGAGACTCATTAGCTTCTGGGATCACAGTTAAGTCTACAAGATGTCATAGTTAATAGTAAAACATCGCTTTATGATGTTCTGTAATGTATTGTAATGCTTTTCACTTACTGTTCTCCATCATTTTTATTTCCTAAATGTCAGCATTTCTGTTCTCTTCTAATTCTAAAAAACCCAAAAATCAGTCCTTAGTTAAACTCTCTTATCAAATCTTCTTAATACTCTGGATGAAAAGTAGTGTTGGAATATAGGCAGAGCTTGCAGTATTTAAAATAAAATCACGTACTTGTCCCTTTGAGTGTTAAGAAGGTACAGAAGGAATTATGATGGATTTGCACATCTGCTGTTTTTTTGATAGCTGTACAACTTTGTGTCCAGAAAGGACCTGTTACAGTGAAAACTATGGCAGCAAAGGGAGAAGCCACACCAAGGCTGATGTTTTCAGTAGATTTGTGGTATGGGATAAGATACTGATGAAACAATACAAAGCAGTAACTTTGGAGACTGGTGTGTACCTTGAAGCTTTGTCCATAAAGAACAGTATATCTGTCTTTGTAATAGGAAACTTTCTGACCCTTACTGTGTTGCATTGGTAGTGTTTTGACAGCTAAAATAGGAGCAAAACCCATATTCCCTCAAAATATTAAAATCCACTGTCAGGTTATATAGTGATCCCATTTTAGTTTGGCTCTTTAGTGAAATGGTCACTGAAAAGTAGTTAGCAATTCGATTTCAGGCATTTTCATCTTTATGTTGCTTGGTTCAGAGGAGAAAAACCACAGTACCTGAAAGAATGCCCAGAAGACAGTGGTGAACTGTTGTAGAAATAGTTGCCTGATGTGCTTCATATATTAGCAGAATTAGTGATAGCAAAGATGGGCAGAACCTTTTTGCATTTCTTAAGTCAGCCTTGAAGTTAATTCTTTTGGTTTTGTGAAAGTAGAAAGAAAACAAAACCATAGTGTTTTATTCATAGTTGTTTCTTAGCGTAATATACATGCTGAAATAATTGGGGCTGACTTAAAGGAAAACAATTGCAAATATCTTTTACTTTGGCTCCTGTTGGTCCTTTTTCTCTTAGACTTTCTCCAAATGGCGGAAGTTGCTATATCGAAGGACTTCTTACTAAACAGAGTTGCGTAGCTTCTACAAATAGAAACTCCCTGGCTTGGTTTTTCATAATCTTTTATCTGTACTACTACTTTGTCCTGACTTGTTTGTGGAAAAGAGGTAAGTATAAGCTCCTGCATAGCTTTCATCAGCGTAGTCTGACTTGGCAGTGTTCACCTGGAGGGTAGGCAATAATTTTGCTGTGTTTTTCAGAAAGATACCCTTGTCAAATGGGAAAGAATCCGTAATAGGCTCACAGGGAAAAGTTGTTTTAATGGAAATTTTAGTAGGTGCTTTAGAGCTGAATGCAGGACTGTTGGTGCTGAAAAGTTCATCTTAAATTTTGGCTGACTTGTAGAGTGGGGCTGGGAAATTACTCCTGTTGTAAAAAGCTTTGTATGTGGTTATTAGGTTTGGGTTTTTGTTTTGGGTTTTTTTTCCCCTCCCTTAATTCTAGCTCCTGAACACCACAACTTTCTTTATTAATGAAAGCACTATAGGAAGAATTTTGGTTCCAACTAAAGGCTGGAATCGTAGCCACAAGCAGTAATTCTTCACGCCCCTGGAAAACATGAGAAAGAAGTAATGAAAACTATTTTGCAACCTAATTGGCCTTGTATTTTAAATGGTTTGTACATTTCATCTCTGTGAGTAATATTTTGTCCAGTGGTTAGGCCTTTGTCAGGCCACAAACAGCACGTAGCAACAACGAAAGTACGCTACTTGACTTGGTGGTGTTACCTCGTACAATGCTGACTAGCATCATATTCAGGATTCTTAACTGCGGTTTATATTCTACCACTAGGGACTGTTGTATCAGCTATGAGGCGTATGCTGTACCTGTAGGCTCTTCTTATTTATAGTCAGCTTTTGGTTTTGGTGGCTTCCTCCCGCCCCCCCCTCCCCCCCCCCCCCAGCTTCAGTGCTACTAAGTGAATTAGGACTAATTGTGATTAAAGTTGTTTGGTCTTCCTAGCTCAGTGAGTCAAGTAGCTTCGTAGAGGCTTTTGACAGACATGTTCTGTGGGGACCTTGTCAGTCACATGACTCAATAAATACATGCATATGCAGTTCTTTTGATCTGCTTAAGTACATACAATTCAGAGAATAGTGAAGGCATTCTATTTACTGCACGTACATAGATGATTTATTTGTACAGCGTGTTTCAAGTACGCCTGAAGTTTCTTGTGTCTTGCTGGATGCATTGTGCCTAAATGCGCATGCTCTGCGTAATGTATGTACATGATTCCAACATAGATTCGTGCACTCATTCAGATCAGAAGAGACTTCAAGAGGTCTCCAGTCCATCCTTCTGTCCAAAGCAGGGTCATTCATAAGGTCAGACCAAGCAACTTAAGGTTTTTGTTTAGCTGTGTCTTGGAAAAGACCAAGGACAGAGATTCCACTGTGTTTCAGGGCGTCTGTTCCAATGCTTGATTATCCTCGTAGTGTATTTTTTCCCTTTATCTAATAAATATTTATAACTTCCCTGGTTTCAGTTGACATTGTTTTTCCCTCATGCGTCTTGGTGAAAAGCCTGGTTCTACCTTTTCAGTAATTTATTTTTAGATACTGGAAATTTGCTATTACGTGCTTCAGAGCTTTCTCCAGGCTGAACAATCGCAGTGTCTTTAGCCACTCCTCACAGGGCATGTGGTCCAGCTGCCAGATGTCATTGTGGCCTTTTCTCTTGCTTCAGTTGGCTGATGCTTCACACTGGGGATCCAAAAGTAGATCCAGTAGCCCAGATACCAGAGTGATGGATTGTGCTTGAAGCAGAACAGTTGCTTCCCTCAGTTCACTGGCTGTGCTTTTGTTGCCAAAGCCCAGGACACTGTTAGCTCTCATCGCTGCCAGGTGGGCTTCTGATTCATGTCTCGCCTCTCTTCAGGACCCCTTGGGTCATTTTCAGTGGAGCTGCTCACCAGTAAGTTAGTCTTCTGGCTGTGTTCTCATGTCAGCCCTATCTAAGTCACGCTGAATGGCAGCCTTCCAGTGTATCAGCTCCACCCCTAAGTCCAGTCATGTTTGCAGACTTATTGAATGTCCTGTACGCTCTGCCAGGTCACTGTTTAAGATATTAAGCAGGATAGGGTTCCTAACCTATCTGCTTGTAACCAGGTTATGAGCTGGTTGTGAACCATTAACAGTGACTGTTCAAGCCTTATGATAGAGATAGGGGGGTTTATCACCTAGGCTGTAACTTAGATCAGGTTAGGTAGAGAGATGCTGTGGGAGACATTGCTGAGGCTTGCTAAAATCAAGGTAGATGATACTACTGAACATTTTATGACAAAAGGCAATCATATTGTTTAGGCATGATTGAACCTTGGTAAATCCATGCTGGTGATTTCCAGTCACCACCTTCTCCTTCATATGCCCAGAAATGACATCCAGGTGGGCGTATGTCTGAGCATACTGTGGGAGTAAACTAACAGACAAGGAAAGTAGGCTGGACTGTGATGCTTGCTTTGCCAGTGATCCCAGGCCTGGTAACCTGGTGTAATCCCTTTCCTGCTGTTCTCTTCTGGATGCCCAGTTGTTGTCCATCTGTAGGTGACTTGAGTGCATGCTGGTCACAGGATGGAGCACCTGCCATCTTGGGAATGTGGTGATAAATGAGTGACTTCATGTGACCAGGGGTTAACAAGCTTGCTATGAACAGGTTGTCACTGCTTGAGTGATTCTGGCTCCCTGTGTGTGAGGAAGTTGCCAGAAAGGAGGGAGGCAACAAAAGTAACAGTAAGTTTAATAATGATATTGGTTTGATCATTGTATCTGCTTACAGCCGGTGGGCTTTGTCTTGGGTTCTCTTTTGTATTGATTTAGGTCCATAATCTTGCCATTAGCTTGATAATCAGAAGAAATCCATATGTAGGTGTCGGTGAGAGGGCATGTGAGAAACTGGTTTTGGGGGTTTTTTTTGCGTTCTAATATGCATTTAAAGCTTTTTGGTTTTGGTGTTTTGGTGATTATTGGTTTTTTGATTGTTGTTGTTGCTAATAGGCACTTAAAGCTTCTCCAGTCATGTGGTGGCTTTTTTTTCTTCTAATCACCATTTTTGTATTCCCTTATTACTAATAATTTTTTAGGTGGTATTTGGAAAACACCAGCAACCCTCAAATGCAGTAAGACCCACAGTAAAACTGAGGCTTCTTGATTTACATGTAGTAAGAAGCAAACAATTTTAACCTGATTTTATGGTGCCTGAGTGCTTAAGTTCACAATGACTTACTGGGGAATTCAGTATTTCTCAGGTCTTGTAATTGGCACCACATGCCTTACTGTTTCAGACATTTAATTTTCTAACTTTTTCTGTTATTGATGAATTACTCTGTGTGTGATTACTCTGTGTACTTAATCATGTATCAAAATGATTTTGTCATGTGATGATAGTTGTCCTTAGTTTCATGTAGTACAGAACTATACGTTATGTTTTAGGTATTTGTTTTTATTCACTGCATTATTATTTAGGATCTGGAAAACCTCTTGGGAGTAAGGTTATAAATAAACTTAGTGAAACATTTCTGCAGGGCCAGTAGCTGAACTGATTGTAAGAGTTTAATTCTACAGTTTAGAAATACTCTAGTAACAATGCTGTCAGCAGTGAACTAATCAGAAATACAGCTTTTAGAATATGTTTTGAATGGCATGTGTAATTGATGATTTTCCAATAGTGTTTAATTACAGTAAGATTTTAGTAGCTCAGGAAAAAAATCATAATAGATTGCAAATTGTTAGTACTTTAACTCAGTCTTGCATGTACCCCAAAATCATACCGATGCTTTCTAAATTGAGACTGAGAAATGCATAGGGGAAAAAGTCAGATGCTAAGAGGTAAATAGAACCTCCATAGTAAGTTTTAGGTACGTAAGTTCTTTTATCTCTAAGTCTCTCATATTTTAGGAATCTTTTTTTATGCTTTAATTATTTGTGAAGTGTAAAATCACATTTTCCTTTTGTCCACTTCAGTAAATTAATCACTGCAAATAAAAGAAGAGCATGCAAATATGAGATTGGTAGAATATTACAGTTGAAGATGGGCAAATGATTAAAGATAAAAATATCTCATAATCAGCCAGCTCTTTACTTTAACCTGAGAGAAAACCCCAGCACTTTGGAAAGAGGAGGAATTAAATAATTTTGTACTCACTCAAGCAGTACAGCAATAATACTGGCACACATAAGCATGAAAGCTGGTTTTGCAGCACCTTCCTGATGCAAAGCAATACGAATGTCTTCAGTGGGCTTGCTTGTATAAAAACAGACTGCCCAAATAAGTAAAATCAAATGAATGCAAGAAGATTTGAAGATGTTATTGTTTGTTGTCACACTGATTTTAAAAACATAATAAAGAGATAAAAAGGTTACTCTGCATATGTCTTTGTGGTATTGAATCAGCTTGTGATGATTTTTTTTATTGAGAGGGGCATTGACTTAGAGATTGTTGACTCAGTTCCAGCTTATGATTACATTTGGTTTATGTAAAAATTCTTCCTGTAGTGTCGGTTGAGTAAGTTGCCTGTCATTTACTGGTTTAAGCATTGTGCATATTCTCTATGTAAAGGTTGCTGCAGTTCAGGAATGTTTGAAGTTATTGTTATTTATATTTGGTTGGGAGCCCTGTGCTTTGAAGTTATTGAACAGATTTTAATCTTTGTTGTAAGTAAAACTGCCACTCTTAAGAGACCATATTTTTATAATAACTATTTATGATGTAGTGATCTGACTTTGCATAGAATACCAATTTTTATGAGGTCTGGTATCACTCAAGTTCCTGAAAATTAAGCTGTCATTAGATGGAACTGAAATATACACTTAAATTTTCACTTCAGCCCTTGTCGTAAAGAACAAGACTAGCTCCTCATTGGAGAGATTCTTCTGATTGCTGTCCTAACAGAAATTTGTAACAAAGAGCCTGAGGTAGGCAAGTCACAAAAGTAGTACCAGTTCACATGAAACAGAAAATAAAAATTACTGTCAGGGGAAACTGGGGCAAGAAATTAGAGTTCAGACTGAACAGAATGCTGAGTAGCATTGCTATGGGACATACATAGCATGTTTCTGCCCAAGAGAGATTTCCTTCTGCTTGCAGTACTGTATTTATGAGATCACATAGTTTTTTTCATGCTTCCCTGCCCCAGCCTATCTCCTTTGTGAAAAATGATATATTCTGGATTGTGTTTGGGTATGGGCAAGCTGCAGGGTGCAAAGGGTAAGCAAGTGATGAGCAAGATGCTGGTATTGAAGGAGTGCTAGGACTTGAAATGAGTGAAATACTAATCAGTACCAAAATTATTAGTCTCCCTTGTTTCTGCTATGTTGTGATACCATTCTTTTATCAACCTGTGCATGTGCCATTACCGCTGGGCCTGATATCACTGTGTGTCTGATTCCATGCTTGTACCTTTTCCCCGTGTGGCGTTTCAGAGAGCATTTGTGCTACGCCTGCAAACCTTCTCCATTCTAGGAGACAGCCAACATACAGTGTAATTTTAAGTGCTTTAGGACTGGCTATTCATGTGATGTAGTTGGCAAGATAAGGGAAATCTATGTCCATTACTAGCTGAATTTAAAAGTGAATATAAGTGAAGTCTGATGTATCCAAACTGATTAAATGTTTACATGCAGCCATGATTAAAAAAACGCAGAAGAATTGTGTTGGTAGTTGCTTTTCGCTTTGCTTAACTTCAGTCATACAAGGTTTGCAGTGCTTTTAGTATGTTTTTAAACATCCTTGCCAGATACTATGAAGTCTGTGGTTTGGGGGTGTAGCTTTGTTTTTGATCAGAGTGTTTTTTTCTGAGTACATTTTTTGTGCTTCAAGATAATAAATGGGGGAAACAATTTATTATATTTTTTTTTTCCTAGCATTGCTGTATTTTTGTTTTGGACATCGACATTAATTTTGGCAGATGCTCAAATACCAAATTGGGAGTGGATTTACTAACAGATACTTACTTACAAGTGGTAATGCATTAGACTTATTGGATGCATTAAAAGAAGATAGTGATTAAAACTGTAGCAATAGCTTAGTAAGGGCAAGTTTGGTCATTCAGAATTGTTGTAAGGTTTTAAAATGCCACAGACTAATTATTAAGGACTACAGCTGGGCAGTGTTGGCATAAAGAAGGGATGCAACATCTCTGATAATAACCACTATCTTAGAACAGCTGGATTTCCACTAAAAAGAAGAGTTATAAAACAGTTAAAAGCTGTCAGTGTATCTTAATTGCTTGCAAACAGATTGTTCCTTTATAATCTCAATAAAAGCTGGTTTAAGATGCTACATTAAATGAAATGCACGTTGTTTTCACTCATAGATAACTCACGTTACCAGACTCAAAACCTCTCATTTATAGTATAATTTGTACTTTGAAAGTAATTTGCATCAATGACTGCACTTTTAGTGCTATGAGTTGTTGTTGCTTGAGAGTGCTACAGGTGAATTAAGTTGATAGTAACAGGTTGGGTAGAAGTATTGTTTGAGGTGAGAAAGTAAGGAATTCAGCCAAACCAGCAGCCCAGTATCTATTTTTTGAAAGGTTTTAACTCTGTTAAGGAGTGGGATGAGAGGCATGTTTATTAATTGAATCGATGATGTGGTGCACACGGAAGTTTGAAATGTCTGTTGCTGGAGAGTTTGTTGTATGCATGTGATACAAAGTTTCAGTCCTAGACTCTGGAACTCTTACTCATTATTGCTTTCTCATAGTGGAGCATTTACTGCAGAGTGCTTGAGGAAGGGAGGGGATTTTATGGACTATTTTGAAACACAGTCTTGGAGGAAATTAATGAAAAGACCAGTTGGTTTGTAAATGATTTGGGAAGTAGGGGTTAAAGTGACTTGAAGAGCCTTGTATAAAGAATCTAGTCTATCCTGTGCTGAGAATTAGATTTCTCAGATTATTACCCAATGTAGCCAACAAGCTGAGCAGAAGGCTCCTTAAAGTCAGTATCCATCCAAACAAAGCATGTTCCCAGAGCTCCAGGGGGCAGAGGTGGGCTTTGTGTGTATCTCACAACCCTTTCCTGAAGGCAGGTGCCCACAAGCTTGCAGAAGAGCTGACTAGCCAAGACCCTAGTGTGCTGTGTTTGGGATGGAGATTAGCTCCATTGCTTCCCCAAAAGCTTCAGACCTGCATTTCCCACTCCAAGAAGCAGGCTGCAAAGGTGGAGGCTATGGAGGGCAGGAGTGATGCTCCATTTCTTCAGTAGATGTGTGTCTGTGCAGGAGACTTACAGTTTTCCTGTACTTTATACTGATCACTTACAGGATAAAATGGATGAACAGGAATTCATCAGTGAGCTCAGAGTGGGGAATAAAGTCTATTTGTCCAGTATCCTACACCCCAGTGAAACCCAGCTGGCTAAAACTAGCACATTTTATTTTTGCTGTCTCCTTCCAGGGTGTCACTGTTCTTGTGATATTATTTTGTTTGGGGGTTTGATTATTTACCTTTCTTTAAAGTCAGCTGTCAGTATATGAACATGTTCAGCCAAAGACAGTCCCTCTCTGCTCCTCCCTACCGTGCAATGCTCCAGGTACACCGTCTAGAAATGTGGATCGGAATATCCTCAGGCAGGAGTCCTCTGTGTCATTTGGGGCTCTTCTGCTGAACCACACCATTCATGCAGTCTCTGAAATACAGTGGTCAGACTTTTGGTTTCTGTCTTGAACATAGCTAGGTTTTCTACGCTCCTCTGTTTCTTCCAGAGCCCTGCTCTTCTGATGTTTAGAAACATTCTGACTTCAGCTTAGTGGCAACATGTATTTTCTCCTATTTGAACACTCATTCAGCTTTGCTTTACTTAGGCTTGACATGTCATGGGCTTTTAGTCTTATTCCTGTATAATAGGGCTGCTGTTACTCTCATCATCCTCGCATCTGTTGTAGTAAAAAATTCATGTTGTTAAATATGGCTGACCAGAGTTTTACCTTGTATTCAGCTGAAGTTATGCTAGTGGATTGTATGATGACATTAATTTTTCCCAATCTTGACTAGAAATATCCCTTCATGATACAACGTAGGTCGGTCAGCCTGTCTTTTCTTTAAATTTTCCCCTGCCAGATCACATTGGTGACTCATAGTTATCCTGTGATCAAGTCAGGCTGATCTTTCCCCTCAGTATCTTCTCAAACGATCCCTGGTTTCCCACATCCTGTATGAGTATGTTAATCACAAGCTTATTATCTAATGGTATGGATGACCTCCTACTATTGCTGTTTAAAGAAAGGCCGGGAGGGGGGTGTCACGGTGATTTCTGCTCTGTCTTGTGATAAGCCTGAGCCTGATGGTTAGCATTTTCTGTGTCTGAGAAAATCTGCTGAATTAAGACCTAGAATGGCAGAGGAATAACTTAATTGTATATTCATGGGGTTGTGGTGTAAAATCACGTGAAGCTGTCTGGCAGTGTCGTCGTGGCTGGAGTGTTATTTTGTATGACTGATGGCAGAATGTGAAGGCCATGAAGCACTGGTAAAATAGGAAAGGTGATGTCTGTTGTGGTTACAAACCCCAGCATTATGCAGTAGCTGAGAACAGGTTTTCAGAATTACTACTCTGGATTTAAGTTTCTAATCTCTGCCTAAGCTTCTCAAATGGGCCGTAAGTAATTTTTCACATACTGCCCTTAACTTATCTCCACCTTTGTTCTATATGTGTAATATGGGAGAAAGGTTTATCTCCTGCTGGTGTGATTTGTACACTTACGTTGCAAGACCTTTAGGGGAGCAACCTCTTTGCTGTCTTTGCATGCTGTCTGGAATGAACCACCCCCACCCCCCTTGGTTGAAGGCTGTGGACCCTGTAACAGTTTTAATGATAGTATTTGAAACATTTTCTTCTTTTAAAAATGTTCAGCTGACAGTAAAAGTAAAATAGTTTACAAATGCAACTTGTTCAAGAACAAGATGTTCTTGTGATGGGTGCTGTGAATATTATATTTAAGTTTACTTTTAATCATATAGTGGATTTGAGGTATATTTTGGTAATCATCTTTGAAAGTGAGCACACTGCTGGTCTCCTTATTAAAACACTGTTTTCTTACTCTGTTATTTTGAGATGTTGCCAGATTTTGCTGTCTTTTTTTTTTTTTTTTCTTTTGTACACTGATGTAAGTGGTGAACTGCATTGGAAAACTGTGTTGGAGAAATGAGTGTTTGGCCTGTCACATTCTTTTGTCCTCCTTTCAACATGAAATAAACAGTCTTGATTTTCTTTTTAATGAAAGGAGGGGAAATAATTGCCTTGTGTACATCTTGTACATTCTCATGTTCAAATAGAATTTTTTCCCTGGGTCTGTCATTGTTCTCTTCCATAGTAATTCAGTAATGACTGTTTCTACACTGTCTTTCTACATATCCTGGATAAAGGTTGGGGAAGCAACATTAGTGCATGAAATTTAGGATTTAGATAAATTGAGGCAATGTTCAAGTATGAGGCACAAGTACATGAAAGCATATTCGAAGAAGCACACAAGTACAATAATTGTATCAGGTGGTGTAAAGACTTAAGTAGTTTCTCATGCAGATTTCAGTGCCAGGGTTGCTGCTGTTACTCATTAATTATTTAAAATTCCAAGTGCAACAACTCACAGTTCAGTGACTGTAACCTCATGAGCCTCTGACCTAAACAACTAAAGTGCAAAATACCTGGACTGAAATTCCATTTGAAAAGGACATAGATTTATTTGTTTCTCAGATATACCATTATCCTTAGCAAAAAGTAATTTTGCTTTCTCTGTTCAGAAGGGAAAGTAAACCATTGTATCATTGCCAGAGAAAATCCCAAATTAATGTATTAGTATCTGTGTTTCTGGATAGGCATTTATGAGCACAGAAAAATTACTTCTTTACAGCTCTGTAAATCACTTTGTTCGTAAACATTTTTATTGGTTTAGGAGCAGAGGACTTCACAAATCCTTACTTAAGCTTTATGAGGTGTCACTTGCAATTTGTGTAGCAGACCAAGCTGGAGAACTGTCTTGTTTGTGTTTATGGTAGTGGCCTATGATAATGGTAACCTGTTAGGAGGCTGTCACATGAACTTTGAACCTTGTTACATGTCATAAGCACACTCACAAACGAAAATGCTGAGGACTAAGTTTCAATCAAATTACTTGAAAAAATACTTTAAGAGCATAATCTCATGTGTGAACCACCAGGAAATCAAGCTAGTAAAAGAGATGGCAAAAGAAATGAAAAATACATTGCACAAAAAGTGAGAAATATAAATATATAGTGAAGGATGCTTTTTTTTCATGTCAGACAAGTAAGACTGAGGTTTGTGCCTCTTTGGCAGTGTGTTTATGGGAAGGGAGGGACATGACTTTACAGCAGTGGATTGAGCCAAGAGGGAGTCAACTTGGAGTGTGGTGAGAGTTGGACCCTTTCGTAATATCAATATTTATGCCAAATGTAAGAGAGGAGCATTTACAGGAAACCTGTCTCCTGATTGATATGTTTACAGTATAGATTATTTAAGAAGTCGGAACACAGAGAGAGAGAGAGAAAGGTTGGGCAGAGAAAGGCTTTTTTTCCTCTTTTTTTTTTTTTTTCCCCCAAAAAAAAAGTTATTTAATTGAAAAGGATGTAGAGGTTCACTGTTTTCTCACAGCACAGTTAACCGTGTCTGGAGAAAGTGAATCATCTTCTTGTCCCATCTTCTCGTATTCAACAGACTGACAGATAAGAGCCAGCATACAATGCCTTTGATCATGTGCGTTTAGAACTGCACGTGTCCATTTTGTCATCAGTCTCTATAGTGTGTTAATGAAATGCTGATCATCAAAGTGGCCGTGTTCACTGGGAAGCTTAGATGACCTGCCTCACTTTAAAAAGGAGATTATACCGTTCAGCATTCAGAGAGGACTTTTTCTAAGCAGAGAACAGAAAAAAAATGTGAGTCTTCAAATATATCTTGCTTTTATTCTCATGATATTTTTCTGATTTTTATGTGAAAACAGATGTTAGGTCTTATCTGATTTCAGACTACCTTGCTCTCAAAACCTGAAAGTCTCCAAATAACAAATAATTACACTTGTCTCTGGTTTCTTGATTGCTCTGTGCTTTTACTCCTCTGGTACTGATAACATTATTACTTTGGCCTGAAATTCTCTATAATTTCAATTTGAATCTCAATCTTTTTTCTTTTTAATTTAATGCTGTACTTGTATTATATACTCTTGTGTGCTGGTTTATCTTTTAAAAAAATATTTTAATGTTTAGGATGAGTGTGTACTTTTAGTTGTTGACTCATTGAGGCCAAGAGGTGAAGTCCACAGCTGTGGAGGTGTATTCCTAGAGGAAATACAGTACTTCAGGAGCAATGACAGTGGAAACTGATGGTCTTAGGAGTATGCTGCATATTTTTACAATATAGAGAATTGAGGTTAAGACGTGTCTCTCTTCTTAACTATTCTGTCTATATCTTTCTCTGCCCCTTTTTTTTTTTTTTATTAGAGAATCTATTTTACTGTGATGTCAAATGATTTTGTTTCTGGAGCACACAAGTATTGGGAAAAAATCACCAATGATTATGTATCTGATCCTTTTCAGAGGGCTGGGAAAAACTGTTCCTTGCTTCTAGGTTTTGTATGCCATGCAGACCTAAATAGTCCTCCAATATGAAAAAATATGAAAAAAAATTAAAAATCAGCCTGACTTGTGGTGTTTTGTGTAAAACAGTATATAGCAAATTAAATAAACCTGTTGATATTAGTGACTGAGATAAAAATAGACAAATCAATCTTAATTTTATAGGAGGGCAACATTTCCTTTTAGGTATAGGTTCAAGGGATGTGTGTGTTAGACATACCTATGGTCCTCTCTGTTCCCTAAACTAGAAACAGCTGTAAGGCACAAGTATCTCAGCAAAGGCATGGAAGACATGCAAGGAAATCCAAGTTTTTTCAAGTCCCTGAGGTGTGAGTGCTGTGGCAGAAGTGCAACAGGCAGGAAGAATGGTGTGGCCAGGTGCTTGGATGTGCTGAGGGCATCTCTGCCTTGCCCCAGGTCTTTGGGATGGTACCCAGCTCCCCCATCAAATGCACTGGCCTCTCTTTTAAAGTGGAGGTGATTAAGAACACTTCCTTATGACCCTGCAGGTGGATTGACTTAGAGTTCTCAGGGCTCCACTAATAGTGTTTTGAAGACGAACAGTAAGCATGTGGCTAATGCCATTTGATTATAATTGTTGATTATTTGTGCTTATATAAGGGAGTATAGATATCAGTGTTTCCTAAGTGATATTAGGTGAGCATTTTTCTTGTTCATGGAGGGAAGCAGAAAAGTCCAGTTGAGAAATTTGTTTTAAAATTGTATCTTTTGTTTTTCTTAATGGGTGGCATGAGGCTGATGGTGTTCCATCAAGGAGTGTGGAGTTGATCGAAGGAAAAGAGAGAGAAACCCAAGCTACAAAAAAATAATATATAGTTTAGCAATTACATGATAATTGTTTTTACAGACTGTTGTCTATAATCAAGTTTGGACTATCCTTAGCTGTGGTGAGGTGAGATTCCTGAAAATCACGTGCTTATTTATTTTTTTTAAAAAAAAAAAAAGGCAACATCCTTCTTATTGGCAATAGATAGAGGGAAATTGTAATCAAAGCAGTTAAAAAAGATCTTAAACATCGGGTCCTGTCTGCTGTGCTTAACCCAATGGCAATTTTAGGAAATAGCTTGTAACAATGTACTTTCCAAGAACATATTCTGGCTTGGAGCCTTTTTCCTGTGTCATACTGTTTGCAGAAAATTGTAATGAAAATTAAATACTTTTGGTGTCCTTTACAATGGTGTGTGAGGTGTATGTAAATTATCGAGCAACTGTGCTAGCACTGAGGAGTAATTTCTCAGATAAGTAGTGTTTCAGAACTTGGCTTGTCTCTCAGAGGGGTGGTTTTCTAGGTCTGTGATCCTTGCTAAGGCACCTACAGTTGTCTGTAAACATGGAAATTGCTGTAATATCTACATAGGCCAGGAATGGCAGTACTGATATGCAAAATATACGCATGGTTAAATACACATATTGGTGCTAAATTCCTGGTGACTTCTCTGATTTAAAAATTATGGTCACCTCTGAAAGCTTGGCTTTGATTATTCATGATGGAAATATGTCTGGAATAATGTATTTTTCTTTCAGGAAGGGTTCCTCAGAGAATTATCTTTGTGGAAGTCAAAAATGAAATAAGGTTTGATCTAGCAAGGATCGCACACTTTCACGGGTAATAAAAAATTAAATCTGCATTAAATAATAATGAAATTTCTAAGAGATATAAGGCACTATATTTTACGAAATAATTTAACATTTGAGTTAAAATGGCAGGATTCCTAGGAAGACCTTTGCCCACGAGGCAGGTTACTTTTGTTACGTGGTTGCTCACATCTCTCTCTGAAGCATGTGACTATGGCTGCTGATGGAATTAGCTGCAGGGCACTCACCTGTGCCCGCTGGAGGTTTTCTTTCTTGGTGCATTGGAGCACTAGGTTACCTCGATGATAGAATTCTGAAGAAACAGATGATGCATGCCCAGTGTCTCAATCTGCGTTGAAAGAAGGCTGAAGTGAAGGGCTTCCTTCCAATGATGTATGTCACACTGAGAGCCTAAAAAAAATTCTCTCAAAGGTTTCCATCTAGCTGACAGCCAGTGCAGGGCATTGTGTCAGCTTTCTTCCCAGGAAGCTACGTAACCTAGACCTGACACTAGTAAAAAAAAAAAATCTTCTGCATGTCATTTTGCTGGGTAAGTTTGTAATTAAGGGTCTACATTAGAGAGCTACTAAAACTGGAGAGAAATTGCACATTTCTTAGAAATGATTACACTTTTTATTTTGTCTAATAAGATCTGACTATATTAGTAGAATTTAATACTTGAATAATAGTAGTCGTAAATGTAGCAGGAAGTTTTAAGTAAATTCCTCAAATACTTTTATATTCTATGGTTATCCTTCCCATGCATGAGTAAGGCTATGAGCACTTGCTAAACATATCTAGCATTGTAGCTCTGCACTATTATCCAGCATCAGTCTGCGGTGAATATGAATTCCTAGACAAGGTAATAATTATGTTCTGATACTTGTAAATATGTAAGCACTTGCATACCTTTATTATTATGTGTAGTTTGGTTGAGTCATAATTAAGTGTGTGGGAAGAGGTAAGATTGAGCCCTTATTTTACATAACTAAATTACTCTTCAAGGATCATCTCTAACAATCCATGTGCAGCAGCCTGTGATTTACATTGGGTAGTTTATGTATTTTAGTACAAAATAACCATTAGTTTTCAATAAAGGTGCTTCAGGTGCATTGGCTTACAGCCTTTTGTAACTCCTGAGTTACCGTTGGTGAGCTGTCACTGTAAATCAGCTCCTCTTGGGCTGAAGTTTGTCATTTGTAGTTAGCATGTACAAAAGTTATAATGTTCTGTGAGATATTACAGGGGAAGGACACTCTTTAGAATCTGACAATTACAAGGAGTGAAGTTTTCTTAGGCTCCCATGAGTGAGTAAGAAAATGTAACCAGCAGGAAGTGATACCATTGCATTTCTTGGTATGCTCAAAAAGTTTAGAGAAGTGTTTCTCTGCCTTTTAGTGAAAATTATAATTTAAACTTCTCTGTAGGACAGTGTATATATATGCAAAGATGATTAGAACCTCTTTTGTTAGCTATAAATATCCAATTAATTTCAACAGCAGACTAGAATGGGCTAAAAAAATGCTGATACATGTTTCTAAAAGGCTATTTTTAATCAACTGTTCAGATGAAGAGGAAAAAGTTACATGATCACAACATACGTGTATTTTTATAGGTATGTGATGTGTAGGACTGAGGTTTTGCATCCCTTTGTATATTTGTTTGGGTTCTATGTTTATCTTGTGTTTGGCAGACAGCAAGGAGAAGTTTCTCTCCTTGAGTAAGGCAGTGGCATTTCTGTAGTTGTTGCTAGTTGGAACGAGGCTTCCGTTTGCGAAGAAAGCAGGAAAGCAGCTTGGTCTAGGCTTCCATCAGGTTACCGTCTCGACTGACTCTGTAAGAAGGGAAATTGATGGGAGGAGACACTTTATTTCCCAAGGGATGTTCCCTGTGGTGATTTTGGAATTACTTGAAGCAGCCAGATAGCTGGAGTTATTTCTCTATCAGTCACTGATGGGAAGTGCCTGGTTCTTGGCAGCAGAGCTGGTTCAGCTCGGTACGTGGTTGCGGCGTAGTGCTGAGGTGACTGGGTGACTCTGCTGGTGGTGTCTGCAGCAGCACTTCACAGCTTCCTGCCGTAATTCACTCACTTCACTCAAAAAACTTGCTAGTTTAAAGCTGAAATGTTTTCAACTTTTAGTCTTATTAAATCACTTTGCTTGCATAACCCGTTGTTTCCTGAGCTTCTCAGGTGGCTTTAATATGCTGAAACCCATTGGCTTGATGTGGAGATTTATAGGGGAGCTGGTGATGTACTCCGATTGCTTGCAGACCTGCATAGTATCCCCTTTCATTTTGTGACTCAAGTTTGTGTGCAAAATCTTTAATCTCACAGGATTTAGGAAACTTGCAGAGTTTCACCAGGAAAGTTTCAGGCAAATGCTGTTGTGGTCATAAGCTCAACCTTGTGCTCAGGCCTATTTTGGTAGCTCATTGTTAGATGTGATTCACGTTGGATTCAAAGAAGGTTACTGCATTTCGGCAGTGCTTCTGGTTTTGCATTGTTTTGGAGCTTCGTGACTTTTCTTGTGACTGTTTATCAGTGGTAAAGCATGTACAGGCTCCTCTGCCAACAAGAATGTTGATCACTTGACTGACATTTGTTAGTAAGTGCAGGAAGCTGCTTCTTCGCTTTATAAAGAGCTGCTTAGTCTGATAACCTGTATGTTATGAAGGTGACTAAAAAGAAAATACAAATCTTTTTCCAGCCCAGATTTTTTGAATAGTTGCCTGCAAGTTCCTACAAAGATCATGCAATGAGTAATCCCGTTGAAGTCAGTGACTCAACTTGTTGCATAAAGATTCGTGCAGACAGAAACTGTGCAGCAGGGTCTCCTCAAGACAGTAAGAACCAGAATCAGTCTTCATCTTAACACTTCAGGATGCACTTGCACTTGCATCCTGAAGTGAAAATGACCCATGTGCTTTGTTTTTAACCAAGTAAGGCAGACTTCTGCATGAGGCTACAGTGAAAAATTACATCTTTTTGTTGCTGTAAATTGTTTTCATGTTTACAGACTTGTGTGTGTGTATGTTTTTGCTTCCTAATCAGATATCTACATAACAGCTGGCAGTATACATTTCCTTTCCTAATTAATTTCAAATTTTTTTAAAGCCTTTTTCCCCCAAAGGATTACTTGCAGTTTTCTCCATTCAATAGGTAGCATGAAGACTTCTGTGACTTCTAGGATACTGTTGCTACCCAGCTGGTTGTTTTTGTCCTTTTGGCTAAAAAGTACCTTTATCGCTGCATAAGGATTTTATAGCTGGTACCTATAGCTAACTAACTTTGAGTTTAAACATCTGTTCATTTATGCGTGAAAAAGATGAAGTAAAAGCTAGTTGTATTAGTGTTAGTTTCTGGACATGAGGGAAGAATAAGAAGGGGTTGATCATGTGAATTTAGGCCGTGTGCTGTCCCTCTGACACATTCAAAACAATAACGAAAACAGAACTGCAGATTTACAGGCTTAATCAATGTGATTAGTTTTCAGCTTTTAAGTCTGTTCCTGTAGAGAAACATAAAACTCTCAAACCACACTCATACTTTGAATAGCATTGTGCATTTCCATTTCTTCAAGCCTTTTTCTTCTTTTTTTATTCCCTTCCATGTGTAATTTTTAGCATCTAGCTGAAGGAATTATGCACGTGGGAATTAGGAGTGTGTTGATTATTTAATACACTTCTCCTTTTGCTTGGTTTTTGTTTTGTTTGCTTACTTTGTGCAGGCTTTTGAGCAGAAAACTAGCCTTACCATTTTCAGGTATTTATGGTGTGGCAGCATGGAAGCTTTTACTGCTTTTCTTTTCTTTGGCCAACAAACTATTTTTAAATACTTTTCTGGCTTAGTTTCACATCATAGCTCATCTGCATCTGTTATATTTTTCTACCTTGGCATTGCAGGAGTGGGACTCTGCTGTGATCAGTGTTTCAAGGGTACAGTGGTTGTTCCTGGAGCATTACTTCAAAGACAGCAGGGAGACTTGAGGCACGGGCAGGAGGACACTGATTAAGTTCTGATTTTGCAAGTCTTACCTTGGCTCCGTAATTTGTTTACTTAAATGTGTGTGTATTAGAGGTCAAATTTGAGAGCTAATCTTTCAATGAATGACTAGCAGAGTAATTCTTGGAACATTATGTCTGTATTCCACTGTAAGAAATGTCTACAATTTCTGCATTCCACTCTGTTATTCTTTATGTTGCAAAGTAGGTGATGAGAAGTGAGCTGCTGCTCATAATTTGTAGAGGAAAGGCCAGTTTGAGGTAGTCCAGCTTTGAAACCCAGTGTATATGAATTTATTTGCATTTTTCCTTGAAAATTTTCATAAACTCACAAAAATGTGAATTGGTTGTGCTGGTTTCACAATTTGAAAGGATGGATTTTTTTCCTTCAGTCTTCTATGCAGTAGATAGTGGCTGCTTAAAAAAAAAGTAATGTGTTTCCAGTTTGCCAATTAACTTTGCCTTGAGTACATCTGCTGAGTTTGGATGTTTTTTAGTTTTTTCTTTGTGAAAGCTTCAATGTCAATATTCATAAGGAGTTATTTAATTGCATGTGGTGATATGTGGCACTTTGATTTTAGAGTGAATGGAGTTCAGTGACTGGTCAGATGGGCACTGCAGACACTGTCTCATTTGAAAATTTATCACTGAGGTAGGCAAAATAAATCTATCGGTCTCTCCAAAAGTTGCAGTAGAGATGGAGGACAAGATTGCTTTTGATAAAGTACACATTTCTGTAGTGGAAAGTCAGGAGGAATCAAAGTTTCTGTCTGTAGAGTCCTTTGGTACACAAATCAGCGTGTGTCGCTGGGGTTATAACTATTTGTATGTTCTGAGTGTAACTGGTTGATAGCCTGTTGTTGTACTTCATGCATTTTCTATCATAGCAAAGGTCTTTTCTCCCAAGCCTTTTCATAAAGTTATGCTTAATTGAGCTAGCTTAGCCCTCTGATAGCAACAGCATTGTGCCAGGGTTTCTTATGCTAAGGTTTTATGGTATATACCTCTGTTTATTGCAGAGTAATGAAGTGTTACTGTTAGCACCAGAAACTGAACTTTATTCCTGAAAGTTCAATTCGTAATTCTGAGAGGAAAAAGTCCATTTGAAACTTCTTTTGCATGTACTTTATGATTTCAGGACTTTAAATGCTACCCTGCACTGCATTCAAATCGGCTGAAGGCAGCAGCTGCGTATAAAATCCTATACAAACACATGCTTCTATGGGAAGAAATATGTAGCAAAACCACAAGGGTACTCTAAAAGTTGAAATATGTGTTGTGGTTTAACCTACATAAGCTCTGTTAAAGCTGAGATACAACAGGATGAGCCAGAAAATACAAAGAGTTGGCATTCCTTTCTTATGTGCTTGTCATGACAGTGTGGGCTGTAAAGAACGTATCCATTCTCACCTCCACAGCAAATTGTTAGCAGTTTAGTTTGGTGCTTTTTTCAGTAATTGCTGTTTATATAATGGCAAATGTGAATCTGAAGGAACTTACTTGATCTTTTATGGAAATTTGTAGTTAAGATTATTTGATACATATTACACCATTTTGTTATTATGGAGATAATATCGGAAGACCCCCTACCTAATTTCTAATCTAGTCTTGTTTATGTGCAAATTTCACAATAAACACTTTATTCTACCTCCTCTGCTTATAGTGGTTGGTTTTTTTTAGAAGGAAAGCTTTTGGGTACTGCTTAGATTTGCAAATAAGACCAGATAAATATTTTATTTTTTTTAGGATCTTTCACAGGTCTTACCTTGGACTGTAAAAATGCTTATTGTATGAGAACAATCTCTTTATTCAGTGTCAGGTGAAAAATGAATTTGTATTTCAGTACAAATGTGTTGATTTCAAAATGTTCTTTTGGTTTTATCTTTTCAGAATTTGAAGTTCTGGTGATCCATCATGGGGAACCATGTAGGAAAAAGAGAACATAGCGCTGAAAAGTCAACCAAGGTAATTGTAGACAATTGAAGAGGCAAGGCCACTTCAGAAATGTGTATGTCATGAAATGAAATATATATATGTTTGTCGTACATTTGTGTGTTTACAAGATCACTTTCACCATTACTGTTCTGTAGTTGTCACTATAAAATGACCACCATTTTTAAAAAAGTTTCTATGAGATGTGGCCAAACTGGATTTTGCTATGCTGGATTTAATGAGAGGTGTGATATTTTTCTGTATCAGATCCACAACTGTTAAAAAGCTTCTCAGTCATGGTGGAAATGAATTAAATAAAGCCCTAGAAGCATGGTATTGTAGACATTTTTAAAGAGCCAGTGAATTGAATAATGTTCTCTGTGTTGACAGCTTTCCATTTGGGCAGTCATTGGCTTTATCCATAAGAAGCGATATAGAAACACATAAAATAAGAGAATTCTAAAGTAAAAGATTGTCAGTTTGAGAAGATACCGCTTTAAAAGTGTCTTTCCCAGAAAAAAATAATGGAACTGTCAAAATGTACTTTTTATGTGTATTTTGCACATAACATAGATTTCTGTTTGCCTTGTGATAATATCTTGTTTATTTTTCTTTCTACATTGTACCGGAAGAGCATTTACACGTATCTTAAAAAAAGACATCTCTTTAGACATAAAAAAACCCAAGATGCTTCTTGTTGCTAGCAATTGCTAACTTCCCTCCACCCATCCCCACCCAAAAATAACAGTTTACAGTCTGAGCCCACACTGTATAAAGCTATTGCCCTTTGCATTGGACAGATGATATAAACAGATAGTTCTGTGCTTTATCTGGAGGAATGTGGATGTTGTGCATTGCTGCGACAGATAAGCAGCTATCCCTAAAAGGTATACGAACTAGAATTCATGCAGTTATTAGTTCTTTGCTGTCTCCTTTAGGAAAATACATAAACACACTGGAAGGAATAGGGAGAAAACAGCAGGAAGAGAGGACAGCTGGCTACGTATGTTTTTGGCTTGTGTTTGTGCAGTATTTTGCAAAACAGTTTTGTGCCCCAAAGTTTCAGTTTCAGTACAAACAATAGTATGAGTCCCAAGCTGTGGTCTTCTGGACTTCCCCTCTAGAAAACTCTTGTTGTGCAGATCCAGCAAACTCAAATGCATGAAACAGATGCATGTATTTAGCCAAATATTTTGATCCTTTCTGACCAAGGGTGTGAGATCTTGCAGGTGTGACACAGCAGGCATGCAGAGGGTGGTGGGCTGTTCTGCATGTATCCCCTGCTTTGGTCTTTAAGGACAAAACTTTGTTACAAAAACGTATCCTAACTTTTCTCCTGCTGTGGGATTACATGTGTCTAATGCGTCTGGGTGGCAAGTGAGCGAGCTATTGAGCACATATTGGGCCTCCTCAAAATGTAAAAGATTCTTCAAACTGTAGCAGCCTGTGCAATAGGTGTGAGTTCTGCAGTGGTGGGCAAGAGCCAGGTGACTGCAGGTCTTACACTTAGTGTGCAAGACAGGTCTACAAGGAAGTGGATTGCTGCAAATTTTTATAATTCCTTCATTTTCCTAATCAGTTCATGGAGAATACTTGATTCTGCAATCAAAATAACATTCATTTACCTAAAATGCTTTTGAAAGGGGAATTTATTTCTGTAGTAATATCTTCTGTCCCTTACTTATCCTTCTACAGTGACAAAAAACCAAAACACCAAATCCCTAAACTTTAAAATAGGCAATGCTTGATCAAAATCTCCTTTTGTGCATGTCAGATAGTAATTATAAGGCGACAGATTTAAAATGAGGAAATATACATTTAAGGTGCTAGTACGTATTCCTCAAAATTAGTCAATCTTGATTCAGTTCTTACAGGGAGCATTAAAATTATTACTGGCAGTAGTAACCATATGTCATGCTTTTTTTCTTTTTGCTGTTGAATATAGCTGTAAATTAGAACTGGTTTCCCACCACCATTCTGGTGTGTGGTATGGGAGACAGCTTTGCTGAAGGTTTGCAGACTATAGTGGAAATGCTGCATTGCTGGTCCTTGCTCTTAGCAATAGAACTGGAATGAAAGAGGCTAACATCTGATTGAGGGTCTTTCTAAAATTCATTACTTGTAATTTAAGGGTATTTACTATTTCCTTTCCCAAAATTATAGTGGCAAAGAACAATATCATTTTAGGAAGCTTCTTTGAACCTGTGATGCCAAATTTGCTGCACAAACAATGGGCTCCTGAAGGATAGACTAGTTCTCCAAGTGGTTATTTTGTATGTAGTGACATTAGAGAAACTGTTGCTAAACTGTAGCAATCTTAATTCTTGGTTGTCCAATACATGTCCTGTATACTGCAACTACTACCGGTTGTAGTGTTGTTGACTTTGTTTTGTTTTTGTGGGGTTTTTTGAGTTGGCATCTAGCTTTGCTTAGCTTTCAGTATTTGAATTACGAAATTAGAAATGGAGATCTGGAAAGCAATTATTTCATCAGATGTCTAACATGACACCGAGATGCTTTCAAATCTGGAAATTTGCAAAAGACAAGATGGCTTCCCATGCTGTGATACTTCTATAATACTTCTTTCAAAGTATTGCTCTTCTCTTGATTTATAAATATGCCAAGCTACAGTGATTATGTAATAAATAAGGAGATACTGTGAAATTAATTGAATGCTTTGAAAAATAGTTGGTCTATTCGATCTAAATAATGCAGAAAGTAGTGACAAAACCCTCATGTTCTTCTCAGAGCAATAACATACTCAGTCTCATTTGTCAGATTTCTTTCTCTTCAATGGATCTGCATTTTTTAGTTTTGTAAGACAGATAAAAACTATTCAATGAACCCAGCAATTTATCTTCTTTTTTTTTACTTTGGATTATACCGGACTTTTCAGTCTGCTTAAAGTTTTAGTAAATTTGTAAGTATTCATTTTGTTTAACTTTGTTCTTAGTGTTAATACTTGCATTTAAATTTACATAAATACATCTAAGAACAATAAAAAACCACAGTGGGCTGTCCTTCATGCCCAGAGTTTCTTTAAATTCTCAGAGAGCTAAGTGTAGAGAAGTAGACAGACAACTGACGTTTAATTGGTCTTTGTTCGGGGTTGTAGTTGATCTGCGTTAGTCTGGCATCCTTAAGCTATGAAATGCCATGTGCTCTTTTGAAATGACTAAAGCTGCCTGTAAGTATTACAACAGCACAGTTCTCTGCTACTCTCCACTTTGTCTCCCTCAGAGAATTCTGCACAGCACATACACTGCCATCCCCAAATCTCTGAACTTTCTTGGTATCTGTCAAAACTGGCCCTTAACTTCATTGACTGGGAAGATGGGGTTGGAAGGAAGGTTTCCAGCATTGTCCCATTTATTCCACAGCAACTACCAAATGCACCAAGTCCGTAGAGCCTGATTTCCATGTATGTCACATCACTTCAGTACTGTGGGGAGCCAGAAACCAAGCTTGTGACCTATAATAAAACATCGAAACCCAATGCCCTGGCATGTCAAGGGACTGTTTGCTTGAGAAACTCATACAGACCTAGAACATGTTAGATTATTGGGTCATCAACCTGTTTGATGTCCTTGATATACTTGGGGTACCCTGTAAATAAATACCAAGGAACCCAATTGCTACCTCTGATATCTAACTCTGAACAACTTTGGCAAATGTAATTGCCACACTATATTGCTTTCTCACAGGCCAAAACTGAAAACAGTTGTAGTGATGATAAGGCACTCTGTCTACAATGATGTAATATAATTTTTATTAATCTAATGGGTTTTTTAATGTTTTGTTTGAATTAAATTTTATTTTTTCTTTAACTAAATGAAACAATATTTTTGTTTGAACTAAAAGCTATCTGTTAACATTGGCAAAGTCTTGCTGTGTAGTAAACTTATGAAAAATCTTGCCATTCATTGCCCTATGTATGAACCTAGAGCCTGTAATGTGTTTTGCAGTGGTTGATTTGATAATTTTAATGACTGGTTCTCGTAATTAGTTCAAGCTAAATTGCTACCATGAGCACGTATCAATAATTCAGTTGGTTTCTGTGCTGCTTCTGAGGAGATTCTGTTTTCTTTCCTATTTTTTTTCCCCAATTGTCTTGCTAATGTTCAGAAATGTGCCCCCTGTGCAGCCTTCCCCCGATAACATTGGCAGAAAGTTTTCTGGCTGTCCCTGATAAGAAGGAGCTGAAATTCTGAATATGGCCTGGCACAGGATGGTAGTGGTATTGTTCACCTCATAGATGCTCAACAATCTGGAAGCAAAAGGGTTTTCACACTGAACTTATCTGATGCCCTATCTCTCATGGTTGAGACTGATTACAGACCTGAGCCATAGATACGGTTTTTACCAGGTGCTTCCTCTCAGTATGCATCATAAAGTATCAAGAAAGGAAAAAAACAACAGATGAAGTAATTTTATTTGCTTTATTGATTGCTCTGAAGTGATATTTTTGTAATATAGAGATTTATTTGTAATACTTACACTTCTACATACATGACGTACGGACTATGTAGATTTTGAAGTCTAGGGTGTACTTTTCTGTAAAAAAACTCAAACAAAGAAAATTCAAATGTGGCATTTGATTTTATTACCTTTGAATAAATAGTCTTATTACCATAAGTTAATTAACATAAGTTAGAGTGCAACCTTTTCACTTTTCCCCCTAGCAAAGTTGTATAGCACTGCTTATTTTCTACTACAATTGTGTGTTCTCTCAGTCTTACCTTTTGTAAAGCAATAAAGATCACGGGGGCTATAGTGATGTATTCTCTGTAATTTTATAGATTGATTTAAACACTCTCTCTCAAGTCAATATCTTTCTGAAGGCAAAGAAAAGAGAGAGAAAAACTTTAAAATGTTGAGAGCGTCAGTGTTTTCTGTGAGAGATTTGATGCGCATTTTCCCCAGCCAGTTTTACAGGTTATGGACTGTAGACCATTCTTGTGACCAGCCAATGTCTGGTTAAGCTGGTACCTGATGCGAGGAAGTGCTGCTTTTGGAAGAGGCAAATCCTTTTCCAGGGCATGAAGGGAAGTTCTGGGCAGTCAGGTTAAGCAGGACCAGTTCAAATTGATAGATGTCTGTTTTCTTCAAATTCCAGCATCGACCTGGATTTGGCCTTGAGCAAATCCTTTGGTGCTCGCTCTGTCCTTCTACTGAATTTCTTGACCTTCATACTGTCTAACTGGATTGTTTGTTGGGATGGATGTAGTGTCATTCTGTATTAATAGTAGTGCTGGGTGACCCTGAGTGGAGCCTTCAGGGACTACTGTGCTTCAGCTACTGAGATGGTACCGTAGCAATACAGAAATGACTGTGCTGTTTGAAACCTCTGAGAATGTCAAGTCTGCAGTAGCTATGACGTCTGTTCTCAAAAATTAACCTTAAGACCATCGTTCAGTATGGTACTAGAAGTCTATGTCTGATGTTTAAGTAGGCTAGTATCTCTACTACAAAGTTAAAGGGAACAATTTATGTGTCAAAATCCAAGTCATGTGTTTAAATACTTGACTGTTCATTATACTCTTAAGATGCTGATTTTGATACGGTCAATTGTAGTTGTAATGTTTAATCTTCCTAATGTCTAAAATATTGTAAGCTCATTGTAAGTATGTGTGGAGGATAAACTGACCCTCAGTCAGAGCTGGTACTTGTTACACTTCCATGTTTCCCTTCATTGCATGTATGTGAAGGTACAATGCTGTGCTGTGCAGGGCGACTGGTAGAAGAGTTAAAGGTGTGAGGTAAGGCAGATGCAAGTAAGGAGCAAGCTCTAGTCGCTGCCACAGCGCCTGCTGCTAGTGTTTGAGGAGGTACCTGGATTGTATAATCCTGGTAGTATGTCACTAGATCTGCAATTTGGTAAAACCGTGAGTAAATGTGTAGGTAACAGTTACATGAGGTAAGTTGAGAGCATGTTTTTCTGTTGTGCACACAACTGCTAAATTCTAGTGTTTCTTGATTTTGTTCTTGAGCTGGTTGAACTTGCATGGGTGTAAAAGGAAGAGGTGCAGTTGCTGTGGTTTTGGCTGGGGAGGAGGTAGGGTCTTAGGCTTTGTTCTCCCACCCTCAGCCTGTAGAACTGACTAGAAGAGGGAAGTACACTGTACTTTCTAATGTCTTGTGCTTCAGATACCATGCTGTTGTGGTATAGTTTCTTATACTTCCCTTCTTGTTAGCTTTGATACACAACTGGATAAATGTCCTGTCAAATGAGTTTAATGACAGTACCACTTAAATTAGCAAGGAGTTGGAAGAACGGGGATGTGATGCACTAGCCGTCCTTGGTGGACTCCCTGTGAACTGTTCTAGTTGCTGAGATGACTTTTTCTAACAAGAGTCAGTTACTGGAGCCTGAGAACATGTTGTTCAATGCTTTAACATCTTCATGCTGGAAAAATGAAGGCAAAGTTGTTTGTATTTTTAATCTTGAGGAAGCAGTAAGTGACATGGACACCCTGAAAGGGAGAAATATCTTCCTTCCTCATATAATCTTTTTTGTGCTTTTACTGTTGTTGTTGGCCACAGATCAGCATACGACAGTATGTTTTATCACCTGCTCTGAAATCGGTTGAGATATGTCAAAGCAACAAACATTAGGTATATTTGAGAAGAGTCTAAAAAAACATTTGCAGTAACATATTACCTTAGAGTGCAGTTGTATCTGTAAAATCTGTTGCAGTGAAGTGTGTTCTCCCTGTTAGGTTGCCAGACTTTACCTATGGGTACCCAGGGCCAAGCCACAGCAGAATATCCAGTATCTAAGACAGTGACTAGTAAATCTGTCCTGTAGCACTTATCAAAGCATTAAACCCTGGTGAAAGTGCATTTTGAAATTTGTCCCCATCTTTTCCCCTAATGCTACTTCTGTGGTCTTTGACGCTGCTGGGAAGAAGAGCGCTGGAGCCGTGTTTTACTTGTCAGTTTCACACACCTGTATTTCTGGTAACGTAACTGCCTGTGCAGCTAGGTCAGTGTAACTGGTTGTAAGACACGGTTTTACATGATGCATCAGTATGAAGACAAAATCCCAGCTTTGATGCTAAATGTTTTTCCGTGAGAAAAGATGACTTCCATGTTGCTAAGGTGAGTTGATTCCAGCTCTCATTTATAAACTCAGCAAGTGTGAAGCGGACATCGGTATGAAGATGATCAGGGCTTTCCCATACGACATACCACTTTAACAGTAGTTTCTTTTTGCACTTCAGGGGCTGAAGATTAATTTATTACATAATTGCAGTTATTTGTACACTGAGTGAATTTAACTTGAGCTCATTTTTCCACTTTGAGCTAAAATGTCATGGAATGTTTTTCTTTTTTTACTTAACTTCCTCATACCCTCTGCTTTAAGTTGATGGAAATACTTTGGTAGCATTTGCCAGAGGGGAAAAAAAACCTTTTTTGCAACAGGAAATTGAAAAACTTTTAAGCAGAGTAATACGACTTTATTTTTGATTGCTGAGATAAGGTTTGCTCCTAAAACCAATCTGATATTTCAGTGCAGCATCTTGTGGATGTGGCCATAAAAATATCAAAACTTGCATAGAGCTGAAAGCCACAAGGATACATACCACTTTTCCTTGATAATTAGGGGGACTTCTGAACATCGGTTATAATCATGAAAAGGCAATAATGGAAATATTGCATTTTTGTCACAGTGCCGCAGAGTGACATTCAGGTTGGTGTAGCTGAACTTCGCTAGAACTTTAAGATTAATTTAGGGAGATGTGAGGGTACTTGGCTTGCTCATGATCGAAAAGACCTAAGAGCCAGAAATCATAAATCTTAGCAAGTCTATTGCTGATGAGATCTCTCCTTAAACACGTCAGTTATTATGAAAACAATAGCCACCATTTTGGGGTCCTCAGTTATTCCTGTTCTGTGTAAGAGCTTCAGGATTGGATTAACTGTCTGATAGTGCTGAGGTGAGTTATGGAAATCCCAATACATTGCAAACATCTTGGTTAAAAGATACTATCTGAAACGGTTACATTGAAATCTGAGTGGTTTTGTTTTTTGATTTTTTTGTTTGTTTGGTTTGGGGATTTTTTTGTTTTGTTTTGTCGTCATAACTGACTTAGGTCTAGCACATTTTCCCAGCCTTTCACACCCCCGCCCCCCCGCCTGCCTTCCTCCCTTTGTCTTCCTTCTTCTTTACACCCAGTTTCTTTCTGCACACTACTTTCTGCCAGCATCTCCATATCTCCATCTCTGGTGCAGTGTAAATTCAGTGCTGTGTTTTGATTTTTCTGAGGCATTAAATAATACTGAACTGCATATTCAGAAAGAGTGAAGAAATGGCCAGCTAACACAGTCTGATTTGGAAGGTGGGAACACCGTAGAAGAAAAGAGAGAAAATTCACATTTTTCTGACAACATGTATCCACCTGAAAAATGAGTTTCTCTTCCAGCCAGCTCTCTCCCTTCATGTTGACATATGACTTTCAGCAGCTATCCCAGACTACCACAGTACATTGCTTTACACAGAAATCCAGTAGTGCCATTGCCAGTGTTTTACAGCTGAAAATCAAAATGGTCTCCTGTTATTTTTATGACCAATTGTTGTTGTCATGTATATGTTGTTTTGTCATAAAGTTGTGTTTCTTTTTTTGCAGTTGTACCTTGTACCTGTTAAAGAATTTGTTTTGTGCAGGAACAGAGGAATTCCTGTTGAATTCCTTTGGGGAAATGTGGCTAAAATTTGTCTATGTGAAGTGGAACTGTGTACAAAAACTTTAAATCCCACTTTAATTCCTTGTGTGCATGCATATATATGTATGCACACATCCATATAAAAAAAAAGTACAAGTGTATATTTAAAAATAAATAATGTGCAAACGCAGGTTTACATTCAAGTATAGACACTCTGTTTATATCCCTGTATGGCTGCAAATGTTCTCACTATATGAGTTTCAAAAGGCAAGACCAGTAAGCCTTCCACTCTGGGGAGTCTGGCTATCCGTTCTGATCACCCTTGTCAACTACAGGCTGAATGTTTTCTTAACATTGAGCCAGAGCTTTCTACTGCAAATGAAATTTGCCTTACGGTGCACAGTGATAAAGCCTGAATAATCACGGTCTTTTTTTTTTTTATTATTAACCAAATGTCTGAAATTCCAGACAATCCTGGTTTTTTGAGACTTGGCAGATGAAAGGTTGGTGAATGTGTGACTGAGAATCTCAAGTCAGTGCCTGTAACAGTTGAGGAATGTTTATATCTCATTAAATAAATTAAAGGTATTTCTATATTTACTAATACTATGTATTGATTTAAAAAATTAACTATCTTTAATATATTTAACAAATACATAGTACCAATAAATATAAATATATCTTAATATTCTAGGAAAGATTTCAGAGCTCACAGTAGGTCAGACCCGCTGCATAAAGTAACAACTGTTTTGTCTTTGGTACACTGCCACACAGAAAACTCAGCATGTTCGGGGTGATTGATGTTACTTCTGAAGCTTGGTCACATGAGATGAGATTCTATGTCAAAGGCTGTACATAATGAAGACTAAAACTTATTTTTTTTTCATTGAAATAAGTGACTTCCTTTATGCTGCAGGACACTTGCTGATAGTAAGAGGTCCTTTCCTATGATGTTGTGCTAATCTTCAGTTTTTTCAGAACTGAATCTGTGTTAGGAGAAGTTACGTTCTATATTTTGTGATGGCTCTGAACCACTGTAATCCATTACATTCAAATTGACTTAAATGAAGCATGTTTATCTGTAGGTGCTGGCAATGTGGACCTAAACATTTAGCTTTAGGATTCTTGCAGATTCATTTACTTGACAAATTACTTCTAATGTTAATTTTTTTTTTTTCTGCAAATCAACATTTAAAGAAAACCCTAATTCTTAATAAAATGTGTTCCTTTATGTTTCCTTCCGCTCATTTCTTGCTTTACAAGTAAGGGTTTGGTAATTAGAAAAAAAATAGATGAAAATTCTACTTAAAACTAAGCTTTGACACATTTTCATGGTTTTGACCTCAGTGCTTTGTGTTTTACTTTCCTGCAGTTCTCTCAGGAGGAGAGGGAACATAATTGTATTCAGAAATTTCTTCAACGCACCTGTTCTGCCTGTTACACTCTTTTCCTTTCCTTTGGCATCTTGTTTGTGTTATGCCCTGTAAGGATCAATAAAACCATCTAAAAATGAAAGTTTTGTGGAACCTGGGGGAAAGGAGGCCAAAAGGTGCTTGTAAGTGGATGCATTCAGGTGGGATGGGGAGCCCTGAGTTCTGATACCCCCTGACCAGATTGTCCGGGTGACTGCCCTGGCCAGTGGTCCTTAACGCCAAGTACATGAACAGACAGGGGAGCGAGCGCTCTGTCTGCCTTTCAAAATCTGCTTTGAAAAAGTGATGCTGAGAACTTGCAGGCGTCAGACTGTGCCCTGGGATTTTGCAGAAAGCTTATAATGCAGTAGTATAATGCAGTTAATACTGTAATAACACTGTGTTGCAGCTGTTGAGTCACCTGATTATGGGAGAATAAAAGATTTGCGGCGTTTTGGAAGCCTATGGGGCTTGACACATAGACCTTGTATCAACTAAATTGCATGTCTTCAATAACTTCTGATTGAGCCTCCTGCTGGTATATGTAAGGGACAGGAGACCCTCTGAACATGTCTCACATGTAGCCCACAAGGCAGATGGCTCCACCAGGAGCAGGGGGCCTTGGCTTCGATCCCAGCTTTGGAGCAGGGATCTCAGCAGTTGACAAGTTGTTCTGTTTTTTGCCCTGATCAGCTCGGTTTAACCAATTAGGCTATGAGCTGTGGGCTGGTGGAGCAGGTGCTGAGCTGCTTTCTTCGTGCTGAGAGCCAGATGGCCAGTTAATTGTCCCAATCACTGAGTAAGACTTGGCCAAGTCTCCTGCCCAGTTCTCAATTCTGCTGCTGCTGCACTGCCAGGTTGGGTCTTGTGTCTTTAAAAAAAATGAGGACTTCAGGGACATCTCTAAGCATCTGGACTACTTAGTTGTGATTTAGCGGGGTTAGATTCAAACTCTGAAATGGTTCCTAGCTGACTTTCATTTTCTTAAAAGAAAAAAAAATGCCTAATGCTTACGAGGAGCAAAAACTTCTTGGTCTGAGTTAGAACATCTTGCTTGTTACAACTTTGTTGGTATCGAGGTATGGTTCTGACAGAGAAAAAACTTTCCCATATTTTAAAGAATTGATTCCCTGGGATTTTGCAAGGATAACTTATATCTGTGGAGTTACAGGACAAGAATTGTGGGAGGAATTTTGAGGGAAAGGTTATTTGGAGGGTATTTTAGTTTGCCAGAGTTTCCAGAGTCCTTTTCTAGGATAATTATTTTTCATTTTTAGGAAGAGATGGGAAATGATTATTTGAATTCTGTATTTAAAAAGATGTGCTAGACTGTAAGGGGTTTTAAACTTGCTAATAAAATTGCAAATGAAGTGTGTTTGCTTATCTATATGCTTATACTTAGTCACTCAGTGTAATAACTGCAACTATAGTTTACATGTAACCTCTTCATATGAATGTATTTGTGAAATGCAATATATGTGGCTCAGTCAGTTGCTTTTGTGTCAAGACAATCCACTTCTGTTACAATAAATAATGCTAGGAGATAAAACTATGGTGTGCTAGAGGCAAAGGATGGGGCAAAGCAGAGTAACGATATGTCCTTTGCAGTGGTGGGGAATTCAGTTACAAAGATGCCTAGGTATTTCCAGCAGGAAATTTTGTTCAATATTGAAAAGGCAGACTCTTGGTCTAAAGTGATTCTGAAGTCCCATGTTGATAGTTACTTAAGTGGCTTGAATAGGCTGTCAGTCAATTCACAAGTAGCCTGTATATGAGAAGGATCAAATATGCAAGTTGATACAATACAGCCTTTTTATTTATTTATTTATTTATTTACTTATTTAGAGTTGATGAATTCTAATCTGTTTTTCTGGGTTTGGGGGTGTTGGGTTTGGGTTTTTGTGTAGGTTTCCTTTTTTGTTTGTTTTGGTGTTCTTTCGGGTTTTTTTCTTTGCATCTGTCATGCTCCACCTGTTTTCTTCAGCCCTGGATCTGTTTTGCACAGCTTTTTTAAGTCACATTTTGACTGTGGCTCTGGTGGTGCCAGTTCTACCTAGAAGTTTCATAGCCAATTGATTATACTACCTCTAGGGGAGAAGGTGAAGAGCTTTGCATAGTCTGTTGTACTTATGTCTGAAGTCTCCACTGCACAGCGTATGAGCAATACCAGAAAGGCTGTCCCAGGTCTAACTTCTTTGAAGTTGTACCTGGTCTTTTTTTATAATGAAATATGAGCAAGAGAGCGGCGGTGGAAACACCTCCTTGTTCATGCACAGGTTTTCTCTCCCCAGTTAAATTCTCTGCCTAGAGAAGCAGTTGCACAGAGCTGATGCAAGTTTGATTTACAGTTTCCTGCATGACTCCATTAAGTCCTGCTTGCCTGTAGAATTGAGGCATGGATTTTAGCCTTCACAACACATATGCAGTAATGTAAAATTCTATTTATGTGCAGAGGGTTACTAAGTAACAGTTGCTGAGGGAAATGCAGTCTTTAACTGCATGACGTCTGTGCACTTAAAATTGCCAGCCAAGTAGTGCATTAACATAGATTTTGCACGTTAATGTAATGGGGTTTGCTGTGGGCTGTGTGTGAGCAAAACCTTGGGGAAAAACAATAGCAGTGTAGTCTGAAGAGCGTCCCTGCAGCACGGTCTTGCAGACAGGAGGTGAAAACCCAGTTTTCCCCTTCTACATAATCTTCTCCGTACCACACCACAGTTACAGACCATGATATATTTGTGTGTGTGTTTGTATTTATAACTATGTCTATCTATAGATAAAAAGGTTACCATGTGTAATCAGTAAGTTTTGCATGTGTATCTTCCTTCAGGGGAAGGAAGGTTGAGCGGCAAACAAACACAAAGGCCTTTGTGACTTGTGGATAGATTGGGTGTTGATAATACAAGAAGAAATTTGCCTTGAGCTGTGTCTCCTGTAGTAACCGTATTTACTTGTAATTTTGCACAGAGGTTATCAGAGGATTTGTTTTTTCTAAGGATTTAGTTTCAAGGAATGTTACTTTGGAAAGGTCATGTGTCTAACCTTGTTATGGAGCTTATGTATTGAAAAATGTTCTCCTTAAGTGATCAACCTTTCCTTTAAACCACAGCTAGTATAACTTAAACTAGACCTTTGAGCTGGAGACCTTTTATATGCTGATGAAAATGAACTGTGGAACTGTCATGAAGTTCTACAGCTTTTAATTCATTTCTCTGTTATAAAGCTCTTTGTCTGCATATACTTGGAAGATGGGGGCGGCGTGGGGTGTGTGTACATGAATAATTATTATGGTGGGAAGGTAACATGACCTCCCTAGCTGTGACTGTTTGTTTTAAACTGGTATGTTAGCCACAGCTTTTCCGCTGGGAAGCTGTCATCTCTGGTGACAGTATTGGCTCCAAGCAAAGTGTCTTTAAAGTCTGTAGAAGCAAAGCAGAACAAGGGGAGAAACGTTGTCAGCACAACTCTTAAGTGTGTATCCGCTTCATCCAACCCTTTTTTTTTTTTGTTGTCTCTATAGAGATAGGGGCTTGTGTGTCTTTTTATCTCAAATGTCAGAGTTGGGAGAACTGAGGTTAAGCCTTTTTACTAATAGTGCCTGCCTTTGTCATGTACTTCAGGAGCTGCTCATCAGTTCCGAACACCTGTAATACAGTCTTTTATAGTCACTTAACTAAAATGGATGCAAAAAATAAACAAAACCTTTTCTGCAAAGTTACTTTCTGGCCAGTTGGCCCCCAGCCAATCCTAGTGAATGGGATTATCACAGTTCAGATGCAAGGCTTTACATTTGCCTTTAACGAACTTCATGAGATTCTTGTCAGTTTATTTCTGTAGCCTGTCAAGGTCCCTCTGAGTAGCAGGTCTGCTTTTTGGTGTAGTGACAAGTCCCCCCAGTTTATTATTACCTGGGTCTTTAGTTAAGGCATTAAATGATATTGGTGTTAGTGATGATCCCTGAGGGATGGGGCTGCTGACTGACAGCCAGTTGGACTTTGTGCTGTTGATCACAATCCTCTGAGCCAGGTGATCCAACTAATTAGCCACACCTTGTATTCCACCTACCCAAACCTTATCTTCTCAGTTTGACTGTAAGGGTAGAGTGGCAGACTGTGGGAGGCTGGCACAGGCCACGCTGAAGTCGAGGGGTATGACATCATGCTTTTCCTCTCCACAGAACCAGTCATTTCATCACAGGAGGCGGTCAGGTTGGTCAGATACAATTTGCCTTTGGTAAATCTGATGAGGCTGTTCCCATGCATCGTCTAGCCATGGAGAACAATTGCTGTTAAAGCTGTTATGTCATCTGCCTTTTAATAAAAAAGATAAAAACAGCTAAGCATTTGAAATGCTGTGTATTAAGTGTGCTTCTCACTTTACCAATGCATTTTTGCTCTTTCGCTGTAGATGCAGAGTTTTCTGTTGAGCACAGAATGTACCCTACCTTTGACAGTCTTTTATACTTGAAATAAAGTATTGCACTTTGGGATAATGGACAAAAAAAAAAAAAACCAAACCCAACACCTGGACATGAGGCCTTTTTCTTTCAAGACAAATTGACATAAGGGAGAAGAGATATGAAGTGCACTTTGTAGTTGAATGATGATCCTTCCTTGCTTGCTTGAAACCTTGCTGGAAAGATGGACGCTGGTCACAGATTCACAAAGACTTGACAAATCAATATAGCAGCCTGTGTATGGTAACTCTACAGCACAGACTTGAGTGTTCACAGAAAAAAGGCAATGCTGGCTGGCTAAGTTAAAGGGTTTGTGTGTGTGTTGGGGTTTTTTTAGTTTTATTTTTTAAATAGCTAAAAAAGAGGAAGGATCTGAAAACTAGGCACTGAAGAAAAAGGTGGAGGTTGAAGAAGACAAGTGTTCCTGCCCCAGAGTTTGAGACAGACCCAGGCAATGAATAGACATGCTTGCTGGTAGTGCTTCATTCTCCCCCAAGAGCCTGTGACTTGCACACATGATGACTGTAAATGGTGCAAAAAAAGCAGTTATTTAAATAACTTTTTTTTAACATATAGCTCTTGAATGTAAACATGATACAGATATGCAGATATGCCTTTGTTCCTGCCCCCCGCCCTCCCCCCACCTCTTTTCTTCTCCTGAACGTGTGCAGGGCTTTTAGTAGAACCACATTAATTAATCAAACTGGTAAACTGAGTAATCTTTTTAAATGTCAGTTTCTATTTGCTTTTTGGCTCACTGAGTGATAAGGTGGCTGTTGGCGAGTTGTATTTCTGGTATTACCATTTCTCCTGTCTGTACATGCATGAGTCTTTCATTGTCATCACTTCTGATACTTCTTTATATTGGTAGTAGGGAAGATGGACATTTTTACAGTCCATCTTCTTTATTTTTTCAGTCATTTGGATGTTTCTATTGCTTGATCTTCCTCAGGTTTGGTTTCTTTGTTTGACTTTATATATTTGGAAAATGGTAACTACAGCTGCTTAAAAAATACTGTCTCTGTAAACTGTTCATTTTAAAAGACAACAACAAAACAAAAAGTGCTCCTGAAGAACGGGGTTGTGTGTAGTGCAGATGGCATCTCTCTTATTTAGCGATTAGATTATCTGTTCATGCTTTTCAAAAGGTATGAGAACAGCCTAATGAAACATTATGGAGCATGTATCTTATCATGTTGGACATCTGAAGACAGTTTTGATAAGTGCTTGCTGATTACAGCGGTGTACGTAAATGGAAGCAGTTAGCTCTACAGGAAAACCTCCACCTATTTCCAGGTGAGTAATAGTGTATATTTGCTGATGAATCAGGTGTCACCTGGGACTGAAGAAGCACTGAGTGTGAGATCTGAGTCATTTCCTCGGGCTCTCAAGGTTTATCTTACCACTGGCTTATTATGGTAAGCAGCAATAGTTAACTTGAGGTGACTATTTCTGAAAGTTAGGAATGTGTGAAGTTCTTGATAAATAGGAAGAAAATGTAATATTTTACTTGTACTCATTGAGTATGAAATCACCAAGACATGTTAGAGACTAGCCGCATCATCACTTTTCCAAGGTTTGGATAAACATTATTCAAATTGCATATGTAAGTAACCCCACCTGCACGTTACAGTCTGGACTGCATTGGAGTGTAAGTTGGCTCCAGAGGAGGGTACCAAAATCTGAAAGTGGCAGTGGAACTCCTGTAACAAACCTCTTGGTGGCCTGGTAGCCAGAACTCACTAAGGTCAGGCTCTGAGTGATAGCCCTTACAATGTCTAGAAGCCCCACTGAGATAGAGTGCTCTGATTTGGTTTAAAATATGCCCTTATATACTACATAACTACCTACACATTCTGATATTATGGCTGCTGAATGAAACAATGTATCCTCTATTTTCTTGTAGCTTACTTCTTGCTTTTGAGGGCCTTCATATACCAGTTGTGGGGCAACTTTTGAAATTGGCCTCTGCACTTCATTAACATAGGTAGTGCTTCAGGGTTTGGGGTTTTTTGTTGTTTTCCCCCTCACAGTGGTCGGTAGATTTGAATGCCGATTGAGAGATTTTAAACAGTCTGGACAGTTGCCTGAAAATAAACAATTAAAATGTCATCTGTCTGGACATGTTTGGGTAAACAATTTTGTATTATTTATTTTTTTTAAAAAAAGTTTTTCCTCTGAGACTCTGGTTTTCCCCTGATATGGGAAAGTTCAGCTATTAAACATAACATGCAGGTTAGCATTTCAGCTTGCTAGTTCATATGTTACAATGGTCCAGTTTCTTCTAATCACATTGGTGCAATTGTAATTCTGCACAGTAGTTTTTGTGAGAGTGCTTCTGTATTGACTTAAAGCATGGAGGAAAGCACTCTTCTCTTGTTTTACTTTTAGAAAACAAAATAACAGAATATGGAGCAAAATCATGGGAAGAGATATCTGTTTTTACAGAAATTGTTGACATAATACCAATTACACAGAGGCGGTTGACATTTTGGTTTGAAGGCATTCACCTTTGTGAAAAACTGAGCAGAGTTTAATGGTTTAGGAGAGTTCAGTAGAGCCTCTTGCTTGGAGTCTCTGGAGTTGCAATTCTCACTGTTAGCAGCGTCACAAAATTGTTTGCTTCTGAAGAGACTGTCAGAGAAGAAAATACTAAATTTTGTGCAATGTCAGATTTCCTGTCTCAGCATTCTTGCATGGCGAGTAATCTGTTTGGTAATCTCCAAATCTTGCTGCAGACTTGGAGAGAATATATACAATGTCTGAAGAACAACTGGCTTCCTAATGATTTTCTCTCTAAAAATAATAATGAAGAACAATGATCTTGTATAGTGAATATGACCGTTGTGAAATGGAAGTTACTGTCTCAGTAAGGTTCTGCTCCTCTATTCCTGGTAATGGATGCTGAAATCAAAGCAAGCAGTGAATGGGAGAAGTTTCTATTTGTGTTGGAGATATCACTGTGGAATTTTTTCCTTGCTGTTGGAGTAGATTATTTTTGGTTACCTTTTTTGAGGTTCTCTTGACTTGTGTTGTATTGCTTTAGTGTTAATCAGGTGTATTTTTAGTGTATAGTGTATGTATAGTGTTATTTATTGTATATTTTATGACAGTCTTTCTGGTTCAGTTTAGATAGTTTCTTGAAAACTGACTGACAGCTAGAATATTTCAGAAATCAGTTAATCTTCTCTTTTGATTTTGCATTTTGTGGTTGGTAAGGTAACTAGGGAAAGTGAAAAAGGGATCCTTCTGCTTCTACCTCAGGCAAAATGGTAAATTGATTATAACAGGTGTTCTGAAATTGCTTTCTTAAAAATATTCAGAAAAGTATTGTATACATTTCAGTGTTTATTCTTTGGCTTTAGGGTGACTTTTTTTTCTAAACATGAAAAAATTGTGGATATTGTTCTAGTAAGTAATTTTATTTATGCATCATTGACAACTCTGTATTAGTTAACATTTGGTTTATATGTGAGAGACTTGCAGTGGCCTGCTGAAAGGAAAGTCAGCCAGATTTGGGCCCATAGTTGGACATGAAGTGGACAAATCCCCTGGGATGATACTCTGGCTTTCTGAAAAGGTAGTTGTTCCTGCCATGTAATTTTCATGTCAAAATTTAGCATTTAGCTTTCTGTTCATTCCTGCTAACTGTCTTGCATAAGAATTGAAGTTGCGGAGAGTTCATGGGCAAAGTCTGTCTCTTAAAATGATGAATTTTAAAATGTATTTTAGTGGTAGTTCCAGAGGAATATGTTTGAATATTTATTTACTGGATTTCTTTGAAGGAGGGAAAGCCTTTTAAGCTACAAAAGTGTAAAACGTTTTGCAGGAACGATTATTGATGAACTGGTTCTTTACACTGAGTTGCAGCTTTCTGATTTACTGGAGCAGGGAAAGAAGATGGTACTTCAGGTCATGGTTTTCCTTTGCAACTTTTTGCAGTTCTGTATTCATGTAACTACTACCCAGAACCTCTGACACTGCTTCTTTATCAAAGAAAACCACAATAAATATACCTATTTGCCACCAGAGTTGTTTTAAAAATCTATTTATGCCTGCTGTTGTTTTGGAGCACAATCTACCTGCATATCTCCTTTTAAGAAATAGTTAATGATGAAAAGGTTTAAATCCAAATTCTTACACCACCATATTGTGTTGATATAGAAGTGGGAAAGCTCAATAGTTTCTTAATTTCTTAATTCTGGTTTTGTTCAAGATTTGCAAAGGTCACTAATACTTCTAAGGGTCTTCTTGCTATGTCTTTGGTGAGATATGGGAAAGGGAGGTAACTTCTGATTTTTTTTTTAAGCACATTGAGAACAAACACCTCTGTGTTTTAATAGGTTCTAAAAACTTAACATATACTTCCCAATTGTCCCTCCTTCCTGTCTTTTTAAATCGCAGGTCATTACTTAAACTGCAGATACATTTTTGTGCATGCTTTCTCTCTCTCTCTCTCTCTCACATACTTTCTCGTTTAGGAGAGAGATTTGGATCCATAGTGTTGGTGAGGCTGTTGGGGCTTGTTAAATCCTTGGACTATTACCCCTGTCATCTGCTCTTCCACATGGGCACCCTTGATACCCACAGAGGAGACCTGGAGCCTATCAAGCATGGTTATATGGCTCAGCGGTGGAGGAACAGGGGACATGGAGACCCTGAGTTTTCTCCTTATTCCTCCCAGTTGGGGGTGCAGGGCTTGAAGAATTGGATGGATCCTAGAGGTCAACAACCGGTTGCACAACTTATGTTGACAACAGGCATTTTGTTTTTACAACCATGGAGGCCCTCTCAACCATGGAGGCCCTCTTTCAGGATCAAGGACTGTTCAGAAGAGACTGAATCTAGCTGATGAAGTCTGGCAAAAGCATCTTTACCAACAGGCTGGCCAACCTGGTGAGGAGCGCTTTAAACTAGGAACAATGAGGGACCAAGATGACAACCCACAGACAAGTGAGAAAGTGATAGATGGACTGGATTGGCAAATAAAGGGCACAGGGTGATGTGGCCAAGAGAAACCTTGAAAACAACACAGCAGGGCTGAAGGCAGAAGTTGGTTCCATGGACTATGAAGGAAAATGATACTGATTTTTGCCTAGTGTCTAACATTCATGGTGAGTCTTCTTTAGACTCAAGGTTTCAGTAGTAATAGGACAAATATTAGCATCTAACATCTGTAGCAATTTTTGTATATAGTCTTATAGTGAGGAACTATTTTTGACACATTCGTATCTTGATGAAGCGATCCCTGATAAAATGGTCAATGTCTTTCCTTATCTTCACATATTGATAGTAAAGGTAACACTAATCTAGAATGTGTTAAAGCAAAGAAGTGTCCGTACTTTTGTGCCCATGCTTTCATGGATGGAGCTTTTAATCACCTGTGGTGTTTGCTGGCTGCACTTACTTTTCAAATACAACAGAGCAAATGAGACTGACTGCAGGAAATTATGTCTCTACTCTTGATAGTTACGCTTTCCTGATGACTGTTCTGTGCCGATGACTTAAGTTTCAGTTTCTGAGGTCTTCTACAAAACTATACACTTTTGAAGGGAATAGAGGATTTTGGTTTGGTGGTTGTTTTTTTTTTGTTTTTTTTTTTTATTTGCTTACATGGGAGTTAAAAGGTGTCATGCTAATGTTTTACAATCATGCAATCTATTTTGTGTCTTTATCATCTCCTTGTAACTAAAAAAAAAATTACTTCCATGCCAACTGCATTTCAAAACTCTTACTTGAAAAGAAATCTTTTGAAATTTTGAAAAGGGCAATCATCTGTTGAATATTTTCTAAATGTTACCCTCATAAATCTGGATGCTTGAAAATATTTTCTTTTAAGTGGTGTCTGTGCATTTATTTATGTGGCACATTTACACGACCTGTGATCATTCTGGGAGCACAGAATAATAAAAGTTTCTGTCAGGGTCATGTATTTAATATCGACTGATTTAAATCAAACAGGGAAGTGGAAAAGCGCCTATCATTCAGTTACAAAGTCCATAATTTTCTGTCTCGGGTGGATAGACAGGAGTATTCATAGAAAGACTTCATGCTGTGTCACTGGTGGTGAGTTCATGGTGGCATCCCCCATAACCAAATGTTAAGTAGCAAACCTTGTTTCTGCTGTTAAAACTGGGACAAGAGGAGAGAGAGGCTGTGTGTTGGATTGGATTTGAGAGCTGGTCTGGTTCAGTTCTCTCCCTCTCTCTCCCCTGCTGTTAGGAAGGATTCTTTTTCGCCCCTCTCCCACCCCTTTTTCAGCTCCTTGAGGGGCCAACAAGCATTGGGAGCAGCCCAGCTTGAGGGGGATGGTGAAGAGGGAGGACACAGGCCTGGGAATGGGGCAAGGCTGGGGCCATGGTGCAAGTGAGGAACCAAGGCATCTGGGTTAAAATACCTTGCTGCTTTTGAAAGACAAAGGTGTCTTTTTCTCAGCAACCCACCACCCCTCAAAAAACCCCAAACCCTCTTTGTACAAGGTTTAAGAAACGTTTGATGATTTTCTCTTATCACAGTGCAGGAACAAATGCATTGGTCAGTATTGTGGTCAAAATTTTCTTTGAACCTGTGGGTCTTGCAGGTAAATATATTTTAATATCAGACAACTAGGTAAAACTTTACTTAGCTTTGGCCTAGAAATATACTTCACAAAGCTAGAGACTGCCAAATGACCTAAAGCAGTGAAAACAGTCTTCCTTCCAAATCAGTATTTTGGAAAAACTTCCTTCTGAAATTAACTGCTTGGTGTGGAATTTAATTCTTCTTTTAATCCTTGGCAAATAAATGTAAGCATTGGTTTTTAAATGCTGAAAATGACTTGGTGGTTTTTAGGGCGTTGAAGGGATAAAATTTTAAATATAAAGTGTATTTACATAGCAGTTTGTGAGCTTTCTTTCCTCATGAGCTAGAAGCTTGAAAGTGAAAATTAAATTCAAGAAGTTGAAAGTCCATTTTTGGTGTTTCAGGGTGTGTTTCCTACCCATTAAGCTCAAAGGGGATTTGGATTAGTCTAGTATTTCACTGTGAGTAATATAGTGAGAAAGTCCTTTAAAGCTGTCTACCCTTTTTATACTTTTTTTTTTTCTTGTAGTACCCTCTTAGTACAGAGCTAGTAGTAAAAAGATAGACATTGAGTAAAGCCAGTCTTCAACCACGTATAGAAATGACCCACATACATGCTGGCATGTTTATTTTACATGCTGAAGGACTGGTTCTTGCACGTGCTGAAATTAAGAATGAAATACCAGAAGGGAAATTCTAGCCTCCCTGCAATCTGGTTTGCTGCTGGGGAAGTGGGCAAAGCTAAACTGTTGTTGGGTGCCCAGTTCCTTCTCTGTGTGGTAGTTGTGCTTCAGCTCTTTGTAGCCCACAGTCACATGTGTTCCACTTGGTTTCTGCAGGCCTGTGGAGTCAACACTTTGTACTGACAAGGGAAGCCTTATGTGTTTCCCCTTACCAAAGGTAGTGCTGGCTGCAGAATCAGGATGTCTGCTGTGTTGGGTTTTTGTCAAAAATACCTGTCCACTGTCAGCTGGAGTACTGCAGAAGCCAGAAAGTTTTCACAGCAGGTGGCCCAGAAAAGGTGTTTTGTTGCCTGTAAGGTGGCAGACTGGCTTGTTTCTAATAATCTTGAATCATTCTTAGCTTGATGCTTTCACAGTAAGTATTTCCGAGATGCTCTGTAATAACTTTCATTTTGGAATAATTTCACTCAAAATACCTTCTAGGTAATGGAAGGAAAAATGAAGAAAAATATTTAACTGAATATTTGATATTGGTTTTACTCATTTAAGGCACACTTGAGTATCTTCTTGTTCCTGGGCCACTGCAAGCATCCTTTTGTGTGATGAAGCAGCTTTGGACTTTGCTTCAGGTGTCTGAAAAAAATTTATTTTTTTTAGAACTCTTCCATAAGCAGCAGGCAAATGCACCATCATACAGCCAGTGCTTGGTAGGAGTCTGGGAAAGGGCTGTAGTTTCTCCTCTGAGTATCATGACATCATGTAACTTCAGAACTGAGTCATGGTTTGGAATCGTGAAATCTCCCAGACATACTCCTTTGTGACCAGCTATTTCTAGGTTGCCCCCAGGGAAGCGTTTGAAGAGCTTTTTCAGTGCCTTTGCTTTCTTTGCTGTTTAGTGCTGCTTTGTAAAAGTGCACACATGCCGCTGTGCAGCCCAGCACCCTGTGGAAACCCTCGCAGCGTTGCTTTGAGGCAGATTTGTAGTGCTGCTGAGTGCCATGCTGTACTGTTCATTACGGTGTGCTCCCCACAGAGAGCTGCCATCTCTTTTACCTCTTCTCTCATCCTGCTGGTAGAAGAGGCAAATCAACTGGTTTACTGCCATAGACCCCTAAGGAGCATTCAGGGCTGAGGATCTCTGATAATTCAGGCAGTGGAGTGTGTTTTGCTTTTTATCCATTACAAACTGCCAAACTCAAACCAGCAATATAAGAAGTGCAATGTACAATGCTGAAAGGCAACTTTTTCCTGAAAAAAGCTCAAAATATTTGTAATCCTTTCTCCATGACTAGTGGATTGTTATTTGCACTTTTTGAAATGGTCATAGTTTTGGGTTTTTTTTTCCCTATTAACTATTTTGTATCATTCTCGAACTAGTTGCTAGTTTTTTGCATCTCTTGTGCTTTTAGCATAGATTGAGTGAGTATTCAGATGCTTAGAGATGACCTTTTTTTATCTTTTTCTGGTATATCAGATATAGGAATTATTTTCATCTTTTTCAATGTGCTAGAATATAGAAATGGTTTCATTAGCAGAAGGAAACAGGATTGCTTTTGTATGCTTTTTTTATTATTACACTTCAGAAAGACCTCCAGTGGTGGCATTTGAAAATTATTACTCTGCTGGGTTTAGACACTGCCATTGTTCAATGTATTTATGAAGCCCTTTAGGAGATGCACTGAGACTTGAGGCTGCAGCATCAACATTGTGTTTATGACTTAAACCACATTCGAGAGTGAATTATTTGTAGTTGTTCAACACGTGGCTAAAATGAGTGCTTAAAGGAAAGTAAATTAGCGAACACTCAGTCTAGATAGGATAAAGGTGATGAATGGACTGTGAAAGCATTAGTATTAGTAGCTGTCACTCTTGAGACTGTTCTGGAAATCTGCTTAAACACCTTTTGTAAAAGAGATTTGCTATTGTGTTTGATGTCAAATGTACTTATTTTTGGGTTTGTTCATTGAGTGTTGTTATGGTTCCTCTTTGATTCATGAGGTCAAGAGCTGCATCCATCAATGTGCCTGCCAGATAACTGTTTGCAGTGGCACTGTAGAAAAACTGTCTGGGTTCAAAGCAGGCAGTGTGTGTACTTTAATAACTTCAGTTTCAGGTCAAGTGTTCTGGAGGCTGTCAAAACTCTGTGTGTTCCCAAGTGTAGTTTTTGGTCCTTATATTGATATTCACTGTTCTGTATTGTGTGTGCCACTGCGCTGCTGTAACAGCTGAGGTGGTGGTCGTTGTGCTGCTCTGTGGGACCAGGGTGGGATTTGTAGAGGAAACAAGTCATAGCTCTGTCCATACTTGTTTGAATTTCAGGTGATGCAGGTTTCCTGTGTACGGTTTCAGGATTAATGTGCACAGAGCAAAAGTCATATGACTGGATTCTTGCTTCAAATTGAAAATATTGACCCGTAGTGTATTTTTGTGTCTTAAGTAATTTTGCAAATTCCTTGCCGTTTTATGAGAATTCCTGATTCTGGCAGTGTCTTGGAGTACCTACAGAATAACAGGTCACTCACATAGCTTTTCTTCTCCCTCAGCCCCTATGTATAGGGGACATGAGTTTGGGTTTGTTGGGGTTTTTTTCAGTTCATGGTACTCATGGGAAAACCTTGATTCTTGCACAGGGTTGTCTGTCCTGGTTTTTATTTTTTTGTTTTGTTTTCCAAATGAACTCTGTCATTTTAGCACCTTTCTCCCAAATGTGATTAGCCTTTGTCAGTAGTATGGACACAGCAATGGGATCACTTGCGCTCCCTCCTCAGCACTGGGGGAATCCCTTATGGACTAGTGAAAGCTGACTAGCGGCATACTGTGGATCCATTAGTTGTCTCTATCTGTTATGTTCTGAAGGGAAGAAATTTTAGTTCAGTTATTAAATATGAGAACCCCATTGTGGTCATGAACCTTTTCTGAAAATGAAACAGAATTGCTATAAAGGCAAGATATCCTGTGTATTAACCCAATTTGTAAGAACGTCACGAACAGAAGTAGTTTTTAAATGCCTCTCATAAATGGAGGGAAACATATAGCAAAATAGTGTGGAACTGGTAATGGGAAATGTAGCAAATTTTTGAGTTGAAATTCAGTGTTTTGTACTACAACCCCTCAGTATCTAAAGGTTTTAAAAATAGACTGAATGCATTTCTTCAAAGACCCAGATAATGTGTTTGAAGCATCTCTAAACCTTTTTCAAAGGGCCTTTGTCTGCCTTAAGGGTTAGTGATGGGATCCTTTTGTTTGAAACTTCTTTTGAAATCCTCCATCGATGACATTAGCAGCAGTGGGACTGTACTGTTGGAACTGAGAGGAACAGAAAACTGTCCTTGGAAAACTCTAGTCCTCTCTCTTTCCATCACTGTCATTTTTTCCATTCTTTTACCTTAAATAAGATTTTGACATGTGCACAGGAACGTGAGACTAATTACTCTTTATATAGAAGTTACTGAGTAGATGATATTTTGAGTTCCATTTTAGAGACTGAATGTAAAGAATCTGTAGAAGTGAAAATTAAACTGAGAATATGCGGTATACCAGAAAACTGGAGATTATTCTGATTAGCTTGCTGTTTAAAGGAGTTATTTCATTTATCTGAAAATTAATGGGAAAATTTCAATCCTTTTCATGACTGCTGGGGACTGAAGAACTGATAGAGGAGTTCCTGGAACATTTGCAAGAGCTTGAAGCTGTAAAGATGAACTAAGCTTCAGTCTGGCATAACCCTATTCTGAATTACAGCAGTAGACTTGCTCAGGGAGTACAGATAACTGCTATGGCATTGCTAAAATTCACCATTCACATTCTGTGCAAGAAGCCTGGTGCTTGCTAGTATGAATTTCTGTATTATTGGAAAGGGGGTTGGAAAATCTCCACAATTTAAGAGGAATTAATGGATGATTTCAGGAAGATGCTTGAAGATACTCATTAATGCAGGTCCAAGAGATTTCTGCCCACCTGAATAGGCCCAGCTGCTATTTCATGAGTTCTTGCTGCTAATAAGGGTTGTTCACAACATCTCATCTGTTTGTGTTACGCTCTGCCTGTAAAACTCCTCACAATGGATGTGAGCTAAAAACTTTGAGGTTGATAGAGGTCTCTGAAAAGAAAATAACAAGGAATTTCTCCAGCTTTCATGAAAGCAACGCTGTTAGTACTTAATCTGGAGATGCAGAATACAAAAGCAACAAAGAATATGATCACTGTTAGAATGACATACATCCTGTCCTTACGATTGCAGCAGTATTTGGTATGTAGAGAAACACTCACGCATTTGGTGGACTTAGCGATACATGACCCTCAGTCATGTTACTGTCACATTTCTGAAGGAGCACATATCCATGACTTACAGATTTTTCTTAATTTTTTTTTCCTCTGAAACTCTGTGAAAGTTCAGTTATGTCTGAGAAGAGGCAACACATACAATGTCCTTAAGGTGAACTAGAACGTGAACATCATACACACATTTTGTGAATATTAAATGAAAGGTAGCCTTGCATGATAGAATTTAGGTGAATATCACTGCTGAGGTGGAAGTTCAGGAATGTTTTGCAGAGTTCTTCAGCCAAGTCTGGAGTTGCGTGATCTACTGCTATGGATACAGTTTAGATTGTCAAGATTGTTACTGCCTACAACAATTTACCCTTTTTCTGTTACTCAAAATGGAGGTTTATTGCAAGTCAGATCTGGTTTTATACACTAGAAACTCTTGTCTGTCTTTTGAGGTGGTGTCTGTTGCTTGTCTTAATTTTGTAAATGTAGCATAGAGAAAGAATCAAGTGTTTTACCGTGCCCCCAATTCTGCTAGGTGTTGTGGACTTAAGTGCAGGGAAGATAACATGCTATGGATAGGAAGGAATGAACAAATGAGAATGAGAGAAGGAACTGGAGAAATGGCTGTGTGGCCAAAGCTGCAGTTCATGCGCTCATGCTCTGTGTTGTTTTGCTGCAATTAGAACTTCTGATGTCAGTGTGGCACTTTTCTGAAGAAAAAAAAAAAAAAAAAGAAAGAAATTTCAGTCTGTTCTCATTTGTGCCATTGGGATGGAGCTAAACATACTAGCTAAGTATGTAAGAAAGCAGAGTAGATTGTATAAGGTAGGAATGACAGCACAGACGAGTCTCTGCTTCACCTTGGATTTATTTAATTCTGTTTAATTTATTTAATTTTAGACATAACAAGCCTTGAATAATTGGTTTCTGATGAGAAGTTTTGACTTTTCTGTGTGTTTTTGTCATTTGCAAAATGAAGTAATTGAGTAGCAGTCTTATGGTTAAAGGAAAAGAAATAATCCTTTCCTAACTAGTATGCAAAAATGACAAGGTAGTTAAAAAGCTGGCTTGAATGCTCCGGAGTACAACTTTCCATTTCCAAGTCCTATGTTTTCTTGAGGACATAGCTACTACAGTAGATGTGATATGCTTCACGGCACTTTTCAGCCTCGCCTGGTACTGTGGTGCCTGCAGAATACAGCTCGTTGTAACTCAGCATTTCTTAGTATTTCCCATTAGGTAAAGATCATCTAAATAGGACTGATAGCAGCAAAATACAAACAGCCTTGCTTCTTGCACTAGTGGTGTATATACAGTCAAAGCATGATTTTTGATATTGCTATTCATTTGTTGCAAATATTTTGATAGCTACCTGTTTGTATATTTACCTATCAAAGTTTTTAAAATGTTGTGTAACGTGGAGACTGTGGTGCTCACTTGGTGGATAATGAGGAAACAGGTGAACTGAATCACAAGGCATTGGTGAGCAGCTACAATGGGAAGCTGGGCCAAAAGTGTCTTGTAAAACTGGCAGATTACAATGCAATTTCTAATTTTTATCAGGGCTGAGTGAAGAGCAGCTATATATGTACATATTCACGTAGACACAGTTGCAGTATATGTGCGCATCTTGTTTTGTAACTACTTTATGAAATGATAGAAATATTTCTATTCTGTGGCCAGCTGTTACCATGAAGTAGGTGCTGGCATGCTACTTTAGTGTTGCATGGTATTTTGGAACACGAGTGGCCCAATTCATGTAAGAAATGTAACTCCAGTTTGCTTTGATTGTGATCTTGGTGCTCAGTGGTTTCTCTCCCAATGTCAGAACACCTGCAGGATGGGGGACGTTCTCCTCACTTGTTCTGAAGTACAGGTTGGAGGCCCTAGCTCAGAAGAGGGTCTAAGAACATTGAGAAAGCCTGTCTCATGTCAGGAAACTTGACTTGAGTTCCAGTTTATATGCTAATTTGTGGTGATCGAGGAAATGTTTTTTGGGGAGAGTGAGGGAGGATTTTTTTATTTAGGCCTATGTAATAATTGTTTCATGCTAAAATCAGGTGTAATCTATAGTTCTTAGGAACTGATGCTGTAAAATAAAACTATTTTGCCTATCACTTCTGAAATCGCACAGAGTCGTCGACCTGAAAGTAAGAGCTAGATAGAATTACATTTACTATGTTATGTACAAAGGGCCTTTATTGTATAACCACCCACAAGCACTTTATAACTGCAGGTAAAGAATCTCTCCTGGCACAGTGTGAGGGAATGTAGCTTTACTTCTGTTTATTGGTTGGAAGGATAGACACACTTATAATTTTTAGGACACTGGAAAACAGAATTAAGCAACTGGCTAAATCTTGTATTTTAAAATGCTCTTTCATAATGTAACTTGTTTTAGAGGATGTGGATCATTGTTCTTTTCAAGTGATCTTTCTTGTATTGTTTTTGTTAATACAGATATTAAGTATGCCGGTAATCATGTGTCATGTAAATTTTTAGTGCAAATAATAAGGAAATCTTTTTAAAGTTTGCATTTTGTTAAGAAGCCATGCCAAGTAAATTTATATCCAGCCGTGCACTGCCATGTTTTAGGCTGATGCCACACAACTTTTCCTGTCAGTATCTCAGAGCTGACATTTGTCAACATCAACATTGTGGCTTATCCAGGGAGCAGACAGCATAGCTTCTGTGCAGTTCTTCCCAGTGATTTAACTCGAATCAGAGTATGTCAGGGCTCTGTCTTTCTAATTTCCCTGAGACTGCCAAAAAACATGTTTTTAAAGTAAGGGATGCAGACAGCTTCCTAGTAAGGATTTGGATTGACAACTTGTTTTATAGACACCTCTGAGTATCTGTTGGGTAGTGTTTTGTTGCTGTTGCTCTTAATGCCTTTGCAGCAGGTGTCAGACTTCCAGCTGTTTCCAAAGAGGAACAGCAATCCCTCTCCTCATGCGCCACCAGCTTCACCATATGCTAAATACAATGGAATATATTTGAAAATGGAGCTAACAGGCACTATCTTTGCAAAACCTAGATGAATAGTTCTGATCAGTTCAGCTGTTCCCATCATCTGGGAAAGCCCTGAAACTGGTTTGATCATCTAATTGTATGAATTGTGTGTCATCCATCATGGCACAATTTTTAGTGGCGTTTTGCTTTGGGATTGGCTTATTCTGCTGTAGCAGGTGTTGTCTTTCCTTTTTTTCAGTGTTCAGGGCTGTTCTCCATCTCTTTCTACAAAGATGTAGTTGAGTTGCTTCTCACTATAGAGCAACTAAAATAGGTTGGTGAACCTGACCGCAACATGCAGCTTACTGAATCTCAGTGGCCTCTACATTCAAGTGGCTCTGTAAACCAGTACAGATGCTGTAGACTTTAGTATGTGTCCTACTGGGTGTGTGGAGAGCACCTAACACACTGCAAACTGGGTGGATCCACAACTTACAAATCATATCTGTGGGGACAAGGCTTAAGTAGTTGTGCTGATGACAAAGTTGTTTACCGAAAGCAAGTTGTCTCCCAGTATAGCCACTGCTGATTTCTGACTGGGTCCCTCCATCTTCCCAAGGGACACTAGTTAACCCAAACTGAGGTGAGCATCTGCTAAAACTGTCTTGTCTCCTCAGCTTTGAGAGATAGATAGCTGATGGGTTTTCTGCATGGGATGCTCGGGTTGGTGCCTTGAGGCAGTGCAGAATCCTTTCTTTTCTGCAGGTGTTTCTTCCTCTGAAACAGTTTCTCCTTTCTTTCCTGTTCTCTCTGCTTTCTCTAATTCTTGTCTGCTGCTGGGTGACACCAGTAGGCTCCTAGGTCTGTCTGTCTTTCATTTTTTTTCTTAACAAAGCTTACTGTCTTTCTTCAAAGTCTCTTGAGTTCATGTGCCTTAAGTTTGTACTCCTCTGTTCTGTAGGGAGGTTGATAGACTTAACTTACCTGTCATTTTTTATCTTCTATATGGTTGTTAAAAAGGGGAAATAAGAGACCACTTTACGAAGAGACCAGTTTGGAAGTGTGCTATGTTTCTGAGGGCAGAGCTGGTAATTTTCATGGAAAGATTGTATAGCAACATTTTCAAAACCTAAGTCAGAATTTATACATTGTACAAAGGTGATTGCTCCAAAACATCACACAAAGTCTTCTGAATGAGTATGTACTTGAACAGAATGATATCTGTCCTTTAAAAAGCATAGGCATACTGCATTTCTTTTTTTTTTCTTCCTCAACTCTTAGTCCAGTAATGTTTAATATTGCATCAGTCACTTCATATCCATTGCTCAACAGTTGACTGCATGTGAAATTTACTGTGTGCATTGCTGCAAGCATGCATGTACATTTCTCTTGAGTATCAAACTAAAATGTTTTGAAAACATCAGTTTGTTTATTTTTTTAGTAGCAATGTAAATATTTAAAACTCAGGGTTTCACAGGGTATGCTTTCTTCAGTCTTTTCTAGGTAGGGAGTGAAATGCTTTGACTTCTGGCAATTTAAGTGTTGAAACTGTTGACTTACCTCTGGGCCCTGTCTAACACCAGGTAGCTATTTGGCAGGTTTGTCTCAGAAAGAGAGAAGTACATGAGTTGGTTAAAGACTTGAAGATGGCTGCTTCTAAGCAATCTCTAGCTCACTTATCTTTGCTCTGTAAGGAGAAATATTTGTGCACTATCTTCTGATCTCTTGGTTCACTAAGTAAACAATGGAAGATGTCAATAGAAAGAAAAGGAAATATGAGGAGGAAAGGTGGAAACTTACAAGTTTTGACATGGTTTTTAAGATCTATCTCATTTAGATAGGGCTTTTCTAGCCCTCTTCTTATGTCCTCTAGTGAGTTTGAAACAGATTCAGAACCCCCCAAAATCTGTGTTTTCTGAGAGTATTTCCCTTTGATATTTTGCAAAACCACACATATATATAGATATCAAAACCCTCTGTGTTAATGATTCTGTATTCATTAAGAATGTAATGTGTGCATAATTAGAGAAATTTGAAGAATGTTTCTATTTGATAATTATTAAAAAAAAACCCTAATCTGAAAAGCTGTTTGTTTTACAGAATGCTGAAGTCAAGGTGGAGGAAGCAGCTAAAGAAAGTCCAAAAGCAGCCAGACTAACACAGCAGTCTTCAGAGGATAATGAAGTATTTGGTGAGTTACTTGGACATCTGGAAAATGTTATTTGATCTGTTAGTTCAGAAAAGAGAATTCCCACAAAATTCTTGTGATCTGCTTAATGTTGGTGTATAGCATTTGAGTGTGGGCCATACAGTTCCACAGAGACCTAGAAAGGTAGAGGAGAGGACCATGAAGAAAACAAATGGGCACCAAAGGTCTAAAATAAATCATCTCTGAAGAAGGACTTGCTGTTGGTTACCACAGAGAAGAAAGACTGAGTGCAAGTGTTCGATAAAATTAAAGATGTATGCAGTAAGAGGGAAAATAAACTTTTCTCAGTCCGTAATGGCTAGGACAAAGAGTGAATTCTTTAAATAGGAGAAAGAAAGATATGGTTAAATGTTGGGAAGGGGAATCCTAAAACAAATACTAAAATGTGGGGATGCATCATCTGGAAAGTGTGAAGATTCATCATTGTGGGCCTGTAAAAAAACAGGTTACACAACAGTCTAAACTGACGTAATGTAGTTCATCTTGTTGCAGACAGATAGACTAGATGACCTTTTAAGATACTTGGAGGCCTAGATTTTAAATAAACTCATTGTGATAGTTTTCTGTGAATCCCCCTCTGCCTATAGGTTTTGCTGGTAGTTTTATTATTTGATCTGAAATCTGTATTTGGCCTTTTCTTCTGCATTAAGATCTGGAAAATGGGCAGGGAAACCTTATAACTTTGTTGATTTTATGCTAGTAGAACTCCAATAAAAAAGCAATAGTCTAACATTAATGCAGGAGGGGTGAGGGCAAGACTGAAAGTTTATCAGTTGGTATAGTATTGTTTCCATGTATTTATTATGTTCTAGAATGGAAGCTCAATGTCTGTGGAAGACATGTGGATTTTATTAAGGCTGACTAGCTTGAAAACTTTTGGATGAGTCAAATATTTTTGAATACAGTAAAGATTTTTTTTTTATTTTAAGGTACAAAAGGAATGGAGTATGAATAATTAAATCCTTCTTACTATATATGGAAACAATGCTTGTGATCATTTAAACTAGTTTCAAATCAGCTTTCCTCAATGAGATAGTGTAGTGTGATTGGCACGTGAACCTGAATTCCTGGTGTGGATGATTCCAACACTGATCATATAATGCCAGTGTCTCAAGAATCCACAAGTGGACTTAAGAACTAGGTTTCAATTTCATTAATTCAGTAGTGAAGCTGTTACCTAATTTGCTCTACGACTGCTCCACTGGTTATTTGCATAGATCCAGTAGATCCAGTGTTACTGTTTATAGAGCCCCACAGCACTGTGTAATGTGCAGCTCAAAGCGTGTAATTTCCCAGTTCAGATCTCTGGTTTTCTTTCTGTGAGAAGGATGTAGACAGCAAAGCAAGGAGACCTCTGTCTGCCTCTTTCTACCAGAGAAATCTCAGGCTTTTAAACCTTCTCTGGTCTGTTCCCTAGCCCCATGTACCAGTGAGCTAAACCAGTAGTCAAGCCTGTGGTCCGTATGGGGACTGGGAACTTAAAAATGGGAATTAAAAACACTGAAGTTCACTGTTGGTAGGCTTAAAATCACTATCCTGTGATCCATACCCTCACTATAAATTCTTGTACTCATTTAAGAAGGTTGACATGCAGTGTACTGCATGTTCTTTAAAGCTAATGATTTACTAACAGATTGCTAAATATTTCCATGTTCCAAATCTGTAACTGAACTGCTTATCTAAGGTAAGCCAATGATCAGCCTTTGATAACTTGATGTTACAAGGAGGAAAATTTCTTTCCAACTCAAAACCACTCAGACTTTAGGGTCTTAAATCAACCCTTTTACCACTTTACAAATGAAAGTCTGGTTTGTTTGTTGTTTTTAAGATTAGGTCAAAATGGGGTGAAAAAAAAAAGGAAACATGGTGTAAATGGAGTCTGTAATCTTCTTTTTCACCCTGGTCAAGTGAGGAAATCAAAGTGGATTGAAGGTGCAAATGAAACCACCTTAGTGTGAGACTCCCTGAGAGTCGGGGGAAAAAATTTTGGCAGATAACAAATTTCATGGCTCTGAGAATGATGCTGTTGTAGGTACTTGCCTTTCCCTGCAGTTGTGGGCAATTTCTTAAGATGCTCAAATCCATCTTATAGGGGATAAATAGTAAGCTTGAAACAGTTTTCCCTAGGTGAGTTATTTGCTGTCCTGTGACTTCAGTGATTAGATTACAGACCCTGCTCAGTTATTCTCCCTCTGGGCTGATCTATTTCAAGCTATCCCTCATTTCTTTCTTTTTTCTTTTTCCCCAGTGATGCTAGTTATAATGAGCGCACCAGCAGTTGGTTAATTTATAGCTTCAGCTTTGACTGGAATCCCTCTTCTGAGTAATTCTAAATAGCCTCCAGTCTCTTTGAGTGGGTACAGCGCAGTGTTCCCTTTTCACATAGATCGCTATCTTCTGTGCCTTATTTACTTATTTTTCAGGAACATCACTGTCCCCAGCTTTCTCTGGACAATGCCACCCCCTACAGAAAGGTTAGCGCAGGCACCAGAGAAGTCAGTTCCTGCCCGATGCAGCCGCTGAGCCCTCTTCAGAAACGGGGGCAGCAACCCTTGCCTGCTGCCTGCCTGTTCTGTCTTGGTGCTGGGTGTGCAGCAGGCACTCGGAGGGGTGGTGTCCCCCTGCATGCACCGCCTGTCCCTCTTCGCTGAGCCACCCGGTGGCAGCAACTGCCAGTCCCTGGCAGCCACCAGAGTGCCTGGGTTGTCAGGTCAAAGGCTCTTGAGCAAAGGAGACAGAAATACCTTCCTTTGCTCTTGTGCCCCGCCCCCTCTCCAAGGTCAGTATTGTCTTGGACCAGGTGACAATATGATTTTTCAGGAAAAGGGAACTTTCTGTGCTGTGGACAGATTGGAATAGATGCGATTGCTAGAGATTGTTATACAGAAGGTATCTGAGGGAGCTGCAACATTTGAATACAGCAGTATTTCATTTGGAAATGTGGTTTCTGCATTCTCTATTGGTGGGGTACAGTTTTGGAGGCAAGCACATTATTATTGATTGAAAATGTTGCGGTACTAAGGAACCAAGTATGGATACCTCTTTCAAGTCTGCTAGACCCAATAGCATTCTTTGTAGATACAAGCAAGGATTGATCCACTACTGTGGAGAGCCACTTGTGAGCGAACATGAATGTCAGCTTTCTTCTTCTACTTCCTCTTCTTCGTATGGGTTGCATTTGGGAGTTAACGTTCTGGAGGTTTTTTTAAATTTCTCTTTAATATTTATTTTTATACTGGGGTATAGCTGAAATGTCCTTACCAACGATAAAGCTGTATTGTACCAGCTGCTTTAAAAACATACAAACAAGTCAGGTATGTCTTGTGTTTCAGAGAGCAAATTCTCAAAGGCGATGAACTTTTTATACGAGAGGATAGAGTGGAGAAATGGAGCATAAGGGTAAGGATATGGGAAAGAAAGGAAATCTAGTCTGCACAGTAATGGCATTTGTAACTGAAATTCTGAATTAACAAGAGTTAGTTTTGTTTGTCCTTTGAAAGGATTTTCTTGTGACACCCAACAGAGTTCTGTTGTCTGATATATACTGAATATGCATCTGTGATGTGCAACTAGAATGTCTTGCTTGCTACAAACTTCTGTTGAACTTGCACGTAGTCAACATGGTCTCTGTTGCAACCAGTATGTATTCAGAAAAGGATCATGAATGACATCTCAGTCCAAGCAAGAGAAGAAAATTGCTGGGTAGAGTGCTATGCATTTGAAGAAATGCATCAGAAGGTGACTTCCAGAGATTATTTTCAGAAGCCTATTAGATCCACTAGTACTCTACAACTGTGAGATGGAAACATGGGAGCAAACTGTCTGACCTTCCTCTGGTACAATCCCATATTGCATTAACTTGGAAAAGGACATAGGCAGATTTTTATTGATACTTTTTTTCCATAGGGTTGAACTAACGTAAAATTACAAGTAAGGAAAAATTCTCCATGGGGGAACTGTAGTATGTTGACAGAGTATTTCCCTTTCTGATAGGAGTGAATAGTCAAAGTGTACTAACTTTCCAAGATACAGTAAGTCTTGGTCTTCTCAAACAGGAAAGTTTTATTCCTATCTAGCAGATCAGGTCTGAAATTGTATCTGTGGATGTGGCCATGATTCTCCATGGCTTGGTGCTTTCCAGTCATTCGTGCTGGGACTGGAGTTGTATTGTGGAGCATCCGTTTTGGGTGGTGGTGGTGTTTGGGTTTGATGGTTTTTCTGGTGTGTTTTGTTTTTATGAAAAAGGTGAAATTAACTCTCTTTTTTCCTCTAAAAGAAAAGATCAGAATTACAGAGCTATACTTCTTTTTTCTTCCCCCTTCACTTAGGCAAGAGGTGAGCCAGCTGTGTTCCGAGCATGGCAAAGTGACACTAAATGCAGCTCTGTCTGTCATTATGCCATTCTAATTGCAGTACTGGGTACATCCTGAGGTATCTTTTTGTATGCAGCACTTAGAGATATAGCTAGAAACTGTACATTCAGCACAATTCCACGGCAACCCTGACTCACCCTGATTCAGTGCTTATGCTGACGCCTGCTGCTGTGCCCTACGCAGAATGCCCTGTGGATAGCTGTATAACCTCATGCAGGCTGAAGAACTTCTGTCTCCACGAGATTTCCATCTGTAATGGTTTGACCGATGTAGTCACGCTCACCATTAGCCTCCCTTAACATGGGAGGACAAGGGTAGCCACAGTTGTTGTAGGAATTTTTTGGATGCTGTGTATCAGCTACCAGTTTGGGGTGGGTTTTTTTTGTCCAGTTGGGGATTTAATGATGGTATATAAAGCCCATTCTCCTGAAATAATAGATAGTATCAATCTAGTGCAAATTAACATGTGGTCGTACAGAATATATTTACAAGGTGGGAATGTATATGATTGTGTGTTATATTTGCATGGATTTCACTCTTTTTCTTGTATACATTTTTGCTTTTTGATCCTTGTTTAAAAATCAGCGAGGGCAGAATGCAAAAGGAGGAAGCTGGAAGGCACTTAGCAGCTCTGGGCTGCACAATGCCTTTATCAGGAGGTGATGTGGTCCTGTCAGGAGCTTGCTAAAAGCTGAGGGTTATTGTAGTTCAGTGACCTTACTGGGAAGCTTCTCTCTTTGTAAACACAATCAATTGTGGGACACAAACTATGACTTTAATGCAAAATAATGGCAAGCTTACACACTCACAAAAAAAATCAATCTAGTGAGAAAGCAAATTGTCCTAAAATAGGTTATTACAACAATGCGGTTATTCCCTCTTGCATGAGAGGTAAATGGGGGAATTTAGTCTCCTGTAGTTTTTCATTATAAGCTAAGTAATTATTCTCTTTTTCCAACTGTCCACATATTTCCACTTTCCTTGACCAGCTCTTTCCTTTTCCCAATTTCTTGCAAGACTTTGCCTGTCTGCTTTCATCCAGAGATCACTGATTTATCAAAATTACAAGAGAAAATCTGGATTAACTTTCTGAGATAGAAAGAATAGGTTTACATTTTATTAAAAAAGTTTGGCATTTTTGTGCAGTTGTTGGATCTCAGAGGTGCTGCTCACAGCTTTGTCTTTTTAGTGTGTTTATGTCCATCTAAAGCTTCCTGCCCACCCCAGAAAAGAACTGAAACTCTGTTCTTGCAAGATCTTATGTATCATACAATGCTTTTTGCAAACTATGTGTAGTTTGTATATGGACAGGAGAAACCGAAGACTAGAGAACTGCTGTGGTGGAAAGAGATCCACGGGATTTCAGAGGCAGCAGTAGGCCAGCTGGTGGGATTTTTTGTTATTTTAGGTTTTGAAGCTTTTTCTCAAGTACAGATACTTGTATATGTTACGTTAATTCTGTGGTTGATTTGGTTATGGCTCATTTTAATGGATTTTCTTTTTTTAACAATAGCATTCAAATGTGTTTGTTTTTCTGGCAGCCATCTGATGCTTTAAACAGTAACAGTAGCTCTTGGACATTTAACTAGTTAATATGCCATTATAATTAAGGTACTGCTCTACAGTAGCATCTAAACCTTTAAGATTACTTTCAGCATGGCACTAACGTTTGCCACAAAATTAGTGCACAGTGTGCTTAAGGGTTTTTAACGAGTCTGATCTGGTATGATTTTTCTCATCTGTACCATATTCAAGCTACATGCATAACAGAGGTTTGGAGTTGTCTTCTTTCATAGGGGCTGGAGTTGTTAACTAGATTAGTTAGCATAGACATGGACCTGAGCCAGTGATGCCTGTTGTATTTTCAGCAGTGCAGGGTTGGTGGGCTGTGCTCGCTGTAATTAATCAGCATAATAGCAGTATAATAAATGACTTGTTTATTATTTTAATGCTTGCTATACAGTGTACAGTATGTGCTGCTTCCCCGCCCCCCCTTGTTTATTCAGTAAGAGTGAGTCTGTATGCGAGATGGGGGGAAGCACAATAGGCATTTACCATCCTATTGTTATCCAGAGCACACATTGTAGCTGATTGTAAAAGTGAGGATGGTTAAGGGTGGTCTAACATCACATGTTGCTGGGTGGTGATATGAGGCCTTTGGCTAATTAGCTGGCTATGAAAACAAGTTACTCCTTTCCTAGTGTATTTTGTTGTCTTTGTTCTGTTAGCAGGCTGTGGCCCAAGGGAGTATTCTGTTTGCACAGAAGAAATGATGCCAAAACGGCACAGAGTAACTGCTCAGAGACAAATTTTGTCTTTAAGCAGCAAAGGTATTTATTTCGTGCAATGTTGGGGAGCTAGCCAATTGCACCGGACAAACTAGCTCCGAAGTTTTCAGTGAAAAGTCAGGTAATTTATACAGTTTTTGTGAGAGGTTACACAACATCTTTACATACATATTCATTTGATTTCAACACCTAATCATTCTATTCATAATAGGTGGATCTAGGTGGAGTAAACCTTTCAACTGTCTTTGTTCAACGATTTCCTGATTCATGGTCTCCTCTCCTTCAGGTGCCCACCTTATCTTTTCTAATTATTCAGAGTACCTTCCTTTAACATCATCATCGGTGGAACCTTTTCTAATTATTCAGAGTACATTCCTTTCTCATTGTACCAAACTCATCCTGACTAATGTTTTTAAGACCTTGCTCTGTTTCAGAAACAGAGTCCTTAGTGTTCTCTGCCACTGATCCTTATGTACCATCCAGTTTGGTTAAGGCAAATTTTTATCTGTAAATGAATTAAAAGTGCTTCTGAAAGATCTTTATTTGGGGGAAAGTAGCTGGGATGTTGCTGTTGTCCCATTTCCAGTTTTGTTGAGGCTGAATAAATGCTCAGTTCTGGTTTGAGTGAAATAAGAAGTGAAATAGTCCTCCATGAGCCAACCACTCTTCTGTTGTGTTAGCTGAAACAGCTGTTGCCATTAAAGTTTCATTACAATATGACTCACATTTTAATGCAATGGCTAGAAGAGAGCCAGAATAAATTTTTGTACAATCTATTAGGACATGGAAACACCAGCTGAGATTGATAAGCCTTTTTGTATTAAATAAAATAAGAAAGTGACCTACTTTGACTTACTGCATAATAACAACTACAGAATTTCATTGGGTAATTCCTGGATCAAATCCATAATACTTCATTTAAGCCAGAATAATGTCCTGTTGCAAAAATTGTATAAACCCAATGGATTCTCCTCAGGCTTTCAGTGGTTGGTTGTCCTGGTTAAAAAGAGGCACTTTACTGATGGTCTAGCCCCCCTAATTACCTGTCCTCGTGCAACTGGGTTCCATTATGCGACCAGCACATCTCATGAGAGAGAGATCCTAACCCAGATTTTTTTCTTGTCTGAATGCAGAAGATAGAAACCAGGGGGAAGGGGTATACAGAGGTAAACGTCTTGCCCTCATAAGCACAATAGGTCACTGTGAAGTTGGTGCTTCCTATCCAGTGTGCTGATGATGGGGTGAAATTTCAGTTCCTTGACAAGGTCAGATGGGCCTATTAAACTCCGGCTTCGATTTTTTTTAGTGGTACTTTCCACTCACACCCCTATTTAAGCCTCGTTCTTTGGCGATATCGTAATTAGCTCTATTGACTTCAGCCAAACTGTAAAGATCATGAGTTGAGCTTAAAAATAAAAAATCCATCAACCTGTCCTTCCAGTATTAAAGGGGTGGACTGGACTATGAAAAATGGTGTGGGTTTTCTTATCTTCAAGCTGTTGCCTGAAGAGTGTGGAAGGGTGGCAAGAGATGCATTGTGGCTGCATCCTCTTGTCCAGCAGCAGTTCTTTTGTGCAAGTACCAGACTTGGTATGTTACGGGTAGAGCTCTGGAAGGGAAAGCCAAGCACCAATAAGCCCACTGTGAAAGGGTGAGAATGGATGAAGCATATTGTAAACACCACACACAAGCTGTTTTGGTGGTGACCCTGACAAAATATTTTTATTTCTATGCTGAGTTAATCTAAATTGTGCTTCAGCCTAATGTATGACATTTGCAATTGTGTCCGCAAGACTGAAAATGAATCTAATGATAGTGGAAAGTGAAAGCAAGGAGGAATGCAGAGCTTTTGAGTGAGTGAATTAAAATTTGCAGGACTTGGCATCTGTCAGCTTCCCCTGGGTTCTCCCATCTCTGTACCCTGGAGCTCTGTGAAACTGCACGGCTCCAGTACCATGTCAGGCAGCAAATCCAACCCTTACTTGAAGCTATGGCTTTCTGTTACACATTTGTTCAAGAAGACTGACTGTGGTTTGGCTTAACTCCTTCAAATGCAGCTTGGCAGCTCTCGTGCAATAGCTTAGTTTTATGGGCGTGACAGTGTCCCTTTAAGTGCTGACAAGGAGGCACAGAGCAGAAATTCACATCTGAGGTATCTATTTTTGATGAGGAAAATAGAAGTGAAAAGGACTAGTATTTACTGGTGTGCACACACTGGTACTTGTACAGAAACATCCTGGTGGCGACAAGACTGCAGTCGCTTACAAGCCTTGCAAGGAGCAGAGAACAGCCATGATAATGCTGCTCTTTATTTCCAGTGCTGTTCAGAGCGGGCTCTCTCTCTAGAGCCTTCCCTATGCTTCCCTTCTCTGTTGCCAATGAAAAGCTTGGCTTTCTTTAGGCCTTTTAAATATTTCCACTTAATTAGAAAGAACCATTTTTCTACTGGATACAAAGTATCTCCATCAAAATGGAACTTTAAGTTAGTCTGAGTGTTTTGTGGTAGCTATCATCCAATGTGATTCCCCCCCCCCCCTTTTTTTTTTTTACTGTAGCATCTTAATATTTCTGTTGCTGTTGTGCATGATACTAACCATGGAAAACTTAAAAATGTCGCTAATAGTGCTGATGAGGAGGACTGCAGCAGAAACCAGCACTTCAAAGACTAAAGTCAGTTGTTTAAACAAACACATGTATGGATGCTATTGCAAAAAGTACTCCTGAATCTCTGTTTATCTCAAGTGACTTCATTAGAAACTGGCTAGAGATAAAAGAAATTCACAAGAGTTCTCATTTCTGTTCTGAAAGATCTGTAATAGCATTTTCTTTTTAACCTTTGCTTGCGGAAAAAGTGATAGGTTTTGGACACCTAACTAAGCCACCACGCAACGTTACCATAAATAGACTTTGTTTCACTGAACTCAGCGGAGACAAAATAAAAAAATTGATGCTTCTAAAATAGGTACTTAACATTTGAGAAAGTATTCCTTCCTTGAAATAAGTGGGCTTCCTTGAATGTTTATCAGGATGTGCTGACTCTGTTTGCCTTGATTTATCTAGGCAGGACCTGCTGGTTTTCCAGCACAGTAACTCTACTGGTTTCAACAGAGCTATGCAGTGGTTATGCCTGAGTTCCTACCAAGGAAGATCCTGATCTTAGGTCCATGGTAACGTGAAGTTCTTGGCTTGACTAGCAGGCTTGAGGAAGCCATCTTTCACATCGAACATTCCGCATGCCACTGAGGCGGCTTCAGGCAGAAAGACATTGCCATTTTCTTGTCTGCAGGTGTCTTGCAATACAAAGTCAAATGGGAGAGGTAGAGAATTTTATTCTTGAATCGGAAGGCTAAGTTTTAAATGCAGTTCTGATATTTACTGTCATGAGTGAACTGAATTTTTTGCAAAGCCTTTTCAAGCAAGATTGGTTCTAGTCATGGTAAGTTTTTGCTGCTTCCCCTATTCATCAGGTCTAAAATGTTCCATTATTTCATTTTTGTAAGGTAAGGTTATGGTGTGAGCAGGAATTTACTACATCAGCAGCATTGTTCTGTTACCTTTTACTTTCTTTCAGGCTGTCCTTTGCTTTGTGTGTCATATTCCATCTTGTATATAAACTGGACATCCTTAAAATGACCACAAGATCCTCTTGTTTTGTCTCCAGATTTTATTGCTATGCTATCACATTCCTTCTGCACTCGTAAATACAGGAAAACTATTATAAAATAGGATGAAATGGAAAAGTTAAGACAGTGTGGACAGCAGTTATACAATACTAATTTAATTCTGAATCCCCTACTCAACATGAAATATAAATTCTGAAAGTTTACTTATTTCAGTTGATTTGCCAAAATTTCTTGCAATAATTTTACTGCTGTTTTAAAAATACCTAAGTCTGATATGAAGATTTGAAAGAAAATCTGTTTCAAGATCTATGCTGAAATAAAACCCTCAACCAGAAACTGTCAAGACCCCTGAATAAGAAAAGCTTCCATCTTATTTTTCCACCAAATTACTGTGCCCTTGCTGTGAGGAATCAGTGCTGGCCAACATCACTGTGAACTGCACAGCCTACAAAGGAGCAATGATAAATGGAACTAAACAGAGGAATTTCCCTAGATTTCAGCAGAAATGGGAATATGCTTTAACACTTTAAAATACTGTGCAGATTTTGACACAGTTATTTTGGTGGAACTTGGCTTAAAGGGAGAATCAGAAGATTGGGCAAAGTAACTGTTTTGCCCTTCTCCCTCTGTGATAAATCCCCCGGGCTCCAGCAGAGAGGTGTTATCTCTGTTTCCATATGCCAGCAACAATAAATCTGGCTTCTATTTCAAAATCATGCTCACCTGATTGTAGCAATTTGTGTTTAGTGGCCTCTTTTCAGAATGTGGATTGGAGCAATCAATGGGATTAAATCTAATTAATTGAATTTTCTGAAAGTGAGAAGCCCAGGAGGTGAGACTTTTAAATGCATGCATGCTTGGGAATTTTCTTTTTCCTTTTTAACTGCTCTAATTATTTTTATGGTGCGCATGATTTTTCTTCCTCTATTACTGAAGTACCATAATCCTAATGCAGACTAATTTCTAGCATTATTTCAGGTATTATTTATGCTGCAGAAGCACCTAGTTGAGGACTAGGACCTCGCTAAGACTACTGATTTATAAACGTAATGGGAAGATCGTAAGAAAGTTGCTCTGCACCCATTACAGCTGATTCCCGTTTCTCAGAGTAAGTACCTTCTCTGCCAGTCAGGCTACATTTGCACCAAGCGGTTTGTTGTGCTCTAACTGCAGTACAAGAATCAAATTGCTCTAGTTTTTGCAGAGGAACTCCAGTTTCCTGATAAAGCCTGTTGTGCTTGGGAAGATTCAGTGGCAGAATCACAACAGCATAATTACTCTGTTTAGAAGTGTGCTTCATTAGCACCCTCTCTACATGCCATTTCTGCTCTGGACAGAGTTACAGTTGCAGTGTCCTACCTGTACCGATATAGCTCTGCTAGGGACTGCTCCTTGAAGGCAAACTTTTCAGTTATTTCTTTTTCCAGCCCTTCTCATCAACAATCTTTTTATATTGACTTTCAATTCTAAATAAGTGACGGGGAAAATGTCTTTCTAGTTTCTAAGTTACACTTTTCCCACCTGTGTTATTGGTGCTTTTGTTTAACATACATGCTGATTACAAATGTCTCCTGCAGCAAAAATATGAGGCCTTTTCTAGTGTATTTTCTTAGTTCTCATGTAAAAGGACCCTTTTTACTTCTACCTAAAGTTAAGGTACCTATTATAGGATTTCTGAGTCTGACTGTTCTTGCAAATTATTTTCAAGAGTCCAGTAAAAAGAAAATAAGAAAGCAGGCGGAACTGCCCTTTCAAGAAAACAGAAGTGAATGTCTTGAAATCAGCGTGTTACTCAAAATCACACGCTGCTTTGGCTAGTCATTCTGACTCCCGACCTCTTTGTAATAATCACTACTGTCATATACAAATATTTGATTTTTCTAGTCGACTCCCTGTGTTTTTCAGGTATCATAATCATGCTCTTTATCAGGAGTGAAGTGTGGGAAAAGGCTGAATATAAGCTACTTGGAGATAGGGAGCTATTTAAAATTAGGGCATTTTCTCCATCATCTATGTTAGTCTGCTTATGTTGACATAGTTGTGATGCAGCACTGCAACATAAAGACTTGCCTTTTAAGGGCCAGATTCATAATTCAAATATTCTGATTTGAATAAAAATATAACCCCTTTAACAGATTTCATTGAGGAAGTATGACAACATTTGATCCTTATAGCAGTTTTATTTAGATGTTTTATTTGTTGTTTTGATTAGAGAATAAAAAGGGGTTTGATTTGGAGGTTCTCAGTCAGAATGTTGGAAAGGTGGCATTTTTTTGACCTATAATGTTAAAAGAAAAAACATCTGTGCCAAATAATGATATTTTCATCTGAGTGAAATATCCTAGTATTTCTTGGTTGTAGAACTTCTAATGAGGTCACATCTTTCTAAAAATTGCAGTTTATTTGCATGAAGTGTAGGTTTTCAGAATCATTCAGACCTACTTAAAATTTCATGGTTACAATAGTGCATTTATTTTAAGGGTATTATTTATACACTAAAATAAGGAATCATGCTAGTAAGCCATGTTTTCCAAGGGGGCAGGGAGACTACAACCCTGATTGGGGGAAGGAATTTAATAAGGCATATTTATAGCTTTCGTGTGCTGTACATGCATATGTCTAATTCCTAGTGGGGTCTAGGCTAGTTTGTGTGTTAATTCAGAGGACATTAATATGCACACAGTGGAGATGCATAAGCAATTTCCTCGTCTTTCTCAAGTGTAAGTTGAAAGTACATCAGTCTTCTGTAGATTTTAACATAAAGCATGAGTTCTTGCCTATTTGCTGCTTGGGCTAGGGATGGCATGAATCAGAGGTGTGGGTTTTTTTTTTTATTTATATATATATATGGGTAAGAGGCTTGGCATTTCATTTTTGAGATTATTGGTAAATTTAATGTTTTCAACAAAACAATTCAAGAATCATTAAAGTGCATCACAAAACTATCTTAGGGACTTGAATGGAATATTGTAAAAGAAATTCTAAAAGGTCAGAAATAAAAATACACATTCTTAGGAGATGGTAAAACAGGACAGCATGGAATAACCTTGTTCTTTGCTAATTACATTATCTTTGTGTGCAGCTAGTGTTTAGGTTGTACATGTAGGAGTTTTTCTTGTATTGGAAGGTGGTCAGGGTGGTGGGGGCTTTTGAAGGGGTTTTTTTGGTCTTGTGTGTTAATATCTGCTTGTGCTAAGAGCTTTGGATCAAATACACTTACAGGTATCTGTGGCTTTGGCGGTCAGACAGATGGATCTGGGATTAGAAACACATCTGTATCTATTTTGTCATTCTTCAAACTGCTTCAATATTCAACACACAAACTCTCAAGCTTGAAATCTTTAGTTAAAGGTTTGCTTGTATACATACACCTAAATTAGCCCAGTGGTCAGCAAATTCAACTGCTGTCCAAAAATGCAGAAGAGAAATTCTAGTTCTGTGAAAATCCTTCACTTAAAACTTCCTGCCAGCAGTTCTACCTCAGCCTCTATATGTGATAGCTGACATATCTCAGATGATCTCAACTCTCAGGGGAACATAAGAATAGGGGCATTCTCTGCATGCATGAGTGGTTAGAATAACACTGTGCTTAGTGATCAAATGAACAATCCCTTTGAGCTTTCGAGATAGTACCCCCTCTCACAGGGCATCGGAAAGCATTTCTTTAACAATTATGCAACAACAAAGCACAATAGGATCACTGGTTGCCATGATTTCTTTCCGAGGAGAAAAGTCAGAGTTTGTATGTTACCTTCTTGTTATGACCTCAAATTAAATCACTTCAGCAGTCAAGGAATGCAATGTAACCTGTTGCCAGATCCCTGGCTTTGGTGGAATAGGATGCTGCTTAAATAAGTGTTCACGATTTTTATCACGTGCCAGGTGCTTTTTTATTTCAATCCCTTTTCTGCCTACCCTGCTTTGCATTAATCAGTTTTAAAATGCTTCTGGTGTAAACAGAACCTGCACTACCAGCTATGCTTTTCTTACGCTCTGGGTGATTTCTCCAACCTAGTAATGTGCTTATGTACTGTGACTTATGCCCAGTGTGTGACTATGCTATTTTACTGCTCTTGCCTGCTTCTGCTTACCACCAGTGTTTTCCATGTGCTTTTCTCCCCATATTTTCTTCTCATTTACTGATCCATTTTGTTCTGCCAGACCTTCTTTAGCTTCACTTGCGTTGTTCCATCTGGCTGGTTTTGTTTCTTCATTACTCTGTTCTCTTCTTCATGATGTTCCTTTACTGCCAGGGGTCTAATAAACCTCAGCTGCTTTCTAGCAGCTACTATACCCACAAACACCCAAAATTCTCATTCTGGTGAGCTTCTTGATTATTAACCTGAATGTTACTACAATCATACTACACAGGATTAGGCAGTCCATCTCTCTTCTTGCATCCCTGAACATCAGAAAAAAAAGAAAAAATTCTGTATGTTGAGGGTCATTTTTAAAGTTACTTAGATTTTTCTTTTTTGATTTTTTTAAAAAGACAAATGCCTTTCCTTATAAGCTGATAGGATATATGCTGCATGAGTGACACAGCGAGCCATGTGCCAGCAAATATTCCAGCCTTGCAGTGATGAATACTGGTGAGATGACCTGGGTTAACAGCACTGCTCAGGACTGTTGTAGACATTCTGTTGTAATAACAAGTTCTAGTCGGGATTAGAAACATCTTCTGCAACAGGATGTCCTTGAAAAAGGAAGTTTCTCTGAAAAGTTTCTTCTAACAAATTATACTCTGTTTTGATAAAAGTCCTTGTAGTCAAACGAGATTTGGGCCTAAGATACACAGAGTCAGAATCAAGAGAAGTGTACTATCTTTGCAAACAGCAAAATAAGTTACAAATATGACTCCAGGTAAATGCTGTTACAAGTTGGTCACACTTTCCAGAACTTAAAATACTGTCATCACTGAATGGTTCGTTTGTTTTACAAATAGTAGAAATGTAAATCTTGGTTGAAATTGGAATCTGACCTATTGTCTGTAACCTGCTTACTAGACAGAGAGGGTTTATTTGTAGTTGCTTAGGTAGCAACAATTTTAAAGTAAAATTATGCCAGTGGGGAAAAAAAATACTTCTGCCATGGAAGTATTTGCGTGCTGAAGTACATTCTGTAAACCACAAATCCCTTGTACGTTGTAATGCAGAGATCTTAACTTATTATGATTGAGCCACCACAGTGGTTACTAATAAAGTGAACTAAGTTATTTTGGTTTTATGGTTATTAACAGAACTTTTATTAAATGGATTTAGCAAACGTGTGGCATCCCTGAAAAGCTGAAGCCTTAAGAAAGCAGTACTGGCTTGGTATTAGTCTCTTAAGCATGTAATAGACTTTGGCCAATGTACGATGATTGAATGTATGTATTTGAAAGGCAAAGGAATTGGCCAACCTAAGAACTTTAAAAAATGTTAATTAAATCAGTGCAGTTTTGGAATTCTTTTCTTTGAATCTGAAAACTAAAACCAAAGCCAATATTTTCTTATGTTGTGTATGCGTGTGTACAAACATGTATTTGTATGACATGCAACTGTTGCACAGCTACACAGCAAAATAAATACAAACATTGTCTATGTTTTGTGGTTTTTGATGTTCATATTACCTAATCTTTTCCTTCTAGATAAAGAAGAATAAAAGTAGATGATTGTAAACTACAGTTGTTTAAGATCAGGTGCTTACATTTTTTGCTGGTGCAGTGCCCATGCCCTATTAAAATCTAAAACAAGAAGGGGTATAATCTTAAGCAAAATTGCTAGTTCTCAGCTGCTGAAATGGGCCTTGACTTAATATCGATACACCTTGTGTTAGTTTTACTGGCTTCCCCCCCACCCCCCACCCCGCCCTGCTTCCTGCTAATTAGACCGATGCTGTCAGCTTACCATCTTCATACCAAGGAACATATTTTCACTTTTGTATTTACACTATTTATCTGTATTTCAGATTTGTCTGTACCCTTTAGGAAAGGAGATGCGTTTCAGTCTTAGCCTAGGTTTCAAATATGACCTATTATTGTGTCTGGAATCTGTCCTCACTAGCTGTTCCTACTGATGCTACTACTCCAAGAGAGTATTTTGCTTTGATTAGTAGTTTTAAAGGAACTTGTTTGTCACCAATATTTCTCTCTTAGTAGTTCAGAAAAATCCAATACCAGCTGTTAGTCCGCATGTACTCTGTACTATGTCCTGCTTTGCTTTAGAGTCCCTCGGTGCTGTTAAATCCAGCCAAATTAGGCTGACAGTTGCTTGCAGCTTCCTTTGTCTGAAATTGAGCTCTGTATAGATTGAGACATTTGTAGTCTGCACTTGGAGTGCAGTTGATTTAACGAGAACTTTGTTCAACTGCGTAAAGTTTAAACGTTTCTTCATGGAAAAGTAATTGCTGTGAATTTCCTGTGTTGTTTTATTTTGCTTAAAATTAAAATTGAAAACTAGGTTTTATTGAAGCAGTGTGTCTTGCAATGGAATTTTAGTAGGGTTTTTTTGTGGGTAAAGATGAAGATCAAGCCATTTTAATATATTGGTTTATATAGTGGCTTTGAGCTTAAGGTATTTTTACGCTTGGCTTTTTCATTTCTACTGCCTTGTGAGCAATTGTCTTCACCATTGTGCTCTTATTCTCAGTTGAGGCACCATCTTGCAGAATTCAAGGTTTTACTGTGCTCTGTTTGGGCTGGATTACTCTGCCCAACATCAAAGTTTTGAAGTAAAACTCCTGCTTTACTTTCAGTAAAAAGTATTTCTAACAAAGGCATCTTTAACAGAGACCAATCACACAGACGATACCATTGACCCTGTAGGACAGTCTGGTTGACATTCCTCTTCTGCCAGCTTATCCCAGTAGAATAGGCTACGATGGCTGGTTTTGAGCAGCTTATAATCGGGGAACACACAATTTGTTAGGTTTTGCATTTTTAGAGTGCCAGAGACGCAAGATGAGGGCATATGCATTTGATATTCTTTATACATTGTCACATGACCTTTTTTTCCCATCCACTTCATATTTATTTAACTTACAGGTCTATACATAGGTGCCCTTGACACTGAATTTTCAGGTTTTGCCTTGGAGGAATTTTAGAGACAGTAAAGCAAGTTTTGTACCGTTGTTGCCAGGTTTACTAATCACATGCTGAAGAGCCTACCACAAGCTGTGCTTAATGATTCCTGATGAGTAAAAGCTGCACGTGTTTCTCCCTTCTCAATCTTACTTTCTCCTGATGGAGCAAAACACACCTGATGAGTCCAAAAGCAAGTGGTTATTTACGTAGCAACAGAATGCTGCATAACTACAGTCCCAACGGGGAGGTGAGAAAGTTCTGGTTTTGTTTTATCTTGCAGAGGCTGTTTAGCACAGCCAGTTTTCTGAATATCCAGCTGCAATACTTTTTAGTACATAGACAAGTAGTTTTAATGTCTGAATCTACTGCTGATGGTTTTTCTTAATTATTTTGAGTCCTATGGGTTACTATTTTGCTTCAGATTTAAAATTTAAACAAAAAAACAGATGAAAATGCATGATAAATTGACAGCGTGCTACCCTATCTTTTATAGAGTATGGAACTGGTACAAAATAAAAAGCAGATGTAAAATTTTTAAGCAGGCAATTTCTATGCTGTGGGTGGATTTTCTTAAATACCTAAAGGGAATTTTTAAATACTCTGGAAAAATTATCAGAAAAATCATAAGCTGTATGTATTGTAAATAACAAAGAGCACTAAGCAGAGAGGTGAGATCTGCAGAATATCCTAAAGCATTTTCACATTCATGGCTCAGTCTCAAAGAAGAATATTGTAAATGGAAGGAAAGGACTAGAAAAATCTGGACCATGCAAGCATTAGTAATAAACACCCTGCAAATGTCATGTTCTGGGAACCTGGAGATGTAAAATAACTGTTGACATCTGCGAGTTTGTACCAGGTGTTTTTTTGAAGACTTGAGGGTCAAAATAATTGATGCCAGACTGCATGTGAGCTCTAACCTGACAGGTGAAATAGTGACACCACACCGCTCAACTTTTCCAGTTTTGCTTGCAGTAGGGTCCCTAACTGGGGACAGCCAAGTTGAAGTGGCTAAAAGGGTGCCTACTCTTGAACAGCAGCTGTTTGTAAGGTCCAGTTTCACTTGGCTACCCACTAATTTGATCTTTTGCTACTGTTTTTACTTTTTTAAATACATTGTACTGGAACAGTTGGTTAAGTTAGCTGTAATAGTCCTAAAGCAGAACTTGACAGCCACTGCTTTACTGCCAGCTCCTCCACACACAGCCCATTTCAAACAAAACCTATTTACAGGGTAGAGTGGTTAGACATTTGGCTCGTTTGTTTTTAATTTCCATTTGACTTTACTGCCAAAACAACCTGGCCATACTAGCGATAAAGCTGAAAGTTGGCCTGCTAACAGGTATCAATGTTTGCCTTAAAAGCAATTTGATGAAGAGCCATGCAGAAGCCCTCTCCAAAGAGGGGGGCATTTTAAGGCAGTAACTGCACAATAAAGATAATTTCACTTTTGGAGACCACTCATTTTTTAATTGCTCTGGGTGAATATATTCCATAGTATGTTGAAAGAAGAGACATAGCAGTTATTTGTTATGACTGCATGGAGCAGGAAGAGAAGGAAAGTAAAAGAATTGTACAGGTATGGAGAGTATATTTCGGCTGGTAGGGGAGCAGGATGTTTCCTTCTTCTGCAACTGGATCTCGGTCTGAAATTGTTTCACACACTGGCCATAATCATAGGTGGAAAGCTTTGAGCAATTGCTCGTTGCTGTGTTTTGGGCAGGTTCAATACCAGAGTTCACATTCTAAGTGGGATAGAAAAGTTGGCTGATAAAGCACATAACTGATCCTGGAATGTAAAGATTTATTTCTGTACTTTGAAATTCTTTCTCAGTAAATGATTTATTTTGTATGTATACCATTGCAAACAAAGAAGTGTTTCTCCCTTCTTTCAAAATTGAGAATAATGAGATACAAAGGATCTGTCTAAACTGAAGGACCCCAGGTACATTTTCCAGCTCTCTCTTGGGACTGGTTCCTGGTTTCTCCCTGTATTTGTGTGCACACAGTCCCTTCAGTCCCCCCTTCCACACCCCTGTGTCCGTGTTCCCATGTCAAAGAAACCTGAATGTGCAGGCTGGGTGACAGAGGATGTCAGAGCTCACTTCCTGATATGTAGCATGGGTGCGGGTGTCTAACCTGAATGCATCCAGTATGAACAAAGAGGACAGACTGTTTTCCTACAGTCAGGCCACTGCAAGTACAGCTAAGGCTGCCTCCTAATTCTTTAGAGATTTGCAGTGATTACTAGCCTTGGTCAGATTTCAGTTTGTGTAAAATAGGTGCAGGAAAAACTAAGGAATGCTTGGACAGTACAATGGATGTTTCCCAAGCATGCATCAGCTTAGTTCTGAATCATGATACTGTGTCATTCCTATATGAGAGATGAAGCATGTAGTCCCTGATACGTATGCTCGGTCAGAGGTAAAAAATGTTCACTCAGTTATTTTTTTTAAACTTTTTTACAGATCACATAGGGCAAACAGCCTTTCTGTAAAGGAGGAAAAGACATTACTTAGCTGCTTCTCTGGTATCATTGGCATCGTTGGCATCTCTCCAGTCAGCATTCAAGTGCAATGGTATTCATCAAGTGCTATGTTTTTCTGAAGCAGAGCCTCTTGCTCTATTTCAGTTGGCGTTACAAAACTTGAAAAGTCTCTTTGAATAAATTTCCCTCTTTCAATCACCAAGTCTTTTAAAAGTATTTCGGGTTTTTTCATTTTGATTCCTTTTCTGGCTACCATTCAAGGCATATTTGAACTAGTCAGCTAACCCTTCTGCAGGCTTAATGCTGCTGGTACTTCTTGGTTAGAAATGCTCATGTTTGTGTAGGTGCTGCCAGAGAAGCTGTGTATGCCCACCATGAGAAGCTTCACTGGCAGAAGGTAACCTCAGGTATGTGGTGCCTCTGTATTGGAGCACATCCACCCTTGCCTTTTGCTGACATTATCCATTTATTTACAGTTTATGCTTATTAAGGGAATTGCCTTTTTTCAGGTAGCAGGTAGGCTGGCATTTGCTAATGTATGTGTATATGCACGATATTGCTGACAAAAGGATTCTGCTTACAAAACTTAGTCCTTTTTGGTACATAAAATAGGTCTCAGTTGTCTGTGAGTCTATGCTGACTTCAAGCTGTACAGGTGCAAATGGTTTTTTCACAGCATGGCTCAATAGAGTTGAGACTTGTGGTAGTATACAAGATACATCTTGGATATACAAGGCTGTACATCTATCCATTTATGTTAAAGTGGCTGTGAACTGGACTGGGTGTAATAGATCCTGCCACTTGCATGAGCTCAAGTGGCTTGTAATGACTTGAATACCAGTCAAAATAATCTTAAAGGAAATAAGGAGATCGCAGTGCAAGCAGAAGAGTGGCTGAAAATTATGCAGTGTTTCTGCTGGTTAGTGGTGGTGGTGATGATAGGTAGCACTTAGCTAGCCCCATACAACTTCCAAGGACCACACAAAGCATGCACGAGTTAAATGTGAACTACCGCTTCAGTTCACTGTTAACTGTGTTCAGGAAGCTTGAAGCCTTTTATTATGTGGCAGACCAGGCAATGAAAAAAAGATGTAACCAGCATGACTTCAGCTTGCAATCATCTAGTCAAACGGTAGCAAATCATAAATTAGATTTGTATGAAAAAGAATACATGTCCAGATAATGGCATGATACAACTCCAAATCAAGTTATCCTGTATCTTCTTCTCATTTTCTACATGCATTGCAACATGCTGCTTGTACCATTATAGAAGTCTAGGATAATTTGATAATTGCTGATTTCAGCCAAGTTGTGTCAGCCACCTGCAAAGAATACAGGCCTTCATTTTATTCCTTTCAGGTATACAAAACCATATTTTCCTTGCTTGAGTAGAAAACTGGGAATTCAGAAATGGGGGGGATATTCTTCTATTCCAAATATTAGGTCTCTTCTAGTTTATTTGTTGCTTGATAGACCTATCTTACTTAATGTCACAGAAAGAATTGTCAGCAGGAGATGTGGGTAGAGAGGAGGGGATTTGTTTCAGTAAATGCTTCTTTATGACACTTTCTGAAAGGCAGGCAGGCAGAGCTGGAGGCTGTTGCAAGTGCAAGTTATTGTTCTAATTATGAACTACTTATTTTCTTTTTTTGTAAAATGTATTTAGGTTTGCTCATCAGTATGTGATTGCTTTGTTTGCACATTTGTTTCTCTGGCAATACTGTACTTGGTGGGCTTCTTTGCTGCTGGAAGGGATATCCTTGACATTCCACCCCTCTGTGTCTAATTTTGTTTAGTTAGTTGGGATAATTCAGGGTGTACTGGAGGCAGTTCTGTAAATTGACGTGGAGATGGAAACGAGGTGGAACCCTCTGTTTTTCTGCTCATCAGATTGAGCAGATTGGTTATCTTTTAGTGATTTTTGAAGGCTGAAGATAATAAACTGGTACTCAATTTAATGTAATTGTTTTTCGCATTTTGATGCTTTCAGGCTGTCAAGGGAGCAGCAGGAGTGGCCTGCCCAGCACAAGGGGCAGGCTGGGACCCAGGGTGACAGCAAGGCAGGCAGGGCAGGCACCTGAGGTACCCAAACAAGGGCACCAGGGTGGCACCAGGGACGGCTGTTGGAGCGAGGTGCCTGCCAGGCAAATCTCAGTGACCTGGCAGGTCCCACCTCAGTGACACAAGGCTGGGCACAGACAGTGTCACACAGGCCAGGCCACCTTGGAAGGCTTCTTGCAGATCATTCTATTAACTGAGCTGCTTCCCAGCAGTCTGAGCCTGGGCTACAGCCACCCTGTAGCAGAGCTGACCTTGAACATGGGTATGTAAGCTCCCAGTGTGGGTGGGAAAAGGCTGCAGAGCCTGCTGGTGCACTCAGGACACTGGCAAGGTAACCTTAAGCCATGTTCTTTCCAAACTATTCTTCACAGTTACTAAAGACAGAATTAACTTTTTTCCTGCCTCTTATTATACCATTCTTTCTTGATTTCAGTATTTCAGGCTTTCAGTGGGGAAGACAAATGAGACCCTCGTCAGTAATCTATGAACACAAATCTGGAGGTACACGGGCAATTTTCCTGTACATCCTCCAGCACCTACGGTCTGTGGCACTCCCTTGGCAGGCTGGTTTCTCAGGATAACTAAAGTCCATGCTTCACTACGATGGACTACGTCCTAAATTGAGAACTGAACCAAACTTAAAGGGCTTTATAAATAGATTGCATTATTTACATATTTCAAAAGGATGCTAAATAACTTTGTGGGATAGCACAGACTGTGAATAGGAAAGACTATTTTGCCAAACTATCATGATTTGTGGCTACGGAAATGTTTTTAAAGCATTTACCTGGGAAATAAATGACCTTTTATTTTCAGAGATAAGATTAACACAGCTTTTTTCTGTCTATGGAGCATTTTTACCTTTCGTGAGTTGTCCGCACAGCTTCCTAGGAGGTAGAAAAATGAAAACCTCGCTGAGAAAATCAAGGTAGAGTTGCTTTCTTAAATTAAGAAACACATGGTGGCTTGCACATAGTGCTCCTGCACACACAGGCGCCCACACATGTTTCTTGTCGTGCAAGCACAAATGGAGCATAGTTTAGAACTGCTAATTGTTCAGCCTTTTGCAGGCAGGCACACGTCTGCTGCACCTGAGGAACTGCCAGCTGGAGGCTGCGAATCCAGGTTATTGCACCACCAAGCCCACTGCAGGCATCAGCCAGGTTTGTTGGCTGGGATGAGTGTGGTGCTGACAACTGTGACATGACTTCTGCTGTCTGTGGAGCAATCTCTGCCTGCAAAAGGCAGGCAGGGTATCGCCTGTCTTCTTGGGGTTGCATCTTCAGTCAGGGTAACCAGGAATGTGTGACATTGTGCGCCTTTTGTATACAGGTGCTGCCTTGTGATATGCCTTCTGGTGTAACCTGTTGAATCACTCTCATACTCTCCGTAGATTCTTCTAGAAGTGGTGGGTTTACTCATTCTTATACTTGGTGGGTGGATTGAGAGGAACATACCCAAATTACATTGGGAAAATTGTGTTTATAGAGTTTGTTATCCATTAAAATATTTCAGATCACATGTAGCTCGATCGTACTATCATTTTAGTCTAAGGAACTAGTAGTTCTTTTTGTTGAATGTGTCCTTCGTCACATAAAAAGTAACTTTATACATACTCAAATAGTAACATAAAGTTTTTGAATTCTTTTTCTTTTCCTTCTTATTTTAATAGCAGTAACTCCCACGAACTGGTACAAGGCTTGGTACTGTGCAAGCAGTTTTTTCACTCTTAGAATGCTGCTACTGAAAAGCAGATATTGTGTAAAGTACCATCGATCACTGCCGCGGTTTTATACAGTTTGTCACCATTGTTCTTCATATAGCATTGAGTCACATTTAGAACTATGGTACAGCTCACAAGTGTTCAGCAGCAAAAAGAAAAAGTGTTGGGTTTTTTTCTCTTTAAAAAAACCCTTATTATTTATAATCTAATATCTGTGATTTGCTAGTGTATAGAAAATATGTCTAATGTGGCCTAGTCTAGATGAGAACAGGTTTGTTAATAAACTTAGAAGTGGTTTGTAATGGTGGAGAGTGGGATGGAGTTTCTGTGAAGACCTAGAATAGCTGAGGTTGGATACTAAAATATTAAAGCAGAAATCTAAATGGCTATTCTGACAGATGGTTAGTTCAGATGCAGAAATGGACTTTTGTTGTATGTCTAGATTTACTCTAACAGCTTTGGGATTTCCTAATAATTTCCTGGATTTTTTTCTGACTAAAAGCATACTGTATCTCAGATAAAATCCAACTGAAATTATTTATATATATGTTTGTGTGTGGGTGTATTTTTCATTAAAGGGATGAATTGCATAAATTTTCTTGGTTTTTTTAATAGAGACTGGTATTCCCCCAGTGCCACAGAGTTTGTTGTGCTGCCTGAATGTGTTGCTAGGACCCATTACCTTCTGCTTTTGCCAACTAAGAATCTTAAGTCTACTGCAGGATTCAGATTTTTCCTGAGATATTATTTATTTCTTCTAATAGAGCATTGATTTAAACAAACTGATTCCCTATGAATGTGCTTTAGTGATTCCACCAGGAATTCTGTTTTCATTTGGCAGATTTTTCTGGCTGCATTGATGGCCATGCTAATTGACACTACCATCATTGCCACTTACCGCAGTAGTTAGCACAGTAAATGCTTTTCTCTATGCTGAGCTTGCTTCGGTCTACTGTAATGTGTATATATATAAACAGATCTCTGTACATTCATTGCTATAACCTGTGTTCTGGGGTGAGGAAAGATAGGACTAAGATTCTAAGAAATGTTTCTTCTGAAGGTGAAACAGCCTGAAAAATTGATGGTTGGAAACTTCTAGCACTTACTGGAGGTTGGAGTGGTTTAGTTTTGCAGAGAGGGAACAACACATTTGTGTGAGTTTTCTAACTAATTTTTATCTTTAAAAAACCCCTGCAGATTGACAGCAATTGTCACTTTGCATGAAGAAATCGTATTGATTCAATTTAATTTGTTAAAGGTAATTTTCCTCGTGCATGTTTGTACCTGGAAATTCAGCAAAGGAAAACATATATTCTGAAGACTTTATTTTACATATTGTAGGCAAAAAAAAAATCACATAAGGCAAAAGAAGTAAGACAAATTAAATCAAGTGCTATACTGAAGACCACTGAATGCTTAGCAGGAAGATTGGTCTACAGCAGCCTGTGGCTTTTGCGTTCAACCGTGGTGGTTGAACCCCAGTTCAACTCCAGTTCAGGCTGCCCAGAGAGGTTGTGGAGTTTCCTTCTCTGGAGATATTCAAAACCTGCCTGGATGTGATCCTGTGCAACCTCTTTAGGTGAACCTGCTTTAGCAGGGGATTGGGCTAGGTGATCTCCAGAGGTCCATTCCAACCACAACCGTTTTGTGGTCCGGAGAGTATTGGCCTGAGGAAGAAGAGATTAAAACTTGCCTCCCTATGTACAGAAGGAAGTTTGGTATCAGGGTAAAGTACTACAGTAAGGTGAAAAGTTTGTACCGTTTCTGCAAGCGGAGCTGAGAAAGATGACTTAAAGTATCTACCTTGAAACAAGCAGAAGTGAACATGGGAAGGTGAAAAGGATAGGGAATTTTAATTTTTTTGCTTTCACTTAGTATACAATAAGGACATAAAATTTGCATATAAATAGTATGTTATAAAAGTATGCTGTCCTTATTGATAAACTTTACAGTGTAAAATTCAGTCATGCACTAGTTTTACAAATAATTGTAGCAAAGAACAGTAGGTGAGCTGCACTTAAATATTTAAAAATAGTGAAAGATGACCACCACTGTGCTAAGTTCATCTGTTTTTCCTTTGATCTTCTAGCAGAAAAATGTTGAGTTAGTGATTGCCCATGCTGTGTACTGGAGATTAATCCATGGAAAGAACCTGAAACAAGTCTATGCACTGCACTTTTGTCCAGTTCAGGCATGCTGTGAAACTTGGAGCTTGAGTGCTTTGTATTTTGCAGCCAGAGGGAAGCCACGTTAGCACTGTGCTAAGCTTCAGCTAGTTGTCAGGAACTCTTCTGATTGAACTGCTTATGCCTTGTACCTTAGAGAAGCTGTACAACTTTCAGTTGGCCTCAAGTGCATGGAAACAAAATGACGTTGAATTGATCGTAGAATCATAGAACGCCTTGGGTTGGAAGCGACCTTAAAGACCATCTAGTTCCAACCCCTCTGCCATGGGAAGGGACACCTTCCATGAGACCAGGTTGCTCAAAGCCACACGGGCAGAGTACATTTGCTCTCAATCTAGCAAACATCATGTACACATGTCTTTTAGAAATGGAGAGGTTTCATGCTGCACAGGTGGTACGCATGGCCCAGGCTGCTTTGGAAAACTTGTAATTTTGCCAGCCAGAATAGAAGCGTTTTGGTTTCCTTTCATGCACTACCTGTATAGATGAGCCTGTAACATGAAATGAGGAGAAACCTCTTTGTAATTGAGACACAGAGGAGGCAGCACCGTATGATCTTCGTGTTAGTGCAGCCATTTAAATCCCTCTGGGAAGGGTGAGACATGAGGTATTTCTTCTTTCAGTGCAGAAAGGACAGACTTCCAAACCTGGATCGATCTGTGGCACCACCCAGGTGACAGTTAAGGCTGGGTAAGAGAACTGTGGGCAGATGTTGATCCAGCAGTGCTCCATTAGCAGAGCTCTAGAGGGTTGATGGGGTGCTGCTGGAAAGATGTTTGTGAAATGTGTTGTGAAATGACCTTGAAAGCTCTTAGTTAGGGCAGACGAATGTCAGTAATCCAGAGTAGCAGAAGGATTTGAGAAAGGGCAAAAGCCCATGCAGTATTTATTTTTCCAAGTCGGAACCCTTTGAATTTAGACATTTTGTGTTAACTCCAAGTGTCATAAGATGTACATGGGTTTTAAGCATTTGACAGGGTAAGTTAGGAGAGATGGTGCTTTAGTCTTGTGACTCTTCTAATTGATTTAGAAATGAGTATGTGTGCTCTCCTTGTACTAGCTTCTGACCGCTCTGACTGGTATTGGGCAGGTAGGCTTTACAGCCAGGAGAGGTTTCAGAGGTGAATTGCTGTGCAGAGATGACTGGAACTTGGTCCAGAAGAAGCCTGCTAAAGCCTGCAGCAGTATGGTGAGGGATTGCAATGTCCGTGGAGGTGGAGCTTGTGGAAGTGGGATAGGTGGCACAGCAGAGCGGTTCGGGCAGCAGCTTTGGTCCAGGAGCTTAGTGAAGAGGAGGTGGGAGGAAGGACTGGCAACTGGTGGCAGGGCACAGAGGGAGAGGGTGCTTGACGTGCGAGAGCAGCAAGATGGTGTGACAAATCAGAAGTGCAAATACCGTTCTTTCCCTCAGGGCTGGAAGACTTAAATCCAGATATTTAAGGCTGTGGATTCCGTGGTTCACTGTGGAGTGTATGGTCTTGCCATGTGACTTCTTGTAACATGTTTCTTTATTCCCTGCTAAATGCTGGCCATTGCTTGCAGGATAGACAGACAGGGTGATTTGTATCTGGCTGTAAAGGTCTGAGCTCACCTTTCTTGTTAACCTCTTCATCATCAAAAGAAACACTTATCTCTTTCTTTCTGGTATCTGTCTTCCAAACATCTTATTCTTAGCTCTCTGCCAATATTTTATGTTCTTTCTGTGGAATAATCTCTCTGCTCTAAGACCCTGTGCCAATTCAGTCAGTGCAGACTGCTTTAGTCCTTTGTATTCATTGTTACATTTGCTGGAACTTCCCATTTGGTTCAAGTATTCTTTATTCTGGTTTTAGGACTGCAGTTAAGGCTATTATGAAGAAGATATTGCCTCCTGTAAACCCTATAATAAGTTCTGGAGATAAGGTTTCATCCTAATGTGTCTTTTTTTGCCAGGCTGGCAGACATTTAATTAAATCTCATATCAATTGTTCAGGCATATATTAGACTTTCCTTCTGAAAAATATTTCTTTGGATATCAAATTTCTTCACTGAGGAAATCACTTCACTGAGAAGGCTCTGAAGAGTTTATGGTTGCTGTATGATCCAACCTACCTCTAAAACTCTTGGGTTTTAAATTATATAAATTAGAAAAATACAAAGACCTTGAACTCATTTTTGCTAATTGTTTAAGAAATGGTAGTTTTTTGCATGTGTTACAATATTTTTATACTCTCCATTTGTTCTGTCACGGCAATTCCATGGCTCTGCTCCTAGGTCTGTGCTGACATCCTCCATTATGCAGCTTCCAGACAAAGCTGTTGTGACAAGAAGGCAGAGCATGGTGGCAAAAATTCTGTTTCTTCCCTTCATGGTAGTCAGCAGGATGCATCATCCCTGGGTACTGTGTTCCTTGTGCCAGGGCCTGCAGAGAGTTTGAACTGCAAGACCAGCCAAACGCAGCCTCGGGAGTTTGTTCCTCAGCAGCGTCCTTGTCACAGTTCTCAAGTGTGGTTTCTCAACATGACTTTGGATATGGCATGTGGAATTAGTCCTCTGATTATCTCTCTGGCTTTTGGGTTCATCTTCAGAGTTCAGAGCAATCATTTTGAATGTCACCCTCTAGAATCCCATATTATTATATGAATACATTTAAAAAATCTGTTTAGAGTAAGCATTGTCAGACAGGCAAAGACTAAAATCTGAAATGCTGAACATCCCTCAAGTGACACATCTGCGAAGCGTTTACTGTGTTTTTAAAATCAGCAGTTAGCTGCCAATCTTGTAGGCAGAATTACTTTCTCACTGTCCCTACCAAAGGCAGAGCTGGAGCTGCAGATGACCACTACACACAGTGTCCATATTGGACAGGGATCTTGAACTGGAGCTGAAGCTCATGACCTAGTCCTCCGCTTCCCCAAAGGGCACACAGGTGCTCCAGTCTTCCACCTCATGGATGCAGCTGCTGGTGTGGCTCTTGTCACCGCAGAGTCGTGAGCTTATTCCACTGCTAATGTCTTGGGGTGAGCTGGAGGTGTGTTATAACATGGTCGTTGCTTTGTCCCAGAACCCAGAGGAACTCATGGCTTTTCCCTCCTGGACACAGCTGGAGATGCAGGTCACAACATGGGTCTCTGCACCTGCATAGGGCAGGGAGCTGCTGTCTGTTGGCATGGTGGGCAGAGTGGGTGGGAGGTGGGGGTCACCAGCTGGGCTTCTGCCTCCCACAGGGTATAGCGGTACTTACGTCTTTTTTACAGTAATCCATCAGCTTCTGGGATGTGACAAGCTTCGTGAACAAAACTCTGTGCAGCTGGAAGAAACTCCTGCTCTCTTTTGCTCCTCTGACCTTTCACCACAGATGTAAGGTGCAAATTAATTCTGAAGTGAAGATAGTGTCAGACAGATACAGTGTCTAACATTTGGGTACTTGTTCTGAGTGTAGAAAACTCAGCAGCCTTGAACATCCCCCTACAGCCTCTTCTTGGCTTTTTTGAGTATTTTTTGTCTGTGTTCTATGGAGCCAGATCTTGAATTTTGTTTTACGTGTGCAAGAGTGCAACACAATGGGGAATGGTCTGTACGCTTATCTGTGCCTGGGTATTTCGGGTATTTTTAGAAATGTTAGGAAATATATACTTCATACTCCAAATGTGTCATTTATAGGACTGTAGTGTGTCTTGGAAGTTTCTGGAAAAATTTTTCTTCTAAAAACTATCAAAGTAACTCCCTTTACTGCAAATTCTATAATGATGGTGATTCCCTGACATCAAGTGGTCTTTTTAAAGCTTCAGTTCAGAATACATTAGCAGGGCAAAAGAAAGAAATCCAGAGATATGCAATGTACACCTGAAGGTTGCATGAAAATTTCAAACATACTGAGTACAGCATCCTGCAGGTAATTCACAGCTACCACATACCCAGCTTGCATTGTGTGCTGTGCTCTCTAGGACTGCCACATTCTTGTAATTTGCTTGTAATTTTGGAAATAAAACTTTGATGTTCTGTCTCCAAAACTGCAGATCGTTGCTTTATATTTGGGGGAGTTACAAACATTCATGTTGTCTTTTTTTTGGTCTTCTTTTTTTAACATGAAGAACTCGTATACAGTACTTTAGGCTATATTCAGTACTGTAAAGTGTTTTGTTGGGGTTAGATTTTGGTAGTTGATCTTGGGAAACTTAATACACATGAACAGTATTAGTCTGTGGGACTAAAATGCTGTTCATATAAATAGGGGTTTGTAGCCTCATGCTGTAAGCAGTTTCCCTGTGGTTACAATCAAAGTGTGTTTCTTAAAGTTAGCATATTTGCTTAACTTACTACAGCTGTATTTTACTCTGCAGTTTATACTTCCTAAAAAATAATCTATCACTTGGACACTTTCACCCCGGTCAAGAAAAAACAGCAATGGTGTCAAGTCCAAGCCCTGTTTTGGAGAGGCTACATGGTGGATTTTAACAGAAAATATTTTACAGCTATTTGTGCTGCTTGTGCTCTGAGCAACTTCCTTTGAACCAGCTGGTTCAGTCACTATCCTCACCTCACTCGTTTCACCAACATTTCTTGTTCTGCTGATTTTTAAGGCCCCGTTTCTCTATGGCGTTCTGAAAGTAATCTAACTGTAATATTGTATATTCAGTTTCACTGGCCAGAACAGGTTATTTTTCAGGAAAACATAACTGGAAAATACCAGAGATAGTGGATGTTGTTGTGAAATCTGATGTAAGCATAGTCATTTTGTTGTGCTAATACTTTGGGAGGGGGTGGGATAGTACAGATTTTGCAACCTAATGATTATTTAGCCTCAATGACTGGAGCAGAAAAGAGAAATAATCAAGCAATGCTTGTTTAATACTAGTCAGTTGCACAATTTTTAAAGACATTTTTAAATGCTGGTGGATCAAACAGGTGATTTAAGTATACTTATTTTAAGTATGTGAGATTGCTAGTTACAAACGATTCCCCGGCTCACTTCGCTGTGGGAGGGTCCTTTGTGAGATACTCAAGGTTAAAACAAACCTATATGTTCTAGTAACACAAAGGAACATTTTTATTTGAAACTGGTGGGTGGTTGAAATTCTTCGGTTTAGTTTTTAAAAACTCCCTGCGGGCTGTGTGGAGAATTGCCACATGCTTCTCATAGATTCCAAATTTCTGCCATAGCAAGTCCCACTGGTTTCAACCACAGGCTTTTTTGTTTTCTGTACTCTTCTTTGTAACCCTCAGCAAATGGAGCCAATGCCTGAAGTTCGGGAAAACAAGAGAGAGAGGCTGCAAGCCAGGCCTACACTGCTGCATTCCTCTGCAAGGGCAGGCCACCGTGTGGGCTTCGTTTCAGCTCTTCATTGTAAATCAGTGGCACAGATAACTGAGTGAGCAACTCTATGAAAACACGCAGAGTGCAAGGCAGTTCGTGCAGCTAAGTGGATTGGTTTTAATTACAATGAAAAATTGTTTTCCCACAGGGGATATTTTTAACTTTTTGAACACCCCTTTTTACTTGCATATTTCTTTACTTAAATGTGCTGACAAGCATACAGCACCTTCACACCCCCGTGAGGCAAATAAGAGTGCAAAGCTGTTTTATTTTTGCAGTGGTTTGTGCCATGTATTCCCAATGAGGTGGCTTTCTTTACATGTAGCTGGTCAATGTCGATAGGTAAAGGCAGCAGATGGCCCAGTAGAAGGCAAGACCTCAAAAGTTAGGAGTAAATGGTAACTTTTTACAAAGATGCATCGTGGAATTGCAGAAATACATATATAGCCTGTACTACAAAACCCCGTTAGAACAGGAGAAGAGGAAGAAATTAAGCTCAGCGCAGCAACAAGACAATGTGTAACTTAGGCCCCCCAGCTGGTTTCTTGCACATTGAATGTGGTGTGACTTTCAGAGTAGGCTTAAGAAAAAAAGGCCTGCTGTACCTCTAGTTTTAAGCTTCAGCATCATCTATAACAGGAGAACACATGGAGTTGGTATGCAATTACTGCTACAATTCCTATGGTTTGAAATGCGTTGCTGACTGGCTGGCTTTGATCTCTTCCCTTTGACTTGGCCAGAACGAGCATGGCTGTTTCAGCTGCTGCCACTACTCATTGTGCTGCTTTAATTGAGCATCTGTGTGAAAGGCTAAGTTTCTTCGGTGAGAACTGAGAGGAAAGAGGATACTTAGATAATACAGGGTATGCAATTCTGGGGAAGGTATGACATTGTTTTTCTCTATCAAGTCTAAAACCTGGCTCCCAGAGAGCAGCCCTTCACAGTGGGTAATGGGATATTAATGCATTTCAGACCACAGTAACCACACGTGCTTCCTATTAATATCCAGGCTTTGGGCACAAACTGCAACATTGGGATATTACTGCACAGACTACAAGTGTTTTTCACATCTCTGACATGTGGATGCCAGGAGTTGGGTGTGCCTTGGTGAAAAGCCTGACAGTACAGAAGGGTTTTCCAGCAAGAGGACTCCTGGTGATGGTGTATCAAAAATCTCTGACTCAGCCAGTATTACTGCTTTTTACACTGTGATACTGTAAAACTTAGTTGCCTTCAGTGGGATAATAATGCTGAACGCAAGCTGTAATGATTATACAGTGTATTTTTTGTTTTTATATGTTTCATAGAACCAACCCTCTTAAATCATGATTAGTCAGCAAAACTTAAGAATTATGTGTTGTTTGCTAATTCATGAGATAAGACTTGGGCATGTTTATTAGAATGTCACTATTCCAGCAAGATGTCATGTTCCTGTGTGTTTTCACCTGGTCATTGATTGGTTGTGTCATGGTTTTAGCAGGTAAATTGAAAAAGTCAGTATAGTTACCCTACCAAAAGAGACACCACAGCAACAACTCCCCACAGTGCCAGTACCACATGTTACAGGGATCCATCTTCCAAAGGCTGTTAAGTGACAAGTACAACTTCGTTACCTTTACTACAGAATGATGCTTAAGAGATTCATTTATCACAAAACCAGTGTTTTTGTAACAAGTGATGGTTCACAGTAAATATTAAACGCTTTGTCTGGGACAATAGTCTAGCAGACTTTAGGGGAAGGAAAAAATAATCTGGCTGTTGATTACCTTAACGATCATGCAAAATTAATACTTCTTACTGTTTATCATTCCATAATCCAGCACTAATTTTATAGATTAAATACGTGTGTATTGACTTCTACGTTGCGTTCATCACCTAGCTTTTAAGCATTGGGACCCTGAAATGAAAGAGGCAAATACAGGAAAGCAGATGATATTTGCTGTTAAAGGATGTAATTTACTGGTTGTGTTGCATGTAATTTAATGGTTTGCCTCAGTATAAATATGACCTTGAAACAGTTGCTGCCCATATTGAAAGAATTATTTATTTTAAGAAGATTCTGTGTGACCCGTGCAAACTGGTACTGTTTGTACAAACATTGCATATATTAGGCCCCGTATTTAAAATCTTAAAAGTCCTTTCTTGTCCCTCAAGCAGGGTGTTGATGACTTTGATTATACAGATCAACAGCAACTGTGTGTAGTAGAGAATGTTTCTGGCAGATTACCTCTCTTACACTGGCAACCTTCAGGATAAACTACTTCATGGATAGATTTTCTTTCCAGCTCTGCTTCCTGCTTGAGCT